>NC_090661.1:11979435-12616935 GCF_013368605.1 Nyctibius grandis | reverse complement strand
TCACTTTACAAACTTCCCCTTTCCGAAGGATTAATGAATTCTACCCTTTCCCTGCAAAGCACACATCAAAACCATGCCAGAATACAATGCAGAAATCTACATGTTAATCTCTGCCGTGATACCTAATCTTAATTTTCTCCTTAAAAAATGTTAACTTTTTTTTTTGTGGGGTGGGGTGGGCAGGAATACCTAATTGCATTTTATAGGCATTTTTCCTTTCACTTCTATAAAAACAACATAACAAATGGGATGATTACAATTAGTGACAAGGATAAAGCACTTAGGAAATCTGTAACCATTTCTCTACACTCTGCTGCACCCACAGACTGCCTACTTTCATGCTGTCAGCAGAACTGTTGTTTAATATCAATAATACAATTCCCTTACATACAGCAAATGTTAAGAACACTTTGCCAGTTATGAGCTAAACTCTCTTCACCATCTTTGCAATCTATTCTATACCACTTAGCTGAAACCATAAATAGTACTGAGGAACAGACTGGGAGGTTGGGGAAGACCACTTCACACCTCAACCATTATCAGTAAAAGTCCTGAAAAATTCTGTTGCAGGATGTTTTTTTCCCCCCAAGGCCAAGACCTTGCCAATCCTCTTTATACTGTGTATTGTGTGAGCAGTCCTAGTAATTTTTAAGGGCACTGACAGCTGAAGAAGAATCCGATTTTCAATAGAAATTAGGCTAAATCAGCAGTTTTTAATGGGATTAAAATATTCATTAAGAAAAGGATGAAACAGCACTTGAAAAGTGTTCAGAAACCGTGCTTCAGAGCTGCTACCCTCCTCTTTTTATTTTCCCCTTTTTGAACTAACCCTTTCTGTTGGCATCTAACAACATTCCTGGGAATCTTTAAAGAGACCTTTTAAGAGAAACACTGGCAATTATACCCAAAATCTTTTAAGTTAGCGCATGTGCGAGTAAACCAGTAACATGACAGAAAATGAGAGGAATCTCAATCCCATCAGTGGAAAGATTTTATTTTAAAGTATGCAGGTTGTGATGATACATACAGTTACTTCACATGCATAGGTATTACATTTTTGGTTTGGTGACAATTTTAGAAATGTTTTCTGATTTCCATGAATTAACTTAGACCATTCAGATGCAATTTCCCTAGTTGTCTTTTTCGTATCTAAGTGTAGTTACTATCTGCAAAATCAAAACTCGTTTTCTGTGGGCTGATACTGATGTGTGCTATGATCTGCTCCTACAATGTGCCAGGAACGTGCATGTCATTAATAATACAGTGGCTACTAGGTTCCCAGACAGGATACCTTTTGCTTGGTTTGGAACAGTTTAGATTGTCTTCAAAAATTGGTTTTGTTTGTTAACTGCTGTAGGTGCTTGGCTTGGCTCCATGACATTTTTTTCTGCCACCACAGAATCACTGTACAGAACAGACTGTAGGTAGCCAATGTATTTTATTGCAGCACGGAGTGTCTCTACTTTGCTGAGCCGTTTCTCCAAGTATTCCTTAGGTAGGTGATGCCTCAGTTTAGCATAGCCTTCATTGACACATTTAACCCTCTGTCTTTCTCTCTCATTCCTCTTTCTGATGAAAGCTGGCCCATAGGAGTACTCACTTCTGTGGTAATTGGAATGGGGCATTTGGTAGGGAAAGGTGCAGGGCTCACTGTAGAAGTTCTCCGCAATGAGATGCTCAGACATGAAAGGAAGGAATGACAAATCTTCAGAGCAAGTGACCTGGTTTTGTGTTTCTGGGTACACGTGAAATGTGGCCACTGGGTCGGCACAGAAAGGCCTAGCCAGTTGTATGCGCCGAGTCTCAGTACAGATGGACAACTTGTCCATGAGGTTACGGTAGCTTTTGCCATCCATCAGGTTCTGCATTTAACCTGGAAATGCATAATCACATAATAGTTTAAACAACTTATACTGAACAGTAGAGAAAACTCACCTGGACTTAGCACCGTTTGGCATTACTGGCATTTTCCAGGACAGACTTAATGCATTTGTGACATTTCAGAATGGTGTTGGAAGATCATTACATAGAGCAGAGAACGTCCCGTTTGAAAATGCAAGAAGGTGCAAGTGAGCAACACTGATTTAAAAAATTCACAAGAGATTTTAAGAAAATAAAGCCACTAAAGCTTCCTAATGGAAACTGCAATCTCCTTTCACCTCAGCTTCAGAAATTAAGATGTACTTTTAGGTACCCCCCATATGTATAGCTTGCTCTGAATCCTCCAAAGCTTACACCTCTACGGACAATAAACAAACCAGGTCAACATCTGAGGCATTCTCTTCACCCCCTTGTCCTCGCTGAAAAAAAATTAAATCTACAACTCCAATAACAGACTCCCTATCCAACAAAAAGCCTTCAAAGACAAATTACTTTTTCTCTCTCTTCAATTGATGTCTCCTTCACTATACTATCTTAATTAAATGGAAAACTTGTGCAGGGAATGGATCTCAGTCTTAATTTTATGTCTGTCAAGCATTAAATCCATTCTACATAAGAAGTTTTACAAAAAGTTTAGAGGATTAATTTCTGCTAAACCTGACATCTCCTTGGGTCCTCCTGCTTCTTCTGCATTAATCTGCATGTTAAACACAGATATAAAATACTAAATACAATCCTTCTAATAGATGATTATGAAATAATCAATTTATTCAAGGAAAAAAAATGCATGTCCTGATAATATTGTTCCAATTATAAATTATTTTACTAAGAAGGGACTGCACATAGTGGTTGGACCACTGCTAGAAACCTATTAACTCAGACTGGCCTGCTAAAACCCCATACCCTCTGTTCAGAGCAGCATTACAGCTGGCATAACTACTCAAATCACTCATACATTTATTAGAAAGATAATCTTGCAGTGTTTTACAGGAAGCTACATTATAGTGCCTTCCCAATATCATTATTCAAACAGCTAAACAGCAGCAAAACTGTAATGATTGTTACCTAATAGCTACTTTAAAATAACTTTTAAGTAACTAGTTAATTTTTATAGATTACTGTGAACTGTCGTCACTTATTGCAAGCAATACTTGCCTACACAGAATCTATCAAAAAATGCTCTTACTCATCATCCACTTCCACATCTATACGTTGCCGTCTAAAACACTTAGATTATACTACAACCTCTAAAATGGAAAACACACCTGAACATTAAACCAGGTTACTAGAAACACCTAGATTCCATACTCACAAAAAACTAGCTAAGCTTTAAATGTTTGGATCATGGTTCCATAACATAAAAGGGATCCTCTTAATCCTTCCCAAGGCTATGGGTATATTTTAATGGTTTCTAATAATTTCATACCTGCCACATTTAATACGGAGAGAATTTCTACTCACAACACATTCTATCAAAATGCCTCTGTATTCAGGGTCGTCTCTTTTTCTAACGCAAATAGGTCTCACAACAAAAATCTTGTAAGTTAAGAATTCATTTATAGCACACTGTTAGACAAGAGAGAAAGTCACACGCATCTTAAACAGGTACTTCTGTAGGTAGGCTGAAAGCATGAACACACATCCATTTTACGTTAACATACATGCAGAAAATCAGAGGTTAATATACACACTCGTTATAAAATGATAATAGCAGACGGTCATCTTTCCCTTTTCTATGTACACAGGTTGGGTTATTAGCTAAAAACTTCCTACCACTAACAACTTAAAAACTTTGTCTAAGGAAAAAAGTCTGTTACATAGCAAAAAAAAAACCAAACTTTATAGCAAAACATCACTATAGAGCAAGAAACCAAAATCAACACAACCCCTCAAGAAGAGATACTTGCAGTATTTGTTGCTTATTACTGATACTTCTGCTGCATAATAGCATTGCATAAAACAGTTTGCTGCCTTACTACCCACACGCAGTGCAAAATGCAAGTGTTAGGATCATTTTTCCTTTTAGACTACAGACTCACCAATCTTCAGATGAAAGTAAAATCCAGGGAAACAAGATGTGCTATTTTAAGACTGATGAATAATACCTGGAAATATCTGAATGATATTAAAAAAATAAGTTAATGTTCCATTTTTCTTACCCCTTATTAAATAAGAGATCATATTAAACACGATTCATTAAAAAAAGCTACGGAAGCACTGTTACTGAATAGCTGGTAGAAGTGATTTACAAAAACATTGATATTCAGTGAAGATCTGTTGCTAGATACAGCAATAGGCAAGTCTCTTACCTGAATTATGTAGCTTGTTCCACTGAGTCAACAACTGCTACAATTTATAGTCAATTGACAACATGCAAAGTAGCTTACAGTTAGATCTGCTCATTTCTGGTTTGGCTTTTCCACCCACACCACAGCTATGATGGCAACAAAACCTGGCGTTAAGGGCTAGAAATTTTAAACCTGTATTGATCGCAACCAGATTACCTGAAAAAGTAATCAAGAATGCACTTTACTTCCTGTAGGTATTCTGCTACGTTTACTAAAGTAGTATTTTCATTTACTGGCATTTCGTCCTTTAATGTCTAAATATAACAATCAGCTAGAATTTAGTTAAAATATTTACCATCAATGCGTAAGCAAACTAGATTTCATAGAAAACCAGCATTTATTCAGAAGAAATTTGTGATGGATTTGTCTCCAGATTAGAGGTGAGGACACACATTAGTTAGCTTAACACCCTCAAATTTAATCTTCATTATACGTGTAATTTTGGGAAATGTCCTTAGTATTAAGAAGCATAACACCACATAAAGGGTCTGTTTGAAAACAGTGAGCAATCAGTAGCAAGACAAATATTTTAAAGTTTTGCTTAAACTTAGAAACACAGTATGGAGCAATCAGTCTCTATGATCAAATATATATATAGGAATATAGATGCTACATATATCAGTATATAGCTGTCCAATTGCACAAGTGCCAGTAAATAGGACACCTAACTTCAAAACTACATTTTACAGGATTACCTTGACACTTTAGACTATCTCACTATTTGGCTCTTCTATTGATCAAAGTAAAACCACACAAAAAATCCAAAACCAAACCAGTTTAGCTCAAAACTTTCAGAAGACACTGTAAGATTAGAAACAATTGATTTACTACCAAGAGAGCTACATACACTCAGTCTTGTCGTCTTGGGACTATCAGCCATCAGAGAAAGCATTCTGCTTCTGCTGCCCTTGTGTGGGGCCACAACGATGCTGTATTCTGCCTTCTCCTTTCCACGCCAGCTTCAGGCCTCATCAGAAAGGCAGCCAAGAGGTAGAGCATCTAGTAGACAGGCATGTCTTCAACAAATAAGTTACATCATTTTTCTTTAGGGGATCCTAGGTACATCACTGTCATAACAGGTTATTGACTCATCAGGGTAGGATGTTGAACACAGCAACTGAACCCAAGTCTTTTTTTTTTTTTTTGTCCTGTCATTCCACCTTGTGCTTTTTTTTTTTAAATTTAAATATTAAATTCAAAGAAGAATCCTGTGTTTCCACCAATTCCCTCCAGATTAACTCAGCTTTTGGAAGACTACAGGACTTACAAGACAATGAAGCTCTGTACCTGCAAAAGGGTTGCAGTCAAGTGCAAATGTTGTTATGGGGCAACTATGCTTTCACCCCTGATGTGGTAGAGCTATGTGTACAGGTACAGTTTATTTCCCATGCTACTCTGTTCCCCAGGCTGTGGACTAAGCAAGCCAAAACTGCACCCGGAAACATATAGTACTGTTCCATGTACCATTTCCTTCCACACTGGAACTGAAAACTGTATAAGACAATAACATAACTACATATGCATAGCTAAATTTGAGTCAGGGATTAAAAACTTTTTTTGATTAGCAATTTGGTGAGCCTTTCTTTCCTTTATCTAAGCACTGAACAAGTGCATATTTCTACTCTGAAGCATTTTCAGAGAAGTGCTTTTATAGATGGAATTTACATGTAGAGTAATGAGGGAGAAAAATGATGACATACAGATAATGCACATTCGTTTTTCAAAAATCAGTTTTATCTTTAATTGTTACATTCCAAAGGGGATATACAAAAGTTAGTCATCTAGCAACTGTATACCTCTTAAGAGAGTACAGAATCACAGATAGAAAAATACACCTAACTCCCAAGATGACAGGTGCTAGAGAAAGTATGTGCCTTATACCATTAATCTAGACAAATGCAGAAAGATTTTTATAATAAATATTTCATCATATACTCACTCCTGAGACTTTACACATGAAAAGAAAGGGAGAAGATTTTTTTAAGAGATATCATACACATACAATATATTACACTATTAAAGCAAAATAGAACAGAACGCCAACACCACCTTGATATGCACTGCATTTGAGTTTATCTACATCACAGTACTTTAAGTATGCAGCTCAAAGAGTCAGTGTCCATTTAAGTTTTGCCTTAAATCTGCAAACATCACTTGACATACAAGCATCTTCAAAGTATGAGTGCAAGAAATCAAATGATGAATACAGACAATCAGGATTTCATTCTGATATGAAAACTACACTGCAAGATTTAAACTTTCAGTACCTAGCTTTAGTCAGCAGAAAATCCAAGCATATTTACAAAAGGTCTTTACATGAAGTGATTAGTGAGTTGTAAGTAATTACTGTGTTCCCAGGTACTTCTTAACCACATAAATAGTAGAGAGAAATATATAGTTTAAAACCACCATAAAGTCACAACTGTAAATAAGGTACCACAGTGGCAGCCCAAGATATCTTAGGGTTTGTTTTCTTCCCAGTTTTGTTAGTAAAAGCCATTTGAAAATGTAAAGATTTTAGCTTTTGGTTAATTAATCTTTTTAAATTGCTTCCACTCCAGTACATTCCTTCAAAGTTCAAATACTTTTTTTTTTTTTTTTTTTTTAAATCAATAATAAACCATTCAAGAAAACCCTTCTGAATTGGCAGGATCAGGAAGACATAAGTCAATTCTTTCAATTAGTCCACTTTACTTCCCCGGAGTTATTTTACTGAGACACAATTAACTCAGCACAACATGACGGTCAAAGACAGATTTGCGTTGCTCTTGGACCTGTAACTTCCAACGCTGCTGGGCATACTCCACTTTGTTCAATACATTGGCACGGCTCCGAGAACGAGCCAGCACATCATGAGCATTCGCAAAAGGCTGGTGATCCTGGAATGGCAAAAATCATTAGTTAGAGCTCAACAATTCCACTGAGCAATTACAATAGTCATCTTTATTGTTACATTCCAAAGGATGTGGGGGTTTTATTTGTTTTGTGTTTTTTTTAGAGTAAACAAGCTATTTCAGTGAGCTGGTCAGTAATAATGTCCAAGCAAGTTTTTGAATAGTTAGCACTGTACTTCAATTTCTCATTCAAAGTAACTTCCACAGGTTTCCCAAACAGACCAAACTTCACTGTACTGTTAAACAGTTATCTGCTGTCCAGAGACATCAGATGAGCTGCAAGATCAGAACGACAGTCTTGCATCCATTAGCAGCTGGTGGGATGGAAGCCTAGAACAGACCCAGGCACTGGGAGCCTCCTGTTATTGCCATGAAGGCACTTCACTTTAACACCGAATTAAAGGGTGAGTTCTCTGCCAGTTCAAGGCCATTTACCATCAGGCAGTTCAGGATGTTCACGCACAGCTTCTATATAAAACCAACACACTCTGATGTTTACCAAACTAAACCTATTGTACTGAGCAGTCTAAAAGCCAAGTGTCAATACAGCTGTTTAAGTGACAAAGCTCAACAATAACTGAGTGCTTGTTTAATATTTACTCTGTTTTCTAACAGTACCTGCAAAGCTTTATTTTCTTCTAGTAAATATAACCAAGTTATACACACTAAGAGTAGGAACTGAACTTATTTGGCTATCGAACTGTTTTGGACAAAGTCATGTTGCTAAAGCCGTGTCAGAAAGCATCATATATACAATGCATAATGAAAAATAACATAATTATGCCCTGTATTAAATAACTGTCTTTTTCTTATGTCTACACTTCATATTCCTTTTTTTATTTTCCCCCCAGAACACTTTTGAAGACATTTACATTAATGGATACTTTGTGACATGACTGTGTAGAGTAGCTCTGATAATTCTTAGTAATGCAGAGGTTATCATTAATGATACCCACTGAAGTAATGCCTACAAGTCTCAAAGCCACACATGAGCCTCACTGAGCTAAGAAACATACTAGTTGAGAACAAGAGACAAACCTTGACCCAAAGAGCTATAATCTCACCATAAAAACTTATGCAGCTGGATATACCTAGAATACGAAGTTAACAGGTGACAAATCACTTAATTCACAAGGAAACAAAATCACAATAGCAACACATTTCTACCATAAAATAGATGGTGGAAGGGGAGCGCAAAACGAGTTAGATGGTACTGGCTTTTCTGATAAACAACAATCTTGGCTCAAAGGTTAGCTACCATCAATTTCTATGTAGACAACAAGGGAGGAAAAGAGTTTAAGAGGAAAGAGGTCTGTGGAAGTGGCTTACATTCATCAGTTGCCACTGCCATCAATGGGCAACGAGAAAGAGCAAACATACCGGCTTGAAATTCAGCAACAAAAACCAACGCACATGGAATTTCCAAAGTGCAACAAGGATCAATACCTCAAGAACTTGCAAGAGGGAATGCAAGGATGGGGATAAGCCATAAGGGACCTTAAATTATTTCACATTCACTGTCACAAAAGGAGGATAAACAGGAAAGGAGCAACACGAACTAAGCAAGGACCTGAAGTGCTTTTTGTTCCAAGCACTACTGCAGATATAAGCACTCGTGACTCCACAAGCACAGGTAAAGGTCACAGTAACAGTTACAGCAAAACACGAAATTGGTTAAGATGGATCCAGAATTTAAGGTAAATTAATTCTGCAGTTAACCTGAGCTCTGCCACAGGACTTATTTCACTTCTTCCACCAAAATTAGAAGATTCTAACTCAGATTTGGAGGTGTTAATATAATTTATCTAAGGTATAAAATAAAAATAATTTGTCTGAGGTACAGCATACAGCATAAGTTCATTTAATTCAAGTAGGAATCTGCCCAATGTGCTACAAGAGTGCAAACAGAAAAATGGTCATTCAAATCCCTCCTTTCCAAAAAAAAAAAAAAGAACAAACCAATATCCTCCTAGAAGTGACTGGGAAAATCTTAAGATGTCAACACAAAGACATTTGGAATATGTCTCCATGTAATACACAAGGAAGTGCAGAACCAGCGGGACATAATAGCAACAGTATACCTCTGTCCAAAGAGCCTTCACTCCAGACAATGTTGGCTCAAACTTGGGTAACAATCACACATTTTTGTTGTGAAATCAAGGTAAATAAAGAAGGCACACCTGATCAAAGCTATTATCTAGGAAAATGCTTGATTTTGAATACTTAATATCCCCCCCTGCAGAACAGAAACACCTTTTTAAGTCAAGATGGCTGATGTGGCCACTGTTGCTGAAAAAATGGTAGAACTAAGGAATGTGCTTTTCCTCAGTTTACTAGCAATGACAGTTGTCACCCCAAAAACAAAAACAACCTGGAGAAACTGAGTGCAACTCACATTAAAATCCACAGATACACAGTATAATAGAGCATAGCATTTACAGGTTTTGACACCTTCAGATCTATGAAGCCACTGAAGCAACAGGTGGTCAAAACCACAGAGCTTTTAAATAGATTTTAAAACGTATTGCCATTATAATTTTGTTTCACCAAGAACAAACCTATTTATCTGCTCCTATTAACTTCCTATTTATTTGAAGGAATGATGAAAATATTCTTAATTTTATTGTAAGACACTAATAGATGGTCTAAGTCTTTTTGACTAGCTCCCACTTACTTCATCTTCAAGTGCTCATGTCTGCTGAAAGGCTTAGGTTAAGCAGATGGCAATCTTCCCCTTTTATACTCTAGGTTTGGTTTCAGAAATGCTTTCTAAGGTTACGCCACACCTGAAGTGTACTTTATCAGTACACTGCTGCTTGAGGGCTCAATGTAGAAAGTACATTCATGCTGAGACTTCAGAATTGTTTTATCAGTTTGTGTGGTTCAACACTGACACTCCACCATCAACCCAGCTGCCATTTTAGAAAACTTTCCTCACAGTACTTTATGGCAATATTTCTCCGAGGTATGCAGATTCATCAGGTTCAGATGCACACAGATTGATCAGATGCAAAGCCACAGTCCATAGTTTTATATAATTCCAAGTCCCCCTTCAATACGCAGATGACCTATTCCCACCAACCAGTATTGCTTATCCACACTGATCAGGTACTTAAGTGTCGCACTCTTTCCAATAGAAGGTTTCATAAGGTCTTACATTCTCTTCCTGTAATGGTGGCTGAAGACAATTTTGTTCCATTTTTATTAGAAGTCAAAAACTCTGTGTTGGAGATTGGGAAGGCCAGTAATGACAGGAAATAGAGTCACTAATGGACTACTCCCCTTTTCCTCCCAAAAAAGGCTATTCTGATCTGTTGGAATATACTGTCACATTCTGTTTTTCAGCTGTAATACTACGAAATTATTTCAGCATCAATCACTATTTTACTTTACTATAATAATTTCTTCTTGAATTTTTAGCATCAACAAATTCAAACTGGAACAACAGAAAATGCAACCCCTCTACTTTCTTTTTGTAGAGAGAAATCTAAGCAGTAAGCAATTTGCGTAAATGTGATCACTAGCAAGACTGTATGGATCATTAATACCTAAGAAGCTGTATCTCCTATATATGCTTACCTCCACCCTACTCTCTTTCTTCTCTGAGAAAATAATTGGTGTTTAGAGGTGGTATAACTGAAGCAGTCCTCATCTTACTACTTTCTAGCCCAGTGAAAAATGAAAGAGTGGCTTCACAGAAGTCATCACACAGCTTTCTTTTCCTCTCCCTTCAGGAAAAGCATTTACATTGCCTGGCAAAAAAAACCTGCTCATCCCAAATAGTCATTTAACAACTAACCATCCCAATCTTTATGTTAACCCAAGTATACAAGCACTCTGATGAACTCACCCCAATGTCTTCATCACTTTGTATGAGCTGTGAATGTCCAAAGAGACGTCTTTTCAGTATAGGTTCCACCAGTGTAAGGTACACCATGTACAGAAGAAGTAGGCCCAAAATAGACAGGTATATGATGATAGTAACCTACAAAATGCAAGCACAGTTTATGCCAGAATTATGACATTCCCCCCACAATCTCTCAATAGGCAGCAAGGACCAAAAGAAGAGTACATGCAGAGTTTGTGATGAGCCTGTTGATCTTTGGTAGTGTCACCAGATGACTTAAAACCCATCAACAGAGAAAAAACACCCAACTATGACCTGGTATTAAAAGGGTTTGGGGCAGACAGATATTAGCTTGAAACAGTTTCTTTTAGTGAGGCCTTGATAAAAATCTCATGCTATCCCTATTAAAACAACTTGGTGTTATAAATCTCACCTCAACCAAGATAACTATTCAATTTGGCCATTAAACTGGGGTGACAAATTTGGGAGTTCCTGCATGGTCTCCACTGTATAGCATTGATCTGCATTCAAATAGTCACTAAGAAAAATGGTAAGGCAAAAAGAAATACCAAACTTGTAAAAGACGAAAAAAAGGAGTCTGTGTTATAAAAGAAGAAAAGATGCACTGCACAATCTATTCACCCCAGTCTAGGGCTCAATGGCTCCAATAGGATAAGAATGTGAAGAATACAGAAATCATCTGTTAGAGCAAACATGGACAACTTTGCTCTTTTGAGCTTGCCAACATACAAAGAAAATTTATGGTAAGCAAGTAAAGACAGCTGAATAATGAAAAGCCCTCTAAAATAATAACTAAAACACAGAGTCCAAAGCTTGACAAAATGCCCTAGAACACTCAGAATTTCAGCAACGTGCAAAGCTTAATCTCAAAAGCGGAGATCTTCAATAAAGGATCTCAAGCCCACTCCTTCAGCTATAGCTTGATGCTGTTGTTACTACTCACGATAAATTGTGAGCAACTATCATGAAAAACAGTTAAATCTTATGCTGCCTTAGAAAAAAATTGCCTTTAGAAAGAATGTTTCTCTAAAAGACAACAGACATATTTACTAATCAGTTGACGTATTTAATATATGCCAACAGAATTACATTGTTTACCTTAATTGTGACAGAGCTTCTCTCTTCATATTTGCATTCACAACGTAAGCAGTATGCTTCTACATCAGGTCCAGGGACAGGCATAGGTTCAACCACATGAAGACAATCACTAAAGACAGACAGAAACTGCTCAGTCAGTTTTGAGCTGGTTTTAGCTTACCTATTCCACTGCATGCAGTCCCCAGCTGCATGAGCTGAAAAGCCACCTTTGCTTAAGTTCAGCTGTTCTAAATTATAGGTATCCAAGATTTAAAAAAAATAGATAAAATAAATCACAATTCCACAATTATTTTACTTAAACAAGAAATTCAGTGATTGACAAGCTGCTAAACAAGTTTTAAGACCTTTCTAACTCAATACAATGTTTTCATTTTTCAGTGACAGTATTAAAGCTGTTAGCATAACAAGTCCAAGGATCTGAATCCCAGCACGAATGCATCATTTGACACTGACATCACGGATGAAAGCAAATTCCAGCTACACACTTCTTTCTTTATCATACTCAGAAGTGCCTTACTCAATCCTTCCACTGTCTGAAGGGAGATTAACCTCTCTTTGGTCTTCATGAACAGAAGTTCTTTTTTTCTTGCCATCACAAGTTAGAGGCATTAAATAAAAAAAAGAAGTCAGATGGGTTGTTTCTCTAAGCAACAAGACAGTGATTAAATAGCATTCAGTTTTAAGCACCGGAGCCGGATGCGAAAGCTTAATTTGTCTTAAAAGATTACAACATATAAGTCAGTCTCATGCTAAAAAGCATGGCTGACAATCTTATGGGCACTCTGCACCACAGCACTAAAATTCAGGTGCCATGAGACAACTGCTTCCACCAATAACTTATGTAATTTTGGTCTTTTTGCTGACTCAGGTTGGTTGTTCAGAGTTCACATTCCAGGGTCCCTGCAGACCACTGACAGAACAAAAATCCTGTTTCACCTTTATCCTGGTTAACTCGATGTCAGCACAGGCAGAAGCAGGTAATAAAACACCTGAAGTGACAGCAACAGCCTAGGATTCAACACTCTACTGTGCTAGATTACAACGCTGCAAACACATGGCCAGACACCAACTCATCTCTTCTGTTTTCTTTGAATTTCTTCTTCATAACAAACTATTGAGTGTCAAGTCACACCCTCTGGAGGGAAGTGGAAGGCTTATTTTTCTCATTTATTTCAAAGTAGAATTACATTCTCCTCTGTGGATTAGTTCAGCATTCAAGCTACAAAAATCAAAAATACAAGCAAGTTATAATCTAGGCAATTTCTGTTCATATGATTGAAAGCTTGCATCAATATGCTGCACAAGCATAGTAGAAAGCTTGTACGTAGCTTAAGTACAGTAATGAGTCTGTTACTGTGAATATATCAAATATTAATATCAGCATTATTTTTTTCTCCAGTTCAGTGTTTCAAGTTGCTAGGAAGTGTAAAATCTATCAGAATCTTAGAATTTTGATGATGTGTTTCCTTGGACTGCAATTCCATGGCAATTTTAGAGGAAAATGTAGAAAAGGCTAATCCTTTTCTAAATGATTTTCCCACTCAACTGCCTCTACATTACCGCCTTCTCCTTTGTGCCTACAGAAACAGCACCAAGGAAGCATTTCTTCCAAGGCAAGCTTGGCTAGTCAGAAGGGCAGCTTCTGCACAGATTTTCAGTTCATTCAGCTCGTAGACAGGGTGTCCTCCCTCCCCTCCATGTGCATGACTACCACTGCAGTGGACCTCTGTACACTAATACTTTCAAAGAACAAAATACAAACACCAACACTTTCCAAACTGGTTATTTAACCCTGTAGGTGCCTAGGCTTAGGCATCACTATGCTTGTCTAGAGCATTGTCCATCAGGACAGGATTGCCTGCAATAATTCCAAACCTGAGCCCAGAAGGGTGAATGCTTGTATTGGTGCCAAAGCACCCCAGCCCATATCGATGTTAACATCATGCACTGTTTGCCAGGCTGAAGCCAGAAGAACAGACCACTCCAAGTGAAAGAACTGACACACCTAAATAAGCATATCATGATGCACATTACCTGTTCAACATTAAAAATTAAATTTTCATTTTATGTCCGGACAAGCCAGCAGTAAGTGGTCATTACACTGTACATAATTCATAAAGACACTAAAAATCGATCTGGCTCTTGTCTCACGAGTGACTGATCTAAATACCTAAAGTATGGTGCACGTCAGCCAGTTCTATTCAATAACAAGTCACTTGCACTGACGCAAAAGCCAAAGTATGGCACTAAATTTGTCGATTTTATTGCACATAAGCTAGCAATCAAGCCTTTTAGAAGTGGCAAGAAGACATTTCAAACAGAAGGTCAAAGCCATAAAATGTTCCCAGATGGTCACTTAAGAAATGATCTCAACAAAACAAAATTTAAGACAGGAAAAAAGATTTTTGAGATTCTGTGTGCATCAGTATCTGTCACCATAAAATTAGTCAAGCCTTCAAAGATAATTTTGCCTTCAATCATAACCAATATTGATTTAAAGGGAAACAGGGTCTTTTCTGCTAGTAAGGCACGAACTAAGCAGTACCCACTGAAAAAAATCCATTTTCATTTGCAGAGCGGTAATGAACGATAAAACCAGTAACACTGCTACTCTGAAATGTCTGCTGCAGCTGGAATTCTCCCAGTATGTTTCACCACTGCAATTTAATTTGTCATAGCAGGACTAATGTTGTTAAGTTAATCATGTGGAACAAAAATAGTAATTTCGATTGGAGAGTACATTTTATGTTTATTAGTTCAGACTGAAATTTACAGTGTTGTTCCTCACAGTTCTCCTGTAAGTAATTTAATAAGTCAAGGCACAGCTCTACACATATCTGTATCACTAATTTTATTCCTATAATTATTTTTGTGGCCCTAAAACATGGTGTTTTATTTGTATGATTCACACAATGATACTCAAGGTGAAATTACACAAGGGACTAATGCCAATGTAACAAATCACTGTCATCTCCCTTTCTTCCCCAACCCTTCATCCCTGGCCATGCACATCAGTCCACAGCTTGGAGAAGAGTCTGATAAATGCCACAGCTGGCCTAAACACAGTAGAGCACATTGCTGGGGCACAGAGATGTAAGATCTCTCTCTTGCTCTCTGAAAAAAACGTGTTGTTTAGATGGCTCAGGCCGTGTCATATCACTGTGCTCTCTGGCTGCAATTCTGAGAAATCTGCAGAAACTATAATAGTCTTTAAATGACAGGATAGGTTTCAAGAGTGGAGAAAGAGGAGACAATACTGCCGAGTCCTAGTTCCATGGCTGTGCTCCCTTGCCCTTATGCCATTTCAAATCACTGAATTAAAATTACAACATCCTCTTCCCTTCTACTATTTCCAAGTCTAAATAAATAACTAAACATGCAAGCAAGCAAACTAAAACAGAAGACAGGGCAAAAACTATGGATTTCAAGCCTTGTCTCTTGCTAGAGCTGAATTCTGGCACACTTTTAAAAGAAAAGTTCCACTAAGTTATGCAAGAGATATAATTTCTCCTGGCACCACCATAGGAGACTCACATATAATCACCATGGAACAAGCCTTTAACCAGTAAGACTCATAATTTTTTTTACACAACACACACTCACCAGTCTTTCTGTGAAACATTTTTGTTGTAAATATTGCCCGAATGGTCTTTGTAAGGAGGGCAGATGCATTTACACCGGACATCCTCAGAATTCTGTAAAGTAAACAACATGCTTAGAACAAATTATCATCAGTAACCATAACAGGATACAGAAAGCACTCTTCACATAATACATGAAATATCTAACACAAACTACCTGCAACTATCTTTGAATAGTCTTACTCAGGGTTTTCTTCAAGTTTAAGAACAACCCTTCAAAATCACTAAGCAAGCAGGGCAATTTGTCAAGTAACGCTTTTATTTTAGATAGCAAACGCATTCTTCATGGGAAAAATCTGGAGTTTAATTTCACTCTTTAAGAAAAAACACACATTCAGAAGTTACTGATGTTGGTATACTCAACTATTCAGCTCCTGAGGACAGCTGTATAACAGACACAGTGATGAGCTTAAAACAAATGAAAGAATATTAACCCTAAATGGAGGCTGGCAAAGAAACCTCTGTGGATAATTCTGTCCTCCCTGGCCACAAGAGAAACAACTCTAAGGAAAACTACTAGAGGGACTAGTACAACCTATGGTCCTCTTGCCTTAAACAGCAGCAGGGTATTGTGAGGTAGAGAAAAAAAGTACAAAACTGGAATTCCAAACGCAGGCAAAGTAAATGTGAAAAATTATGGAAACTCGTAAAAGCAAGTTTTAGAGAAACAAATTAATATTTGCATAAGCAACAACAGGCACTGCAGAAAGAAGTGAGGAGAATTAACTGTTATGGTCAGTGAGAAAGAAGTAGCACCCAAAATTAACATTTAAGTCGCTACTGGGAAAAAAAACAAATTTCAGAAAAAGATCACTTTGTGTAGTATATTAAACTAGGATAATTCCTTCCTTTCCCAAATTGCACAAGAACAGAAAACTCTATGGAGAGAGCAGAGATGGACAGCAAGGGGTTATAGATGAAAGCATTCTCAAACCCAAGCCAGAGTAATGTATCTCAGCAAATAAGAGACAGAGGATAAACATGGCTTATCTAAAGTTCAAGGCAATTTCTAATGACATTACAAAAGAATGTCTTAAGTATTGGTAATAAACTTCTACACTGAACAATCAGGTCAGAGTAACACCAAGTGGGTATAGGTCAGTTGGAAAACCTTCACCGCACTACATAACAAGTCACTTCTGGTCTTGCCATAGAGAGTCAAATAGCTGATTATCATTAAAAAGGAGAAAATTCAGACATGCAGGTACTTTGACAACAGAAAAGACTTTTACTACTAGGAGACACGATGTTTTCTGTTAGTCACAGAGACGCTAAGATTATAGTCCCAAATATTAACCCAGAAGGGCCAACAGCAGAGTGCCTGCGGACACTTGATCCAGGTAAGGCCGCAGGAGCTGGCAGAGCCACCGCAGGCCCAGCGAGAAGAGCTCGCTCAGGAAGCGGAGCACCGCGCTGAAGATGAGGCGAGACGCAGGGTTGACTCTGACCCCAGCCCAGGCAGCCACAAGAATCGTAGAATCGTTTTGGTTGGAAAGGACCTTTAAGATCATCAAGTCCAACCGTTAACTCAGCACTGCCAAGTCCACCACTAAACCATGTCCCTAAGCACCACATCTACTTGTCTTTTAAGCCCCTCCAATGATGGCAACTCCACCACTTCCCTGGGCAGCCTGTTCCAATGCTTGATAACCCTTCCATGAAGAAATTTTTCCTGATATCCAGTCTAAACCTCCCCTGGCACAACTTGAGGCCATTTCCTCTTGTCCTATCACTTGTTACCTGGGAAAAGAGACTAACACCAGCCTCGCTACAACAATGGCATCATCCAGGACAGTCTGGGTGCTCTTCTGATCTGCCTGACCTCAGTCATATTGCCAAATACCTTTGAAAGAGCAGGCTGGAGAAGAACAAGTCACCACCACACTCATCATCACTATTTTAACTGTGGCAATGCTGCCCTATCACTCGTTACCTGGGCACCTTCATCTCCAGCAAGGCCTTTGCAGCAAATACCTCACTGCCACTTGTAGTTCTGCGCCACGGCGCCCCCGGGCACCACGTCAAACCCACATAAAGTGCTATAAACTCAAGGTCGGAGCAGAAACGGGGGCGCTGGCGCAGGCACCAACGACGCCAGGCAGAGGGGACCTGTTCCTCTCGGCTGCCCCACGGGACAGGCCGCGCACCCGGCGCCGCCGCCCGTTCCGGGAGCCCGCAAGGCGGCAGCGGGGCAGTACCCGGCCGAAACCACCGGCTCTGGCCTCCACCTCAAGCAGGCCGAGGCGGCGGAACGACCGAGCGACCGGAGGAGGGGAAGGCCCCGGTACCGGGAAAGGGGGCGGGAAGTACCACCATGATCCGTTCCACCCCCGCCCCGTCCCGTCCCGTCCCGCTCACCTTGGCCTCGGCGCCCAGCCCCGACAGAACGGCCAGCGCCAGCAGCGAGCAGAGGCGCGCCCAGCCCCCGCAGCAGCCCGCCATGTCCAGCCCCGACCGCTTATCGCCGCCGCACCGACGGCCCCCCGGCGCCCGCCGCCATCACTTCCGCCTTCCGCCAGCCTCACGTGAGGCGGCGTCCGGCCGCCACGGCGGCCCCCGGGGGAACGGCGGCGCCGCCAGAGGGTTCCGGGGTGAGGGGGCGTGTCGGTGCGAGCCGGCCGGCCCGGGGCGGGATGCGGGGGCGGGCCCCCAGGCCTGCGCTGCGGCCGCGAAGGGGTGTTGGGGTTTTCAACACAAAAGTATTAAAACGGATTAAAAGCGAAAATAGGTAGCGCGCTAAATGAGATGTTCGAGCTGCAGATAATCCAGTTTTTCCATAACTGAACATACATGGGCAAATTATATAAATCTTAATGCATTTTATAGGCAGTTACAGAGACAGAGGTTTCTCTGAGAAGAAGCCACGAAAATCCAGCAACGTTCCCTGTTTGTAGTGTGGTGGTTAATCACCACCACCCAAGAGCGGCCTTCCTGTCTCTCCGAGGGCCATCCGCGCTGGTGGGAAGCTGCCTTTCCCACCGCCATCCCCTGAGGCCTGGCAGACCCAGTGGTTTCCGAGCACCCCTGCTTGGGCAGGAGACCCCACACCCAGCTGGTGCTGCCAGGGCTGGACCTGGCCTGCCCCTTGCATGGGAGACGGTGCCGAGCGAGTGCTCGAGTCCAGCCGAGGAAACCGCTCAGACCTATTTCATCTTCTCTGACACTTCACAGAGCAACAGCAGGCTGCGTGGCTCAGCCCATTTATTCCCTCTCCTCTTTTGTACACCTTCTGTCTTTCTTATATCCATTTTCTGCCCTAAACTAAGTAGCAACACCGTACACCGTCAAAGCTGCCCTATAAGCCCTATAGGCCTACAGGCTGAAACAGTTGTGGCTGTTCAGCCTGGAGAAGAGAAGGCTCCAGGGAGACCTTCTAGCAGCCTTCCAGTACCTGAAGGGGGCCTACAGGAAAGCGGGAGAGGGGCTTTTTACAAGGGCATGTAGTGACAGGACAAGGGGGGACATTTTTAAACTGAAAGAGGGGAGATTTAGATTAGATATTAGGAAGAAATTCTTTACTGTGAGAGTAGTAAGACACTGGAACAGGTTGCCCAGAGAAGCTGTGGATGCCCCCTCCCTGGCAGTGTTCAAGGCCAGATTGGATGAGGCTTTGGGCAACCTGGTCTAGTGGAAAGGTGTCCCTGCCTGTGGCAGGGGTGTTGGAACTAGATGATCTTTAAGGTCCCTTCCAACCCAAACCATGCTATGATTCTATGATTCTATTCCCTCTCTCCTTCCCCAGGCCCCAGTAAGTGGTTATAATGTCACAGGAACTAAAATAATCCTTTAGATACAGTATACTTTTCAATAATAGAATCATAGAATTGTTTTGGTTGGAAAGGACCTTTAAGATCATCGAGTCCAACCAATCATGCTACTATATTTTGTTTTAATACAGTGAGTTGTGTAATACTAACACAGCATCAGGCATCTCGGTAAAGGAGCTTGAGTTACTATGGAAACACAAAACACCTTTATTTAAAGTTCAGGGAAAATTGCCAGCGGAGTATAATAATGAGCATACATCAGTTTTCAGCCTTAGACAAACAATTTGTCTGTTTAATGACTGTATCTGCAATGAAAGTGTTCTGAAGCGTGAAGGTGACTGTGTTTTCCTCATCACCCACACTCATAGTCTGCAATGAGCAGATTGACTGCTGAGTTGAAAAACATGCTGAATCTTTAGAAAAACACGGACCGAGTTTTGAGCTGAAGTAAGTAACGTGCCGTTTTAGAGGCATCACTGAATTTGGAACAGCTCAGTGTAGGAAAGGATTTCTGATAGTCCGAGAGACTCAGACTATCAGAATTTTCTAACACATTCAAAGAGTTCTAATACACAGGTAATAAATGCACTTTTTTTTTAGATGGCTGGAACCACCTTTGGTTCCAGCCTTGGAGCTTCCTCAAATCCAGGGAGACAAAAAAAAGAAACAAGAGCTTGTGAACCACAGGTTCTTGGTGCTGCAAGAGGTAAAGATTACTTCTTCTATTACTTTCCCCTAGAAAACAGTAAGCAATGATTCAGCAAGCAAAACTGCTGGATGAATTATTAAGAGTACTGGAAGTTTTTATCTTAACATTTAGATTTTTTCAGGCTTTTTTTTAAAAGTTATTTGGCAGCACACCAGTATCAGAAGCAATACTGTTAAACTACAGTTTAAAAAAAAAAAAATTTAAAATGTGAAGGAAAGAAGATTTGAAGAAAAAAGATGATTAAATGATTGCCCTGACCATAACTGTGCTTCAGCTATCTAATCTCCCAGAAGGGCTGAAGATGGGTTTCATCTTCAAGAGAGGTCTCAAAGGTTTATCTGTGGAGTCTGAGCTTTAGTGGCATGCAGGCTGCTCCCTGCACTGCTAACTAAGTCCTTACTGGACCAACTCTCTTACAAGTTAATGGAGCTCAGCCCTCACATCTAATTTGCTTTTTTAAAATAACATAGAGTGTACTTTAATAACAAGAGTTATTTTGAGAGTTGCAACTATGCACTGGCCTCTCTAAGCTAAACCTTGTGCTTTGCTGTCAGTGCACTGTGTTGAATTACAAGCGAGATTTTTACTATTTTGTAGCTTCTGTCATATATCTCCATCATCAAGACACACATCTAGTCCCCCTCGAGAGCTGCTGGCAGTCTCTTTGATGATTCGAAGGCTCTGCTTCTGAGTCTCTGCAGAGGGCAAAATCCTGGTCCCATCCCACAGAGGGGGTGAGCTGTGGGGTGCAGCAAACCCCCCATGGCCATTGGGGCACAGCCTGAGCAGGGCTTTCGGGAGCAAAAGGCAAAACTGCAATGAAGGATGCAGCACAGGCAGTGCATCGCTAGGTGTTGGGGGGGGCACCCTCTCCTTTCTGCTCTGTCATCTTATAAAAATAGCTTATAAAGAGCTTTATATTTCCAGGTGCTGTACGTGCAGAGCAGGCTTCTGCTTTTCCTTTCCTGTCGCAGGAGCCTTGCCAAAGTTGCATCATCCCTGTAGCCAACAGTGCACTAAGACGTGTCTCTGCTCTTCCTTACTGTGCTGCACCGATTCGCATGCGAATAAGAGTATTTTAAAACCTTTTCCCTGTAAAATAACTTTATGCACTAAGTGTTAATAACATTGGACTCTACTGTGCTGTGTCAAACAATTTGTGTAGGGTTGCTTTGCACTCTGCAGCTGAGCAGGCATTCACTGTCATGAGGTGGATGTTCCTCAGGGCAGACAGGGTAGACAGTATTTACGATCATTTTAATCATCTGCATTATGATTATTTCTTACTAATGCAAATTACCATCTTTTTATGTCAGTTCAGCCTGTTCACATTCAGAACTTGCCTGCTTCCCTTCCTTTTTCTCAGCTGAGAAAATCTTTTCATTATCAACAATGATATAAAAGAAAAATCTGAAGGGATTATGTAAATAAGTAATTGAATCAGCACTTCTGCAGTCATTGCCAACATGAAAGCAATGTGACATTTGCACAGAAAGAAAAACAAAGTAAATACAGACTCTCTTTTGTCTATTCCCTATGTTCAGTTAAAAAATTAAAATGATGGCAGCACTTGTTAGTACAGCAGCCTTTATTCAGCAAAGAAGTGTGGGAAGCAATTAATTACAATGTCAATTGCTCTAGGCTAATGAGAAATTCACCTTTCAGCAGGTCAGTCATCAGCATCCGTTTGAATACGTTCTGTCACTGGTACTGCATCCTGTAAAATAAACAGCACAATTTTGTCTCATGAGTTTCTGTTTCGGACCAAAACCCCAGTGGCTCTGTTCAGGTCTAGCTGGTATTCTGGCCTTGTGGTCTTTGGTCCCTGGGGAATACAAAGAGAAATCAATGCAAGGGGGTGGATGGGGTACCAGGTTTACAATAAAAGCAAGCTTTCCAAATATAGTTCATCTCAGAGACCCATTACATTACAGCAATGCAATGTAATAGCTGGTGGCTTCCTTCCATAACCGAGGCATTATTTTGCAATCTGCTGTTAGAAGTTATGTAAAGCCTTTCACAACAGAAATACATGCATACGGAAAGGACAAGTTAGATAAACTGTTTACCTCTGTATTTCTATATTTGTATTGATGTTTATGATATGAAGCAAATGGAGGGAAGTGCTAGAAGAGCTCTGCATCTACTTTATCTTTCTGTCTCAGTGAATCCACTCGACTTTTCTGTGGGCTGTAAGAGTTCAAGGTCCCTCTCTGTTAATGCAAGGTCAGTTGGTACTCTCGCACGCCAGAACGTTTTGCTAGTACCAGCTGGCTCCCCATATCGCGTGCGTGGGGAGCATGCAGTGTTCTGCGTATGGTTTCAATTAGTGACATACGTCATGCTCTTATCAATGCAATTCCTGGTGCATGTCCCTTCCTTCACCAAAGGAGACGAGCTGCAAATAAATAGTAGGAGTAGCAGCTTGTAGATGAGAAGGGGGCTTCAGCTGGCTAACCACAATTTTTAAGTCCACAACTCTGACTTCATCCCTTGCAACATGAAGAACAGCTTCTGCATTTGTTTATTTAATCCAGAATTTATTAACAGCCTCCACCAGGCCTGACCCAGTAGGACCTCGGGCACGCTGTATGCATTGTCCATGGGAGAGATAAGGCCAGCTCTGATCCACACACTTTGTCTTGTGCTCCCTCCTCTTCTCCCAAGGAGAGCTTTTACCAGAGGCATGTTTGCATGGAGGCAGCTATGCCCGAAAAGGACCCACAGTTTCTTCCCCCTAATAAATCCATGCTCCCTGTTTTGTATTCAAAGGGATAAGCACTAAAAGTAAAGTCACTATGAATCCAGAACATGCTCTACCCAGTGCCAGACATTTCATTCCAATCTTTGCTGCAACCTGCATGGAAACACCACAGCCAGTGAGAGATATGTTAAAGGCAAAGCAAGAATGCAATTATGATAAAACTACAGGCCTTTTTGCAGTAAAGTTTATCATTAGTTTTCTCAAACTTGTTGCTAAGCAGAGGGGCTTTCATCAATAACCTCAACAAGTAAACTGGGAACCTTTCCATGACTTAGCTCCATTTTCTTCCCTTGCCTGCTATTTTTGTCACTTCTCCAAAGCACACATCAAGTGAGCCCTGGGTGGATGCGGGCCCCTCATTCACACTTCGGTGTTGATAGGAAATGAGGAGCATACACTCAGCATCTTGCTGGCCTAGGTCAGCGGCAGCAATGTGGTTACTCTGCAGATACCTGCTTTAATTAGGAGCTCTTTACTTTGTCAGCAGACCTGGGGAAGATAAAATGAAAGATTAGAGGCAATGAACTGAGGTTTGCTCTTTTAAACTTTTTTCAGTTAGCATTTTCAACCTTTCACAGATCTTGGCTTACCTATTGCATTTGATTCTACTTTCACTAGTCTCTGCAGTGTAACATTAACAATATTCTTTTTTTCCAGATACATCATCCCTTATAACTGCAAGAGTAGGAATCTCTGTATTCTTCTTTATCCAGGAAACCATTCTTAACCATTGCTTATCCCTAGCAACCACAGTATCACGCAAAGTATTTCTTATAATCATAAAGAAAATTCTAATAATTCCACTTATGTAGACCTGCACAGAGGAGGTAAGTTGCATTCAAGGACAGCATTGTGCAAAGGGAATCGGATACTTCAGATGACCACAAATATTGACACTATGGCAGTATTTTGTATTCTTAGCCATGGTGACGTACACACCAGGCTCAACCCTTTGTCTTCTGCCATTAATCATTACAGACGCCAAATTCATCGGCTCTTAAAATGTGCACAAACAGTGAAAACCAAGTGAAGTTGTCTAAGTAAACAAGGCCCTCAGTAACTGCTTTCTAACATGACCTTATTTCAGAGAGTTCTTAGAAGAAATTGCGGTTCCACCAGATATTTTTATTGTCAGTCCTTTCACTCTGCACCTAGATCCTCACTTGGTTGACGTAAAGTCGTGCTCCATTCAGATAGCAAGGAGTGACACCACTTCCACACAAAGGGAGGTTCAGTCAGATTAAACCTCTGCTAGAGACAACCTAATAGCTGGCTCTCCTAGTGCTGCTGAACAGCATTGATTTTATGACATCGCACTGCCAGTTTATGCAGAAGACATGGCACGGCGGATGCCCTACTTGCTCTGTTCCCATGACAACACCCTGCAAAGCAGCTCCCTACGAGCTTCCCCCTGACTGCCTCATCACATCCAACAGCCATGCCCAGGCTGCCACTTTCAACCCCAGACAATGCCTCTTCCTTCAATTAAGAAAAAGCGTTTTACAAGGAAAAAAAGGTCTATTTGAAATAGTGATGTTTTGTTTGTCAGAGCAGAGAGTATTAAGCTCTCCAGCACCCCAGCACTGTGAGGATGGCTGAGTTTGGTTTGCCATTTTACACTGCTCACTGCTGCTCAGTAATGTAATCGAGAATGACTTTTGGGTTTGCTCCAGGGACTATGTTTGTTTTCATTGGTGCTGGGTACAGTGTGCCTGATTCTCCATGTATGCCGAAGTGAATTAAAATATTCACGCAAGCACTTCAAGTAACTTGTGGTTTCATGTACTAGAAGGCAAGGATTTGCTCAGACTAATTGTTGTGGAGAAGAAGATCTGCTTTTGTTGGGGGCAAGCCTTCTCCTGCCCATCCTCAAAAAGCTGTATGCCTCCTGGGAGTACCCCAAGAGTGAGGCCCTCACAAGTGCCAAATACAGGTTGGTCAAGCCAGCAGCTCTACAGGCAGCGGTCTTTGGAGCTGATGCTTTTGGCTGTATAGATGATACGGAGCATAAACATGAGTTCAGGGCATTGAGGCTGGATGGCAGTGGAGGAAAGTGAGCTAATTTTTCCTGCCTGCCAGTCCAACGCAGTGCTAAAGTGATTTGGAGGATAGCATTTTTTTTTAGTTAAAAATATTTTAAAACATTTTTTCCAGTACAGATTCTAAGTTTGTTTTGCTTTTTATATGTAGACTGAGAGCTCAGTCTGTGGCTTTGGCTGTACCCCTCCCAGTTGCTTGGCATTTGCCTCAACAAGTGCATGTTGTCATCTGGATAGGAGAGAATCAAAACTAGGCTTGATAACCAAGAAAGGGCTGGGATCCATACTGGGACTCACCGAAGGGCTGGAGCCCACAAAGGGGCTTCTCCAAGCCAGCCTAACTGAGAGGAACTTGCAGCTGAACACTGACAAGGTTATCCCCTTTCTAGCATGTGAACAACCCTGGGGGCTGGCAAGTGCTCTGTCCTGGCACGGCCATGACCATACCAAGGACAGGTTTTCTGAAGTGTGAGCAATGGGCTGACTTACCATCTCTGATGTCCTGGAAGGGCAAGTGCCCGTAAGAGGGCATCACAGCTGCATCAGCGAGCCAGACCCTATGCACCCTTCCTCTGAGCACCCCTGACCTTCTGCCTCTGTGCGTGACTCAGAAGGCTTGTGTGACCCTGACTCAGGAGCTGGATTCACCCTCACAGGGCTCAGCACGAGGTGCTCCCTGCAACACATCGGAAGATGCTGACAGGCCCATAGGTGACAGCACATAACCCATCCCAGGTATTTGCTCCACCAGAAGCAATGGAACTCGTTGTGCCCTGGTTGCTGCATCTGAGTTTTATAGCACCGCAAAGATTTGGTATAAAGTCCATGGCAAAAGGTCGTTGCCCTGGTAGACAGAAAGTGGTTTATATGTTATGAGCTCAGGGTATCTGCTGAAAGGCTGTTCATCCTGCTGCTTGGTGACTGCAACATGCATATTTTGATTTGGTCCATTATTCAGTGTTGTCCAGCCCATGCATTTCTGTGACCCCAGCATCAGCCTGCACATTACCTTCCACTTCATTCAATTACTGGCTAATCTGCTATTCCATTTTATTTGATCTGAGCTTTAAAGACCAAATCACGTGTCCTGCAAATTACACAATGTCCATCCTTAACTTAGATGGTTTCAAGCAGGTGCTGAGGAACAATTAGATCACTGTCTGTAGAAGCTGCCGTTTAACTAAGAAAGGACAACTCTAAATAAGACAGAAGCAGAGAGAACCCAAAGATTGTTCACACTGATAATGAAAATTAATCAAACATCATTATCAGTCTCCAGAGAGCCCAGTACATTATGTGCTTCTAGGATGTGCTTCTGGTTGTCCTCTGCCTGATGAGAACACCCGCCTCTCTCAGCTCAAGGGCAGAAAGGAGATTTGCTGCATCAAGAAAATATCAAAATTTGGAGCTTTTTTCAAACAGAGTGGGGTGACTTTTTTTGAAAACTGTTTGGGCATCAGTGGTGCCGAGCAGCCATGATCTCTGGGGAGGTCAATAAACACATGCAGGTGATTCTACTAAATACGTAGCCTTGCTTTTCTTCCTATAGAGTGGGACTTACCTGGAGGCAGTCCACTCTGAGCAATGCTTCCTGGGAGGCTTCTTCTACACCCACCTCAATGCAGCTGTGAGGGGCTTTTGAGCAGGCAACATGTTCCACACAGCAGAGCCGTGAGGAGAGTTGGTTATTAACACCAGTCTCTTATGGATTATTTTAGCACAGAGTTATTTCTACTAAAACTTCATGTCCTTCCTTTTGCCATCCTGCCTGTCTTCTTCACTAGCCAAGTTGCCCTACTTTTAACTCACCAGCCTCAAAAGCTGGACACTGGGTCCGTTCTGTTTGTATCGTGTTTAATATAGTGGAGCCCTGATAAGAGCTTCTGGGCTTAACAACAACTGAATGTTTTGTTTGGGTTTTGAGTATGTGTCTTTTGGGTTCATTTGTTTGTTTACCCACCACCACCACTTATGTTTATAGTTTGGTATTGTGGGGAAAGTGAATAACTGACCTTGTTAGCTGAAGGTGTGGCAATTCAGATTTAAATATTAAGAGAAGAAAATCTGAAAGAGTGAAAGAAGTTCAAGGTTTCTGTTTGCACATGAGCACATAAGCACATAGTCGTGCAGACCTGCAGCCCTCCCACAAACCAGTGTTATGGTTGGTGCATTTTATCCCTTCATCCTGTCAAGCAGAGCCCTGAGACTTTCCCTCCCAAAGCTGGGCCCTGGGGATAGCCCACTGATCTCGCTACGACCGTGACTGTTCACACCACTGAGGATGGGGCTTTACCTTTGTTGTGCCTGGCCTGTATTGCATTAGTTACCTGTGACCCTCAGGGAAAAATAAGCCATATTTTTCTCCTAAAGCAATAAGAGGTGCATCTGGATCACCTTAACTCGATTTGGGATGGCAGGGAGCGGAAGTGCAGGGAGAGCAACTGATGTGGGCTCATTGCCATCAGCGTCTTCTAATTCAATTTTTGAATGAGAGCATCCTATTAACTCCCCCTTTCTACAGACTATGGTATTCATTACATTAGTGCTTTCTCCAAGTAGCTTTTTTCCAGCTGCCACTGTGCTGAGCTGCTCTCTGGATAGGTACAGGTGAACCCATTTTCCCTTCTTTATGATAACTACTTAGATAATGCATGAATTCCCAGCAGTGCACTGTCAGATGCTCTCCTGAGGGCAGGGGATGCTCCCTGGGGTGGAAAATTATCTTGGCAGGAGAGGGAGGACTTTGCTGAGAGATAAATAACACCCAAATAATGTCAACATAAAGTCACCACCCCTCGTCAAAACAAGGTTAGGCTCGCTCTCTTCAGCTGCACCTCCCTACTGAGTGGAGCAAACACTGCCCTGTTGTGCCACATCGCCCTGAAGCACATACGCTTCAGGGTATATAACATCAATAAACAAGGTGGCAAGCTCAGCCAACGCATGGCCTGGCAGTTGGTGAGCCTCCAGCATCAGCAGTCCTATGATTTCAGACACCTTGCCCGAATGCAGGTCCCCGGACCCTGCAGCACAAGCAATCAGGATTTTGGAGCTCCTGTGGTGGGACAGGTTGGTGATGAGTGTGTCTTGTGCACTGCGGCAGGGGCCTGGGGGCCTGCAGCAGCAAGGGCAAGTTTTTTTTGCCTGCCCCATCCTGCCCATGCATCTGGGCTGTCCATCCCCCCAGCCTGCTAACCATAACCACAGCGTGCTCAGAGAGCAAATTATTTGGCAAGGCCTTAGTGCCAGAGGAGGAGATAAATTCCTCACCTACATAGTCTCCTTCCCCTCATTAGTATGACCTTTTCAGAGTTCCTCTCTATCGTGAGCAGAAACAGCAGCATCTCCACTGATTAAGTCATCACTCTGTAGCAAGTTCCTCTAGGATCCTGTCCCACTAGGCTCTTTCTAGCTGTTAAAACATTGGCCAGGATCATAAGGAACCCCACTGAGAGATGTCTCAGCCTTCATAGCTAAACCATACCTGGGATCTTCGCTTTACTCATTACTTAATTGGAAGGCATTGAACAAGACATCGGAAGATGGCTCATGACCTTAATACCACAGCATACGAAGCAGCAGGAGGAAAGAAATGCTAGGCAGAAGCTTCCTTGCAACAAAATGTGGTCTCAGTTGGAGCAAATTTATCTAGGAGAATGCTAAGCTGTAAATACCAAGTTAATTAGCCCTCATACATAATTTGTTTTTAAAAATACGCTGTCATCTCCTTCTGGAGGAACAAGGACCCATTTTCCCCTTCTGTTAGCCTGAAAAGTCAAGCCGAAAAACATCACTGAAGCCTAAACCAAGAAGCATCATGATGCTTTCAGTAGAGGAGCATTCTGTGAGCAGAAGTAGCTTAAAATCCTCAGATTTTCTCTCTAAACCTGCTGAGCCAGAAGGCCAAACAGCCCTTCCCAGGGCACCACTCGCAGCAGACCCACTTCACTGGATTCTCAGACATCTGCACTGTTGAGACCCAGTTTCCCTGTTACGCCACCTCCAAGTCATGTTTTGCCCAGTTATGGGGTTTCTCCTTCTCTGCCAGCACCCGAAAAGGTTAGTGGCAAAATCCTGATCATTTTTTGTGTGTCCTGATCTCTACTGGCCTGGATAAAACCAGGTCACTGGGCTACAAGGCACTCATGCTGGGCTTTGTCTTCCACCCAGGGATTTTGAAGTGTTTTTTGGATTTGTGATCCAGGGAAGACCAATGATTCACCCCCAATTACATTTTTCTTTTCAAATTAATAGCCGGTGCTGTCTGGTGTTGCAGAGTTTCTTAGGTGGAGCTATTTTTCCTTGTTCTCCATGACCCTGTGTTTTGCAGCCATCGAGTGCCTGAT
The DNA here is from genome assembly GCF_013368605.1 of Nyctibius grandis. Lineage (NCBI taxonomy): Eukaryota > Metazoa > Chordata > Aves > Nyctibiiformes > Nyctibiidae > Nyctibius > Nyctibius grandis. Next base: position 12,587,580 of record NC_090661.1, on the reverse strand, counting down.
CACTCGCCTTGCTCCGTCTGATCTGTTTGTGGAGGAACAGAGGACTAGGGTTTATAGTAACACTTTAAAATATCTTGTTTTTCTCACTGAGAACATAGGGATAACGCTGCTCTTTCCCTTAAGCACTATTTTTCAACGTTGCCTTTGTCAGCATTGCTATTGAGATGCTCCCCAGCTGGCAACACAGTGGCCAGCTGTGCACCACCGGGTTGCAGGTAACAGCAGTGCTTAGCCCTGCCTACCATTTCCCTAAGGCAGAGTGAGGTTTTAGCTGGCTGGGTCCAGGTGTCTCTCCCCAGTCTTCCTGGCAGCCCTCTCTTAGTGCTTTAGCACTTTGAAGGAACAACCACTGCCTTTCGTCTGCCACCAAGCTAGGGCACCTGGTTTCTGCAACCCCCCACGTCACCCGTGGGGCTGCTGCCCAGCAAGAGCACAGGGATGCCGCAGCTGCAGCCCATTGCACCCCAGCATGGTCCCTGCAGCTGCAGCATGGGCCAGCCCAGCTGAGCCGGGCACAAGCAGCAGTGTGGCACTGCTGGTCACCCTGGCATGGGGCATGGGGCCGGTGCAGGCTGTGCCACCCTGCAGGCAGTGAATACCCTGAAGACACCTCAGGATGGTAGCGATTTCCTCACCTGCAGTAGCAGTGTCTGCACGTCCACTGCGGGGAGGAGGTTGTTTTTCCTGGTCTTTGAGAAAGAGAGGTGAAAGAAGGTGAGCAGTAAATCAGTGCTGGCCCTGCCACTGCCCGGGGCGGACACGTGGACAGCAGAGGCGAGACACGCAGGGCTGAAGCGGCATTACGAGCTCCCCACCTTCTGCAGATACACCACCTGTTTCTAGGATACTGGGTGGTTTGACATTTAATGAGCATGTAGCTTTGCACCCCTTCCCCTTGTGCGAGCCGAGATGCTTTTCTGGACAGTTCAACCACGACTCATGGCAGTGGCAGCCGCTGTGCCAATCACTCTCTCACGAGCCCCAGGCATCGATCCTGCCACATTCAAAAAAAGAAAGAGAGAAAGTCCCTGCAGCATCCCCCCCAGCTAGTTCTCCTGCTGCCATGGCTTCCTGTTATTCCTGAACTCCTGGTATTTTTAGGTTGTGACTGTCTTCACACCCACTTTGAGACTGATGAAGTCTCATCCTGGGGAAGTGGTGGAAGCATCACTTTAGTAACAAAATCAGTAAGTCAATTGCCTTTTCAGCAATGCCATCTCTAGTGAAATGTCACTGATACCTACCGTGTCAACTCCAGAGTCTGTAGCCTTTCATCAGCGATGTGGTTGTTAACAGAGAAGGAGGAGGAGGAGAGCAGCACATGGCTGAGCTAGACCCAGCGGTGCACAGTCCATGAAAAAGGGAAAAAAGAGAAAACTCAGCTTATGAAAAGAAGCAGACTTTCAATTGATGGAAACCAAATACCTCACCTGTGTCTATTAAGCGAGCAGGTGATAAAGCAATACAGACCTCAACTGATGTTTGCACCATAAAATAAACCAAGCAATGTACAGCCCTGAAACGTATGTTTATATCCAAATAAGTCATGTAGTTATTTGCTTCTGAGACATACGAGTCAAATTTGTTCTCATAACATGTTGAGCATCACTTTATCATCTGCAAAACAGTAATAGAGAAGCCCATAAAAAGGACCTCCCTGGAGAACCATTAGATAACAGATTACCCTGCAGACAGCTGTAGAGAGACGCCCCAGCAGTTCTCATCTAATCAGCTGCTCTGCTGGCAGAGGGGATGAACAAACATTGGTAGATCTCAGCAGGATAGAAAATGCGTGTGAATAATATTGCCCTAGGGCTACTCCTGGCGATGGCCTCTGACTTTCCACTTGGATCAGCAGCAAGTGCTGCTGCAGAGCAGCCAGCCCAGAAGGAGCTAAACTGGACGGTTGGCTTTGTAGCTGCTTGGACCGATGTGGAGAGGAAGGTGGTGGGGTCATGGGGAAGGTGGTGGGGTCATGGGGAGAGCCCGCTCTGCAGCCCCGAGGTGCTCCTCCTCTGCTACTGCCTGCCCACAGGCCTTGGGTGCATCACTTACAGTGAAATACAGACATGAACTGGGAGCCTGACAGCCACTCTCCACCACCTGTCCAGATCTCTAAAGTTCTCAGTGAGTGTTGATGTCTTCATCACATGGGCCATCTTAATTGCAGGAGCCCAAGCATCAAGATCCTGCACATTCCACCAGCTTTTGAAGCTCTGCGATGGACCCACTAAGGCTGCTGTTAACGTCTTCTTCTTTGCGTGTTTCATCTGCGCTTTAGGCATGACCAAAATGAAGACGAGACATTGGAGGGGGCAAAGGTGTTTCGTCCCACTATGCTTTACTGATTACAGGAGCACAAGCGATAGTGCTGGGGAGCCCTTTGGCCAAGGAGCAGCTGGCTCACTTTCCCTTAGGCTGCTTGGGAGTGGGTTGTGCTTGTCCTCACCTGTGAGATGTTTGTTTGCAGCATGACAGCATTCACCAGCTGGGGCATAAATCACTCAACAAAACCTTCCACCACCCCAGGAGCTTCTCATAACATCCGCTCACAGCTGCCTTTTTATCTCCTGAGTCCTTCTTGTTCCAGGCATTGCCCTCTTCTCTGCCCCCAGCCACCTGCCAAGAGGCAGCAGGTCCCTCGGTTGCGGGGCAGGAGCAAGCACCCAGGGCTTGCTGAGCTGGTCTGCAACACTCAGCTGCTTTACCAGCTACCTCTGTGGCCATGCAAATACTTGTGTAGATACAGAGATCTGATGTTACTTCCCATAGTCTATAACTCCTCTGGTCTGAGGCCAGTGCCTGTCTCCTATAGCAGCTGTCCTGTCTTATACAGCATCTTGCTCACAGAAGCCACTCTGAAAGGCCACCAGCACCAGAGCTAGCCCCGCTCTGCGCAGAAGGGATGAAATTTTGCCCATTGATTTTTCACTTGCACACACTAGGACTCTGCTCTCTAGCGTCAGGAATAGTCTGAGTAAGTCTAGAAACCCATAGCAGCTCCAGGAAGCACGAGAAGTTATTTTTGTCTGTACATTTACCCTCCTTATTTTTTCTTCACTTTATTGCTGGAGTCTGGTTTCTTTCCGCACTCGGAGAAAGGCAGCCCAGTGCTGAGGAGAGCCACTTTTACTGGGCTTGGACTATTGCTGCTCCACCAAAGGTTTTTGCTGTGGGACTTTGAGTGGGTAAAAGGATAATTTCTCATCAATAAAAGCTGAAGCAGCCTAAAGCCTACCTGGGCAGAGACAGCAAGCCCCTGAATCCACATTCAAAGCTTTGGGGAAGAGCCTGATCTCAGGCTTCTGCTCTTCTGTTTGTGGTTGCATAGCTATTGCACACGTGCCTTACCTGTCTCTTGCTGTGAACAATTTCTTTTCCTGGCTTCATGAAGTTTACAGAGTCCCCTTCATATTCCCCTACGCTGGCTGGCGTTGCCCCAGGAGCTAGCCAAACATGGCAGAAACAAACTCAGCTTTCCGGAGGGTAAAACACGAAGCAGCACAAGCAGGATCTCTCGCCTCCTTTGGGAGGGAGAGGCATGGCAACAAGAGCCTGGGATTTCCAATGCTCACACTTCACCATGAGTGCCATGTGCCATTTAGCCTGCCTGGTTAGCGTGTCTCCTCTGCCGCGCTCTGCATAGTCCGATAGCAATTCCCAACAGAAGCACAAAAGCCCTGTGGAGCCCCACCAGGGTAAAGAGGTAAATGAACTCCAGTTCTCAACAGAGAAGTGCACTGAAAACAAATAACCAGCATATCCAGGGTACAAGCAAATAAACAGCAATAACTGTGTAACTTTATTTAGATTTAATTTGACATTTAGCACAGTAATAAGCACAGAAAGAAAGAAGTACCAAAATACTAAACTCATAGCATATAAAATAATCAAATATATTCCGTATTTAGTGAAATATTTCTACGACACATTGGTGGGACTGCCCTGGGCAGCCCAACCCTGTAAATATATATATAGAGAGAGCTGTGTTATATAAAATACTGTATGTAGTTAAAGCACTGAAACTTATCACCAAAATAGAAAATAGCTCAATATACAGATAGTTCAGATTTTCTAGTCATACCCAATATTGAAAAGAGGTTCAAACTCACTGCAGGAGATAAAGCTCCAGCTTAGATGCCATGAGATGGTGTTACTGGGCACAGACTGGCTGAAGCTGGCAGGAGCCTGGCTTGTGGGAACAGGCTCCGGACCTGAGCTGATGGCCACGAGGTGACAAGAATTCCTGGTCCTCACCCAGGACTGTCGGGACATTTCCTAAGTGGAAATGCCAGCGACAACATCGGTGCTTGCGGCTGATGGTACAGACCACGGGATGCCTGGGGGAGCGGTGCATTAACGTCTGCAGGGAGGCTCAACCGCCTCAGCAGCTGCTTGGATGCCATAGGAGACCCCGCTTGGGTGCCGTAGGAGACCCCGCAGCCCAGCTGAGCCGCGCTGCAGCCTGCACCTTCTGGGGCCAAAGCGTTTTTGCCAAGTCAGAGCTGCCGGAGCAGCGCTCCCACGGCACACAACTGGCCCCTGCGCATCTGTCTGCAGCGGGACTGGCCACCGGCAGATGCACATCACAAGGATATCGTGAATTTTAAAGATGCCTCTTCAGCAGATGACAGTAATTAATTCCCATTAGCTTTTAAAAGTCTAGAAAGCTGCTTTTGTATGAGTCCAGGCTCACCCAAGCAGTACCATACGTTTGTTCTGGTCTGCAAGCGAGCAGCACGTGAAGTAGCAACCCTGCTGCTACAGGACAGTAACACCGAATGAAATGTTTCTCCTGGCGAAAACCCCCGCCTGCCCTGAGGGCGATGAAGGTTAGTATTGTACTTAAGATCCCAGGCAATTTGTAAAGAGATATAAAAAATATGGCATTTCTGGCAGCAATGCCTGGTGCTGGGCATCAGGCGGGGGCATCAGGTGGAGGCACCAGTCCCGGCGGCAGGGGAAAACCCTGGGACCATTTCATTCCTGATATACCAACAAGGGTCTGTATCTGCTGCTTTCCGGACAACATGCTTTTGTGCTTATTTGTTGCTTTTTGGCTGAATACGATGATTAATTTTCCTGACTACTCCCGCTAGGAAGGCAGCCTAGACCTGCCCAGAGGATCCCACCTCGGGGGGTTTCAAGCCCCAGCGAGGCAGCACCACGATGGGCTGCCCCTGTGCCGGCTCCAACCCCACAGCGAGCTAAGGGCTGCGGGAGATCACCCTGGGAGCCCTCCCCAACCCTGTTTCTGTGCTTCTGCCATGCCACTGCAGAGAAGCCTATAACCCATTAATAACTCTGTAATTGCTCTTTCTCATCAAGCCACCAGTTGCATTCCTAATTACGTGGCAACAATACTATGCTAATAGGATGAGCTATAATTCTTGGGTGGTATTAGCATTGTTATCATACTCTGAGTAACTTCTGGTAATGGCCATTGAATGTGGCAATATCAATTAAGTGAATATAAATGCTTAGCCCCTGAAAAAATCATTAATAAAAATTTCATTCTGATAGCCTCTAATCACAGCTAAATACAATTACTCGTACGAGGCCACTATAAAAAGTATTTTTCCCATCAGAAGAAATTAATAAGGTTTTCCCAACTGTTTGTAATAAAGAGGACACTATATAGAAAAGTCCAGAAAATAAGCACACATTTGTTTCTCAAAACCCATAGATAAACATGACAATATCTCTAAATTACTGGCTACTGAAGAGGATTTCATTTAGCTCTACTCAAGCTGTAGCCTAGTATAAAGGTTTTCAAAGCAGCACGCTGCTGTTTCATCTGGAACAGCTGCGCAGGATTTCTTTGATGTCAAGCTCTTGCGTGGGGACAGTGTTCCAATTTCTCTTTACGCCTCCGAACTGCTGAAACAGGAATGAAAAGACATTCAATAAAATAGGCGTTTTTTCATTTTAAAAAAAAAAAGCAGCAAAATTTGGCCTTGAATGCAGTACCAAGAAATAATTCATCACTGCAGTGGTGACAGAACTACACTATGCCTCTTGCATCCCTGTTTCAAAGGAGACAGGGAAAACATCCCGTGGTTTTGCACTGCAGCACGGTCTCCCGCAGCGCTGTACCAGGTGCTCCCCAGGCTCGTGTGCTGGCAGCACCCACGGCCAGTGGCTGTCCTGGGCACGCAGCAGGTGCACACGCACTCTCGTCCTGACTCGCTGCACTAGTGCGTCCATCCCTTGTGTACTCCCCAAGTATCATAAATACAATTAGCTGAGGAAGGTTTGCTCCTTCCCACCTACTCCCGCCCAGGCTCCTCGAGCTCAGCAGTGCCAAGCACAGCAGGCTCGAGCTGCATGGGGGTTGCAGGACGTCCAAAATGACCATGGCTGGTCATGCCAGGCAGCTAAAGAAGGTGCTACCCTACATCATTTGCCAAAGACGCTTTCTTATGCAGTGAGCAAAGGTTTTTTAGATGGCTGTGTCTGCAGCACTCATCGCTGAGCACCCACAAGCACTGCCTGCGAGGCCAGAGGGGCACCTAAGTGCAAATCCCCCTCTCATGCACCCGGTGCCTGCCCATTTCACAAGTCAGAGGCAGGAGCCAGTGATATGTCTCTTTTTCACAGCGCTGAGAGGGAACCCTGCACAGTGCCTGGAAGGAGAGGGATCACCCTGCCTGCTGCCTGCAGAGCCAGCCGTCACAAGCTACACATGTTTAGGAGTTACCTGAGCAGAAAGCACAGATTTGTCTTTCTATAGGGACATAAAGCTGAAAAAGTCCAGGACATCAGGAGCAGCTGGTAGGAAGGCAGCCAGGGCAACGCAGGGAGAGGTGGCAACACCGTTATCTCCAGGCAGAATCTCTCTGTCCTGCACTTTGCAAAACATTCATGTGGGTTTATTTGCCTTGCTTCATAAATATTTTCCAGAAAAAAGGTTTGTTTGGGAACACTCTCAAAGCAGCACTCAAGGAGCCTTCCTAGTGACCTCCAAAAAGTACCTTTCCCAAGGCTTTTCCCTATGCGTGTCTTTTCAGACACCCCTTTTGCTGTACAATGCTTACTGGGAAAAAAAAGCAGCAAAAGCTGAAAAAGTCTGCTGAAAAAGCCAGGGACTCTGTTTCAAAACTCATTGAGCTAATGGAAATAATTTCTGCCAGTGCCAGTGAGCTCTTGTTCGCCTGCAGCCAGGGTCTGGGGGCTCCTGCGTGGCTGTGCCGGGGGGCACTGCCATCAGGCTCCACAGTGCATGCACCTCCCCACCCAACTTACTGCTCTCCTGCTGCAGCACTGCCGCTGCCCACAAAGGGGATTTCTTTCCTGTCCGTCTTCCCCAGAACGAGATGGTGCTTCTCCATGTTTATGACACACTGTAGAGAATAAACACCTCTAGGTAAGAGGGAAAACTGCAATTCACAGTGGTCCCAGCTCCCCCAGTGTGGGTAAAAGCCCGGCTGGGAAATGCCTACCTTCATCGATTTAAGTGTTTGCAGCCCAAAGGAGAAGGGTTTCTCATTGTCTTCTGAAAAATAGGAACATTCAGATTTATACATTCAAAGTGTTCTCCCATGCTTTTTGGCAGTGACTCCATCCTTCCTTCATGGCTTCTCTGCTAAATAAGGCCCTGTTTCTAAAGGGGCTGAGTAACTCCAGAGGGGAATATAATCAAATGAGGGCAGGAGGATGCGCCTGCACGGAGACATGGTGGTCGCTCCATCAGCACGGCAGAGCATGAGCCTGGTGCCACGAGCACAGTCCTGCTGAATGCATCCTCCCTCCCTCCATCTGAGGGGCCAAAGAGGGACTTTTGCTGCAGAAAAGCAGTCTTTCTATTTTAATTTTAACATCTTTCTGAAGCTTCATTTTTCCCCCTGGGGTAAGAGGGATCAGAGCCCCAGCCCGTACCTGGAGGACCAGAGGAGCACCCACACAGACTCACCCACGACGAGGGCAGCGCACTCCACGGGGACCGCTCCCACCGTGAGGGTGAGGCACTCGATCTGGCCGATCGCCCTCACCTTGTATGGCAATGAAACTATCTCGTCTTCGCCAGGGAGTGCTTTGAGATGCTCCTTTAACCTGCACATTGAAAACACTTCTGATATGAAACGGCCACGGTTTGGCTGCTCCAGCAAGGAGCAAACGGCGTTTGGAGGGTACTTACACCTGAAGTGATCTTAGCTTGCTCGTATTACCACGCTGTTACTGGAAAGCTGCTTTCTTGGTGGGTTTTCTGTGATGCTCTGCATACAGCCAGCAGCCTACACCCACATCAGACCATAGCACGACCCACGATGCAGCCCCAGGGCCGCATCAGCCCTTGCCCCAAGCAGAGCTCCTTGCTGGATTTTGCTTTTTACCTGAGGAATCCTTTTTCCTACATTTCCTCAAGACTTGTGAGGGTGCTGATCTAAAATTGCGTCTAATGCAGTGTGGGTGTAAGGAAGGGATACTGCACTCCAGCTCCCACCAGTGGAGCCACCGACACCATGTTCCCATGTCTCACAGCCGGGGCAGCACGCCCGGTCCACGCTTGTTAGCAGATGCTGCTGCTGCTGGGTTTATTCAGAAGAAATGGGGACAGATCAATCACATTTAACCCAAGAAAAGGAAAAAAGGGTGACAGGGATATCTCAGGTACAGTCATTTCTTCTATCTATGCCCCATGAACTAGTCTGACAACACTGATTCATTATTTAGCTTCAGTTTCTCTTTTAAACTGAACGAGAACCTAATGGAAAGGCAGTTTGAGGCGGTGATCTCTCCCTCGGATAGAAGCTGTATTGCTTGTTGGCTGTTTGAGGTACCTTTCTTCTGAGCTGCGTTGCAGCAGTGCGTGTGTGTGTGTGTGTGTGTCTGTCCATCTGTCCTGGGGGGGAACAGCCCCCCTCAGAGGCAGAGGCCCCGGGACTGAGGTGGGGCTTGCCCACGCCAATTTAGTGCAGGTACAAGGACCAGGAGAGGCAGCAGAGAGAAGGAGCTGGATGCCCTATGGCGCTTCCCTTAGGGACTGGCCTTAAAAAGCAGTGGGAACGTATCAAGAAGTAGTTTATGAGCTCCTTGACCCTGAGCTGACTTTACTCTGGCCCAGGACAGGTTGGAGTGGCTTTTTTGGGTGCAGTCAACTCCAATGGCTTCTCTATCCACTCAAGGGAAGACATGGGGTCTTTGGCTGTGTTTTTTTCCCCCTATTTGTCCCCATTGCAGGGCACAGGCCACAGCACTGGAGCCAGGACCTGAACAGATCTGAGGTACAGCTGGAGATGGCTCCTCGTTCTGCACCTGCTGACCCAGACAGTTCTCCCAGGCGTGACCAGGGCTGCAGAGAGGCAGTGGGGGACAGAGTAAAGCCACCTTCAAGGAAGCACTTCATCACAGTTGAGATTGACTAAGGACAGACGGATACCACAGGGACACTGCATGGCTGAAAGCCAGCCAGGAAACTGCAGCGAGGTGAGGAGAACCACTGATGTGTCATTCAGTGACACGTCTTGGAGCTGGGTTTGAAAGTGGGAAGTCCCCAGCAGTGTGCAGTGACCGGAGCTGTTCACGTAACAGCTGCACCCACACGTCTGCAGGGGATTTCTTACCCTGCAGCAACCTGCGAGCTAACCCCACCGCTTTCCTCAGAGGCGAGGGGAAGAGCTCGAACGGCACTGTGACAAGATGCAAAAAGATTTTTAAAAAAGAAGGGAGTAATTGAGCCTGTGCCTCGGGCACGCACATGCTGCTCTTAGGCGCTGAGCCCCCAGAGACCTCAGCAACAGGGCCTGTCCCCAGAGCAGCTGAGCCCCAGCTGCAGGCAGCAGCACCCAGCAAAGCACACTGCGGGGCCTCTCCTGCCAGGAACAAAAGCAAAATCACCTGGCACGCCTCTGCCCTGCTGCTTTCCAGCGCTGGATTTAGACAAAACTCGTGTTTTATCATTGCTACACGTGCTGGATTGCTTTGAAGTAAAAAGTCCTGGAGCGGTGCCTGTTGTCACACGGGACCTACCACACTGACAGTAGAGCGAGCCAGGCATCAAAGCCCCGGATTTAACCTGCTTTGTTAATCTGGCTTTAGCTTCTGTCCCCACAAACAGCAAAGGAGCTGCTCAAATCAGGAGGGAATCTCCATAACCTGAGAGCAGAAACTGTCCCTAATCTATTTATTAGGTGCTCTTTGAAGGGCAGCACTGCTGAAGTAGACTGGTGCTGCAAAAACGATGCAGGACACACATGGGTAACACGGAGAGCAGAGGAACTGTCCCAGAGCATCGCTGTGCGACTTGGATGTGTTGAGCAGCCAATACAGCATCCTGCAAGGTGAGACCCCTCCAAATGCAGTTATCATCCGTAAGCTACGCTGAGCAGCTCCACAGTTTGTGACATGTTTGTAGTAAGCGCAGCCACCTTCCAGCCACTAAACACTGTTGTGCAAAGAAGTAATTACTGTCTGGACAGAAAACAGGCACCATTCATTCAGGGCCGTGCAGTAGTGCTGGGGGAGCAACTGCAATTGGTTTTTGCATAATCTCCTTGATACCCTGCGAGCTGATGCCTGATCCTGCTCCTTGGAGATCACCAGGAGTTTTGCTGCAAATAGCTGGCAGTCAGCTCTCTAACGCCACATAAATACATTTCCTTTCCTTTCAACCAGGAGAAATTTGTTATTGGGAGTAGCATCAGGCACCAAATTTCAAGAACATGCATGTACACAATCGCACAGCTGCTTCACAGCCGGTGCTGAGGCCAGCAGTGCCGGCGCCAGCAGTGCCGGGGCCAGCAGTGCCGGGGCCACCAGCCAGAGCACACCCAGCAGCCAGGTCCCTGCCTCGCAGCAGGGACCTGCAGGGGACCCGCCTGCCCCGGGGACACAGAAGGCCAGGGGTGGTGTCAGCTGTTTTACGAGGCACTGAATGACAAACAGGCAGGCACTGAAAAAAAACACAAATGCATCCAACCCTCTGAAGGGATTTAGTCAGAGGTGAATGGGTTGGTACAAGTGGCGCTCTATTTCAGCTCCCTGCAAGGGTCATTTAAGAATAAGGCAGGATTTGGTCGTAACAGGAGGCTCAGGGCTTGTCTGGGCACAGCTCAAAGCACTCCCTTCCAGAACGGCCATAGCTGGTGTGAGCGAAGCCCCAGCCCTGGGCACACTGCCTGTGCTGCCAGGTGCCATGAGTTCCCACACCACAGAAATCCAGCTGGATATTTACCCCAGCCTGTCCAGGCAGGCAGACGACATGAGGTTGTGCTGCGAGCCAGTGTCCACCACAGCCTTCAGCTCCTTCCCCGCACACTGCAAGAGCAAGCAGAGACAGGAGACGATGCATGGGATGTGGGATGAGTGCAGGGTGTCTGGGGTCTCCGCTCCACACACACCGGTCCCCACCGAAATGCCAGCATCTCCTTGTGCCAGCCCATCCCTGCTCCACTGCATGCTCAGTGCCTGCAGGTTATTGCCTTGTCCACCCCAGGCACCCAAGAGTTGGCTTTTGAGATGCTTTTTGAATAAGGTGGTGCTACTAAACAACATGGTGTTGGGTCCTGAGCCCTTCCCGGCAACATTTGCCCCTGCAGAGAGCAGAAGGGGCAGCCCCAGGCAGGAGGGGATATTGTGGAGAGTGGGAAATACAAAAGAGTGTGGGGGTAAGGAGGAGGAATGTGAAATTACTCTTGGGGAAAGAAAAGAGGGATGGCACTTGAGGAAAACAAATAGGCTGTGAGCGCAGGGATTCGCCATGGATAATTACTCCTGAGCGTTTCAGCATGCTGCCCCAGCCTGGCTACTCCCTCCACCCTGACGTCCAAGGGAAGACATCCATCAGCCCAGTTGTCTCTGTGGTACCCAGGTGGGTGTCCGTGCCACAGCCGCCCTGAGCTGCAGAGGGAGAGCATCCCCACAGCTGTGGCAGCTCCGGTGGAGCACAACCCTCATCGGCAAACATGGAGAGCAAGAGCACAGCTTGGGGCTGTCAGAAATAAAATTTGGGGGAAAAAAAACCCAGAAGGCTTGGGAGGGACTGTTACCTGGCAGCTCACCACTATGAGCTCCTCGTCCTCTGTTTTCCCTGAGCTTCCCAGTTTGGTTTGATTCAGCTTGTTGGTCTGCGCTGAGATATCACTCCTCGGAGTCCAGCTGCCTCGGCTGCTTCGTAATTTTGATAGATTTGTCTCCATCAGGCGCTTCTGCAGGATATTATGTGGTTGCTTTAAGAAGAAACACACACAGAAGAGCAGGGTGAAGTCAGAGGAAAGCCACAAATTACCTGCATTGCCAGCTTGCTTGTGGTGCCCATGGGCCAACGCTGCTCTCATGGGAGGGATGCCCTAAAATCTCTCTCTCCCTGATGCCCAGGCTACATGTACTCTCCCTAGCCTATATTTATTTGCTCTCCTGCCAGCTCTGGCTTACCTGGCTTTGACTAAAGAGAACTACTTTGTATTGGCAAGAGAATAATCCTTTCAAAATATTAACCAGAATTCAGAGGGATGCCTTTCTTTTTCCAAACTCATGTTCAAAAGATTTGATTTCATATAGGAACCAAAACAAGTCAGGCTTTTCCAAGCTGGTGTTTCAGCTGTAATTGCCTTCATGTGTTGATAAGGATATTGGGAATTCTGCAGTGACGTGAAAAGTTAAGAGGTAACAGATTACCTTTCCAATCACATGCACCGCCTAAGTATGAAAAAGGTGTATGGAGCTACTGAATGAATGCAGATGCTTTCATTGAGCACTGGCATTGCTGGCATAGGAAATACCTGTGTCCAGCCTCCACCTGTGGCGATGCTCTTCGCGTGAATCAACCCAGAATTTAAGAAGCTGGTTTGGGTGTCTGTGCGTTGGCTCTTACAGGTGCGAGTGAACAAGGCACAACTGCAAGGAGAGAGCTACAGACGGTGTCTGTTGTCAAACCTGGTTTGGCCTTTAGATCAGAATTTGGTCCAAAATTGCCCTGTGTCTCTCTTCCCCCGCATTTGTATTTAGCTGCTAAGGGTTGAGTAAATGGGACCAATCCTGGGTGCCATGACGCGGGAGGGAAAGGAGAGGAGGGGAAGAAGTAAGATTGTGGGAGGGAGAGAGGGAGAGAGGGAGAGAGGGAGAGAGGGAGAGAGGGAGAGAGGGAGAGAGGGAGAGAGGGAGAGAGGGAGAGAGGGAGAGAGGGAGAGAGGGAGAGAGGGAGAGAGGGAGAGAGGGAGGCAAGTATGTAGGTGTTCTCCCAGGAACCCCCAACACTTTGTATGGCAACTTCTCACTTTCTCTGTCATTTCCATTTGCTCTGCGAGAAGCATGTTGTCTCTCAGCATCTCCAACTGCTTTCCCAAAAGCCGTTTTATGTTTCATGTTCATCATGGATGGATGCACATACTCTGCTGGAGGTGAAATGACTGCTTGATTATCTGCTCATTTCTCTGCCCGGCTAATGTCCCCCCCTGTTACTGCCCTTTCCTTCTGATTTTCATTTGTCCACAGTGAGACCTTCTTACTGGCTTATACCTGAATTTTTGCATTCATTTTAAATATGCCTGTGTGTCTGCAGAGACATCTAAACCAGCAAACCTCCTCACCCCAAGGGAATTTCAATGGGATCAGGATAACTTTGAAAACCTTGGGCTGTGATTCCCCCAGAAGGCCAAAGTGCACCCTTGTGTGCGGCGCCTCGTCTTTAAAATGATCTGTGCGGCATGCTAAATAACAGCACTTACAAAAGGCTAATGCAGCTTGGCATCACCCTAAAATAACTGCAACCACGTTAGTGCTTCAGATCCTTCTGTAGGCACAACACAGGTGGTTAAACTGGACCTGACTGATGAGATCAAGTAGATGCAGACAACACCAGTGGTCACCAGGACACATAATCTCCTTTTTTTCCCACTTTTCACTGTTCTTACTTCTGCATACAACCTCCGACTTGAAAGGAAATAAAATTTCATGTCCATTTTCGGTTGCAGGTGCTGTGTCTGACCAGCACACTGCACAGCATGTCCTGTGTAAAGGCAATAACGTAGCCACACTCCCAGCGATGGGGAGAAATCCGATCTGACATTCTGCTGTCTCCTTCATGCACAAAAAGTAACGAAGCTCCAGCACTGCTCTGGTGACCATCGCCTTCCCAGTGAGACTGAACAGCAGAAATCAGTATTCCTTCACTAGAATAAAGGCAGGCAGACTGGCTCCACTAGTAATGGACCCTGTGCTGAGGGACGAGCAAATCAGTTGGGAAGCGAGGGCTCCCTTACATGAGGCAGAAGCTGTAGGTGCACAGTCAGCACTGTGATCACCTCCAAGACTCCTCATCTGCGCAAAAACACAAGCCAGGCTTTGCCGACAGTGCATGGCACGTCCTTCTTACCTTTTATGTTTGCCTGCAACTCAGGCATGCATCTGGAGGACTAATTCTTCACATCATCAAAAAAAACAAATGAGGGGATAAGGGACTGGAGAAGTAGATGGGTGAAGTTCCCAGCTAGCCAGAAGACAGCCTGTCACCTCCTCACACCCAGCCCTGCTCAGCTAGGACCAAGAGAAATTCTGAATCACAGAATCATTTTGGTTGAAAAGAACCTTTAAGATCAAGTCCAACCATTAACCCAGCACTGCCAAGTCCACCACTAAACCATGTCCCTAAGCACCACATCTACATGTCTTTTAAATCCCTCCAGGGATGGTGACTCAACCACTTCCCTGGGCAGCCTGTTCCAAGGCTTGATAACCCTTTCAGTGAAGAAATTTTTCCTGATATCCAATGTAAACCTCCCCTGGCACAACTTGAGGCCATTTCTCTCATCCTATCACTTGTTACCTGGGAGAAGAGACCAACACGCGCCTCGCTACAACAATGGCATCATCCAGGACAGTCTGGGTGCTCTTCTGATCTGCCTGACCTCAATCATGTTGCCAAATACCTTTGAAAGAGCAGGCTGGAGAAGAACAAGTCACCACCACACTCATCACTGCTATTTTAACTCTCATCTACCCTTGATTTAAACCTAATTTTTTTTTTACTCCAAGTTCTCCTATGGATCATTAACCAGTTCCTTATGTGGGTTTTCTCAGACCTTGGTTTTGTGAATCCTATATGGGATCCATCATCCAAAGGAAAAAAATCCAGCACTCGGCGAACACGAGTTACCACCACAAAAGGGACTGTCTTTTGTCGACGCTTGCTCTTGTGACAGCTGCAGCGAATCCTGCCTTCAGGGGGACAAATGTTGCTTACATTGTGCTCCGATACAGAAATAATGTAGCAACAGGGGGCTGAAAAGGTTCCCTGCAGCACCATCCTGTCTCAGGCTATTAATTAGTTTGCTTTAACTTGTATTTCCCTTGACTCTCGTGTGCAACAGACTGAGGGATGTTAGTCAGGGAGATGACTCAAGTGATGGATACGTACTTGGCAAACAGATAATGTGCCGGGGGACATTTGCAAACGCACGTTTTGCTGGAAAACTGCAAGCAGACCGTGACTGGGAGGGAGGGAGTGGAGCAAAACCTCCCTGTGACAGTGATCGGGAAGGCAGCCGTGTTCTCCCTCCAGCGCGGGCCGGCCTCACAGCCAGGACCCATGTTTGAAGTAACCCAGATTATCCGGTACTATCTTTCTATGCATCGCACAAAACTGTTGAAAGTGTTATAAAAAAAATAAAATGTTACACACCATCGTGTAAGTGCAAAAAAATGTTATTTCCTAGTATCGTTCAGCACAATATAAATACAAACCAGGATTTTTTCATAACATCTCTCTCTTTCCATCCCTGATGCAAAAACCTATAATCCCCTAAAAAAATCACAGCAGAAACCTAGTGGTAGTGAGTGAAGGCACCAGCTATTGCTGAACCTATTTGCCACTGTCTGTCAAAACCACAAATAATTCTGTCGTTTTGTTCTTCTCTAATTTATAAGCAAGCGCATCACTGCAGCTTGCAGTATCCATCTCTCTAGCAGGTCTCCCACTATTTTGGCTTCTAGATCTGGGGATAACAAGACCAATCAACAACAGTTTCATTCAGGTGGAGATGAAAGTCAGGGAAGATGCCAGCTTCTCCCCTCCCCAAACCCATCTTAGGAGGCTTCCCCTCTCTTCTGCACCTAGGCAATAGAAAAAAGGAGTTTTAACACACCAATGGAGCTCGTCTCAAGAAATAACCAATTTCTTCCTCTTCTTCCCATCCTTCATCCAAATCCACCTCTTCTACCAGCAGCCTGTGCTCATGTGCTGTCAGCCCCTCTCGCAGGGGGATGCAGTGGGACAGGAGGTGCCCCCTGCTCTCCTGTGCTCCCTGGGTGCCCAGGCAGTGGCCAGGTCTCTGACCAAAACAGTGCCCGTAACATCAAAGCTTTTTGCATTTTAACCAAGACACAACAAGCTCTGGGGAGTACACAGCAGGAAAGAGGGGAAAACTGAACACCCTGCAATTGACTGCGATGTTGCACCAGCTGCAGGAGCAGGGGATGGGGCCACGGGGGCACCCAGAGCTGCGCTGAGGACCCGGGCACCCAGGGGAGGATCTGAGGGCATTTGGAGAGGGGAAAATGTTTTTTTGTTGTTGTTTGTTACGATGTATAACTGTTTCCCAGCTTGTAAAGTGATGCAGGGCTGTTTCAGGCAAAGCCCCTCCTCCAAACTGCTCCAGTGGCTCCCGGGGCGAGGGCAAAGTGTCAGAGCATGAGAGGGAGCTGCCAACGGCCAGCACACCCTGCCCAAGTCGGGCAGGGGGTCACAGTTATAGTATTGGGAAGCCCAAATCCCAGCTAATGACCATCTCATGCAATTTTCTGGGCTTTGGGGAAGAGGTTAGTAGTGAGGCATCAAAACAAAGCCACTTCTGCTCTGTATATCCAGCCCTACGTTTGCTAAATCCAATGTATGCTGTGCTATAGATCGGTCTTATACGAGGCAAACAAAGTGGTCGCTGCCAGCTGTCGCCGCAACAGACACGGTCTGTCCTCACCCCCTGTCCCTGTCTCTGGGGAGCTGGTACCTCCTCTGTTCTCCTGATGAGGCCACTGGAAAACCCCCACAGGAAACCCTGCGTTAGTAACACCGGTAACGTCAAAAGCCCTCCTGCCCACGTCACCACAGCTGTCACGCAGCTTTAGACACGAAAATGAGCTGCTTTGTTAGGAGGTGTGCGGTTATTCACAAGAAAGGCATGCAGACACCCTGGGCAAAGACCCCTGATGCCCTGTGCCTCCTGACCCCTCTGGACCTGGGCCTCTTGGTTTGGGGCTATGCCAAGGTGGGGTCCCATATTTCAGAGGCTCTTGGTGCTTCTCCTCTCTCAGAGACGCATGATCTCCTGATCCTCCTGGGGACAGCTCTTGTGACATCCAGGCAGCCACAGGACTGGGGAGACACAGTGGGTCCTCTCGAAGTGATGCTCACTGCTGTCCCAGCCGCATGTGAGAGCGTGGCAGTGCTGGCAGCGTTGCTTCGCTGCAACATGACCCGTGGCAACAGCTCTGGAATTCACAGCATTTTCTCTGGGGCTGCAGGAACAGGCCTGAGCAATGCCAGTGCTGTCGCTTTGGGGACTCCCTATACATCCCATGGGGTAGGCGGCTGTGGCCAAGGTGAGCCCTGGCCACATGTGCCCAGTGTCCCACCACCCCTCGCTGTGGCGTGGGAACAAGGTGGTTTTGCAGTGGGGTGGCCCATATCAGCTTGGTTCTCACCCCATCCCCGTCCGGAGACCCACCACAGCCAGGGTAGCGGGGGCAGGCAGCGTGCCTCTGCCATGCTGCACCTCCTTTTTTGCCCTTTTAGGGGATCAGAAGCTGTGGACCTCCCCAGGGCTTTGGCACATCCCTGGAGAGAGCCCCCCGCATCATGCAGACCCTCCTCAGCAGGGGCGATGCTGCTGCCGCAGCTCAGCCGGTGCAGGCACAGGAGCGGGGAGGAAACCTCAGGTGACGTTTCTGTGACAAGGGCTGTGGCGAGGAACCCTGTGCTCTGCCCATGGTGCCAGGGATAAATCTGGTCCTCGCTGCTGCGGGGACAAGGACTTCAGCACTCAGTGCCCCTGGCTCCTGCTACCTGTTGCCTCTCTCATCTGGGCAAAGCAGAAACCCCTGTCACCAGGGTCTCAGCTCAGCACACTGTGCAGGGTTGCTGAGCCGTGACACCTTATTTAGACTGTGCAGATAATAACA
The DNA here is from genome assembly GCF_013368605.1 of Nyctibius grandis. Lineage (NCBI taxonomy): Eukaryota > Metazoa > Chordata > Aves > Nyctibiiformes > Nyctibiidae > Nyctibius > Nyctibius grandis. The sequence continues at coordinate 12,569,469 of NC_090661.1, read as the reverse complement.
GTAACAACATGCTCTGAAAGGCACTTTGTAGCTCCCTGACGGAGAGCTGCCGCTCAACAGGGACCAGGAAAGCTCCTTCCGAGCCTTTCCCTGAGCAGGAGCTTCACTCCCTACAACTGCAAAACATTGGGGATGCCAAAAAAATCACCTCCATGTGTGCTGCAGAGAACAGCCAACTCATTCCGCTTATCTCAGCCAGGCAAAGCCAAGCCTAACCCAGCTGAGCAGGAAGGCTGTGACAGAACAAAAATACCCCACTAAAAATAAAGATTCACTTTTTTCACTGAACCCGTATCAAACATTGAAAAAAGCAAATATTGTGTGCTACAAGGTGCAAGAATTTTGCAACAATTTGGCAAAGAAAAAGTAAAGGAGCTTTCCTCAGTAGGATGTATTTTCTAGATTTTGCTCCTTACCTCAGAACTTTTGATATTACATTTAAATATCATTTCCATTAAAGAAAGCTCAAACATTTGTGCATATTAGTATTTAGAAATGCTCTCCACCCCCTGGACATGATGAAGAATATTCTGTGTCAGCTACAGGATCACATGGATCATTTCATATGTAAATATTTAAAACCTAGAATTACGTATCTTCATGTTAAAAAAAACATATATGCATAAGCCTTTATCAAAGTGCAATCTTGGCAGTTTTATATTTTGAAGTACTAGTGACCGCACTTTACCAAATCTTTTATGGTTATATGTTGTGCACATATATGCATCGCAGACAAACATGTGTGTATATATGTACGTATTATGAAGCCATTTTGATTGATTCAGAGAGGATTTTTGTATGGAAAACAGCACCCTTTTTTCTGATATTCATGCAAATGCAAAAAAAAAAAAAAAAAAGCAGCTCTTAGATCTGAGCGCCAGACATCTGAAAGCACCTACGTGCAAAAAGCGACCCTGGTGATAACAAGCATCGTATTTCCACTCCCTTTTACATACAAAAGCCTTATTTTTATACCTATTTCAACAAACCACCAACTTCTCCTCCTAACAGAAAAATGGCATGAAGGAAAAAAAAATAGACACTGCCCTACCAGCTTCTAAAGCCTCCTTGCAGTAAACACAATAAAGCCTTACAGTATCTTTCGAAGTCCCCAGCTTCTTCAGCCCATCGAGAGGGAGGAGATCTGCAGAATCCTTGTGAATAAACTGAACCCCCTGCTTCATCCTCCTCTGCTGGCGGAGAGATGCTGCCTCCCTTATCTCCACTTCTTTTCTACTCGGCTCTGTGAGGATACCTGAATAAAACATCTTTCCGCCCGCGTACGGCTCGCTTCTCGAAGATGCGTCTCTCGGAGAGATGCTCTATCGCCTGCGCTTTATAACTGGAGCCTGGTGACGTCTGGAGAGCGGCAGGTACTCCAGCCAGCGCCACCGAGCACAGGAGGGGTTGGGCATTTGCGATACGTTGCACAAACAACGGCGGGCGAGCTCAGGCTCGGTCTGAGGGAATAAATTGGTGCCGTTCCTCCTCGCTGCCTCTCCTGAAAGCAAGATTAGCCACAGGCATCCGACAGCTCTCAAAGCCCCCCCAACAGCCTGGGGAGAGCTCTTTTCTGCCCGTGAGGCTGCCGGGGGGCTTTGAGAGCTGCAAACAGCCCCAGGAGCCCACACACCTCCCAGCCCACCTCTGTAGGCACAGCTTTTTTTTGGCCTGGGTATGGAGTCTGAAGTGTCACAGCAGGTGATAGCTGCCCAGCACCCATGTGGTCCTGGATGCCGCTGCCCCACAGGGCTGGTGTGCTGCAGCCCCGCATGGACTGCGCAGCCGGCCACACTGAGGTTTGCTACATTATGCCTGGGGCCAGCAGGGTTAGGCCAGGCTCTGGGTGCCACTGGCCTCACTGAAGCATTGCAGGCACCGATCTGCATCATCGCTGTCTATTCAAGTCCCCAGGAAGGGTAAGGACTGTCATGAAAATTGTCCAGCCAAACTGGGGCACCCCAAATGTCGTTTTACATAGGGTTCCTATACCCATCAAATGTTCAGGTACAGCATGACTTGACCAATCACTAACATCCACATTACTGATTACTAATGACAGTAAAACCTTGCAAAGCAACTATAGTTTTGCAGCATTCTTGCTGCTTGTGTATTGATCCAGATGTTGCTGGAGTCAATCTTGCTGTAGTTAATTACCTCTGACGCCAGACAATGCTGGGAGTGTTTCAAAGATGTGGTAGAGGGTGAGGATGCTGGCATTATCTTGGTTGCCCAAGGGTACCCTTTATCCTTCATGGGCAGTTCTAGGCTACCAAGAAGAAAAGTCCTTATTTCTGGGGCTGGGCTGTGCTTTAGCTTGTTTTACTTAAGCACGAACAATACCAAAGCGTCCAGTAAAATTCTACTACCTCATTACATTACAGTGTATAACATGAACTAATACACATTAACAAACTTAATACACTTTCATATTATAAAGACTGATTGATGTAATAGAGAAGAGGATTTTCTTAACAGGGCTCACAGTGGACGTGAGTTTCTTTCACTACAACAGTGAGGTTTTAAGTGATACATCATCTCTCACCAGAAAGAAACACTTTTTATTTCTTTTTTTTTTTTCCCCAAAAGGGCCCACACACTTTCAGCAGCACAGCTGGGGCAGCAGGCACTCACCTGAACCTTCTGCTTTCCAAGTAATTTGTTGCAAGGAATGGGTGCAGGAGAAAACACAGCTCTGCCTCAGAGAGACAGCACGGATCTAGAAACACCCCACATGGGTTTGGTTCTTGTTAAACTAACAGAGACCTTTGATGCACTAGATAAAACACAAGAAAAGCAGAGCTCAGCCCAGGATTTATGCCAAGCCTGACGTCCAGGATGCTCTTAACCTTCGGGAGGAGCTGGGGTGCTGACTCCACTTTGCTCCCCCCCACCAAACGCAGCCTGGACTCACACTTACCCCTCACCAAGACACCATCAGCCTTTGGCCAGCTTCAGGGAAACACTCCTGTCTCTGACAGGAAAGGGACAGGGAAAAATACTTCAGAAAGAGACCCAAAGTGATGTGGAGGAGAGTGAGGAAAAAGAGGGGTTCCCCTGAAAGCAGCCAGGGAAAGACATTCCCCTTGCAGCAACAGAGATATATTGGACAATATAAATGAAAGTGATGAAAATACCAAGCAGGCAGAGAGACTTTAAACCACAGCACCACAGTTTCTCCTTCCTCCCTTCTTCCCCTGCAGGCTGCTGCGAAGCCCCAAGCAGGGAAAGGATCCGGCCCCCAGCAGCTGTGGGCTGCAACCAGCCCCATCCTCTCACCTTGACCCATGCAACAGGGCCAGCCCCGACAGCGCAGACCCAACCATCTATTTCTTTATCTTGGCACATTTTGAACATAAAGCTCGGTTGACATGAGGGTGCTGGAGGCTGACAGCAGCCCCTTGGCAGGAGGGTCGCTGATGGGACAGAGGTGCCCGCACCACCGACACCCCGCAGCCCCGGCTCCTCGCATGGGGAGCAGTGCTGCTGCTGAGCAGGGCTGATGCCAGCTGCTGCCGTGATGCCAAAGTGGCAGCGGTCTGTGGGTAAACCTATACATCTGAGCTCTGCAGCCATGGCCAGACTGTATATGTTCAGCCCCTCCTCACGTGACCTGGAAGAGAGTTAAAAAAAAAAATCAGATGAGAGTGCAGAATACCATAAAACACAACCCCATTATTTCACAGCCTCACATAAAGGCCATTATGCGTGAGCCAGCCTGAGCTCGGTGAATGTGTCAGTGTGCAGAAGGATGACAGGGCCGACAGTCTGAAGGGGGATATAATTTTTTTCTCCCCACGCTGACTCGGCTCACTACACGACAGGACCATTGTTCCACTACAGGCAAACATGCCTGGGGGGATAATAGCACCTTATTTTTCACCTTGGGAGCAATTTGGCACTTAGCCAGCTGATTAAAGAAAAACATATGACTGCATCCACACCCTCCCAAAGGCAAGGAGGCACAGAAGAAAGCGGGACTGCCACTGAGACCAGAAGACGATTGCTAATATAAAAGCTCCGTGGAGGGGCGGCACTCTGCCCAGCATGTGAGCAAATGCCCACTCAGCTCTGGCTTACAGCAAGAAGTGCAAAGCTGCAAGAGCTGGCGGAGCACAAAAAGCCCCCCTCACGCTGCAGCTCCAAGACCACAGCCTGTGTTTTAATTCAGCAAAGAAGCATCTTGTCAGAGCCCTACAATTTCACTTCTGCTGTATGTTGTAAACGACCTTGTGCCAACAGACCAGAATAAAATCTGTCCAGTGCTCAAGAGTAATAAATGAGATAAAGGCCCTAATTCCCCTCTTGATAGTTAATCCTGGGAAAGAGGAAAGCGGGAGGAGCAGTAAATCATCTGCTCAAATGACTCAGGATCCACACTGAACTAGGGGCTCAGGTTGGATGCTTCGAACCCAGTGGTTAACTACTGGGTTGGTCATTTGTTTGTGACAGATTAGCTGGGGTATCACTCCCCCCACCCCGTGCAGTGTGTCTAAATAGGGGAACGTTCCAGAAGAATTCCCATCCGCTCACTGCAGACAGGTCTGTGCACGACCATTGCCCCTCACTCGAGAAAAGCCCCGAGGGACAAAACCACCTTTCTTGCTCCTTCTTGACTCCAGAGCAGCACACACGTTTCTCTGCAGAGTATCACATCAAGGCCGATGTCAAGAGGCTTCACAAGGCCATGATCAAGAAAACCCCTTGCGGGTGGCTCTGCTGGAAAGCCGAGATGCCCATCGCTGCCGGCACGGACAGGTGGCACATGCTAGAGGCAGCACATGCTGGAGACCAGAGGCAGATGGTCCCAGTGGCTACCAGCAAAGTGGCCGCACGTTTGAAGCTGGCTCTGCCCTGTGCCCAGGGCACCTGTTGCCCCAGCAAAGCCGAGGACAGGGGTGCTTTTGTCTGCAGTTTCCAAGCCCACTGCAAAGAGAAAACAGAGGGAAATGCTGATCTCCCTGGCCTTTCCAGCGTGCCCTTTGCCATCATAGCTGGGGACAGGGGAAGGCAGCGCTGAACAGCAGCATGAGCACCCTTGGAGGGAGGAGAGAGGGCATGCAGGGAGCTTATTAGCCACCCTACATGGAAGGTGAAGTGACACAGGTCCTGCCTGCAAACACAATTTGCTTTACACGTGATGTAAACTGACTGAGATAAACCCCAGCAATTTATACCCCAATTTCCAGCCAATTTATACTGGCTTAGTACCTAGTCACGCTTGCAGCTTAATCGGCGTAAGGAAAGAAGAGCTGCGGAGTTGCGTTCACAGCCCCATTTCATCTCTTCTCTCAAAGGAAAGCAGCAGCAGGCAAAGCAGGAAGCGGGTTGGTCCTTTTTCTTTTTTTTCTTTTCTTTGATTTCTCATCTTTCCTTAAAAAGAAGTGATTTGTTAGTGTTTGCCATATCCCGAAGAAACGCAGAGATGCCCCAGAAAACTCAGAAGAAACGACAGAGGGGTATAATTTGACATAAACAGAAGCAGCAGCAGGCAAGAGACCCAGAAAGAATAATTTACCCCAGCACAAAGAGAAAATTTTAGAGAAAGAGTCAGTTTCCGGTGGGAAGACTGTGAAGAGCTCAAGAAAATGAAACCACAATAATTAACGTAGAGAAATTATTCTGTCCATCAGTGCAGGATATGTGAGGGTCAGCTCTAGCATACTCGGGCAAATAACTGGAATAATTTGGAGACTAGATAACAGTCTTTTTCTAAAAAGGTTGGACAGAAAAATCCAGAAGGATTTAGTGAGCTTCTTAATCATCATTTGTAGCAAGGCAAAGACTACAGATAGAGCTGGAGAAATCCTATAACATACAAAGGTAGAACGAGGTTGAGATTCCCAAGAGACGTGGCACATTCTGTACAGTAACTCCACACCCGTGTGTGTTTCCAGCGCTGACCACGAGAAAGGACCTCCTGGGCTGGGATACGGGCCCCATCACCAGCACAAGCACTTATGGAGACAGCTGTTCCTGGGGCAGCTCTCCCTATTTACCCTGAGCGCAGCTCCAGCCTCCTTTCCCCCTGTGCGTGTTCTGTGCGGGGGCACTGATGACGCTAGGAAAGAAATCAGACATTGTGCAGCTTCTTCTAGGAGACTGAACTGAATTTCTCTGTCTAATTCTCTTCATATATGGAGACAGGTGGTGAACGATAGTTTCAGGAACACAAAAACTGCACGTGTCAAAGCAAGAGATTAAAATGGCAAGTCTTGCAAGAGCTCCCTTACCTTTATTTTTCCTGTTTTAAAGAGGCTGAAACACACTTCTAAAAAAATAAAAGCACAGGAAGAGTTGGTCAAGGAAACAAATGGTACGCTTCCCAGCCTCTTCTACAGCATACCTCAGTGACAGCCAACTCCTGGCTATTTGTGGCTGATGGAGCGTAAGAACAACTCCTGCCCCTGGAGCTTGCAAAGCTGTGCTGTTAACTGTGCTGCACTGGGAAAACGGGCTGAGCCCCTTCCAGGTCCCACGTGAGCTGGGGAAGAAGCTGCGGGTTCCATGTGCAAAGAGGCAGGCAGGGGATTTGGGACAGGGTGCCAAGAGGAAAGGGAGAAGCTGGCAAGTGACTTGCCAAGCACTGGGGAAGGGGTAAGAGGGCAATATGCACGGGGGCTGGCGTGGGGGACAGAAAGCCTGGCCTCCCCTGACCTCCACATCATAGAACCGGCAGGAACAACCACAGCCCTTAATGGAGGTAATGGCAGCTGCTGTGCATTGAGCTGCACAGCTCCTGCTCACAGGTTGGGGAAAATGGGACTGATCATGGCCCGGCATCGCTCCCTAGCTGCTTTCCTCCAAGACAAGATCCGAGCACAACTCAGAAGGTGTTGCTGCTATGAAACCAGCTGCACACACAAGCACAGACATGGCCACTGGGTCTTTCAGAGCTTTCCATGGAGCTGAAGACACCAGGGAACGTTCCTCTCAAACAAAAAGACAAATTCATATCTCTTTCTCTCCCAAAATGTCCCTTGCATGGCTTTCTTCAGGAACTCCACCTGGGCAGGTGGGCAGGAAATGGTGTACATAGAGGGCAGGTGATATTTCTCCCCAATATGTATCCACAGTAACCTCTGTTTATTTTGTGCAATAATAAGATTATTCCAGTATAAAATTTTCAAAAGGATTAGTTTTAAGAAACATTAATACATGCTAGTTCTCACCCTCCCACGTGTATGCTAGAGTTGAACTGCAAATATTTATTTTGAAGTAAGCTACACATCTATTCAGTGTGCCAACCATAACTACATCATTCAGACTTCCCAAACCTCAGGGGATTTCACTTCCCCTCCTGTCCTGCAAAAGGCAGCTTGTGTGCTGAAGGCTTCCTCTGCTCCTGGGGCATTCCACGCCGTAAATTTTACATTCAGCTCGTTAAAGATATAGGAGGGATCTTGTTAAGGTTAAAACAGCACAAGTCATTTCACACTACACAAACACAACTTTCTTGCTCCTTTTCTAACTTTCCAGAAGCCTGGCACCCAGACTCCAAGGAGGACCAGCAGAGCTGGGTATGCAGGAATGCTGCTGCTCCTCAAGCTTTCTGAGCTCTTTCTTTCTGCCTTCCAGGCAGGAGGGAGAGGGCGCTGCTCTTCTTCACATCGGGTCCTCTGTCAGCCCACCAGGAACTGCTAAGAACTAACAGGGAGCCTGTTGTTGCTCCCCGAAAGGCACGGGGCTGGTGGGATGAGATGCTGGCTTTGAGGGGCAGGAGAGTGCAGGGAGACCCAGGAGACAAAGGCTCGCAGACAGGTTCTGCAATGAAAAAGATCATGTTTACAATCAAGCAATGTGGTTGGGATGCCCTGGCTCGTCCCAGAGCCAATGAAAGGTGTGCAACAGCTAGATGCAAAGTCTCTTCACAGACCCAGCTCAGAGCACCTGGGCAAAGCGGAGCTAGACAACAAACTGTGAACACCAGAGCTTCAGATGGTACCTAAGGGGCGCGCGGGGCTGAACAGTAACTTCCTCCGAAGGCTGATGCATAATTTTGCCGAGTCTACTCCTGTTGTCTTCTTAAAATAGTTCACAGCCATCCCTAACAAAGGGGTTATGGACTCCCCACATCAAGGGAGCTGCAAGGTGCTTTCCCTGTCATTAGCCATTGGACTAATGACACCTAAAAAGCAGAGTATCCAAGACACCTATAAACAGCCATTGCAAGAGCAAGAACAGCACCGAACTTGCTTCAACAGAGATATGCCATTGTTTTCACCGCCCACGTACTTTCCTTGCCCCGTCAGCAATTTTCTCACTTTCTCCAGCCTAAGGGACAAAGGCTCTGCACAGCACCCATTACAAAGCCCCACTTATGCTAGCAACCAGCAATCTTTCAGGGCTTTGTGGACACAAAGGGGTCCATTCTTGGTCTAAATACTCCAATACAACAATGCATTTCTATCCACCAATGCACTGAAGTACCTGCTTAAATGCTTTGCAGAACGGGGATTACAAGCAGATGGCTCTCTGGACAAAACTCCTCCTTCCCAGCACGGTGAAAAGTCACTCCTTAGCACCCAAAATACAGTAGGCACACAAAATTGCATGGGATGTTTGTTAGAGCAACAGTACTGAAGCGAAGCGTTTTCAGTGCTTAATGTATACTTTACCCTGGGAAACTTACGAGATCTGTGTTTGCTTTAGATCTGTGTGGCTAACTAATCATAAGGCAGCTGGCCAAATTTTTCCTTGAGTCAACACCTTGAACATTAGTGGAGATGCAGCAGGGATACATGATGCCCAGAGTGACAACCATGCCTAGCTACAGTCATGGAAGTAGTTTACTAACCTGATCTGAACTTGGCAGCAAGAAGTTTTAAATATTTATGCATTGATTGCTGCAAACATGGAACAATATGTTGTCATTTTCTCCCTCCTACTTTCTTTTCAAACTAATAAATTGTTCTCAAAAACAACTGGCACCATCGGCAGATGCCCACAATGGGCCAGGAGAAGACCACATCACATTCATTTTCCACTGGGATCTAAAAAGTGCCTTGCTTCCTGTTAGCCAAGGTGGTCATGTCCAGGGTTCTCATCCCCATAACCCCGTGTCTTCATCAGTGTGAAACGCACGCTGGCTCCAGGGTAAAAGATGTTGCACTATGGAAGTGTGTGAGGCCACAGAGTCACCATGCAATGACAGGACTGAAGTCATTGCTGAAACTTGAACTGGGGATGAGAGTAAACAAAGAATGCCTAAGCAGGAACAAGATAAGAAATGTATGGCAGCTTATACAGCAGAAGGGATCTTTTAAATCTCTTGCCTTTGGGTGACAAGTTTAGAGCTGGCACTGAAGTGTCCAGGCACAGCCAAGCACAGGTATCTGAAAGCTCCCTGCCACAGGGGGGAACTCTTAGTCCTGAAAGGAGTTATGCAAACCTTTTAAAAGCTCTCTGCTTTCTCTCGCTTTCTAGCTAGAACACTTTTCTCTGCCCAACTATAAATCTGCTGCATCTCATTCATGCTTTGGAGTGGTATGATTCCTGAGTAGCAGTAATTGAGGAGAGGGAGGGGGAACTCCTCAGGCAAGGTCTGTGAAATTTACCTCCTGGAGAACACAAATCTCAGAACATAGTTTAAAACCAAGCAAAAAAAAATGATAACTTTGTTTCTGGAACAGAACTAGGACAGGTCAGCTCTGAAACAGTATTGCCTTTTGAAAGGTTCCTGTATGGCATACCCAGTTGACCAGGGATGGTGACAGAAATGACAGAGTATCTCCAGTGATGAAGTAAGCTGAACAGAACTGGAATTTCCCAGCTCTTCTGTAAAAGCCCCGAGAACAGGTGCTTACTTCAACTCATGCCAATGTGGGATTCACCAAGGAACAACATTCTCACTATACTTTTAAAAAGACTGACTGTGAACCTCTTCTGCCTCTCCCAGTTAAAGGAGTATTCATAGAGTGATTTCATTTGACAAATATTTCCACCTTCTTATGGAGCTCAGATCTAAGACACGACACCCCTCCTTCAGAGGAGAAGAAGAGGGGGTAGGTTGTTTTGTATAGGTTCTTTATCAAGTCTGGAATTGCTTTAGTTTCCCAACAGACCAATATTCAATGAACTCAGGATTTGAATGCTTTAAGTTAAAAAAAGTACATATATGTGTTTTGGAACTTAAAGCATTCAAATCCTGAGTTCATCAAATGTATCTAGATACCTTTACTTTTGAACTTTAAGAGTAATCAAAATATGAGCCTAAGATACTTTACAGCATCCATTTAAGATAAAAATATGATTTACATCAACATTAGAGAGGAGGTCACCACAGTGTTAGTCAAACACAGGATCTCTCACCTCTGTGGAGCTCTTATGTTTATTTTACGAAGCCAAGAGTCCAACACTCTCAAGTGCTGCAAGTATAAGTGAGCTACCATTGTATCCCCCTCCACACGGCACACGCAAGACTGCAGCAACTCATAACGGGTAAGATTTAGTGAGACATGTTACTGGATACCCAGTGCTAATATTTGCTAACGCACAGAATCGTCAACAGTACTTCAATGTAACTCTCCTAACACAGAGGTTGTGTTTGCCATGTTGTGGTTTGGTTAAATATCTCCACCTTCAGGTCCAGTCAACTGAAAGATAATTTAGCTCACGCTACATCTGAAGAGGAAGCCAGCTGCCTCAGGAGAGTGGGAGCACATGCACTGCGGGTATGAACGATAAGACACACGGTGCTATTGATTACCTGTGCTTTGAGATGTTTCTGCCCTACCTTGGATATAACATACTGCAAGATCATCTGTCCAACCAACAGATAGGAGTCAAGCTGTGATCAAGCTGAGCAACCTCCCCTGAAACCATGGAGGAAATCAGTAGCTGATTATCCACACAATTTTCTTTCCAAAGACAAACTGAGTCACGAGAGGGATGGGGTCAGGCAGAGTGCCAGAATCACTCGCTGTTCTCAGAAGTAAATAACAGCAACTGAAGTTATGCATTCACAGCCCATTTCCTTCAGCTTCCTTTGAGGTTTATTCTGCCTGGAAAGCAACAACTTGCAACCTGCACATTTCCCCACTTATAATTTGGAAAAAAGGGGAAACAGCCTTGACCAATGGTCAGAATTCAGTTTAGAATGCACTGGTCTCCTCCCAGTGCAATCTGAAGAGGTAGCAATACCTGGCCCAGCAGCATGGGTCTTTCTGGGCCCCATATTTGCATTTTGTAAAAACAGAATCGTGCAAAATATAAGGTCATTTACAAAATCACTCCCTCTTCTTCAAAAAGCTTGATCAGAGGCAGTGGTTGGGACCAAGAGCTGCTAAACAAAGAAAATCTGAATTGTGCACTTTGGCTAATGGTGCTGATGCCCTCAGAAAAGCTGCCCAGAGCAACATTTCACTCCTTGGCGCATGTGTCCTGCAGAGTTGCCAGTGGGCCGGGAAACACCCCTTCAGATTCCACCGAAGCTGCTGAAGCTAGACCAAGGCAGCAAGATGCTTTTCCTCGCAACATTCACACCTCCGTGCAGGAAGGCAGAAGCATGGCATGAGCTGTTTTGTTAGCGGAGCCCCCAAGTTGCAGCAGACTCTGGGTTTTAGGCCTCTTGCTACAGCAGATCTAACCCAAAACCCATGGCTGTTTGTCAGCATGGGTTTTTACAGTTTGGTTTTTTTTTCTTTCTCAGGGCCACACGCTGCCCTGTCACGGGGAGCCCTGTGGCTGGTACCCTGCTGCCTCAGTACAGCCCTGAGCCCTGTGGCACAGACAGCATGAACTGGGCAGGTGATACAGGGAGCTGGGGTCTGCCAGCATCCCCAGGAACAGCAGCTTCATGTAGGCCACCACAACCTATGCCTCATTATCACACCTCCCCAAACCCTCAAAAATCTCCTTACTTGAGCCCCTCCCCAATATGCCAGGCAAGAATGGACTAGCTGAGGAAGACAGTAATGCCTGCAGTGTTGAGCGTCCCGTTCCTGGAGCTAAGCTTCCTTCTTCCACTGAATGAAGTTGCTGTTCTCAGCATGGATGAACCTTTTCAGGGTTTTATTTTTGTAAGTTTGCTGAGAGAATTAGCACCTACGGGAGCCAGAGTACAATAGTTATGCTATGTAAGCCGGACAGGCCCCCTGAGCACTTTTCTGCCAGTCCTGTTTTTAATAACTGGTACCTCTCAGCTTTACCACACAGTCCCTCACACCAGCACTACATCAGTAACAGCAAACTGGGGGCCACCCAAATTCATGAGCAGGGCTGTGTCACAGACAGGCTTGTCTGCTGGACACAGAGATGCCGAATTCCCAGTTTTCTGGAGAGCTTTCTCAATTTCTGCATTAAATCCCAGAAAAATCATGATCCCCTGTCTTACCCTAAGCTGCTATCCATGGCTGGGTTTTACTCCAGTCAGCACCTCCAGAAGCCAGCTGAGCATTTTGCAACAAGCCTTCCAACCGGTGACGGGACATGCGTAGCTATAGAGCCTGGTCACAAAAAGGGTGTGAGGCAGATGCTAGTGCTAGCGTGCTGACAAGCAACTCCCAACCTCGGGCTCTAAATCCAGAGCAAACTCTGTGCCTCCCTGCTCCACCACACTGACAGCAAATAATGCACAACCAAATGACCTTTGGTACCCCCACATGCAAACATGAGGTGTGTTTGAAGCCTCTTTTGCTTAACTCCAACTCTTCCCTGCTGCTTTTGGGGCATGTAGATGAACACAGAAAATGGCAAATAACACACACTCAGCCTCGCAGGTCCTGCAGCAGCCCATGAGGGCTGCCAGCACACCAACCTGAGCCAGCAGGCTCCTCAGCTGTAATGCTGGCCAGCAGCAAGTGCCTCACGTCGTCCTAGCCCTACACTGCCTGCTCCCTGCCCTGCCCACCCTTTTACACACCTCTAAGGCTCCCAGCTCTGGAGACCTCCCTTTCTCATCTCTGCCCAGGCATACATTTTTCTGTGCCCACAGCCAACATATGTACCCCGCACCAAGCGCAGGGCCCCTGGGGAGCCCTTCCAGGCCAGCCAGCCGTGCCCGTGCCCATGCCCATGCAGGGCCCCATGGGTCCCCCAGCCTGCTGCCAGGAGGTTCGTCAACCCTCATCATTGCACTGCAGGTGGATGCCCCCGAAAAGGGTGAGGAGGGCAGAAGAAAGCAGAGACAGTGCCTCCAGCAAGCGCTGCACCCCACCAGGCACCCACATGTATTGCCCGCTGTGCCCACCCTGCCCAACACCCCGCTCCTCCCAAGTTTACACCCTGGGCCAGCTTGCTGCTTTTTTTAAACTTTCACTCTTTTTTTTTCTGTATTTTTTGCATTGTCCTTTCATGACAGCTGTTGCACACATGATATATATGCATACACACACATATATGTGTGTATTTAACATACCTCTACACTTCGTCTCCTAAACTTACTTCCAGGTAGAGATTGTCCATCCAACTCACATCAAGGCTCCTGCCCATGCTTAGTGTTTTGTTCCATCTCTTCTAGCACAGCAAGCTGGAGAGAACGCACAAAACACACAGTCAGGCTACCAGTGCTATATTCGATTCAGGCACAGAGGATGAAGCTTTCTCTAATCCTAGTCAAGCATAAACTTGCTCTGTACATAAGTGTTCCCTGGATGTTTGTAGCGTTCTTGGTAAAACAAGAAACACTTGAACTAAAAACTGCTAAACAACAAATTGCATCTCAAGTGATCACTTCAGAATATTTCAGCTTCCAGTGCAATTCTCTCCTTAAAACTATGAACCCCTTATTTCCCGATCCCCAGAATCCTCACAGATGGGAAATCCCATGGCACATGATTAATATCCAGTTTTGTAAGTCTACGTTGCCTACTGAATAAACTTCCCAGTGAAAAAAGCAGGCTTCAGTTGCGTTAGATCAAGTTTAGCAGCTAGCCAGTGTGAGGGAGTTTCCTTAATGAATTCTGTACTTATAGACACGTTCAATAAGGAAAAAGATTTCAAGGTCATCTTTTCTGACCTATATTTTCATTGTGTACTAAACAGGCTTTACTCCATGGCCTTGAGGAAATGGCCTCAAGTTGTTCCAGGGGAGGTTTAGACTAGATATCAGGAAAAATTTCTTCATGGAAGGGTTATCAAGCATTGGAACAGGCTGCCCAGGGAAGTGGTGGAGTCACCACCCCTGGAGGTGTTTAAAAGATGTGTAGATGTGGTGCTTAGGGACATGGTTTAGTGGTGGACTTGGTAGTATTAGCTTAATGGTTGGACTCGATGATCTTAAAGGTCCTTTCCAACCAAAACAATTCTATGATTCTATGACTTCAAAAAAAATGTATGACTCTTCAAAATTTGTTTAATCAGAGCAACAGCTGCACTAACATATATATTTAAACAGAGAAAGATTCTTTTTTTTTTTTCTTTTTTTTTAACACTTAAATTGGTTTAATAAGGTAGTTTAAGAGAGCAACATGCAGAAAGTCATACATAATTTGCACTGACTTGGAGAGAAACTACATGAACTTACCTTCTGAGAGTGGAATCTGTCCCCTGAATACTCTAACTCCTTCTGTTTTCCCCACAGGTGCTATATTTGCATCACTGCTCAGGGGTGTCCTACAGTGACAGCAGAAAATGTGTTGCAGAAAGCAGAGCTCCACAAGAGAGTGAAAATCTGCTAATATGTGTTGTAGGACAGGTTGGTTCCAGGGATGCCTAGAAACAAGCCTACTTGTACCAGCCCTGATTTTGGCTCAAGTTCTTTAAGAAGTACTTGTCTCCTCCAGCAGCAGCCATGCACAAACACGGTTTGAATGGAGCAACATTGAAAGGGAGATAGGAAGTATACGTACATTTTGGTTGTGACAGATTTTACCTTCGGCATCTATTGCGTTTACAGGATGTTACCTATATGCGTGATAGAAAAAGCATTTGCATTTAAGTTTATTTAATTCAGAAATATTTGTGGACTGCTATCCTTGCATTCTGTTCCCAAGGATTATCGTAATACTATTTGTTCCTGCTTACACACATCAGATCTTTTCTGATTCTTCAGATTTAAATGAGCTTCAAGTCTTGCTCTCTATATTCTGCTATTACTTATTTCTGTTAAGTAAACACCCAAAGGCCCCAGTCAGAATTTCACTCCCGCTGTTCTAGGAGTTCACAAGATAGTTGATATTGACATTCCAAATCCTGGAGGGTATCATGCGTCCATCACTGCAATCTAGCAGGTGGCAGCATTCACAACATCAGGAAGAACATTTGAATAAAACAGTTTTCTGCTGTGATTAGCGTGTAGTCATCATACTTTTCCATGACCTCTATATTCCTGTATGTCATTTACTCTGCTGTCTTTTCCACATGAACCAGTGTCAGCTTTCAACAGCTCACAGCTGTATGATACAGTTGTATCTTCCAAAACCACACCAAATGAACCCGGATGGCTGCATTCAGTCTAATACAAATCAGTCCTTGTCACTGTGATCAAAGGAAGCTAAGGGCCAAACAAACAATTGAATAAATTAAGGAGAAGATATTGGGATTATTTTTATAAAAGTTTGATAGATTGACTACAACTAATAATTTCAACGTAAAATCACAGAAACAAATACAGAAAAACAGTATTATTATAGATCAACTAATTTATGATTTCCTATGACCTAATTCTATTTGTTAATTCTAAGAAATGAAGTCAGTGGATTTAATGAAAAGCTGTTGTGTAATCTTAAAAATATTTTGGGAACTTGTGTCTTAAGACAGGTTTTCACCTTGTTTCAGGTTTTTTTATCATTAAGTTTAAACAAGGGGGTTTAGGATGTTTCTGTTTATTTTTTGAGAAAAAAATCGGATTAATCTACAAAGTAATAAAATACTTTGGAGTTACTTTAAGTAGTTTATTCTGTCTTCATACAGCTGGTTACAACAAGCCAATTGACTCCAGCTCATCATACAGGAGACATTTTTAACATAATTATTAGAATACTAGGATAATTCTGGTAGTATACAAGCTAGAAATATGTGTACCACTAAATATATGAAGAATTGTATCTTTATGGGTATTAGATGGAGGCTAATAATATATTACATGAAACAGAATGCTATGGTAAGCAGATGTTCCCAGGATAAAGTCTATCTGATGTGCGATAGCTTGCTACACAACCATTAATTTTGTCACAAAACTCTGATTTAGCACAACAAAGACAACTAAAAATATAACCAAAGTTTTCATGCAACTAAAAGTTCACTGGTTTATTTCTCTTATTAAGAGTAACAGTCTGAAACATTTTACATTAATTTACAATCACGAAAAAGATCCTTATGCTTATCTCATGTAGGTGACGTTAAGTCATCCAGTTAACACTAATTATTATTTCCAAAGTTAAATCCTGTTTTATAAGGTTAAACATTTTTTCAATCACTTGTTGCCAAAAAATTAGTCTACAACCACACAGAAAGTAGAAATTAAAATTTCTACAGAGCCACTACCATCGCTATGAAGATACAATGCCAAGCGTTACAACATTCTGCAACAGTTATCACTTCTCCCAATATTAAAGATGGCAAAAATTCCCTCTTCATTTTTTACTGCACACACAGGACCTACAGTAAAAGGGGAAATTTTGATTCATGATGCTAGATCAAGGGTAACAGAAGTCCTTCTGAGTCAATGACTTTTTATGTAAAAAACGAACAGGGCTGTGGAGCAAAAAGGATTCTTCTCCAAGACAGGGCAGGTTTTGCTCCTGGGCTTCAGACTGTACACCACACTGATACGCTCCTCTCCTTCCACAGACAACAATGAAAATGCTCTGGGCACACGGGGGCAACAGAGAAGCAAAGTTGAGATCCACTGTACAGACGGAAGGGGAGATGCTGTTCCCAGAGCAGCCACGCAGAGCTAGAACAGTGTGCCTACAACGCGAGGTGCAGTGCAATGGACCCAGAGCTCAAGTCACTAACTCATGCACAGACCAGGAAAGCCCAGTTTCACCAATTAAAAATATTTGGATGTTTCACAACTTTTGTTTTCTTGAACGCTTGTTGAAAACAATTACTCTGATTTGTGTGTCACTCAGCAACACGAAACAGAACTGTTCAGATCTGTAGCCTTCTTGGGAGGGACCACAGCAAGAACTGGCTTGCTTCCCTTGGCAGAGAGTACACAGACCACAGCAAAGCCACTCTGCCGGGCTTGGCCCAGAAGCTGGCACCTCACGGTCCTCTCCGCCCAGTGCCCCACCAGCAGGCCCCTAACTCACTCGTGCACTCAGAGCAGAACTTCAGCATCTCACCCATTTCAAAGTGCTCCATTGCCACATAGAGATGGTTGGTGGGTCATTGCGACTCACTGACACGCTGCATCTGGTGTGGGAAGCCACAAACAGTAGAGAGGTAGGGGTTGTGCAGCCAGAGGGAAGCTATCTTGAAATACCTTCCTGGGATCTCACCACAACAGTACACTTCACCACAGACGTAGCAAGCCTTTCTCACCACCCTTCCTCTTGTTTTGGCATCCCTTAGCCATTCTTCTCACTGATCACACTGCCTCATACCATCTTCCAAGTAATCCCTGTTCTCCCTTCCTACAAAGGCAGCAGGGACCCTGTTCAGGATGAAGCACACCAGACAGGAATGCACAAGGACCTGGGTTCTATCCCCTCCATTCTGCTAATTCACCCCCTGCCTCCCTCCTCCCCCCCAAGCCTGTTTGCTCCCATTTGCTGCAGGCATAGCAGCACCATTCCTGGAATGGGCACTCACCACCCTCCCACAGAAACCCACAAGCAGCTCCTGAGCTGGAGCAGGAGCCCCAGTGCAGCCAGCTAGGATGCAGCTCTCCCTCTTGGCAGCAACACAAGCCATTTCCCTTCTCTGCCCAGACCATGGGAATTCTTTCTAGGCAGCAGCAAGAGGAATGCAGCATCACATCACCCCATCCTGAGAGGCTGTGCTCCCCAGCTGTGACCTAAGACAATTGCCCCTTCTCGTCACCCCATGACCAAGACATGTCCTTACCACACAACAGGCTGCACTGCCTCACATGCCACAGAACAGGGCTGCCATGGCATGACAGTTCAGCAAGGCTACATTTGGTAGTATTCATTTGCTCCTAAGTGTAGGGAAGAGATTCAGACCCTGGCTCTTGATGAGGGTTTCATCTGTCACACTGTGGATGTGGTATTATTCACATACAACAGTTAAATACCACATACCAATGCAATGAAACCCAGGGAGATCTGACTCCACACCCTAGGAAAGGGAGCATTTGTCCTGGCTACACCGCAAAATTTCAGAACCTTTTCTAAGGGGCACACAGAGGAAGCTGGGCAGAGGAAGCTTGGTGCCCACCGCACCACTTGGCGCTGCCAGTCACCAAAAGATAGAGGTTGTAAGTCCATCTCCAAATGAGCAGGACTTCTGCCATCTCCCTTCAAGACAGAAGGCCCAGAAGGTACATTACACTGATGAAACGGTTTGCATGGCCAGAGGACAGTGACGTAATGTAAGTGTGGACAGAAAAGCACTAAGACAACATTTTGATCAACATTGTTCTACCTACAGGCCCCTTCAGAATAGCCTTCTCTCACATAAGAAACACAACCTGAGGAAAAGGACACAGAGTCTGGGAATCTTGAAGAGCATTTTGCCATAGGCGACTTCTGTGGCCACAGTCTGGTTGAGGAATATCTTTGTACATCTACTTCTCTCCAGCAAAACAGGGAAAGCAGTCCTTCTCTGCTCAACAAGGTCATTGCAAGGTGCTCAGACAAGATAAGGAATATAAGGATTGAGGCTCATATAAGAACCTTATACAGGTTTAAACAGTGATGAACAAGAGCATAATCTATGCAAAGCCTGCATTTAAAATGGGGCTTGTGTGTTCAACTGCAGGTGCTCAGAGGACAGAGACCCATGAAGTATCCTTGGTACCCAAAAGGTATTATCTGGAAAGGAATCAAAATCCTGTTCACCAAAATATTTATATTAGCTGAGAAAGCCAAACTGTGCCAAGAACAGAGCTGGCAAGCTTCCCTGGAGTTTCTCTGCCAGTGTGTAAAACACAGAAAGCAGCCCCACCTACCACAACCCCTCTGTGCATGCCCAGGGCTGGTTAGGTTTTTTAAGTACAGTGCCAACTATTTGTAAGGCCTCAAAAATCTGGAAACTTTAGAGCGCAGTAGCCGAATGAAGGATCTTGGGAACATCTCTCTTGACTCTTGGGCTGTGTACTTGAAGTAGTTCTGTGGATGCGCCAACACGTCAAACAATGCTTTTATCAGTTTCTTGTCCTAGAAAAAGGAAAGCAGATTTTACAGTAATTCCACAGAGGAGTTAGGGTCAGTACTACCAAAGCTTAATGACCGAGTAACTCATAAAAGATTATAGACATTTTACTTTTCAAGTACTAATGTTTCAGGGGCTCAGAAACTAGTGGAGCAAGGCTGACATTCAGGCCCCAGGGAAGTCACTGGCGTTTCACATTTATTATTAGTGGCACCAGGATTTCTCCCCTCCTCATACTTCCAAGAACAGCAAGTGAAAAAAAAAAAACCAACCAAAACAAAACACAAAACAAACAAACACTGGATCTGATATCCAGCAAAAGAAAGGTTTACTTGGAATGACATCCACTCAACTTGCCCATGCAAGTGTCCCCTAGCCAAGGTCAGAGAAATTAAATCCACAAAGAGATTTCTTTTTTTGCCCAGGGAGGAAAAGCCCCTGCTAATCTACAGGCTACAAGTAGCAGCACCAAGTGCTTCTCCAAAAGATTAAATCCCGTGTCCCTCAGTTTGCTCCACTGATTCCTTCCAGCACAGCCTACATGAGGCTCAAGGGGTATCTTCACCATAGATTTCCCTAGTAGGTCTGATCCACCTTAAATCTCCCTGGGCAAAGGGTCTCATATCCATTGCTCTGCACAATCAGGATGTGCTGATTCACCCCACTTCCCTGAGGTAGCATGTGTCTAGCACACCAAGGAACAGATCTGATGCAGAGCAGGAGTCAACCTCACTGGCACAAAATAGCGTCATTTTCAACCAAACCCAACATATTTAGTGGAAGGAATATACCTTAAGTATTTCTTGATGATTTTCAGATGCATAAAGTCTACCATCCCGAACAATGTCTTCTATTAGTTCTTGGTAATCCTCTGTGGGGAATGCAAAGAGAGTAATTTGCAGGTTCACTTCACTTACATACTCAATACCTCCCCTGGTTACACATGTAAGCCCTACCCCCAAAAGAGGCAGTGGTACTTGGCCCTCATATTAGCAGGGAGAAAATATTCCAAATGCTCTTCTGTAAAGAAACTACAAATACTGTTTACTATGAAAACAGTGTACTCTGCTGAGCTGCTTAGCATCAATCTGTCAAAAGCAAAAGAAATCACAATGCACCTAGGATTGTAGTGCACACTGTAACCAAGAAGCTGCTTTCAAACCAACTGCACTGCAGAAACTTATCTGTAAATACCTACCACCTGTTATTGGCTTCTTTCTACAGTAAGAAGGAAAAAAAAAAAGAGGTAAGAGGAAGCTTTCTTAAAAGGGAAACGTCCTGGTCAACCAAAACTTGAAACGCTTCAAAAGGAGAGGTGTCCCCTGAAAAATTAGTTATCCACTATTGATGAAACTCTACAGACCACAGCGAGGACGACCCCTTCACAATTGATCCAGCGTGAACAGAAACGTGCCATATCATTTTCACAGCACTTATGCTGAAGCACAAAGCCTCAGCTCCAGTTCCACTCCTGGTGACTCTGACACAGATAGGGTGAAACTCTTGTCCCTCAAGCTTCTTTTCAATATAGATATTTTGCTATCTGGTACTAGATTACAGATGGTAGCAGCAACACGATACCTCAGAGGCACTTGGGCTCTGCCCAGTTCCTAACTGGAGGCACACTGCTGCCACCTGAAGCAACCCAGTACTGGGAAGGCATAAAAAAGCATAAAACCCAGATTCTGGCTCCGAGCTCTCCATTTTGCAGGTTGGAGCCCAGAATCCCAGCTCCTTGTTTAGATCTGTGGAAGACTGGAAATACGGTGGCACTTAAGACTGCATTGCAAGGCAGAATTCCTTAAACTAGCTTTAAAAGAGAACAGCTACTGGAAGTAGTCTCATAGTGACAGTGCTGAGAGCGCTGGGTTACCCTGCTGCTTAGCAGGGTCAAGGAGTCCACAAGGAGTTCTGCACTGCTGCAGCTGCACTAGTCCACGTAGGCTCAGCTGCTCACAGGCACTTACCGTCGTACGTTACATAAGGAACTTGGAATCCTTTGGCACTGTTCCCTTCATTCGACTTGAACTGGATCCACAACTTCTTAGACCTAGAAGTGAAAGCTATAGGGCGCTCGTAGGTTTGACAGGTTTCATACGTGGTCACTGAGTTGGAAGAAGCTTTCAAAGAAAACACACAATAGGCAGTTATCTGACAACGCTTCATACTAACGAACAATCAGAAAATACCATGATAACAATCAGTTAAACTACCATGACAAGAAATGCTTGCTGGTGTTAAGAAAACTCCTCAAAATGTGCAGGCCATGAGTGGATGGCAGGCCATCAATGACTTCTTGGTCAAGGAATATTTCCCCTTTTCCTAAAAAACAGTCTACTGTTTGAAGGATGTGCCTATACTAGAAACTGAAGTTGTTTATTCACACATCAGGCACCTGTAGCGACTAGCAAGCATCTCCTCTTTCCTAACCCAGGCTAGAATTGCTTAGCATAACTCATGACTAGTTAGGTTGAACCATCTACCCCTTTTTAAGAATATTTCTCTCAGAGTTCACTGACACATCATAGCCTTGCACCCTTGTTTCACCTGAACCTGTGGAGCAGCATTACCAAATAGGATTTCTCAATTTGCCATTTAAATACATTTCTACTCTTAAGTAGAGTCCAGCCAGGCTACATTTAGTGTATGTAAACAGCAATGCATGTGAGAAACCCATGTTGCACACTGAGATAGATACCATATGCCTCAGTAGATATTTCAGACTTACAGCTTTTTCGCATCACCAGGTAGTCTCCACACTCATCTTCTATTGGTAGAAATATTTCTGGCACCACAATCAGAATACGGCGCTTTGGCGGTGGATTAATATTCCAAGTGCACTCAGTGTTTGCAGGATAGTCCCCAGGATAGTTTGGTGATTCAACATATCCCGTGTAATCTCCTAGTTCACCTCCACACTGCCTATCTGAAAAAGCAATACAGTGTGCAAGCCTAGGCAAAGTGAGGTCATCCTACAGCTCTCTCTACAGTCACTGTCAGAAACAGTACATGGGTGACAGACACAAACTTTTCTGTTTGCATCTGATGCAGGTAGAGTTTTCCTTGGCAGCTTCACTTCACACTGCTGCCTGTTTCTGCCTTTGTGTTTTAATCAATGTTGAGACAGAAAAATGCAGACTAGTCCCTGCTAACACAGCAGGTGCTATCAACCAAGTCACAGCCAAGCAGCAAGGCAGTTGTAAGAGGACATAGAAACAGTAAAGCAAGGATGCTCCACTTGCTTGTACCAGACAGAATGTTTTTATAGTATCAGTGTACTGTATCAGCTGAAGTCTAACTGGAGTCTGAGGTGCTCTGCTCAGGCACCATGCCTGCAGCAGCACAAAACAGGGCATATAGCAGGCCCTTTCTCTGCACAGATCAGCATGGCTGGCAGTAAGAGAGGGTGAACCCCAGTGCAGGATGCTTTGCCTCTGCTCCCCATCTCTGTGTGGCCACAAGGGTCTGGGCACCACAGCACCATAACAGTGTGTTATGTGCAGGTGTGACATGCCCAGGGAATGGATTCTTTACGTGAGAGGCATGCAGTTCCCAGAAACATATTTCTACATATGTACGTGTATATACATCTGTGTGTATATAAGTGTCTCCAGAGGTTCTTCTGAGGAGTCACCTCTCTGCCCTCCATTTTCCCTCTTTAATTTACCCTCAGCTTCCCACACTACAGCTACCATAATCTAGAACAGTGGTTCTCTTTGTAATTGCCTCTTTCAAAGGTTGTTATTAAGAAGAAATGGTTACCAGAGCTATTAAGTTTTGTGAGCCAACTTCCATTCCTTTTAATAGGAGGGAAAGAAATTACAGTGACAAGAACACAAACTATCAGCTATATCATGGGAGAAAAGATTTAACAGCAAGACCCAGAGTGACCCGGCACCAACTGGCAAGACACAATCATCACTCACCTCAGCAAGAATGATGGAACCAGTCTGCAGAAATGGTCTTTCATGGACCTCAGTAAGCCGTGTGGGATGAGATGCAGGCAGGCAGCAAAAGAGGAGCAATACCACTGCCTTCTATGCAAGCTCCCTGGAGCAAAGCTAAATTTTGCTCTTAGAGCCACTCTGAATATTAATGGCCTAGTCTTTTTATTTGTAAGAGATCACAAAATCATCTTACTATACTTACTTTTGCACTGTGTTACATTTGTTGACCCATCAAAATCAGTAGTGGTGTTTCCAGGGCACGAAATGCAGTAATTTTGTCCAAACTCAGGCTGGTATGTCCCAACTGCACAGCGAATACACCGATGAGTTGTGGTATTGTAAAAATGGCCAGGTGAACACTGAACTGGGGAGTTATTAAATATGCAACATGGTTAAAAAAGTGGCAGTAGCACATTAGAATGTGATTTTATGCATTTTTATAGGACCCAGTATAATTCCAAAAACTGAAATGCCATATTCATAAACTACAAAGGTAATAAAGCAGAGGTAATTGAACAGATTCTAGTTCATCAGGTCACTTCGTGCAAGTTCCAAAGTCCCAAATGCAACACTATAGAGCAGTTCTGTGTGGAAGCAGTAATAAAAGATATGTCAGAGTGAGTAAAACCACCATGATTTTGTAAGCAGGACACCAGCTAGAATAGTGTGTCACCAAATGGTCTAGCCACTGACATTTGACTTGGAAGATGAACTGTATGTGGAAATACTAACTAAACCTTTCTTTCTTGCCAGCTTATGCCAAACAGCATGTGCACTGCTGCTGCATCCTAGTTTACCCCCATGATCAGCTCACCACAAGCAGAGGTGAAAGACTTTGGCCCTCTACACGTGGCACGTTGCATCAATATTAGTGACTAAACTGGTATGTTGCCTTCTTCTCTCATGATCACATGCTGTCTTGCAACAACAGGCCGTGACACAGGGTACAGCCACCTCCACCAGATCTGTTGCTACTTTATTTCATCACGTTGTACAAGTCGTCATGTTAGCTAGATGCAAAAGCTATAGTCCTCACAGGGCTTGCTGAGAGCACCTCCTGCATCACCAAAGCAAGACCCCATTCTGACATACAAACTCTTTCATAAACATAACAGATTTCATGGAAGTTTTAGACAGGAGATAGACAGACATAGGGGAAAAATCCTTCCTAGCAGACTTGCCACTTTTTTCCTAGTTCCCTGCATGCAGACAGGAAGATTTTCTCCTCTCATTGCAAGCTGAGAATACAGGACCCCAGACACCTTTGCTTACATCTGTAATGCTTCTTTTCATTTGATTTCGCTTACCTATTCTGCATCTGCATCTATACCCATCATCATTTGTACTGAAACCTGACAGAAAGCAGTCAAGAGAATCAGCCATATATTATCTTTGCTCTTAACTCCATCACCACTTTCCTTCTTTTTCCTTGCCCTTTTTCTTTGTGGGACTTTTAAAAAAAAAATTAACCCTATTCCTTTTACCTCATTTGGCAAGTTTACCTCTCTCAGCTCAACATCAAAATAATTTACTACCTTGCCTTTCAAATGTAGTTTTCTGTGTTGCACAGTCCCTTTTTTCTATTACTTTTAAGCTCTGCTTACTCCCAAATAACTCCAGTCTTATTGAGCTTTGTAAGCTAGCTCAGCCTGGAGTCCTTCCCTACATGCTCCACCCCCCAATCCAAATGCTTCAGATACAAGTTCCAAACAGATCTTGCATCCGTGATTCCGTGTCTCGTGTGGCCTCTTCGCATGCAAATCCCTGAGCTCTTCATTCCAGTTAATACAAAAAATTCCTTTAATCTCCACTCTCATTTCAAAACTGAGCCTCATTTATAGACATGTTTTTGTTTATGTTAAAAAACCACCAAACTTAAATCAGTTCCTCTTATCTTGATCCAAGGTTTTTAATGTGTTTTTTTAGTGCTTTAACTTTGCACAATTAAATATGAAACAACAACATTTGTGGATTCAGTGATTCTTCACTGAAGCAATCTATAAGCTATCATCAGTAATATTAATTCTTTGACCATACTGCAAAATTCTTCTATTATGTTGCAATTCTCAATAGTAAACATATCTTAACTGACACTAGAGACATCTCTTAATCCAAACCACCACCAAATGTTTGCATCAGGACCTTATTTCTACTCTACAGCAGTACATTTTCTATTAACACTTTTTCTTCAGGTGATTTGATCTAAGTGATGTTCTTTTACCCATGCTTTAAGACATTGAGTAAACCATTATACTGCTTAACATTTCGTCTCTCTCCATGGACACATATTTTTATCAGCATTTTCAAACACAACTTCATAGCTGTCTTTCAGCTTTTTACGTTTTAGGTAACTAAGACGCTAATGAAATTCCTTCATTTTTAAAGATATGATCCCCACCTGATTTTCACTCCTGTGAGGAAAACCTTGGGAGCTGATTGCTTGTCCGCTCCACTGTGATCAAATTTAGAGGGCTGTCTGAGGTACTGCAGGGTTAAGATGAATACTAGCCTTTTTAGGTATATCCCAAGGCATCCAAGCCAGTTTCTCGTTATGAACATGAAGAAACTTTTCTTACTTATCCTCCAGGACTGCAATTCCCTCCTTCACATTTTCACATTGCTGCTGTGCTCAAACCCAATATGTCAATATGGCATACTGGTCTTGATTTTTTTCTTGATAATTTTTTCTCCCTCCTGTTCCTTTATATGACTTTTCATAGATCGATGACTTCACTGACCAACTTCCATGTACCTCCCAACCCCTTCCCAAGTCCTTATATAAAAATAAGTTATAAAAGAACTGAGGTTTTATTGAGTTTCCTTGCAGCCAGGCTAGGCCAGCCAACTGTGAGACCCTTGGAAGGAAAGATCCTTGAAAGGAGAATGACCGTTCTTTGAATGCCCCACTTGTAGCAGCAGCAGTTACTTTTGCCTCGGAGCAAGACAGTTCATCAAACAAATCTTGACCTTACCTTTGGTCTCGCAGTCCTGAAACAAGGACGCACCACTATGTCTTGTTGTTAGACCTCCTCCACAGGGAAAGCAGGAGACTCTCCCAGCTTCAGGCTGGTATGTTCCAAGGGGACATGGCAGACAGGGTTTGAAGCCGTCAGGAGAATATTCACCTGGTGAGCACTGATCTAGAAGAGGAAGAATACACTTGCTTCAACCTGTACATTATAAGTGAAGGTATGTTAGTGAGCCTGCACAGGACCTGAAATCCCATGGTGAACCTGCTCTCCTCTTCGGAAGTTGGAGCCGGGGTTTCAGAACTGAATGCTGGCAACAGATAAAACTTAATACATGCAATGTACCCTGTAAAACTGAAGCAGACACTGAGAACCTCTGGTGCTAGTGAGATCTTCTGTGAGCTGGAATGGATTTCATGCTTTGTTGCAAGGCTACACTGGACACTACACCTGTCCGGTATTCTCTGTTCATCTGTACAGTGCAATTATGTAGTGATTATCTCCTCTTTCTAGCTAAAGAGGACTCCTCCCAAATGAAATAATTTAGTACTGAACCTAAGATGCCAAAAATGTACTTCCAGGTTTCTAAAAGTATTTTAATCTTAATATTATTGAATATTCATACTTCATAACCATTGGTGTTACTGAATTGTGTGAAAACCTCAAGCGCAACAAGTAATTGCGCAAATTCGCTAAACTAAATGTTATACGTGCCTCCAAGACTTTTAAAGCAGAAATATTCTTGCCATTCCTCTGATACTGGATCTTGGATAATGATTATCTGTGCGCTGGATTGCTGTGTTCTGTATGGGGCATAGATAGCACTAACTCAATCCAACTGATTTTACCTAAACACACACCTCAATATTATCTAATAAGCCCAGCAATATTTATGGGTATCTTTTAAAAATTCTGGTTTTCAAACTTTTCACAAAAGAACTAGCTTCAGTGCCAGTGTTTAATAATTACCCTGCTCTGGAAAAGGCACAAAACACTGTTGCAGTTGTTCAACTGTGCTGAAAAATTCTGTCCTTTTAAAGACCTGTTACGATAATAAACTGTTAGTTTTAGTTTATAGCTCCAATAAATCACTCAGTGAATAGCTGTTTTGTTAGGAAGTTAAATTGGCCTTGGCTTCATTTCAGGATATATGACTAACAACAAGGAGGGCATTAACTACCGGTCATGATCAATGATGAAGAGTTTTGTTTATGGCTGATACACCCAGTGGAATAGTGAGTGTTCCTCCTTAGCTTAAAAATAAAATACAGCAGGTTAAGCAATGCTCTGTAGCTTATCAATGAAAGCTAGTGAGGAATTCTTAAGCTCTTGGTTCTAACTTTTTCCACCACCTATCACTTCTGCTCTCATAAGGACACACATTCATTTGCTCCCACACTTCTCAAGCCTTTCTTCATTTTATAAACATTCCTACAGAACACTCATCTCTGTACTCTTTGTGCAACTCAACAAACGTGAATTAAGGCTTTCATTGCAGCGCTCCTAATAAGGTAAGGAAAGAGCACTATTTACAATTCCGGGACAAGGAAAGACAATCAAGGTTAGTAAAGGTGATTTTGAAAAGTGGCTACTGACTTCAGAAACCCAGAAGCAATGGAAAGACCAGTGCAAATCTCCTTCCCTCAAAAAACTCTATGGCTCTACGAGAAATCGCTGCTCTGAGTGGCCTCACTAGAGACTATCTGCTCTCTGCTCTAAACCTCTTTCTCCTTCATTTTAATCACAGCAAGTTTGGAGTGGTTTGGGGTTTTTTTGCACTGTGTGTGTCTTTGTTTTGTTTTTGTTTTGAACAGAATACTACTTTACATTGGCACAAGTAAAACTATACA
Organism: Nyctibius grandis; assembly: GCF_013368605.1. NCBI lineage: Eukaryota > Metazoa > Chordata > Aves > Nyctibiiformes > Nyctibiidae > Nyctibius > Nyctibius grandis. Next base: position 12,541,479 of record NC_090661.1, on the reverse strand, counting down.
AATTCAACCTTAAAACTGTACTTCAGGTTTCCTGAACTTGCTCACAGTCCAGCATAACAGTGGGTCAGCTGAGAGAGCTCAAAGGATACCTGTCCCAGGCAGGAACCAAACCCATCATGTATGTGGAAATGTTACATTTGAGAACTTATCCCATCCGATCTCTCTTGACAACTTTATCATCTGCACCTTACTTGCCTTGAAACCTCATGTTATAAAATTGTAGAGCTCCCTGTGGATTAAAACTGAGTTAATCTAGATCTTCCAGGATTATTTAGCAAAATGCCTAATTTTTTAAAAATTTGCATTGAGGAAGTAAACTTAAAAAGATCACCTCAGACATCACTGAGATCCACAACACTGGGTATTCTTAGATGCAATGCATGACTGAATTCTGAGAGCAGAAGAAAGATGGGCAGAAGCATCAGACTGTCTGTTTCTGTGCCCTACCTCCACGCTGAGACACACTGTGAGCTCCAGCTCATTTTTAGTTTCCAGGATTCTGAGGACTGATCAAGAGTCACAAGTTATTTGTCCTTCCTGATCCTGTCAAGTTTTATTAGGGCATAAAACACAACTTTCTCATTCCCCATCATAGCACATTCCCACACTTCAGCTAACTAGCAACAACAACAACAAAAAAATCAGGTCACTAACATTTTGTGTTTGTGGGTTCAAATCCAAATTAGGTGGTCAGCAGCTAGACTACTAGATAAAGTGCAAGGTGATACAAAGACTACATTTAAACAAGTATTAGAGCTGATCAACAGTCAGGACTTCTGCAATTTGGCAGTTTGTGTGTACTGAAAGAAGGCTGACATTTTCTTTCAACTTTGCTCAGTGTTAATCTGAGGTCCGTTAGAATTTACACTTGCACTGGCTGCCCCAGGGATGCACTGTGGCAGGACAGCAGGATGGTAGGCTGTGCCTGTGACAGTGCCCAAAGAAGAAACACAGGGCTGAGAGAGTGAAAGGCAGGAACTGTGTAAAATCAACCGGGGCCAAAACAAAACTTTTCCATTATTGATCTGCACCAATCGATTCAAGTATTTCATTTTGATTTTCCTAAAAGGTGGCAACAACAGAAAGAAAACTGTAAAAAAAAAAAAAAGTCCAACTAGCTACCCCCACTGTAACAGAGTGTGCAAAACCAGCTGAAAAAAGCTGTGTACAGTGTGGTGGTTAGTTTTGAACTAGTGTGGAGAGAAAAAAGGATCAAGTGGAAGGACAGAGGATGGGCTGACCCAACATGGAGAGAAAGACATGTAATGTCTACCCAGCTCTTTCAGTATGAACTACTGCTTAAAAATAAGAATATCTATTTGGGCAACAGCATCTTGTTGGAGACAAACCAGGCAGACAGAGGAGTCCAGCTGGACGAGCAATGGGCTCGTTCCATGTGTCCATGGGGTTTGGGTTCACAGGACACCACCCCCCTAGCTGGCCACTCTGCTCAGAAATCACATAATTATCAGAGCCTCAGCGTGTGGGGTGGCCTTCCAAGAGAGACTGGGCAAGGGGAACATTAGTTGCTTTTACTGCGGAGTTCACTGGTTTATGAAGCTGCATATGTGGGATACCTCCTGGAACTGGAGAGGCTAGGCGTAGGTGGATAGGCTTATGAGGGTACTCTGCACATATCCCTACCTGACGTTACTACATGCAATAATGAGCCTTATTCTCAAGGGCGTTAAGCACCCATGCTTAACGATCGATGAAATCGATGAGGCTTGAAAAAAGCAAGCAACTCTGGATTAAGTTTATAAAGTATGTAAAATACAGAGACTGGGAAAACTAAGTTTTAAATACTGTACTGCCTAGAAAAATGCATAACCCTATCCTTCCCCCACTATGACTTCTGAGACGCACCAAACACTTCAAGCCTTAATAGATCCTATGTGCGTATGAGAAAAGAGGTTAATATATCCAGATACAGATTTAGCTATTTACAGTCTAATGAATACTCATTATACAATGCAAATATTAAAATTACTCCAAGTGATGCCCAAGCTTTAATGCCTCAAGCTCTTAAATATATCAGTTTCTTCACGACTACATCAAACGAAGCTTTTCAAAGTGGTAGAAGCATGCAGACAATTTGATTGATGAACACATTCCCTGTAAGCTGCTCCCAGTTCCTCCCCATCTTCCACCTAGAAATGTTCCAAACACAGGCAACTCATCTAATCCCACCGGAACACAGAGCAGGGGTAATGACGAAAGCCTGTTTAGAAGCTCACAGCACTCACCAAGGCACAATTTAGCATAACAAACAGACTTGGTGTTAAGTTCAATTATAGTAACATTAATTATAGGGACATCATGTTAACACAGAAATCATCCTGTGGAAATCCATAGGGCTGTGCATAAAATTAGGATGACACAAATGAACCCTCTCTAAAAAAACAAACCCAAAACAACAAAAACCAAGAAACACATCTGAGATTTCAAACTTTTCCTGTCATTTGTTTAAATGAAACCCAAAAAGTTTATCAGCTTCATTTCATAAAACTAGAAACTGCATGGTCCCACCTGACATGTGGCAAATACCCAGTCAAAACAAGATCTGAAGATTTGCAAATAATGGCATTAAATCAGAATTCCACTGGCTGGCTTTGCTTTTTTTTCAGAAATCTGATTGTTTTTCTCCAAATGAACAAAAGAACCAATTGCCTCCAGTAGACTTCATTTCTTCAGCCACTGTCTTTGTTTGTCTTCAATACCCATTAAAAACCTGGTCTCCAGTCTCAGACAGCTGTTTTGAAGCAAAAAAAAAGTGAAAGCTTTTCTGATGCAAAAACAAGAAGAAAAGGGATGGGGGGGGGAGAGAGGGCCCCACAGGGAACCAGGATTAACAGTTACAAAGACATTTAAAGGCCCTTCCCCTCTTTTCAACACATTAGCCTTTGAGTATTTGCTCCTATAGACAAATGCTGTAGTATCTCAGTGGCTGAGAAGGTGAACCTCATAAAGGAGGTCATGATCCACCAATTCACCCCTTTCTTAAGAATGATGCCTTGACTTTATATGGAAAATCACCAACAACTGATGCAAATTGATTCTGAAGCAGCATCCTTTAAGTTATTGTGTTTAAGTGGTTCACACATTCAGGTCACATGAGATGGTTACACATCCTAAGGATTTATGTCTTAAATCTATGATTGTCAGAGCAAGCAGGTTAGCAGAAAAATAGCACCCTTTCTCCCATTTGAGAATTCATTTCTTCTTGTCAGATTTTTATAAAATTGTAAAAAAGAAAAGCAACATACAGTTTTCTGTTGTGTAACACAACTATTAATTGTAACAACTGCAAAGGTAGGCAGTATTTTTCTTTTCTCTTTAAATCTCTCCCTCATACTTGTATAATGCCAGTATCATACCACATCTAAACTTTGAGATGGGGTTCATCACTTTGTATGAAACGTTAATATTTTATTTGCATCCTCTAAACTAAGGGGGCAAAACTGCTGAATGCTGAGCAATGAAATGCAACACCACCTCCCACACAAGATAAAGTTCCTCAGCATTTACATCAGAGCAGTGCCCATACCAGTGCTGCTCATGCTTGCTGTTCTCTGAAGTGACAGCTCTTTGGATGAATCCACTTAAAACTACGGTGCAGCAAGGGCACGCTCGCATGTCCTTTTACACACAGCAATTTCAGGGAATGGTAATTTTCATTGCCTCCTTCCATCTCTTAAAGTATTCATGTATCCAACACAGAAAATACCCATGGAACAGACAAGTAGCAGTCTTTCAACTCCATGGGAGTTGTACTTTCTACTCCATGGGATGTGATCAAGGTACGACAGTTTTAAGCAATGGAAAAGCAGCTAAATTGCTTTTGTTTCTCCCTCAGTGGAAAGTGCCTGGGCAAAAGGGTCCCAACAGATATCAACAACTTCTCTTTCAATGTGGAAGTTTCTGGTAAATCAGTTTCTGATAAGGAATTGCTAGTATTTAAAGAGTTGGTCTTTGGCTGTTAAATCTGTCTAAAGTCTAGCTCATACTGGAGAATGAATACTTGTAGCCAGGTTAGTGAATGAAACTGCATTCTCCCCAAGACAAATCTCCTCTCCAAGAAGCGTGTAGCATTTCCAGCATCCTCAGATGGTTCATCCAGTCTTGAAGCACTGTCATTCAAATACGCATGTTTTTTACCATAAGATTTACTTCAGTGTGGAAAGATCACACTCCTGCTATAAGAATCCAGTTCTCTGGGAAGGTTGATGAAGGTTCCATTTCGCTATATGCATTTCCTGTGATATACATTAGTAGAGACCTACTGCTGGTTGCTCCTTGGAAGCCATTCACAGGCATTCATGGAATTAATCAACGTGAGCCAATGCTAAATACACTTACGCATTGATACAGAGCTCACACATAACAAGGCAGACAAATGCAGCACTTGAACCTCTAAAGCATCAGAAAATCCCAAACAGAACTGTATATTAAAGAGCGAACTTGAAATAAAATACACTACCCCTTGGAATCAGCAGTGAGTTCCCTTTTACCATCAACAGCTGTTTAAAGAACAGCAGACATACACGTGCAACCATTCAGCATATTAAGAATGATGAAATACCTTGGAAATCACATCTAATCTGTTCCTGGCGCCTTTCTGGAGCTTTTATTCTGTGCTGTGCCCCACTGCAGGCAGCAGAAGCTAAGACAGGAAAATCAGGAGAGGTACTACCTCACCATAAGTGTGAAACCAAATGAAATTTAGCTTACTGTTGCAACTGCAGGCCAGTTACCCAAGACAAAAGCTGTCAGAGCTGGACTTCCTTTCTTATGCTGCTCAGATACAACTAATGTTTCAGACAGTGCTGTGTAGGAGTCTACCACAGGAAGAGGACCAGTACAAGACTGTCTGAATCAATAAAACTGTATCTAACCTAGCCATACTCCAAGTATTTTGTTTTAAAAAAATTACTTGAAAACAATGAACTGAAACCTGCACTTCACTCACTATCTGCATCACAGAAGACTTGTAAGTCCCTAAACTTACTTTCTTCCCTCACTGCTTCCTGCTCCTCTGGTCAGACTGAACAAAATCCCTTTGCCAAAGTTCTCTGGCTATCCAGAGACCACATCCTCCGCCTGCACTAAATCCATCTGCTGACCTGGTTTCTCTTGCTATGGAGTCACTTTCTCCCCAGAATCATTAGCACATCTAGATAAGCAGGGTCCCAATCCTGTCCACAAGTTCTCAGCAGCTCTGCAAAACAATTGGATCAAAACAAAACAAAACAAAAACCCCTGACTCTCCCACACACATCCCTGAGCTAGCTTCTTCCACACTGTTCCCACTCTATCTCTTAGCTCCTTCTGACTGGCAGTCAAAGCAGCAGCAGCAGCCGCCCCGTGCTGCCTTTACCATACACATTGGGACAATCAGCTTTTTCTAAGGAAATGAGGCGTATGTAACAACACTGCCTCTGTGGGTACTTTTATGTCCCCTCAGCAACTAGTGAACTTTCTGTCCAACTTCCAGCAATCTGACAAAGGATGCAGAGAGGTTTCAAAGGTACTAAGTTTCTATACAGTTAATGTAAATAAGTGGGGAGCATGCAAGCTGAGGAGAGAGACCTCAGCATCCATGCAAGTAAAAGGCTGTGGTACAAGTTCCATCTCCTGTTTGATCACAGCAAATCTACACAAGGATATGGTCTGAATACTTCAGCTGAAGAAAGGAAGATTCATTTAGTGGCTGCACCTTTTCAGGCATGAACAAACCAAACCATAATGCATGAGACCCACAGGGAATCATATATTACTAGTTCCACTGCTCACAGCAATACCTGTTAAGATGTCCAGGGTAAACTGTGCACCAATTCAGCAACACAAGAGGCTTGACTTTTGCAAGTTGCTTGTCAAAACATTTGTCTTCATATGCTCAGTGTCTCTGTTTTAACCACGGACAGGCTATTTGTGCTCACCAAACCAAAGAGTTTTCCAGGCATTCTCCAAAAGCTCCCTTCCTCTCTGAACTAGCACAGAAATGCCACATAAGCTTCTCATTTGTAATGAGAAATTAAACTGGTTCTGCAGCTACATAAAAAAAAAATTTGTTTCTTTGTTGTTCCAATTCCTAACTGTAACTCATGTTGCCTTTTCCACCTGCAGTATTTTTAGCTTACTCATTGCTATTTTTTCCAGATGAAATCATAAATGGCTTGAAAGCCATAGTGTGCTCTGTGCAACGGACTGAGATGAAGTTTTTCAAAGCCTTCCTCCAGCATCCAACACAACAGCTTGAAAACATCCATGGTGATCCAAGAAAACATCTTGGTGAACTTTCCAAAGCTTTTCAAACTTATTACATTACCAAAAAAAAAAAACTTACAGCTTTTTCCAACAGAATTCCTGAGTAATTCCCTAGTCTGCTCGCTTGCACAGGTGTTTTAAACAACATCAGTTCATTTTTCTGTTCTATGAATCCAAATTTTTCCAGAGTTAGAAAACAAGATTGGAAAATCTATTCTGAAGCCGAATGGGTTGCTGCTGGAAAACGTACTAATTCAATCTGACAAGCATTTTAACGGCTTGCTGATTCACAAAACCACCTACATGCTGCCTACCCTATGCAGCCTGAATTAGCTGTCATGGTTGTTAGGCCCCTGCTAAGGAGAGAGGTCAGATGTTATCTTAACTTTTGTGCTTTGGAAGCATTATTATGGGCTGTGTTATGGTGGTGCCCTCCAGTGCCATGATAATTAAGATTTTTTTCAGTACTGGCCTATAAAACCCCTATTTTCCATGAATTTATAACTCTGTCATGAAGATTTTCTGGGACTCAGACCTTAATCAACAAAGAGGATGTGACTGTATCAAATTCTCCTCAGCCTTTTCTTTGGAACAAGGGAGAAACAAAATGTTCACAAGTTCAGAAACACAGTGTTACACTAGATATTAAATGTAGTCTTTAAAATAACACTGGTGATGTCAAGGCCATTGGTGCCTGATGTTACTCCCACATTTTCTACCTTTGAGCTTACTGTAGGCTGTGCATCAATTATAACAAAGTGCAATGCACCTCTACTCTGTCACACACAGAAATTGCCAACAATAAATACACAGAGGGGCACATCCCAGCAGCACAAACAGTAATCCCTACTTCTTCACTCACAGCCCTTCTCTCTCCTGGACAAGCATCCCATGATCCCCCCAAGCTCATCAGACCTGAGCAAAACAGTAAAACACACATGATGGTTTGTTCCTAATTTACATTTACTTACCACATCTGTTACCCACAGGCATCTGTCCGACACCACAAGACTGCTGTGGCTCTGACAGCTTGAGAGGCTTTCTGGCCTCTTCGTGGTCCATGCCAGAGACGCGGATGCGGAACTGGTCCCTGCTGACTGTCTTCCGTAAGGTTCGAATGGTTTTACGGAACCTCTTTTCAGTCTTTTTCCGAGCACAGCGCACATCGCATGTGTCTGAAAAGTATCAAGAGTGAAAGCTGCTGTAAGTGACCATGCACAAAAATCCACCCAATTCAAAAGACCAACCAATGCAAATCACTGAGAAAGCAACTTCCGTGAACCAGGCTGAAATCCTCAAGGACAACACCACCAGGCTAGAAGAAAATTAATCAGACCACAAGAGTCTCTGGGCAGCTCTTTGATCTTTGAAACTACCTCCACCCCTCAACTCTTTTTGAGGCAGTAAAATTCATTTTCAAAACAGGAGATACTTTTTAATATCATTTTGCATACAGATAGAAGTGAAAAATACAGAAATTAAGGAGCAAACGGCAAGAAGCTTCAAACCGCACCTTGGATTATTTTCCAACCAACCTGTCACCTCCTTTCGGCTTGTTTCAAGCTCAAAGTCCGCAGTGATAAAAATTTCTCGAGTCGCTGCCAGTCTACTGAGGGCTCCATGAACTTTCTTGCCAGAGCTGCATGTTAGGTTTACATAGTGGAAGCTCTCCATTACTGAATTATGTCTCTCTGTATGAACAAAATTAAAGGAAGCAAACGCTTGGCGAGCTACGTTATTGAACATTCGCTAGTGCTCAGTGCATGTGTTGTCACGAAGAGTTAAAGGGGAGCCAATGATCAGCTCCACATGGCAGTAAAGTTTGGCCAGTTTCTCAACTGGCACACCCTCACACAGAATCATGACTCCAGTGCACCCACAGATGTCCTGGCCAGCTGAGGCTCTTGCACTGCAGCACGTCTGAGGCACGATTCACTGCTAGGATGAGAGCTTGGCTGCAGTGCTCAGCCCGCTTCCCCTGGGTTTTGCTAGCAGGTTCTAATGAATTGCCTTTGCACTATACAAAGCATCTTAAAACCATGACACTGCCTGCATCAGGCAGGCTACTTGAGAGAAAATTTTGCACTCATATGAAGCATGTGAAAAACATGTTAGCTTATAATGGTGCTTAAATTAAGTAGTGACTGCGTATACAGGACATTTGGAGACTATTTTCAAGCTTTCAATGAGGAAATAAGATTTAGTTAAAGAAAACACCCGGAACAAGCTTTGGTTCTGGAGTATGTAACTCTTCACTGAGCATCTAGTGTAGTTTCTCACTGTTACTCTTCTAAGGACAAACAAACTGACATGCTGATTCATCATATTGCTTAGTGACTTGTTCCCCCAGCTCCTTTTTTTTCCCCCCTCCGAAACGTACTACTCTTCATTTTCTGCTGACTTTGTAAATTCACAGGCTATACTTCCTGCCTTGGAACAGACAGAAGAGCTGAGCTCACTGTGTCCATCTGGGGCTGCTGAAGTATAAAAGGAAGACAAGAGAAAAGAGGAATAACCCTTTGGCGATAGAGTCTGCATAAAAGGCCAGGAGATTCTTCAGCGAGGCATCAGAGAGTAAGGAGCAGGTGAGAAAGGAAAAAACAGAAAGAAAGGATAGAGAGAGAAAGTAAAAGAAGAAATCAAAAGAATGGTTGATTTTACTGAGAATTTATTGGCAGTGGTACAAACAAAAAAGAAGAAGGGCTTTCCTAGCAAGACTGTAAGGTTGTCACTGGGAAGTCCTGTGATCCAAAGTAACTATTGCAAGAATCATGGCTGGGAAGGAACGTGATTCATGAGGTCTGTGACGAGCAGAAAGTTCGCAGTCCTCTATGCTTTGCTTATGCTGTACTTCATATCTGGAAAGCACTTTAGCGCTATGGCTCTAACCTGCTTACCTGCATTTTTATATTCATACCTGGTATCATCTGTTCCAGACCTTCTTGAAACATCTCAGTCTTTTTCAAACTACATTTTCCTTCATTTAATTTAAAGGTTACGCTTATCTTGATGGCTGAAGTGTCTTCAGGAAGAAACAATGACATGTTATTTGAAAAAAGGAATAGAAAACTTAGATAAGCCTAATGTCACATTATAATGATGACATCAAAAAAATACGCTGATATAAAGTGAAAAAGTGGTCATCACAGAAAACCTAAAGAGATGCCAGCTTCCTCCTGCTGTGAAGCTGGTTCACAACTGGAATTGGAACAAAGTGCGATAGATTGTATTTTAAAAAACAAAAAAAAAAAAAAAAAAAAAAGAAGAATGAGATGAAGTCCAGATCTGCTACTGGATAAATCAAATAAAGGTTAGCTGAAATCAAAGGAGATACTCCAAACCAGTTCCAAATGTAGTTTATGTCTATACAAAATAGCACCTCTTATCTGTTTAGCTTTAAATGCTTTCCAAACTTTACTGTCCAACAGCCCAAACTAAACATACTGTATGCTGCCAACACTGTCCAGTTTGGATGTCTAAACAGAGGCGTGACGCTCCCAGCCTAGCTGTTTATTTCACTACTGATCTTTTTCTCTTTCCTTATTTTTAAGTCTTAATTTGAGTGATGCTGATGAAGCAGTACAAGGGGAATTTCCTGCTGTAATCATGAACTGCAATCACGAGGAAGAAAAAAACAGAGGGAGTATAACGCAGAGGGAAAATAGAAAGTCAACAGAAACACCCTTATTTCACAGTTATTTATTAAAAGAAATCAGTCAAATCATGCAACAGTAAATCTAGTGATTACCCAGCCAGCTGGATGCATTTGTATTTTGCTGCTTTTTCTTAAGCTGAGATGACCTGCCACAGGTGAAGGTGTAGGCATCTTGTGTTCCTAACAGACAGACCATACAGACAGTCAGTAAAGACACAGGCACTGTGCACAGACTGAAGACTCCTGTAGCATAAAAGATATTTTTAATTTGTTGATCGGCATCACCATCTTCACCTTTTCAACAACGTTGTTCATAAAATACTCTACATTAGAGCTTGTCTCTTCCTAAGCAATTTAAAGGGTACATGAGGAAAAGCAGCATCTGTCCCATAAGTGCCGGCCAGGCCAGCATGCTGTGTCCTGTGGGGTGGAGGGGCTGTGTGGGCAGAATCTCAGACCCCACGCAGGGCTGGAATGCCTTCGCCCCATTCAGCAGCGGCTCTCAGGGCCAATTAAGGAATGGCCCAGGGAGCACGGAGAATTCTGCCCTGTCCTCCCCAGCTTCAAAAAGACAGTTGTCATGAGAAGGGAATCTGAGGGTAGAGTGGTTATAAAAGACAAGGAAAGGGGGGCTTTCTTGGGACACTGGCAGGGATATAGCCCTTCATTATCTATAGTGAAAGAGGAAAGGTCCCTGTTGATTGTCTCCTTCTTGGGGCTTCCATGAGAGTTAGGAGGTTTGCTACTCTTACACTCTCTACAGAATCACATGCTTGTTTCTGTTGGTTTTGACTTACCAGAAAATACCTGGACATCCGAAGAGCAGCTTAAGAAGCATCTATCGCTCCCACCTCTCTTAATGCAGTGCAGCAATACCTTGGGTGACACATTATCAGGCAAGGGACCCTTTGTCTCTAAACAGGATAAAACAAATACTCACAGAAGTAAAACATCTACATACACCCTACTAATAAATCAGCATGCAGCTGCTTTTGTAGCTGGTACCTGAGAGTACCCATGCAATTAATATGCTGTTTAGACACAAAATCAAAGCAAAATAAAATCATTGAAAGATCACACGACATAAGTAATTTCCTTTCAGGTAAAGTTATCATCAGCAAAACTTCTCATGCAGAGAAACAAAAGAAAATAGAAGAATGAGCTAGATAAAAGCATAGGAAAGAAAAGCATCAAAATCCCTCAAAGTATCTCCTGTTTTGCTGGGGCGGGGGGTTGCTTGTTTTCACCAGTTTCAACATCAGTACCATCATGTCTGACTAAAAAGTAAAGCAGAATGCTGGGAACAATGACTCATAAACTGGACAGATCAAGATTTCCAGATTTGACTATAACCACATGGCCATCGGACACATCAGGACTAGAAATGTATTTACTAGGCACCTTACCAACACAATCCTTTTTATTCCAGTGTAATTTGTAGTTAGAGTGACACAGGCATTCATAGTCTCCCAGCGTGTTCACACACAGCTGTTGGCAACCACCATTGTTGACGCTACATTCATTAATATCTACAGAGGAAAGGTAAAAACACTTTTTAGAAGTTACTCTTGCCAAAGTTCGGTACTCTAACTCCACTAGGTAAACACGTGCACAAATACTGCTTAGTAGGGTTTGGAAAAGATTTTAGGAATGCTGTCTAGACACCCACCTTGAAACAGTTTTGTTTTCATGGAAATCCTTTGATAAATGTCAAAATTGATCAAATGTTGTTGGAGGGGAGATATTAGGTATGTCCTTAAACCACACAATTAAAAAAAAAAATCCAGCCTCAGCAACAGGATAACAAATTAACTCAAAGAAAAGGGGACCAAATCAAGTCTGCATTGCACTGTGTCTGGTTAATTAATATTTCTAATTTGGAATAAAGACAGACAACATGGACAGGATTCATACTGATCAGTCCTCCAAAGTGCTCAGATAGATAAAACTGCTGTGGAACACTATTTGATTCCATGTGGGCAAATAACACCATTGTATCACCATTGCCCCTTTTGGCCAATTATCCATTTTCAGGGCCTTGCCCCACCCAATAAATGCCAATAGGAGGAGGAACTACTGACAACACACCATACTGCCTTTCATGCAAACTTGCATGCTGATGCAGAATATACCATTCACCAGCGGGGTGTATCCCAGGGGTCAATACTGGGGCCAATACTATTTATCCTCCTCATTAAACCTGGACGACGGGACAAGAGTTCACCCTCAGCAAGTTCGCAGATGATACAAAACGGGGAGGAGTGGCTGATACACCAGATGGTTGTGTCACTATTCAGAGGGACCTTGACTGGCTGGAGAAATGGGCCAACAAGAATCTCATGAATTTCAACAAAGGAAAATGCAAAGTTCTATGTCTCTGCTTCTCAGATCCACCCTGATGACTGCTTCACTTGTCTTCAATGGCTTTATAGCAATTATACACAAACCTAGAAAGCTGCCATCAAGAAATCTCTTGCGAGTCCCAGAAAGTTTGTGCAACTGAGGGTACCCACTTCTACATGCGCTCTTGTCACTGCCTTTCCCAACCATTTGTTGCCCCTTCTAGACAGGTAACAATTTGATAGAAAACACTGTGAAACAGATTACAAAACTGAGCTGCTTTCAGAGGTAAAACATGCTACTAACAGAACTGAGACACAAGGGTAGGAATGAGCAGCAGAGAAATAATAGAGAAAGTAGGGAACACCTTAAATCGGTACTGCTGCCTAAGATACCACAAAATCGGCTCAAATCTTTGGTTTTCATTGGCCTTTTGTTAGGATACTGCATGCAATTGCAGCCTATTATCTCCAGCACTTATTGACTTCTTCCATATAGGCCAGAAGATGCATACTCAGTAGCTCTACCAGCTTTGACACAACCTGTGAATGCCAGTAAAGGAAGAATTTACTATGGTACAAGGATTAACATCTTCTGCACAGGAGTACGATAGGAAGAGGCCAATTAGCAGCCAACAGCAGAATTACAGTTCCTTTCCCTCATCTGTGCCCAAAATAAATTGAATTAATGCAGAGGAATTAATGAGAACACATTTCTTTTAGCAAGAAGAACATATGAACAGTGCTACTCCCCATCCAGACAGGTTTCCCTGATCATCAGGATAAAACACAGTGATGTTGTAGCCCTGTAATCTCCTTTGCAGACTTTCTAGAGGCAGAGGTTAGAACAGATCAGGCACACAGAGATGTCTGAATTGTTCAAGTGTGCTCATTCTGCCTCAGAAATAAATAGGTCTTACTCAGAATTAAGTAAGCATATGGAGTCAGTAAGGTCTTGCCTAGAGCTTATATAAAACAGGTTTAATTCCATTTAGTATCCAGTTATTCATATTTCCTCATGTTAATTCTGGGAATTTGTTGCAGAAATATTCACACTTGACACACATTGAGGTTCTGCGAACATCTTTCTCTCTTTCCTTGAACTTTTCTTGCAGGAAAGACATAAAAGATTTAAGAGTATTAATCTTGGCCAATGTAAATCAGTGGTACTACATCAGCTAAATCCCAACCTACATCACATGAGGGTCTGACATATGCACGAGGGCAACCTGCAAAACTGTAATTTTCTCAGTCATCCAGAGCTTCCTGTTCTTTAAGTCCTATTCCACTGACTTTTCATAGAAGTCAATGAGACTTCTGCATGTGAAAACTCTAGCAAATTAAGGCTTTCATACCAAGGTGCAAAATGCATCAGTTTGTTCTAATAGTCAGAGGTGCTTTCTGGATGCAGGGTGGGAAGGGAAAATAATTTGAGCAAAGACAGAAATGAACAGGATTAGTTTCTACTTTTGCTGTGTCTCCTTATCATGGCCAAGGGTAAAATTTACTCTATACGCCAACTGCATATACATAGGCTTGTGTCTTGCACAGACCCTAATTAGACCTGTGTCAACAGTACTATCAGCATGGCCTGTAGTGTCTTTTTTATAACTCACCTCCACAATGTGTGAAGCCATAGAGAGCGTATCCTTTGTTACAAGTACACTCAAAGGTGCCTGGATGATTGATGCATGTGTGGTCGCACGTCCGTTCAAAGGAGCATTCATCAATGTCTGCAAGTTTTAAAGGGATACATCAGTATCTTTCAGCCTGACAAGGGAGCACTGATGAGCTAACAAGGTTGGACAGAGAGATGTGCGGATTTATGTAAACTAAACAAATTCTTTTAAAGCAAATAATGTAACGTAATGAAATGACAACTTTTAAAAGCACAATTAGTTTGCCAAACAAGCTTTTTCTTGGCAAACATGAAAACTACTGCTACATTTTTAACAATTATGTTTAAAATAAATTATTTCTTTTCTAGAGGAGAAAAAAAGGCTGACAAAACTCTTATTTCATTAAGCAAAGTCTCCATAAGGTCTGCAGAAATAGATTTACAAAAGAAAGGATTGCCTTTGTTTTTTCCCCATAAATGAAAGCAAAGGCCACATTTTTAACTCTATATGAATACGCAGTGCCTGATTTAAGTCTGCTGAAAATCACCATGTTCTCTGAGATACACCTGAAGACAGATGACTGGAATAATTCAGTGAATTTTTCCACAGATCCATTATACTGTATATTTAGACTTCAATGTCTGTCTCTAAAAGCTGCTGAGATATGTTTTCTCCAGTGAAAGTTTTCCTTGGCATTACAATCACTTTGCACACATTTTCTTTGTAAAGCATAGTTAGTAAAACAGCCTAATCATTATCTCAGTGAATTGAATGGTAAAATGGTACAATTCAGGGAGGTGGTGGAGTCACCATCTCTGGATGTGTTTAAGAAAAGACTGGACATGGCACTTAGTGCCATGGTCTAGCTGACAGGGTAGTGTCAGGGCAACGGCTGGACTCGATGATCCCAGAGGTCTCTTTCAACCTGGTTGATTCTGTGATTCTGTGTAATTCCCATCACTTTGAGGCCCTGATTGTTCATTATACCATCAAAAGCACGTAAAACTACCATGCTAGTACATGATGCATGCCATGCAAGAGTGTTTCAAGACACAAAAAAATTCACGTCAACATCACTGACACATTACATTATTCCTTTTTTCTTGTGCTGCGGCATGCTTCAAGATACCACTTTTGAAACAATCTAGGGAAAGTAACAGAAGTGACAGGGACAAAAGGAAGATGGCAAGTCTTTAAAACACATTCACAAACAGATTCAATTTAAAAAAAAAAACCACAAACTATTTTGAAAATCTTATGTTTTTATAGTATGTTTGTTCCGTACAAATTGTTGTCCTCCTTTGTCTGATTTAAAAAGGATAAGAATGCACCAAAAACCCAAGTGAAAATTATTTTTGTTGGTCAGTTCAGCTTTCAGAAATTCATGATTAATTTCAGCTGGTTGTCTAAGAAATGGAATTATTCAGCTCCCCAGCTGGTTGATTGGCTTTACATTGTTTCATACTGTAGCTTTTCCAAAACCAAGACCATTTTGATCTTTACGTTTTAACGTATTTAAGCAGCTTAAACAGGATTGCTGACTCTATATGTACAAACCATTATGCTTTGTAAGTCTCACGGGAGAAATCCATGTCATCCTAAAAGTCAAATGCTCGATGATGTTTTATGGAATAGTGATTCCAGTCTGTCTACGGGCCTGTAATTTCATAAACCATATTTTATCTTTTTTTCTTTAAATAATTAACTCATGGCATCTGAATGTCCCATTAAGAAAAAATAATTTCACTGCAATGGTGAACTAGTCAGTAAGATGGACAGATAGATATTGTTTATTTTTCCCTGTAAATTATTTTAAGATCATTAATAGAAGGGGGAGGGGAAGCATTATCTTCATAGAGAGCTTTTTAATACGATGCTATCTCTGTTGCTTCCAGATAATAGTTCACTGTGCTGTTAAACATACCTCCTACAATAGTATCAAGCCAATTGTATTAACTCAACAGCTGTTTCAGAAAGAAAAAAAATCCCAAAAGTGAGGCGTGGAAATTATTCTGGAGTCCATTATCACTTCATCATTGTAGTAGATGTCCAAGCCACGCTGATTTTTTCTACTTCTATTGCCTCTCCAGTGCACATACCTTGACAAGACTTCTCATCTGTTAATAATTTAAATCCTTTTCTGCAGCTGCAATCAAAACTGCCAACAGTGTTTTTACAGAAATGATCACAGCCTCCATTATTGGACTGGCATTCATCAATATCTGTAACATAAAAAAAGTGCTTCTGCAAATAAACACAGTAAATTCAACACACTTCCACTGCCAGATCCAGAAAACAGTCATGTCCCATTGGTTAGAGAAGCCCAGAAACAAAATCTAGTGAGACTATAACAAATTTTTAGGAAGATCAGATCCAGCTCTTAAGAATGATCTGGCCCATTCAGCCCAACGACAGTGTTATTTGCTTTCATTTAACATATTGCTGTAAGTTACATTTGGGTACATGTATTCACAAAAGACCATTTCCCTCAGCTCTGTTTGGAAACACTTTGACTTAAATGCTCTCCAACAGGTTTTAGCTTTTTAAATGTTCTCTCCATTTCCTCTTCCTAAGCCCTGCAAAAATCTCAGACAGAGGAGAATTCCTGAGCTACCCTGTCCTTTTCATGCCAATATTAGAATTAGTTCTTTATCTAATATTAATTGAATCAGGCATGGGATTCCATCATTTTTGCCTAGCAGAACAGCCTTAACATCTGATTACTGGAAAATGTATTCTAATATACAACCTAAATGTCCCTTTGCTCCTTTCCAGTACTCTCATTAGAGCTGCTTGGACCCAGTATCAGTAATTCTACTCACACATCCCTGTTTACACACTGATATTTACTTACAAACTGCTCTAATAACCAGCTGACTGCAGGTAAAATAGCATACTATTGGACTGTATGCCTGTAAGGACCTACACGCCTACCTCTCCCAGTACTGACCTCTATTTTACCACAGACCTGTGTTACCTCCTACCAAACCTCATCTGTGAAAAATGAGGCCATCTTGGCAGGAGGGGTGGAAGTGGTGAGGGGAGGGCAGAGCAGCAGAGATTGACTGCATGTGATGCACCTGATGCGATGGAAACTGTGCATCTACCACTGGCTGCAGTCCTTTCTTAGATCAGATTACACACACTGGCTTTCCTCTGGACACCAGATTACCTTCATTTGGAGATGAATACCTTACAGCAAGGTGCTGGGACGCACATGTCCACGAGTACAAAACTCACCTTTACATGTCTTCCCATCAAACTGGAGCGTGAATCCAACAGGACAGCTGCAGTGAACTCCGGTCGATGTATCTTTACATGTACGATCACAGCCACCGTTATTTACTGCACACGTTTCTAGCCAACAAGATAAAGCCGAAGTTTGCTCAGGGATATTATAATGGCAACAAGAAACATCATGTGATAAAGGCACAGTTCCAAACACACTGCTATTCAACCACATTTAGTCTAGTATACACAAGCAACTACTAAATACATGTGTTGGCAAAATCTGTGCCTCAGCTACATCCAGTTTTTTGCAGAGATTCTACAAACTGAGATATTGTCTCTGGATATCCTTGTCCTTAAACACAAATCCCCACTCCTTGATGATGAATCTGTTTCTGTCAGTCTGTCTCCTCCAGCCCACACTCAATCCTGGCTGATCCTCTAACACTTCCCACCAATGCTCAGACACCTGGTTACACTCAGCACTACTAAACCAGTTTTCTTAAATCCCTCCCAACACACCTTCACGTGTGAACACCTTTAGGAAGAAGATGGCCTTGTATCCTAACATGCCCTTCTAGAAGCAATCCATCACCGGTCCCAGTTCTCTTCCATGCAGAAGTATACTTTCAATTGAAGAGAAGCAGGTAAAACACCACTTCCTCCACAATCACTTGGCTAAAACTGTAGCACAGAAGGGATTGTACTGCATTCCCATGATGAATTAGAACCATGGAAACATACATTACTTCAAGGGCAAATTCCTGACACCTCCTACTGACCATCACAAACAATGTACATAATACTATTCCATAATGTATAAGAAACTACTTCCTTAAAAGGGAGTGGAGCATCTCAGGCAGAATTCAGTCCAGAGCTATGACTGTTACAATAAAAAAAACAATTATTCAATCTAAAAGGTTTCAGCAAACAGCAAAATTATTTTGAATAAGCACTTTTACCCATAAGCAACCGTCGCTTCACCCTCTTGTCCACATCAGCTCCTGCTGTAGTATTTCCCTCAGAAATTTCAACAGCAGCCTCTTCCCTCTCTGTAAGGAACATGAAAAAAAGCAAATGAGTAAAGGTATCCTGACCAGAAGCCTCATCTGATGTACCATACATACAGGCATGCAAACAGCTGCATCGCACACTGGATTATCAGAGACAGTTGGAACTGACTAGGCAGAAATAATTTTTTTTTAAAAAAGAAAGTAATAAAAAATCATGAAGACCCTTCAGTCAAAACCATAATACTTTGCTTTTGTTGCTTCCTTATAACTCATGTTTGCTTCAGTATTCTTAACAAAACAGAAGATGTGCTACAGATGTAGTGAACAGCAACAAGACGAAAGAACTAATTGAACTGTCATGAACTGTTCTGTTAAGAGCACACTGTCATCATGTATCATGGACTAATACAAGGACCAGCCAGTTATGCCTGAGCATTTGATTTCAATCAACAGACAACAAACTTTTCCAGAGCCTGGAAGAGTTTATAAATCTTAAGTGCTTTCTTTACTGGATAACTGCCTTGCAAAAAAATGCACTTTAATTGAATTCAGAGTTCTGGTTTTAACAGACGTACTGCTTGGTTACACTCTCTGGCTCACGCTATACAAGAAACTGAACCTAAAATATCCTAGAGGGAAGGGAGCCGTCTTTGGTTAGTGACAGGCCCTGTGCTTCAGAAGGACCAGTGATAATTACAGGCTGCAGTAGTATTAGGTAACTACCTATATAGGGAAGCATAAGTTGCCTGGACGCAACCAACTCCCTCACGTACTAGCAGGTTTCTTAGTTTTGGATTCCTTGACATTTTCTAGCGATATTACTATGAGGAGCATTAATCATGCACACACAGCAACACCACGCCACTCTAGAGTTAGTCATCAACAGAAAACTACTTCCCTCCACTGTATACTGACCCAGGCAGGTTTTCCCATCCACATGCATGATGTACTTGGGGTGACATCCACAAATAGGCCCATTATCAGCATCATCACATGTATGTTGACAGCCACCATTTCCATGATTACAAGTTACTAGGAAGAAAATATATGTTACATCTCACAAGTACTTCCAGCATTCTTGCAAGACAGTGTGCAATTTTGTCTTCATTTGACCATCCAATACACACAGTGTGCAATTTTGTCTTCATTTGACCATCCAATACACCTTCCTAACATGCTCCTTTCCTGAAGAACTCTGTGAGACTGAAACACTGCAGAGCTCTCTCGTGGAGCTGAACTTCCCATCATTATGAATGATGGCGCAACTCCCACACTACAGATACTGCACCAACCAACAGACTGGTGTGATAGTGTCCAGCAAAGCCATTGATTCTAGTTTAATTCAAATGCACACAATTTAGGCATGTCATCCCAGTTTAGCTATAACATACCAAATCCCATATCACTGCAAACAGAACACTATTTGTTCACTTTGGGAAACCATAAGCATACGCAGAACGTTGCGTACAAATGCAGCTCCTCTGGTTCTTGGACAGTTCAAATCCTGGTCGGCATTCACAGGCAACTCCTCCTTTGGGCGTTTCTCTGCAGATGTGGGCACAGCCATGATCTTTATTCATGCAGCTCATGCCTTCTGCAAAACAGGACAAGTGCAAGAGCATCAGCCTCCTCAGCATCTCTGTGTGCAGGCAATAGTCAAATAAAGTCAGTTCAATACACACACAGATGACAGCCAGCTACTTCTGGGAAGACTCTACAGTGTTAGGACAAGAAGTATAAGCTTACAGACAGGAAAGGCAGAAAGTCCAATCCTGCAAAGTCAATGGCCCCAAGGTTTCTCCACCTGTGATCTTTTCTGTGCCCATGTTCTTTGACTGCAAGGCCAAAAAGCAACATCCCTAGATTTGTACAGCATCTACTTTCTCATACAATGCTCTCACTTTATACCAGTGTTTATAAAACCTCCTCATTTCTTTTATAAAAATTGCAAGGCTGCTGATACCTGGCAAGATCAAAGCTTAAAGTGAAGCTCTTATTTCTCTGCATAAAAGAACAGCCACCAGACATAGGAATGCCTAGAGCGACAGTAAAAAAAGTCATCCCCATTTCAATTACTGGCCTACAAAGCAGATTCCCAAAGTCACAATCTACCTCAGCAGTGACCAAGTAGGAACCAGGCAGACATGCAGATTGTACATATGCTGTATGTCAATTCTCTTTTTTGTTAACCATTTTGTTTTCATTTTTTTTCTGATTTCAGTAAATACCTCCCAAAATAACCCCACTGGGGATTATCACAGTGTTCTGTATTTCTACACAGAATTTAGTGCCAGTGCCTGCTTTAACCAAATGAAAAAGCAATGTGACACTAGTGACTTTCTTCCTTTTGGTGCACCTCCTAAAAACATCCTGTCATTTTTGTCTCTGACAGTTACAAGCTGTTCATGCACCAGCACTCAATGACTGCCAGAGTGTCTTGTCTGGTCTTTGCAAAAAGTTAAAGTCAATTAAATACGGAGGAATTGTTCCTAGAATTATTGTAAAAACTTCTTTCACCTTACCCCATGGTTCAGCTAAATCAATGCCTTTACCGTTGTCAAGATGGTGACACAATTTGTACGCACACAACTTAAAACTACACAGCAGCTGGCTGAGTTATCAAATGGGATCATTAGACCAAATTAAAAGAGTAGTTCTTTTAACAGTACACCACAGATTTATGCTGAAGTCTTCCATAGTGCTACAAAATTGGGAGAGAAGACAACAGAATATTCTCCTCAGGTATATGGAGAACACACTTCTGCCATCAAATTCTCTGCCTTGGTGCATTTGGCTTTTATAAGACATGTTACACCAAAATGCTTTTTCTTCTCAGAGAGAACACTTCACTTGAGAAGACTCAGTGGAGCATACTTTGGCTGCAAGGGCTTATCCCACACTACCTCAGTGAACTTCTACTGAGTTGAGCAGATGCACAATCGGAGAGAATGAAAAGGGTGACCAGGCTGCTAAAAAGGGATTGCGTAAACAGTTCCGCACCTGATATATTTTTTAAACTTACACAGTCCTTTTTGCAGCCTTATTATTAAACGAAACAAAACCACTGTATTGGCAAGCAGAGGTCAGCTCGTCGCCATTATTCCACTACACTTCAATTAGGTCCTCGCCCTGCACACTACTATTCTCACCATCTGAAGCACAAACTACAGTACCCTTTCTCTATTAAGACAGCTTTAAACAACAAAAAAATGGATATGAAGAGCCTAGATTATTCTGCTCTACTGGCTTTTTGATTCCTTTCCCACAGCAAGGGCTCTGTAAAAGTCTAACAAGACAATGACACTTCAAATCCTGCAGCTCACAGACACAGCCCAAGGAGCCCACATGAAAGCTGTCACCCATTATTGTGCCGTCAATCAAGGAAGGAGAAAACCTATGAGGCCACAAATTAGCCTCATTAACTCTCGTGTTTTTGTGTCCTTAAGCATGCAATATGATTTGGTCTGTTAGCTCAGAGGCGTTAGAAAGCATTAAGAGAATTAGCAGCTTAGTTTCTGTTAACAAAGTTATTCTTCTGTCTCTATTGAGCTACCAAAGGAGGAACTGTTCAAGCAGGTACTTTGGTAAAGTTCACTGACATCAGACAAATGGTTTAAATGCTCAATTTGGGATTGCTGTGTTCTGAGTGAGCAGAATTCAATCAGGTCTCCACAGAGAGCTAAAACTGCACTTCCCAAACGAGGGCACATTTTAATAACAACGTACCCATTGTGCAAGAAGGTACATGACCAAACCCACCAAAACCTAGCTGACCCAAAAGACAGCATTTCACAGAAGATACATACATCCACACATTCCAGCATTTACTGTGAAGCTGCTGCTTGTTTCCAAAGGTGGTAGAAGATTTCTACTCAGCCTCATTTTATAAGGTTGCATTAAAGAAATGTCTGTAAAAACCGTAAATGCTGTGTGACTGCAAACTCCTTCACAGACACAAAGCCTCCTAGGTCACACTGTTCCAGAGCCGTTGCAATGGCAGATTGTGGTCCAGAACCAAACCCCAGTTTTGGTCAAATACCACCACATGCTTCCCAGACACACAATTTCTCTTGCAGGAGACCCTGCCCTACTGACACACAAATGTCTTGGGATGGAGGAGTCTCGATCACCACACTTGCAGCTGAGAGAGCTGAATCCAGTGCCTGCCTGGACTAGCAGACCCCAACCCAGATGAGTCCTTTCTGATGACTGGACCTTCGCAAAGTTACCCAGCAAACTTCAGTGAGATCTGAGCACTCCTGTCACTGGCAAGACACAGGCAAAAAGCCAGCATGGTATTTCCCTACCAGGTCACGTTAAATTGATTTCTTATATGTACGATCTGTGTTCAAAACTTTGTCTTTTTTACACAGAAGGTGTAGGGACATCACCACCAATCTGCTAAGAACATTAAGGCTCCATTTAGGGCACATTCAAACAGGCACTCAATAGGACAGAGGGAGAGGATGCAACTGTACAAAGCACTACCAGAGATTCTCAGAGGCACCCTCTAATAGCCAAATAGCGGGGAGCATCAGCTCAGCCAGCAGAACAGGACATCCCAGGAATGCTTTGGTCTTTTTTCATTCTTTCTACACCCTTGTGTTAAGGTAACTTTTTCCAAAAAGCTTTCTAGTTATCACTGTTCTCCACAGTCAGAAGAACTTAAGAGCAACAGCTGAGATGGTCCCCTGTGTACGACCTTTCAGTTCACACAGAGATTTCAAATGTGGCTTTCATCTAGCAGGTCCAGTTCACTCCCGTTGATTCAGCCCAACGAATAGATAGCTATGACTGCGAAATACCACAAGGGAGAGGAGCAAGATTTGTCATCCATAGCAACAGCAACCACAAGATTTACTACATATTTACTAATGAAAAACACTGTTTTCTTCAAATTTTTGTATTCTCTAATACAGAGCAAGTTAAACACAGAAACAAGCTACACGTGCATGGCTGCCCTGCCAGCTACTGTAACAGCCTCCCAAAGTAAACCCATTCTCCCACATATAGATGAAAAGCAGCTCATTCAGAGCAGACAGACAAGGAAAAAAATAGGATTGTGCACAGATTTCCAAGACACACTGAGTTCCTGTGGTTTAAGCAGGGCCTATGCAGAATCATCAAGCCCCTCAGAGCACCCCTGTGCTTCAGACCAACACAGTCATATCAGATGAAAAATCAACTTTAATTACCAAACTCCCCTCTAATAGCTACCTGACCTTGAGTCCTATGTCACAGTAGGTGACAGGGAACCCAGAGGATAATTGCAGATAGACTTGGAAGGGCAGATGACTCTTAGGCTCCCCTGTTACACTGGTCATCAGGAGGAATACAACAGCCCCAAGCCTCTCTCCTTCTCCTCTCTCAACTCCAGTTCACTCTTATTCTGTGTACATAACAGCCAGTATTGCAGACCACTAGGAAGGTCTCTCAAGCATTAATGTATGCCCTCTCTTAACTGGACAGGGAAGGAAATACTCCCTTATATT
The DNA here is from genome assembly GCF_013368605.1 of Nyctibius grandis. Taxonomy (NCBI): domain Eukaryota; kingdom Metazoa; phylum Chordata; class Aves; order Nyctibiiformes; family Nyctibiidae; genus Nyctibius; species Nyctibius grandis. The sequence continues at coordinate 12,517,866 of NC_090661.1, read as the reverse complement.
ACAGATAAGAAGCAAAACTGCATAGATGGTCTATGCAGTAGGTGCCAAATGCTGCTTTGATCAATGCTGTGAGGTCTCAAAAGAGAACTAATGAAGTATATACACTGAGAGATGCATACACAAGGCAGAGAATAAAGGCCTAGCGATGAGCAGAAAAGCAGAGAACAAAGTGAGGGGAAAGATAAAGCAATGAGACTTGGCTTACAACAGACCTGCCCACCCAAGAAAATAAAAAAAAAAAAAAAGTGGGGAATCCCATGGAGCACTTATTCATCCCCCACCTCATGGTGGGGAGGTGGGAGGGAAACAGTCATAGCATGATAACCTAAAAAAAGGCTTTTAAAAAAAACCAAAACAAACACTTCTGTATTTCAGCATGAAGAAAAGCATTTCAGGCAAAAACAGTAAGGGTTTTTTTCTTAAGACTGGTTTTCATAAAAATTTTTTTTATTTAGTGGCTTTTAGGAAAAAATGCATCTTTTTTTCCTCTTGCTTTTCTTTTTCAAAGAAATTAAGTGGACATTTGGCATTATGGAAAAAAAAGGCTTTTTTTTTTCCAAAAAGTTAAAAGAAATTAACTGCATCTTTAAAAATAAGAGAACAGAGGTAGAATTCTAAAGGTACAATTTAGGGAACAAATATTAAAGACAGGAAATGCTGCTGCTGTTAGTTCAGGAGAGTAGAAGGTACTCAAGTAGCAGCAAGTAAGAATAAAAAGAGTTGGAAGTTTTTCCTCTCTTGGCATCGGACAAGACAAGGAGTTCAAGCAATGGATTTTCATTCTTAGATTCATCATCCACGCACACACACACAAACACACATCACTGCTAGCAAGGCAACACGAAGGCAAATGCCTTGCCCCACCACTGCAGCCTTCCTGCTTGTCCCCACTCCCGGCTCAGCTCCTGCAGTGGCAAGCTGAGCAATGGCCTGAGAAATCACCATGTATCAGCAGACCCCCATGAGACCAAGCCCAGTACCAGAGAAGCCAAGAATACAAATTCTTAATTCAAACAAAAGATCAATTCAGCTATGTCAGATGACAGCCATCTCCGCGCACTCATCTGTGGATGGCCATATATGTCTATAAATGTTGATCTCTTCACTATGGGGATTTTTAAAGTGAGATTTGTTTATTCGTGCTCAGATTCCTCTTATAGTCATGCCAACGATAAGCTGTAGATTAAAGAAAGCTTTGCAGCTTTAAATACTTCTTAGTAAGATATTCACTGTACAGTTCAATGGACAACTCCCTGATCTGAGCAACCACTTTAAAGTATTCCCTAAGGGCATCCAAAATAATTCTGTTCAATCCGATGTCTAATTAGATATCCAAGGCTCTCTGATCTCTCAAAGGTCGCTTCATAAAGGTTTCACTCAAAACAAAGAACGTGATTTGAATACCTTTGGGCCCGACAAACAATAAATCTCTTAGCTGAAACCTAAACACTGTACAGGGAATCTAAAAGGTACCTGAAGGTAATGCAGGTATTGTTCTGTACCTAAAGCCAACGGAAATGGTCAGAACTCACTGTCCTTCAAATTTGTTGCCATTCCCTGGATCAGGACACATCTTAGCTGCACAACAGAGCATAAAGTACACTGGGAGTACAGTAGTACGGCCTTTAACAAGCACAACATTGCAGACATACAGGTGGGATCAAAGGGGCAGAAAGGATGTAAAGAGTCTTCAAAGTCACTTAGAAGATTCTGACACACTGTTCCTTTTAGAAGGAGTGAGGACTTCAAGACTCTTCAGAGCTTTGAAAAACTCAACCTAAAAATACTTCTGAAGCTGCTTTAGAGATTTTGCAGTTAGCTTCTGTTAAAAACTCCTGCTTGGTGCCTGGAGGGAAGCAGCCAGTACCTTCTGAGCGGTGAATGCATGTATGCTGGTTATCACTTAGAAAGAATCCTTCCTTACAGCGACATTCATAGCTCCCCACAGTGTTGACACAAACATGCTGGCAACCACCATTGTTCAACATGCATTCATCTGTATCTGAAAAAGAGAGAGAGAGAGAAATAGATCAGCTTTGTACTAACACCAAAACACTCATATTGGCAGCAGCCGCTCAATATGCAGCACAGTCAGACATCTACTCGGCATGTAACCACGTAGGCAGCTTAGATACCCCAGGCTAGCCTGTTGTTGTTGTGCTGTCACCCTTGGGAAAATATATTTTTGCTGCTGCTCTTCCCCTGTTTGCAGTTTGCCCACTCAGTCACAGGGTTCCCAAGAAATGCTGGCCAGCTAACAAGTTACTGGTTACAACTAAGGCAGAGTAGTCTTGATGGAGTCAGAAGCAGGGTTCCACACTCCACCTATGTGAATGTCCTCTGCCTCTCAGTGCAGCTGGATAGTACTATCACTCAGCAGCCTCGCACATTTACATCTAGGTCAAGCATCCGTACATGGTTGTGTCTTGCTCAGTGGGAGGCAACTTTGGCTTCAAAGCCATAAAAGGTGCTTTTCCAGAAAACTCCCCATTCTGAAGCAAAAGTGGAACAAGAAAAATACAAACCTCAAAATAAATTTAGCTGAAATCCTATCCCTTGTCCCTTACTTTCACTCTAGCTAGAACTCTCGTGTCACATCTGTTCTGATGCTCAGTTTGATTTATTATCCTCCTCCCTCAACTCTAGGCCATCACCACTTACCATCATGGCTGCTGCTGTGTTGCCTGACTGCAGTCAAGGACAAGAGCAGAAGTTCAGGAAATAGTTTTAAAGTTGATTTTGCAATATTCAGAGCTTCAACAATACCAGAGAATATAGAAAGGCTCTCCTTGCAAGATAACCAGGAGAAACAAAGAGTAGAAAAACTTCAGCTAAGCCTCTAAACAACAGGACACTCATCCCAACCTCCAGTTCTTTGGAATTTTACCCCTTAATAAGCATAGGTTTTTGTAACCACTACAAGCAAAGAATCTTCGTACCCTAAATGTCAGAAATGTCAATTTGAACAGGAAGCAAAAGTGTTCAGTCCCTTAAAAAACAAGACAAAACGTTGCTGAGGCAAAGCACTGGTCTCATTTGCAAATTCATATGGAACATCATGTTTGCCCCCTGTTCTGTTCATTGTTCCTGTGCTAATAGTACAATGTTTTTAATTTAACATTGTAGCATTTCTGGCATAAAACAGCTGTCTTCTAAAAAAGGAGAAAGAGAAAGGCTTTTAGTAAGAAGCATAACATAGTATTACAACAGATTTAATTTCTACTGAAGGCAATGAGTAAGCCAATTGGATGCAAAAGAATGTGACCTGCTGTAGCAAAAAGAGCGGCTGACATATCTCCATCACAGAGAAGCTGAATATTTTAGAGTTCTACAGTGATGTGAATGTGCAAACAATTGTGAATAAACAGCCACCATGAGTCTTTCGTACTACAGATTTGAACTCCAGCAGATGTTTCTGTCTTACAGACCTTGGAAAGCTTTCAAAAAAAATCATCTCTTTCCAACAAGTAATTGTCTATTTGGCTTAAACCCAGGCACACAGCCTGAGATCTTCAAAAATAGGGTGAGAGGAGGGCAACCCTGGCATGAACAAAGTAAATAAACAGATTAAGAGAAGATGTGATCCAATTTGCTGCATGCCAAAATATTTATTTGATGTTTACATCACATCTCAAAATTGGCAGGTCAGTGGTAAAAACTTCATTGTATGTCAGTGACATTTTATTTTATTTTAAAAAGTCTGCCATGCAATACTGAGCAGCTTCCCAGTAACAGAGCAGGTGGTAGATTTTGGTCTAAGTTATGTCTAGGTCTTACTGATCACAAACAAGTCAGCTGAAGTATGGTCTAAGAGGGGCTACTGGATACAAAGAGAATATACCCTTTGGTGGCATTGTAAGAGGCAATGTGTTTGTTCACATTCAGTCCTTCATGGTAACCTCAACTGAACTCCACTGTATGTTTACACAAATGCACTAGAGAAAACTAAGATGGCCTTCCTATTATTTTAAAGCATCAGCAGATATTTTGCTTCCCTCTCTGCTTTCTTTAGTGAAATACTCGGAACTTAGTGACTCCATCCTCGCCTCCCCTTACACTGTAACAAAGTTAATCTGTGAGCACGCACCAGGTTCCTGGCAGGTAAAACCCAACACAATCCCACTGGAAACTCCAGAGCTTTTCTGGTTTGTCCCAGCAGAAGATACAGCCCGGGGATGTTCTGATCCCCCACCTGATATGCCACACATGAGTGGGCAATACCCCAGTCAAGCTAACTACAATCTTAAATGCTCTATGCTATGAGAGCAAGTTTCCCTCTGGCTGACATGGGCATTGAAGCCTGCCTGGGCACATCCACACTCGGTGCAGCAGAAGAGAGAAACTGAGCTGTCTCGGACAAAGTAAGTGGGGCAGGTACCACAGCGCAGGGCAGAGCCACACAGGGTACCCAGCATGGGTCATGGAAGCAGCACAGCTTTATCAACATGAGGCTCTGTCCCAGGGAAATAACACCAGCAGCATACCACACTGCCAACAGGCTGACAGCTCAGCATTTCTGTACACTGCGGCACTGTGTGCTGAAGAATACTATCACAGTAAAACCACAAGGTCTTGTTACCCATTTTTAAAGATTTTTACCTGCTGGTGCACAAAAAGAAGGAAACTATTGAGATCTTAAATAAAGAAAAGCAAAAGAGGGTTAGAGCCAGCATGTGCATGCAGGGTCAAGGGAGTGTTGCCAGGATTGAACACATTTCCAGAGTTGCATACTCTGCTTCACACTAACCACCCAGGGACACTCCAAGCATTTGGCTTAGTCCCTCTGTACTTCAATGGCCTCTGTCATATACAGCTACTGCACACTCCTAATCATCCTTTCCTTACAGCTTGCATGTCAGGAAGTACTCAGACACACTAAGAGTAAGAAGCCCACACGTATAGATGTATGAGAGAGAAGATTTCTAAGCCTGGGAACACACCTGAGAACTGATCATGAACTTTGGAACAGAAAAGACAATGACAGCACATGCTCTTTTACATAAACTCATTTAGCAAAATAACAGATGGCACTTCACACATTTTAACCCAAAGCACTTAACAGAAATGTAGGACAATTATCCTCCTCATTTACAGAGCAGGAAAAAGTCACACTGGGATGGTACATCAGTACCTGGAATTCCTTAGTCCCATATGTAACATTTGTCTCTAGCTGAGCTGATTCAGCCCAACAGATCACCATGCATTTCCCAGGGATGCAGTTAAAGGGTGGTGTTAGCATCACCGCTCACAATGTTCATGAGCACACTTCTTACCCAAGCAGTTGTGGCCATCGTGAGCCAACATGAAGCCATCGTAGCAAGTACAGCGGTAGTTTCCTGGAATGTTGAAGCACTCATGGACGCAGCCCCCGTTGAAGTCGTTATCACATTCATCAATGTCTAAGGAATAAAGCAAAAGTTATATGATGGATGCTTGCTTGAGCGTTATAGACAGTTAGAGATGTAACTGTGTAAAAGTGAGCAGTAACTGCTATCCAAAATCATCATTGTCTTGCAAATAGATTATACTTAACACATTACTTGCTGAATGTTTCTAGAGAGTGACAAAATGCCCCAAGATTCCTGTGTAGCTTTACCTTATAGTTTTTAAGGCTGCTGGTTAAACAACAAACTAACTGTTAGACCAAGTGATATTACTAGGTGAAAAGCCATGCAATCTGTTTGCCTTTGATTTTGTAAACAAGAAGTAAATCAGGAGAAGAAACAATGACTATTTTGATTTAAAATCATCCTCCATATTCTAAGCCATTATTTTTAATGGCTCTGTCTTCTTAGAAATACCTCATGCTGACACAGTCAGAGCACAGCACTTCCACCACTTTACCTTCACATTTCTTCCCTTCGCCAGTGTAACCCACTTTGCACATGCACTTGTACAGCTTTGGGGTGTTTTGACAAATAGCATCTGGGTGGCAGTCATCAAGGCCCAGGGCACATTCATCCACATCTGTGAAAAGACAAGATTCAGAAGGGATGTCAGAAGGGGGAGAATAGGCCATGACTCCTGCACACATCACTGACGAGATGACCTGCGGCTGAGCGCCTGTTTACAGTGTGTGTGTGTGCATATTGTATGAATTTGTGAGTCAGGACAGAAACGTGCACATACCGTATCTGAACTTCAATTTGCATAATGCTCTACCTGCACATAGATGTATTTGTATGCAATTCAGATAAGCTTGTGTTAAGCTTTTGTACCCACTTATAAACACATCCAAAATAATCTATGATGAGCTAGATCCTCCATGAGATTTAGCCGAAAGTTTTACAGGATTCATTAGAGACTGTTAATCTTTCTGGTTAACATAGAAGAGTTATTGAAAGAGTTCTTGATCACATCTGTGACATCAGCCTCAGGAAGCCAAATGATTTTTAAACTAACAAGGGAAGTTTACAGAAATGTACTTCAAAGTCACCACCAACAGCTTAAAAGATTAACTTACCATTAAACAGATGTATAATTTATAAATAATACCATTTTTTTTAAATACAGGAATAGTATCTGGTGAGCAGCATTGCCAAATCACCTGGCCAGCCATCACAAAGCACAGCATACTGAAGTAAAATATCCAGGTGAAAACTTCAGAGCAGAGGAAATGAGGAGAAAGGGAAACACCAAGAGGAGGAAGTCCTAGAGATGAAGAAGTATAGACAGAAGAAGAGGAAGAAAAGTTACGGGCAGTAGAAGACATCAGCAGAAGTTTTTCATATAGCAGAAGAGAATTCAAACACAGAAATAGGAAGATCTCCAGCAACTGGCTAAAAGGCAGAACTGCAGAAGTAGCACCCCACATAGGCACAAAAAGTGACTCCTAAAATAACAGGATGAATTGCAGGAGTATCAGCAGAAGGTGACTATTTAAATAGTCAGTCACTTTTTATAGCGGGGATCACTTTCTAACAGGGAATTTCAGCCAGCACCTCTCCCATTTACAATTATAGCATTCATCTCTTTTTTTTTCCTTTTTTTTTTTTTTTTTTTCCCTGATCACAAAATATGCCTGTAGGTACTGCAGCAGTTGCCAACTTCAGAAAGTATTCATGTAGTTTTAATTCCTCATGGCATTTGGCAGCAGGAAACAAGGCAAAGAGCCAGTGCTACAGCAGCAGTGCTCTCAGGTGCACACAGAACCCATAACAGCAACGGGGTCCTCAGATACCACCTCCAGAAAGCAAGGGGAAGGTGGAAAACAGCCAGAGAGAGCAGCAGAATACGCTTCTTCTCAAAGTGGAAAAGTCAAGCCATTAAAAAATAGGGGAAGCAGTGAATTGAGGGAGCAAGTCATGCAAGGAGGGGTGCGGAGAATTGCTGAGGGACCTCCAGCTAGTCGGTTTCAGGTAGATGGGGCAGCAGGAAAGGACGGGTAGGGAAGGAAAGACAGCATGCAGACAGAAGGACCAGCCGCATGCGATGGCTGCGTACCCCCTTCATGGGAAGCTCTCCCCTTCCGAGCCCGGGCCAGGGAGGCAGGGGGTCACACCTGCCCTGGCAAGGCGGGTCCCAGCAAACACACTCCAGGGAGGGGGCTTCTTGCAAAGCCATGGCACAGAGACATCAACCAGATCTCATGAGAGCAGCAAAACGGCCGTTCTGCTGTTTTATTTTTACACTAATCCTCCGTGGTCTGCAGCACACAGGGAAGAACAGCAGCAAAAATAACCAGCATTAATGCATACAGAAGCATGGAAAAGAGGCAAAGGGAGCAAGATTTCCTCATGTAGTGACAACAGCCTGAGCTGAAGAGAGACCCTGAAGGAGGAAGACTGTGAGCAAACATCGCAGCGTTAACCTTGGCAGTAAGGCGGGCACGAGGAGGCTGCAGAAAGAGTTACTGGGTTTATTCCTCGTCGACCAAAGGCAGCTGAAGCCGTGATGCAGCACGCAGGGTTCCCTTCCCCGCTCCTTCGGCAAAAGAAGGGACGTGCCCTGCCCCTCGGGGGTTGGCTCTGCCCCTCGGGGGTCGGCCCCGCTCCCGGCACCAGCGGCGCCTGCAGTGCCCGGCGAGGAGCGACCCCCCCCCCCGCTTCGGTAGCGGTGCCCGCTCGCCCCACCAGCGGCCGCACCTCACCTCACCTCGGTACCGGCCGCCGGCGCCTCCCCTTCCCTTCGCCAGCGGCCTCCCCCGCCCACCCCGGGTGCTGGCCCCCGGCAGCGGTGGCCAGGCGCCCCGAGGGCAAAGCCGCCCGCCGGGGCGCCGGGACCGCCAGGTGTCCCGGGCGGGAGCCGCTGTCCAGGGCTGAAGGCGAGCGGGCGGCGCGGCACTCACCGGGCAGGGGCAGGGCGGCGGAGGCGCCCGGCGCAGGCAGCAGCAGGAGCAGGAGCAGCAGCGGCAGCGCCCGCGCCCCCGCCGCGCTGCGGCGGCCGCCGGACCCCATCGATGGCGCTGCGGCGGCGGCTGCGCTGCTGCTGCTGCTGCTGCTGCTGCCGCCGCCGGGCGGGAGGAGGCGGCGGCGGCGGAGGGAGGTGTCTGCGGGCGGCCGGCCCGCCTCGCACTGACAGCGGGCGCGGGGCGGCGGGGAGCAGCGGCGAGGGCTGGGCGGGCCTCCCCTGCCCGGGCCTCCCTGCCCGCCCCGCGGGCCGCCCGGCGGCACCCCGAGGCGACGAGCGCACCCCCCTGCCGCCCTATCCCACATGAAAACCTCCCATCAACCGCACCAGCGCACCCACCCGCGGCACCCGCGTTCAAACACCTGCACAACACCCTAAACACAGATGTCCCGGCGAGCCGATGCTTCCTGGAGGTACATAAAATACCTCACACGCAGACTGTGGGTGTCAGCGGCAAGTGTATTGGAACCGATGCTCCCCTTTCTGGAGCGGCCCACAAAACAGTCTCTTTCTAGTAGAGACAAGCCCGTGCGAAGATCCTGTATGCCTGCATCCTGTCGCAACCCACAGATACACAACTCACTCGAGCCTTGCTTGCATTTCTGCAAAAATACAGTATTACCATTTTTTACCAAGTAATTACACCCCACTGCAGCATGTGAAGTCCCCGCCTGAAGGCTGTACCAGAACCCACAACATCACACCACCACCCACGGCTCCATCCCACCTCCTTTCCCAACCAGGGATTTCTCACAGCTGTCTTTCCTTTGGCAGGTAAAAGTGGCCTCTCCATTATTCACTGAAATTATAATTTCCTAAATGTTGTTTGACCTTTCACGGTTCAAGCAAAAGCAGGCAGTATTCTTTTCCAGCCCTCCTTCCCATCCCCATTCTGCTGCCTTTTCTCTTTTGTTTTGTTCTGTGAGAAATACCGAGCTATTTCTCGTTGTAAGGGTGGTTTATACACATTAGTAAATCTTCAGAGTGAAACTTTCCCTCAGTCTTTGCCTTTGTTTCCTTAATGGTAGCTATAAATTACCACTTTCCTTTCTCACTGGAACATCAGGCTTCATTGCTTTTGAAATGATCAAAGTTATTCTCTCCTAAAATCCAATGAGAAGCAACCTATTGTATCTCCTGGACTGTTTCAGTCTTAGTCAAACTCATCTATAAACGCATAAAGCTGCGCATTAAACACTCCAAGGATTCTCCAGCCGCGCGCCATACCCCAAGCCTCCCCTACCAACAGAAAGTAATAAATGAATGAAGACTTTCTCAACAGTTTCCATGATCTCATGAATAAACAATCATCTTTATGATGGGAATTCACACATCCACGCACCTCTCATCTGGCGATATCAGGCAAGGTGTTTCTACAAACAATTCTCCCAAATGCACAGAGAAGCCATCTCCCATTCAGGCATGTGACTACAAGCTACCTTACAGAAAAGCTGTTACACATTTCAGGCACTTTCCGTTTAAGGTTCCTCAATGAACTTGACCAATATTAATTTAATTAAAATTCATCACAAGATTTGACGAAAGATGTAAAATCTACACATGAAGAGTGTAGCAGAAAAAACAGTAAGAGACACTGAGAAGAAGAGCCATATACCCAAAGAACTAAAACTTTCTGAGACACAGTAAAAGCAAAGTATCTTTCTTACTTCTGTAAACTAAAACAAAGTGACACATAAATATTTGGGAATGCCCGAGTTAGATCAAAGGATCTCAACACAGCCTGGAAAACAAACTGGAACAATATTAGATTTATCTTAGTTAATGAAACCATTCCTTATACATAAATCTCAAAAGGGCTTTCTGAAGGATCCTAGCTATTATTTCACATATAATACACATTTTTTTATGATGAAGAATTGCCATTAAAATATCTCTTTAAAGACATAAACCAGACAGAAGCTCAGACCTCAACTCAGACGTCTTTCTGTAGCCTTCTTAACTATTTCTATTCAACTATAGAGTCACAGTGACAGATGACTGCACTGGGTACTAAGATCTTTACTGGGAGAGAGAAGCTAGAAAAATACTTAAGGCTCAAACTTCAGCAATAAGTTAAGTATGATGAAAGAAAACAAACATACCAGGGGAAGTTCAACAGGAAAAGATCTGTTGGGGTTTTTCTGAGCAATTAAAAATAAAATAACAAAGTTCTAGGGAGGAAAATAGCAATCGAGCAATATCTGCAAGAAGTATATGCAAATAGGGTATTTTCACACATTATGTGTACTGATCCTAAAACCAATAGCAAAGTTTTTGCTCATCTAGATACTATACAGCGTTTTAGTCTTGAACTAGATTTTCTCAGTATTGCCTAGACTGGAGTCGCAGTCAGTTATGTTTCACACATGCTTCGGGGAGAGAGAGGTTTGGCTGGTTTATGTTTGGAGAAAGGCTGCACATCAGAAGACTTGTTTGCTTTTTCCAGTTATACCAATGTGTGTGCTACCTTACAATCTTGCAAAACCTAGAACTTGTTCCCGCTAACACTCTCAAATCTCTTTGGACCACCAGGAGCACAGCACTGCTGCTCCAAAGGAACTCTTCCATACAGACAAGATCCCAGTTCCCCCCTGCCCTCCACTTTAATTATCACCCGAAGCTGACTCACATTGAGAGACAGAGACTAAGCTGTCACAGCGCAGTCAGATGTAAAAACTGCTCCAGAAATTCTGCACCTGATCTCCTGAGTAGAGTCAAATACTTCTGTCTGAAAATTTGGGATAAAAACTTTATGCTTTATAATCCTTGTTAAATTTTATTATTTAATGATAAGCAAACATTATTTGAAGACATCTAGATTGCCATAATGTAGTGAGAAGCAGTGGGTCTGCTGGGCTGAGCAACAGTGCATCATATTGACCCAAAATTTAACACGACTGAGCGAGCATAATGAGTGCTTGTGACAGAAGCTCAAAACAGCTGGGGGGTGGGAAGGCTACAACAAAAAAGGGAAAGGGGCAGACAGACAAGTGAGGAAATATGTTCAAATACTTAATTATTCCAAACCTTTTCATATACATAATGTCTCAGAAGAAGTCAGGATAGAGGAGGAAACTGTCTTGGTTGATGAGGGCTGGGTCAGGGACCAATTAAGCAACCTGGATATCCATAAATCCATGGGCCCTGATGGGATGCACCCGCGGGTGCTGAGGGAGCTGGCGGAAGTCATTGCTAGGCCACTCTCCATCATCTTTGCTAAGTCGTGGGCAATGGGAGAGGTGCCTGAGGACTGGAGGAAAGCAAATGTCACTCCAGTCTTCAAAAAGGGCAAGAAGGAGGACCCGGGTAACTATAGACCGGTCAGCCTCACCTCCATCCCCGGAAAGGTGATGGAGCAACTTGTTCTTGGTGCTGTCTCTAGGCACATCAAGGATAGGGGGATCATTAGGGGCACTCAGCATGGCTTCACCAACGGGAAGTCTTGCTCAACCAACTTGATAGCCTTTTATGAGGATGTTACCCGGTGGATAGATGATGGTAAAGCTGTGGATGTGGTCTATCTCGATTTCAGTAAAGCGTTTGACACGGTCTCCCACAGCATCCTCGCAGCTAAACTGGGGAAGTGTGGTCTGGATGATCGGGTAGTGAGGTGGACTGTGAACTGGCTGAAGGAAAGAAGCCAGAGAGTAGTGGTCAGCGGGACAGAGTCCAGTTGGAGGTCTGTGTCTAGCGGAGTTCCGCAAGGGTCGGTTCTGGGACCAGTTCTATTCAATATATTCATTAATGACTTGGATGAGGGATTAGAGTGCGCTGTCAGCAAGTTCGCTGATGACACAAAACTGGGAGGAGTGGCTGATGTGCCGGAAGGCTGCGCAGCCATTCAGAGAGACCTGGACAGGCTGGAGAGTTGGGCGGGGAGAAATTTAATGAAATATAACAAGGGCAAGTGCAGAGTCCTGCATCTGGGCAAGAACAACCCCATGTACCAGTACAAGTTGGGGGCAGAGCTGTTGGAGACCAGCGTAGGGGAAAGGGACCTGGGGGTCCTAGTGGACAGCAGGATGACCATGAGCCAGCAATGTGCCCTTGTGGCCAAGAAGGCCAATGGCATCCTGGGGTGTATTAGAAGGGGTGTGGTTAGCAGGTCGAGAGAGGTTCTCCTCCCCCTCTACTCTGCCCTGGTGAGGCCGCATCTGGAGTATTGTGTCCAGTTCTGGGCCCCTCAGTTCAAGAAGGACAGGGAACTGCTAGAGAGAGTCCAGCGCAGAGCCACGAAGATGATTAAGGGAGTGGAACATCTCCCTTATGAGGAGAGGCTGAGGGAGCTGGGTCTCTTTAGCTTAGAGAAGAGGAGACTGAGGGGTGACCTCATTAATGTTTATAAATATGTAAAGGGCAAGTGTCAAGAGGATGGAGCCAGGCTCTTCTCAGTGACATCCCTTGACAGGACAAGGGGCAATGGATGCAAGCTGGAACACAGGAGCTTCCACTTAAATTTGAGGAAAAACTTGTTTACGGTGAGGGTGACTGAACACTGGAACAGGCTGCCCAGAGAGGTTGTGGAGTCTCCTTCTCTGGAGACATTCAAAACCCGCCTGGACGCATTCCTGTGTGATATGGTCTAGGCAATCCTGCCCCGGCAGGGGGATTGGACTAGATGATCTTTCGAGGTCCCTTCCAATCCCTAACATTCTGTGATTCTGTGATTCTGTGATTCTGTCTCAGAGCTGTAGTTTCAAGTCTTACTCATCTCCATATCTATACTGAGTTTTGAACAACTGTTTTTCTTTGAAATGAATCACTCAAACTTTTGCACTTACAATTTCCATCTTAGCTACCAAGTAAGTTGTTGAGTTCTACATAATAACATAATACATCTACATAAAATAACACATCTTCAGAAATCAGCATTCAGTTTTGCAATTTAACAGTGGCTTTCATTGGGAGCAGGACCCATGGCTTACCTCAAACAATGAGGAAATCTGGGGTTCCTCTGATCACAAGGAGTCTAAAAGACCCTCTCACATAATTTATACTCCTTGTCTACATTTTTTTATGCCATTGGTAGAAAAATTTCCTTGAAACAAACATCAGATCCATCAGTGATATTTTAAATGTTGTAGGTTGTGTATCTTTAAATGCCACTGCCACTGAAGGACAGTTCCTGTTTATTACAGGACTGAATACTGTATGTTCTATTAATGAATACATATCTTTGAGTTAAAAGGGGGGAAGAGAGACTTTTTGCTATGTGAAATAACTTTCAGACAAAGATCTGCTTGGTGCAGTTCTTTGACATTTTTATTTTGTAAGAACTTTCCAAGTCATCACTACAACAAATCATAACACAAGCACATTTCCAGACCCATGTGCTTGGACCAGATAGTCAACAGGCAATCTTTGCCCAGCACTCAAACTCCCCTCACCGAGAGGTGTTAATGAGCATTACCTTCTACAAAACCACCTCAGACCTGACATTTGGAAAAGCACTGTGAACCCAGCAGTTGCACAACACACTTTGCTCACCAAGGCCCCTGTTCTTTTTGTTCCTTCCCCTTGCAGGAAGTCTGAAAGATTTGATGCCACCCGTGATGAAGTGAATGTGTTTCTGAAGCCGTGCTTACCTCACAGCTCCATCCAGGCCTGCCCCATGTCCATCCTCCTAGTGCCCGGCAGAGAAATTAGAAGCAGCAGGTTTAATGAGCCTAGGGAATTGAGATGGTCTCAGTTTCCAAGAGAGGCAGGTTTGGCATCTTGCACAAGCATGGCATGCCTGGCAGCAGGTACTGAGTTCATGACTGCACCCCCCCCAAGCCTGTCCAAGGCTCAGGCCACCAGCAGCACCTCATCAGAGCATGGGGCAGGCTGAGTTCATCCTCTCAGCATCTCCCCCAGTGAGCCCACAGGACAACACCATCAGTTGTTAGCAGTGCAGAATCACTGCCAGCTCAGGAAGACTGATGTAGTTCCCCCAAGAGAGATCTTAATGGGTTTTATTTTGCTTTGCTTAAAAACAGCCTCCCATCACTAACCAGGGGGGCTTGTGTGGGCAGAAACAGAGAGAGGTGAAGGAAGCAGAGATACCTCCAAATAATTATCAAACTCCTTCCCTTCTGCATTTTCCCTGATGGTACAAAACATCCAATGATGACCTCACACAATTTGACACAAGAGTGAACACCACCACCTTCAGAATAGTCTTAACTTGAATCACTGTTCCCAGGCTGAGAAAACTACCTTCTGTATTTGTCAGCTTCAAAACAGAAATTTGTCAAAGCAGAAGTTAGCCATTGTTAACATGCAGGTCAGAAGAATAAGCAAGTCTCTCCGGCTATAGCTGACAAAAGAGTGGGCAGCTCCCTAAAACACAGGAAAAATAGTTCACCTGAAGGATGAGCTCTTTTTTTTGCAGATACTGGTCTACTAAGGAATGGCAAAAACCGTACAAGATGGGGGAAGTGGCATTCAGCCTTCTTACCTGTTCCTGTCATTGTACGTGGGGAGGAAACGCAGAATCAGAGTGACTGAGGTTGGAAGGGACCTTTAGAGGTCATCTTGTCCAACCACCCTGCTCAAGCAGGGATGTCCTGGAGAGTGCATTTTGGATGAAGCGGGACGTGAAAGTGAGTAAAACTGCCTTGGTCTCCCTGCTTCTCACACAACTGACATATAAAACTTTCAGGATATAGGCAGCAGAAAAGTTACAAAAGCATAACCACAAGTGAGTTGCGCTCACATTTGTTTACTACTCCACTCAAATCTAAAAACTAGATTTAATATATAGTAGGCAGGCAGAACCGGTTTCAAGGTGAGATAAGCAGAGCAATATCTAATGAACAAAGATTATACAGGGCTCCAGTACATCGATATGTACTTCAAATCATTCAAAAACTGAATGAGTGGAGAGAGAAGGAACCATACTTTTGCCTCTGTGCCAGTACAACCTCTCCACCCAATAATTCCTCCTTTGGGATTATCTGTCAAGTTAGATCTTACTCTGGGCGAAGATGGGGTAAAAAAAAGTAGGAAACAGGCAATATAGGCAATAATGCTTGGGCACACATGTGTGTCACAGATGTTGTCAGAGTCTCAGAGATGGAGGACAGTGCTATTTTCTTACTTAACCTTCTATTTGAAGCATCAGATAGCTACATTTCCAACAATTCCTGCTTCTCTGTATGGATCCTCTCAAAGAGAAAGAGTGCATGGTACATAGGAGGTCACTAATTGTATTTTTCAGCACATAAAATTTGGAGACCTCCACCAAATTTGGTTATCGGGATCAGAAGTTTTTCTAAGGTAGGAAACAAGGTAATATAAATGGCAGCACATAGATGTGCGTGTGTACTCACAGATATTTTCCAAGATCTGCATTAGTCCCTTTGCCTTCCTGTTCTCCCCGTTCCCTGATTACTGAGTAGGCATCTCTTTCACTGATGGCAGTCTGATGGACAACAACTGCTTGCAAGAAGGCTACACTGGTGCTGGGAGGAAGGCAGGCATTTAGTTGAACAGATCAGATACAAAACTGTACAAAAAAAAGGTCTCCTGAAATCAGACACTAAAACGTCATACGTACCTGCAGTCAGGCAAAGAAGAAAAGATGATCAGCCAAATTGTAATAAGAGACTTTTGAAAATAGCACATTAATGCTATTTTTCATGTTAGAAGACAAATTTTATTGCAATTCAGCAAATGAGCTACACCTGTAAAACTGTTTTGTATATCCAATTCACATTTAATGTCCAATGGATTGAAATATCACAGGAAAAATAAAAAGAACAGTATCTGGTTTTGTCATTATAATGTAAACTTCCAATGCCCGCCCTTAGAAAAAACAAGCCAGTGATTTCCCCGTGTAGTAAAATATATAGTTTATAAGGTATTGATGCTTTATCTTAGTTTAACAGCCAATCTCTAGGTACAAATTAAAGAACTACAAAGATGTGAAGTACGTGTACAATATCTTCAAGTATTTTCAAGTATCCTATAGTATCTTGCACTATCGACAAAAATCATTTGACAATATACAGAAAAAGTTAACTCTGAATAGTTTCACTGCAGAAACCGTGACATATTCATGAATTCAAAACACATAAAAAATGCGGATCATCTGGCTAGTAGGTCCCATTTCAACAATTTGAAAAATACTCTTCATAATGGAAAAAGTTGTAGAACAGTCTTCAGTTCATGAATATGTTTTCAGCTACAGAATGTCAGATGGTTAAGTTTATGGCAGGTAAAGGCTATTTTTTTGTATAAACTTATCGTCATAGTATTTTCATGACATTTAAAACAAGTCTATTAATTTGCATTTTCTTTTTGTATAAAGTAGCGTTGTATCAACTCTGACAGCATTAATCAAAGAAGCATAAATAATTGACAGGTGATAGCCTGGGTTTTTTCCTCAAATCAGGTATCAGCCTGTAAACATGTTTGGCCAATTTAGCATTTTATGTTTACTGCATTATGAACTACTTACTTTTTATCATTATATTTCTCTCTACAGAACGCACATCTGCTGTTAAAAAAACATTCTTCTCCCATTAACCGTTACAAAAAAAAAAAATAAAAATCCCCAACAAAATAGCACAGCCACATTAACTCGCACCTACCAAACCTGCTGCCTTATTTTAGAAAAATAACAGGAAAAAAAAAAGGTTACAATTGCATTATTCTAGAGCTCATTTCTGAAGAAAAAATGCAATGCAAGTTTTAAAAAGGGAGATGGATTTTACAAAGCTCTAGTTAAAGAGTAAAAGACACTGACTACACCATTTGTTCTCATCCAATTCAGCTGAATGGCATGGAAGGAGCAAATGCTGGATCCTAACGTTCCTCTGTGGGACTGATGCTAGCTACATCAATGAAAGAAGTAGGTTGGTTTGTGGTAAACACTGAAGAGTGGTAGGGATTATGGCTGCTACTACAGACTGAACTGTTCTTAGATATGCCAGCCAAATCTCTTCCCAAAAACCCAGCATAGGCTACCACAAAGCTATATTTAATATCTCAGCCTTCCTTGGTGGCCTCTGGATCCAACAAAACCAACATTTTTTCTGCTGCATTTCAGAACCTTCTACTCTTCTTCAGTGGAGCAAATCCTTCCAGACTCAGAAACCCATACCAAAAAGTGCTTTGAATCCTAATGGAATTAAGCATAGCCTCCCCTCTGAGAGAGGCAGGAAGGGTCTATCACAAAGTGGTCTTTCCTGTGAAAATAAAGTAACCGAGGAGCTGGGAAGATGACCTCTGCATCTTCCTTTTGCATCTGGACAGCTAGCACAACAGGGTGCTGTCACTGATGGACAGCTTCACCCTTATGCGCTAGCCAAAGAACCCCCGACTTGGGGACCAGCAAACCCCAGCCTGTGTCCATCCCAGGTATCGTTAACTGTCATAATGAGGCTAAAAAGATTGACACCAAGGCAAGCCATTAAACCAATGGTACCATGCCACATGAGGTGAACTTGTTTAAAGAAAAAAAAAAAACAACAAACCCTTAAATTCAGGGTTAATTATCTCATGTAAGATAAAATTAATCCATACTTAATAATATGAGAGATATGGTTTTAACAGGGTCAACTAATCTGTTGCAATAAAAATAATTAATCCAATCCTCCTTTCTTACATAAACACATTCTATGTGAAATACAGAGGCCTAGTAAAGTCATCTTAAATATAGCTGAAAGCAGTGTTAAATTTTTTTTCTATTATTAATACATAAATAAGCAATTCGGGGCAAGCGTATAAAGATTATCCCAACATATTAAGTTGAATACATGAAATTCTTAGAATAAAGTACATCTGTTTTATTTTTGCCCTTCCAAAGATGGAAAAAAAACAACAAAACCAAACCTGAACATATAAAACACTTCTGTGAAATGCTCCTGTAAGCTCCAGACTGTGAAGTAATTCACATCCACCCAGCATGAGGAGTGGCTTGGACATTGCCCTTGCATCTTCCTAATGCTACTGTGAAATCAAAAAAGAATCTTGCTCTGATAAGTAGTGACAAAGGAACTTCTCAGTTTAATAATGAAATAAATAGGACAAAAGTAAAAATAGTCAAAAAATTAATACATGTACTATACTTATAATTTATGGAAAGAAAACTATCACAAGATGTGACTAAGCTGTAGGTGAAGAAAAGGTGCTATAACATTGTATGAACCAAAAAACTTGGGACTCCGCTTCTCAAAAGAGAGACAATACTGAGATAAGTTTATACAGTGGAGACCTCTTAAATACATAGCCCTGAATTTCTGTACAGTAATTTGTGATGCTGATAAATCAGTCTGTTCTTAAGTCACATATTCATTTCAAAGAGATTTTTATCAGAGGATTTAAAAGAACAGAGATGCTTTTAGGGATTTGCCAAGTTCCAGATCTCCAATAAAATATTCTTGCAAAATGTTTGTGTTTTATTGTAGAAGTGGACTAAAGCTTTCTCTGCTAAAAACAAAAGCATCCCAAATGAAGCAGACTGTGACAACAGGACCCAAGACATATTCATTCAAAAGGAAAAGAAAAAACCTTACTACTCACTGTCTTTTCAGAAAGAATAAGAAATCCTTATATTTGTTAGGAAGGTATACCATTATTATTTCAGGGAGGCATAAACATCTTTCTTTAGTTACCTGGCATTTAGGGAACTCATGTCCCTCTTTATTAGCAGTTAAGAGAATTACCAGCAGCAACCATATACCAAACTTCAAAAGGCTGGTTCAAGTGGGAACATTTTTGGATCATGAACAATTATTCCAGGTTTTTCATTTAAGTGGGCTGCACTGTAAATTCTGAATTGCAACATAATATAGCCAGTTGTATCATAGAAGTTTTTTTTTAAAGACAAACTTACAAAACACAATGATAGATTAAATAAATAAAAAACATCACTTAAAAAACACACTTAATTTCTTCTGTGCAATTACGTACCAATATGAAAAATATTACTTTGATCTCTGCACGGTTCACGGTTCAGTCTCCTGGATTTCACTAAAAATAATACTGACAACAAAAATAAAGGAGAAAATGATTTGTTGACAAATCAGTGCTTTGGAGCTACTAAAAAAAAGCACACATCAGATTTGTAGTTCCCTTGCAGCAGAACATGACCCAATACGTTAAAAATCAAACATTGGTAATAATGTTAATATATAAAATATTAGTTTAAAAACTATAGAATGACCTTCTCAGCAGAAATGGAGTGTATACATTGGGGTCTATGACATACAGCATATCTGCTGTTCAGAGGCAAGTTCACAGAATGCTGAAAGGCTCACTGCACATTTTCTATGGCAAGGAAATACTGCAGCTTTAAAATAAGCTGCACAATACTCATCTCTCTCTCTTTCACATGAAAGTGTGTAAAAAGCAAATCAGCAAATAAACTCTAAAATAGATTTATACCAAAATCCTCTTTTTTACATTGAGTTTACAGCTTCTATCCGTTTGCCTGCACTATTTTTGGAGTTTCCTTCAAGAAAAGTCAAAGTTGCATTTTAGGGCCATGAACAAGTTCACGATACAATGTACTGGCAGACAGAACTTTTGCATACTAACGAGATTCACTCCTTGTTGCTTTTTTTTTTTTGTTGTTAAAAGACAGTTTTTCCTGTGGGACAAGAGGTCAAATATCGATTCCTTTGACAAGAGATGCCTCCAGCGTAATGTTGAACTCCTGCAAGGTCTGTAGCACTCGAATCAAAGAATTCACAAGAGTATGATCCTTAATCAGTGCTACGTCTTCATACATCTGTGCTGTGATCGGGCAGTCTGCAAGCAGGGCGATCCAGTGATGCAAAAGGTGGTCTCTGACAAAGTGGCAATTTGCAGTTTGGAAACAAAAATAAAGCTGAGTTAATTTCTCATTTTCACTGAAATTATTTTTATTCTTTGCCTTCTAAACAGACCTACTATCTTCTCTGTGTACTTTTATATGGCAGGGAAGGGGGAGTAACTCTCTGAGAAACTTGTTTAAGTAGAGAGCATCTGCGAGAGGCGCGCTTCTAGGCTTTCCACCCCTCACATCAGAAGATATGGTTCCCAGGAGGCCCGGAAGTCCCAAGCAGGCCAAACTAACCTGCTCCATTGCCTTTGTGTCAAGAAGCTTCTAGATGGTCCCAGCTTCTTTCCTACCCATCTCCTACAATGAGTAGGTAGAGGGTGGGGAACTCACCCAGCCATTAAATGGAGAGGCCTCACTAATGGATGGTTTTCTGTTTCCATCTTCCGATCTTGCTAGCTGTACATGACAGGGAGGCTATTCACCCCAGCCTACTACCTTTCTCTCTTGATTCAGCTGCTCAGCAATTTGAGATACTCAGTTTCATATCTCAGATTTCCCACACTTCGCATGCCTAAGAACTCAGTCAGGGCATGGTTCACTTGATCCTTCTTTAGTTACATCAAAGAACTGTATAAGTAATAGTTAAACTGCACAACCCAGCAGTTGTGTGGCTTTATCTTACTAATATGCAACATCCTTTTCATTTTATTAAAATATAAATAACAATAACAACAATAATAATAAAGAAGTTTCTTTATACCTGGCTCCAAGACACACCAGCATCTGAAACTTGCCATCCTTCCCAATGTTTCTAGGGGTGTTGTTGATAGCAGTGATAAAGCGACAGAAATTCCTGGCCCTTGTCTGCCAGTTCTCTTCTGGGACCATTTCATTCTGCTCAAGGGTCTCATAGTAGGTTTGTGCTTTTTCTTAAAAGAACGGTGGGAGATAACGACATTTCATCAGCATACAGCAGTCACAAAATATCTGAAATATCATTCTCCTGTGCTTGGAATAAAGTAATTAGGCACTATGACCTTCAAATTTAGATGATTAAATTTATACCACCTCAGTATATTGCTTTCCCCATAAGCATGCTTACAAATCCATAAGGCTACCTGACGCCTGTATCAGACCATTGGCGAATCAGCATGAGTGTCTGTGTCATGCAGGGGACAGTTAAAGTTGAAAGGCCTAGATGCAAAGCTCATCCATTAATTTCCTGAATGATTATGTCTAGCCATTGTTTTTTTCTCATTTGATTCAGTCCTGTGTTCCCCATGTGTAAAACTGGGATTCCACTTCCTTCTCTCTGAACAGTGCTAAAGAGGTTCTAATATCTACTGAATTTTGAGATGCTACAGCAAAACAATGATATAAGGAGATGCTGCCAAGATGCCTCCAAGAAGTATGCTGTTCACACCAGCTGAGACACAGTGGCAATGATAAGGCACACGGATGGATATATTTCAAAGACACAAGCAGGCTCTGGTATGTCTTCCTCCCACTTACCTAAAAAGTCCCAAATAAAGACATTCTTGAAGAGTCTTGGTGATTTAAATCCATGTTGAAACACTTGCTCAAGAGCTGAAACAAGTCCACTTTCTCCACACAGCAACAGCGTCAGACTGCCTCTCTGCCAAGCACACACAAAAAGCACACACACTTATTATCTCAGTTTGGAAGCCTGAGACACAGAAGTGTCTCATGCATCTATTACTGAAACCAGTTTTTAAATAAATCGATGCCCAAAGTTACAGAGTAGTACCAATCAGTGGCTCCAGACAGGATGGCCCAGGTGCCACAAGTCCTGAGCATTCAAAAATTTATTGACCTCTCTAAGAACGAGACTGAAGAAAGCAGTCTCAGGGCCTCATTGTCATCAAATAAAGCCACAAAAAGGCCAAGATAAAGATCATGAGCATGTTTTACCTATAATAATAAGCTCTGTACAGAAAATTAAGAAAATATTTTCCTCTTTTACTAAATAATAAAGATCATAGGTCCATTGTGGAAGGTGCCTCAGACTGTTTGCTTATCAGAAAAAACAACATTTAATGGAGTTTTTAAACTTCAGAAAAAATACCAATTCTTCTTTAGAACATGATGGCAAATTCTATTTTGCAAAACCACTGGAGATTATTGTGTAAATGTGATCATCAACCAGAACTGTACTGTATATGTGTGCTGGTTTTGGCTGGGACAGAGTTTATTTTCTTCATAGTAGCTGATATGGGGCTGTGTTTTGGATTTGTGCTGAACACAGTGTTGGTAATACAGGAATGTTTTCGTTACTACTGAGCCGTGCTTACACGGCATCAAAGCCTTTTCTGCTCCTCACACCACCCCATCAGCGAGTAGGCTGGGGATGCACAAGGAGTTGGGAGGGGACACAGCCAGGGCAGCTGACCCCAACTGACCAAAGGGATACCCCAGACCATGTGGCATCATGCTCAGCATATAAAGCTGGGGGAAGAAGAAGAAAGGGGGGTGACATTTGGAGTAATGGCATTTGTCTTCCCAAGTAACCGTTACATGTGATGGAGCCCTGCTTTCCTGGGGATGGCTGAACACCTGCCTGCTGATGGGAATTAGTGAATGAACTCCTTGTTTTTCTTTGCTTGTGTGTGCAGCTTTTGCTTTAACTATTAAACTGTCTTTACCTCAACCCACAAGTTTTCTCACTTTTTCTCTTTTGATTCTCTCCCCCATCCCACCGTGGGGGGAGTGAGCGAGCGGCTGTGTGGTACTTAGTTGCCTGCTGGGGTTAAACCATGACACCATGCTATGCTGAACTTAGAAAAGATAGTTGTGGAAGGAATGGGAGGACCTATTCATAAAAAATTAATGACTTTCAAGAAATAACCATACAGAAGCCAGCACTGCTCTATACCACTCCTGCTCACAAGGGCTGGATTTTGATGCTGTGACAGAGGCATGCTTCTTAAGTTTGTTTCAGGGAATAACTGCTGTGTCAGTTAAGATGATTACATGTATAATGTAGAAGTGTACCAGAGTCTTTGAGAGCACTTCTGCTTCACTTGCAGGGGGGTGGGTGTTTGTGTGTGGGTCTTTTGCTTCTTTTGTGGTTTTTGGATTTTTTTTTTTTTTAAAGTGGCCCATGGGTTTTCATGTCTTAAGTAGCAAAGATAATGCAAAACAGGCATAAAAAAACCTATCCAGTACTCAATGTAGATGTAAAATGTCAGCTAATCCAGAACAAACTAAACAAGAGGCAACACTCTTGACAGTGGTAGAGGTAGAATCCTCAGCAGAATTTGACTAATAACACAATTTCCAATAACAGAATGTTAACATTTAAATTAACAGAATGCTCCAGCTGGCAGCAAAACTGAGGTACTTGAGGATGTACTATTCCAACAGTGTAGTCTCAGTATCTCATTTTTGCTCCACTTAAGGAATTTTCAAACAGATAGCCGTTCATTCAGTTTAGTTATTTCTGTTATACATTCTACAATGCTTACTAGAGCTTTAAGACAGGAGTGCCACTACACGGACAACACAACTCCTCACCTCCTTCTCTGGCTTGTGGAAATGCTTGACAATACCATTGACAGCTTCACCAATAGCTTCTTGTATCTGACCAGTATTTAACTCTGCAAAATAGAAAAATATATCCAGTCACTCTGTAACAGCTTTAGAAATTGTACCTTTGCATGAGGGATAAGGTATACCACAAAAATAAGAAGAAGAGCATGAACCAGTATAAGCTATACTGTCAGTGAAAAGGTGCTGGACTGTGGGTAATAGAAATACAGTTCTACCTTTATTTACTGTGAAGGAGGTAGAAATGGAGATGGTTTGGTTTTATATTGAAGTTAACACTGTGGTGTTTCAACCCAACAACAGGTGGAAAGGCTTTTTACATATTACATGCATTTTCAGATCAGAGCCCAAACCTAAGAAAAGGAGATGTGCTTTGATTAGGACCACCAAACCTGGGCACCCTGGAAATACCTCTTGTGATAGTTTCACTGTAAACCCAAGCATGCTTAGGAACAAAGTGACCACCTGATTTATCAGGAATAAGACAACCCCAGAACAGTGATCTCAATAGAAAACTAAAGTCCATGAGTAGAAACCACTAGCAAGCTTTTTCATTCATGAAGGATAGAGACAAGGCAGCAAATTTCTACCTTCCTCCATAGCATTCATTCCACAGATGAAGGACAAGAATACAGAAAACACCCCTAGGGCAGCTAAGCACTGGACCAGGAGTCCAAAGACATCTTCCTTCCATCCTTGGAGACTTTCAAAACTTGACTAGATAGAACAAGCTGTTCAGGATTGTAACTTGGAAGTTAGCTGGACTTTGAGCAGGAGGTTGGGCTAAGTGAGTTTCATGAGTCCTCTCCAAGCTCCAGTTCTAAAATACAAGAAAACCTACAGTTCTGTTTGCAAGCAGCTCTCCTCATGCAATCACGCAGAACAGTACAAGACAAAACATCCTCGACCACTCACTTGGCTTATTGTTTGGAGATATAGTGACAAATCTTCTGATCATGCTTGGTGACTGCTGCAAAGGAGGGGTTCGGCACTGTCGCTCATCAGCCTCAGTGTGCGAAGTCAACAACTCTCCCACCAGGATCCTCTCTAAGCTGCCATCATCCATTCCCTTTCCAAGCCACCTTCCGCAGGGAAACCTATGAACATAAAGGAGATATTTGGATCAAGTTCTTCAACCCAGATTCAGTTCCATGCCAAAGGCTTTCAACTGCAGTCACATAAAACCCAAATTCTGCTAGTATAGTTATTAGAAATACTTCACTCATCTAGCAACAAAGTCTTGGGTTTGGCTTTTGCCAGCAGAGGGAGCAGAAGTAAAACAGCTTTTCAGTTCCAAGTTTGTACTAAATGTTGCACTAGATGATCCGCAAAGCAAACAGTGGCAGATTTTGTCTTGTGTCCTATATGCAGCACATTATTTTAGGGCTGCAGAGGAAAAAGAGGTAGAAGGGGAAGACCCACTACAGATGGGTGGTGAAATACACCTATGCTTTCATTGAATATGTTACATAGCAGGCCAGTCACAAAAAAAATCAACCATCCAAACACATACTTAAATGCCAGGACACCAACACATCTATTGAAATTGGGATATTAAATCAGACACTAGAAAGCACACGTGCTCACTTGCTCATTATCACTTTCTATGAACCAATGCTGAGGTCAGTTTAATCAGCTTAATCAGAAAACTGAACAGCATCCAAAAATAGAATCTTGCCTCTTCACTGAATTACAAACAAACTGGCATGGAGAACTGAGGGGACTTAGCTGCCAATTTGTCATCAACATGAGCCTGACAGTTTCTCTAAACAAAGGACAAGGCATCAAACTATGCGGTACCTAACACAAATTTAATTCTTACTGTAAATCTCTTTCCTTTACTTTCACTATGCAAACACAGGTTTCTAACACTCATAAGCCCTTGTGTTCCAGCTTGTGTCCAAAGGTCTCTGTAACACCTAGAGCGCTCAGCCTTAATGTAAAATACCACCCATGTTTGGTAAGCAGCAAGTTCTAACTTGCTATTTCTTCCTTGGGCTCAAGGCAGATTATTTTTAAAATGCGCAACAGCCAACTCATCTTCTCCACCAATGTTTTGAGGCTAGATACGAGCATCTGTAAACTGAAAACTGTTTAATTTTGTAAGAATCATGAGTTGTTTAATGCCAGAAGCCAAATGACCTTTCTATGACTTCAGGTAGCAGCAACCATAGACGGAGTCCCAGGAGATAAGACCTTTCTAATCAAACAAGCCCTACTGTGCCAGCTCCCTGCAGAAATTCTACTTACCCAACATGAAATGTCAGGATGATACTTACTTGTAAGTATGCCCTGTTATTTCATTTCTGACCATAACATATTCCACTAGCCACTTGGCATACAGCCCTGAATTATCATGTCCTATTTGCACTGTGGTCAGTTTTCCCAGGTTCTGGCACTGTAAGTTAAACAAAGAGTTTGTCAGAGTAAATTGGAAGAAAGCAGCATGTTGGAGGAGTAAACTACTAGAGAACATGCTCAGACAGGGGACCAGAAATGTGGTTCTCCTTTTCTAACTGCATGATTGATTCTGGGCTTTTTAGGGGTAGGTTGCTTTATTAATTTTTGTTTGTTTGCTTTGTTTTGTTAAATACTATTTTGATCAGCAGAGAGAACATCAGTTGAACTAGATTTTTCAATTAAATTTTACCCAATGCACGCACACACACAAAAATCAGAGAAGAATCACTCCTTTGTTTCCAATAGAAGAGGATATGACACCTCCCACCACTACAGCACAAAGCTGTAATATATAGACAGTCTTGTCCACCCTTGCACTAAGGACTTGTCAGTAATTGTGCTCTGCATGTTATTAAATATAGATTAAATTTGCTATGTAGAGGCACAGGAAGTATTTGCGACTAACCACATAGACTAAAGCTATGAAAAGTATGGCAAGATGGTACAGCAAGGGGAGAATTTAAAACTGAACAAACAGAACATCCAAAGCATTTTTTGTATCAAGCAATACAAACCTCAAAAGTCATTTCTAATATATTCCTGGGAATCTGCAGGACTCCTGTTTCACCCAGTTCTCCTGAGATACAGATCCAAGGATTGGCTGTAAACATTGAGCCACCAAGTTTCTTGCTAGGAACAATCAATATATGGTATGGTATCACTGCAAACACAAGAAGAAATAACACTTCAAAAATGAAGGAGGATAATTATGTAACCTCTTTAATGAAGAGAGGGGGAAAAGATAAGTCATAAAATAATACTGCAGTACCATGAAATGTTAAAACAACAGCAGAGCTGCTATTCAATCATGCTAACACTGGCTCACTAGGCACTGACAATCGGGAAGTGTACACATAGCAGTCATTAAGAAGTAGAACTGATAGCAAAGCACTGTCAAATGAAAAAAGAAATATAGATGGAATAATGCTTTCACATGGCTATAATAATTTTTCATTTACCAGCCTCAAAATACGTCATGAAGACAGTTACTTGTCCCCAGCTTAGAGATCAGGAAGTAAAGACAGAATATTGATGTATCTAGGACTACATTGTAGCTCAGCATACAACTCAACGCTCAACTCCTAACTGCTTGCTTTTGTGTGTGCATGTATGCGCACTACACAGCTAACACCAATTCCCACTCAACTCCTAACCAAAGCCTTTGTTCGCAGGGCTTGCTTACAGCAGCATGTGGCTGAACAAATTCAGTGAAAATACATTATAACGCTACAAGTTTCTCTGTACCATGTTGCTCTTAGCTATGCTCTTACAGTTAACTGTAAGACTTATTGATTTTAAAAAGAACAAACAACTTTTTTCCCCTCTAACTGGCACCACACACTTGCTCAAATGCATTCTGGTCCCCTGGTTTACCAGTGACTAATTCAACATAGTATCACCTGAATTTCAGCCCCTTCTCTGACTCAAGAGGCATGTGCTTCTGAGGAAATGCATGTGCTCTTCAATTGCGTAGCATCTCATGCACAGCCTCCTATTAACCAAACTTTTATAACAAAATACAATCATCTAAATGGTCATTGTGTTTCTTGGCAATCTGCCCTTCTTTTATAGTGCATAAATGGATTACAGTTAGGGCTTTTCAGCTGAGGCTTTTAATACATTTCTCCTTCAATGCCTCCTCAGCTGTCAGTGCCCTCAAGAAAGCACTTGGTGGTTGGATTTTCTTAAAAGCTTGATGCTCACAGCATTTAAGAATGAATTAAAATGTTTCCCTATTTATTTTCCATGCTGATAGTCTTAAAGTAAGTGACAATTTAACTGCATCCAGCAGACCAGATTTTAGCATTGTCCAGAACTTGCCCACAAGACCAAAACTATTTTGCTTAGACATTCGTTTGCTTTGTCTTTCATACACATAAATACAGATCATAATGTACCATCAAGGGTAGCTCCTACTATGGGGCCAAAGGGGTCCTTTCACATGCCCCCATGCCCAATTTTATAAGCCTTGCTAAAGTCTTTCCTTATTCTGCTTTAACTAGTGAGGTCCTGTGGCAGCAGGCACACAAATGCATGAGAACTCTAACACATTTAAGCACCAGCAACAACAAGTTTCTCTAGGGTATCTTTTTTAAAAAACAATAAAAGAAAGAAAAAAAAAAAAAAGAGTACTTCAATGTGTTGCAGAGTTCTGATGCAGCCCTCAATGGGCATTTCATTGTTATCCCAAAATCAGAGACAGGCATGCAGCAAAGTAGGCTGAGCATGAAAAGGGGAAAGTTTTTTTTTGTTTTCTTTTTAATTCCTAGCATGTATTAAGTTAATATTCTTACCTTGATAATGAAAAATCCATATCGTTCTTGTTTAGTATGATGCAAACAAGCCTACCACAAAATTTTCTGTTGAAAACTCTCCCCCAACTAAAAGGATTAAAGCTACGTATTTTACCAAGTTAGAAACAAAAGCCTTTAGTGACACAGACAGACCCACTACTGCCCACGAGAAAAGATCACAGAAATAGCAATACAGCATACAGAGATGGATACCAGGAAGAAAACAGAACAATTACATTAAGGCACATTGCTCAGAGCTGTTTAGAGTTTTGGACAAGGACCCAACCAGATCTGGAAATCAGAGTTCCAGGGAAAGCAAATACTTACAGATTGTTGTGAAAACATTGGTAAAGCAAAAGTAGTCAACAGCATTGAATGACAGGAGATGATATAAGAATTGTTCTTTCTCATCATCACAGCGGAGGAATGCATAACGCTTGTAGAGTTTTCTGACAAAGCAAAACAAATAATCCGTCATAGTAACAAGATACTTCCCGTGAAATGTTTTCTATTGTGCATATTTATGAGGTAAACTATGAAGAATGTGCAAGCAACTACAAATGACAAGTGATACTGGTAAAGTCAACAGTATTTAATGTGCCAAGACATGTCAACGCTCTGCAAGTCTGAAGTCTCCCAAGTGCATCAGTCCAATACTTCACACTATTTTCCACTCCTCAAAAGCAAGGTTTGGGGTGGTCTAAGGATCTTATCCCACCCAAAAACATCTCAAAAGATGGAAAAAGGACTTTTGTACTTTCTTGGAAAAAATTCTCTGACTTCTTTTGGCCATGTAAAATGACAGAACTGAAGTAAAGAGAGTCCTTGTAAGTTAATTCTGAGCAGATGGTGCCATGGGAGAGTTCTCCAGCACATAAGACAGTTAGAAGGCTGTTTTCAAAGGACACTAGGGCAAACACTGGGGTTATCTGCTTGAATTAGGTTATAGGTAATAACACATGGCCTACAACAACCCACTAGGGAATAGCTTCAGCGTTGACAGTACACAGATCCTGACATAACCAAAATCAAAAGCATGCAAAGGTGGCCTAAAGTCCTACTGTTCCCTTTTACTGGGTTGCAAACTCCTTGCTAGGACTGTAACACCACACAGAACTGCAATTTCTTTTAAGTGGAAATATCAAAAGATGTGGCTCAGTAGACTTGCCACTAGTGGAGACATTAATGCCTATGCAGAAGAATGCACTGTAAACAGAAACAACCGTATATACTTAATGAAATTACTCAAACACATTGAAGAATTTAACACTGCAAGACTTGCAACTGAGAAACCTTGAAAAGAATTTACAACCTCAACCTTTTCAAGTGCAAATTTTGACTGGAAAATACTCTTGCTTACTTGTACGTGGCAATTACCACTATTGTTGTTAATCATGCAACCAATAAGTAATACCAGTGTTGGTGAATAATCATAAAAGAGCATGCCAAGGTGCATCAAATCCAACTGACGCTACAGGAACATTCAAAACATCATGAATCCATGAATTAGGTGTTAGAAATGCTGACACAGCCATGGATCAGTTCTTCCTGCCAGGAGGACATCCTGAAAATTCCCCTCAATTTCAGATATCCATTAAAAAAAAGTCAGCAAGTGACTCTCAAGCCAGAAATTTGCAAAACAAATCAATGATGATTAACATACACATATATTCCCACTTACATAACAAACGTAACATTAGAGATTGACAGGAAATGGTCAATGGAAATAAAGATACTGAGCCTTAAATCAACATAACCTTCCCGTAGCCACAAGAGTAGCAAACCCACAAAGGTCTCACGGGTGACTGTGTCCATGTTTCATTTGAACAATCTGAACCACATGTTTAGACAGCCTGTCCGCAAGGGTATGTGCTGTCCTGCCTTTTCAACGTGTGCAAGATTCCTCAGTTTACTTGTGCACATAAAGGTCTCAGGGTAGTGAACCTATGCGATTTCCTTCTGCTCCCTAACTCTAGTCCCTTTGCAGACTAGAAAGAAACCAAACATGTTTCAGTTTTCTTATATTTTTTAGCAAATACCAAATGAAGACAATGGGTTAATTAAAATATCTAACAGTTGCTTCAAAAAAGAACATCACACAATCCTGTTAATTGTAAAATGGCAGAAGCTGCACAATTACTTTTAGTACCTCACTGTACTTGGCACTGCTTCCTCTAAAAACAACAAATTGAGTACACTTTTAATCCATGCTGCCTGGAACACCTTTCTTTAAGTAGGATATCTAAATACGCAGCACAAAGCACACAAGATTAAAAAGAATTGATGTCATTCCTGTGCAAGTTGCTCCTTTGGTTGTCACTTTCATTTTAAACATATCTTTGCTGCTGTCTCGCTCTGTTCTACAGAATCAAAATGTCTGATAGACAAAGAGTGCATTGGCCAGTGTTAAGAGAGTTCGGGTTTTTTCTTCTTTTGGGGGGGGATGTGGAGTGTGGTGCTGTGTGGAAAGTCCTCTCACAGCACTTATTCTGCATGGGACAAGCACTGCTAAATTTAACCTGATCTGGACTGTCGACTTCACTGGAGAGGCCTAACCTTAATTTAGAGATACGCGTACATTTATTAGCTGTCCTCACTCTGTCCTTCAGCTCTTCCTTGCTCCAAGTAAATACACCACCAAGTAAATAAGTCCGTGTGCTGAGCATTTCTCCTTTTGCCCTTCAAGATGCGTACTTATAAGAAGCACTAGCACAGAGTACTTTTGACAGAGTTGAAGCCAGCAGTATTTGGAACTCTCTTCCAGGTTCAAGTCTTCAGTTTTCCCTCACATCCCCCTCCCCCCCATACGTCACATAACTTCTCCCATTTTCTTCCTATAGTACAATTACTCTTAAAATAGTATTTTGGGTCTCAATGGTTGGGTCTTTTCATAATTTTTTATGACTTCATATACAAGGAATTGAAAGTCACATATCTGAAATGTTTAGGAGAAGTAATAAAAACAAAAAATGGATCAGAATAGCAGATATTTTACTATCATGAAAGCAATTCACCTTATGTTCTTAAGCAGGCTATAAATGCAAAACCTTTACTGTGTAGGAGAGGACAACCTGAGACACTGTCGGTTTGATCTAGAGATGTGGACAGTCATGCTCTGAAAAATTTAGATGGAAGATTTCAAAAGATTACCAGATCTCATCTTGAGCTTACTGCCCCAAAATGAGATTGAAGAACCGATCATCACAGCCTTCCTAGTTACCTTCAAGGTACTGCACATACACCATTCATCTGCTCTATTAAACCCCACCAGAAGCTGATTTTATCTACGCTGTTTTACATGGCACTGAAAGGAGTTACAAGAATGTCTCAGATTTGGAGACAGAAGTGAGAAGCTAAGGAACAGTCACTTTGAGTCACACTAACAAGAACCACAGAAGCACATCTGGATGTGCCTTTACACTCTTCATATCACGACAGAACTGCAACCAGGACCTAAGCTGCACTTTGCCACGCATTGCAAAAACACACAAACAATCCAAGGAAAACAAAATATCCCACAGTTACAGAGGGTGGCCAAGATAAAAAGTTTGACTCAGCAAAGTAGTGCCATTTGGATTTATGACCTATTTCATTTAATTCCCAGTAATTTTTGAAGATTTCACCTCAAAGTCGCAGACAGTCTACGCGGACAGAACTGATTCTGTATCTGAAGAACCCCAGCATTGAATCATAATTTCCAAATAGCTCATACACAGGTACAGAGACACACTTGGAAGGTGAGTTTGTTCTACTCCTTTTGCACACTGCTAAACAAAGAATAGGCACTTCTGGGTTTTTGAAGTCAAACAATTAAACAGGTTTAATTTTTAAAAGCTTTGCCCAAGATAAACCATCTTACTTCGTGAGTTCATGATCTGAAAGCAGCTGTTTTAGATGTCTAGAAAGCAACTTCTTTTCCATAGAGAGACGAACCCAGGCTCTGGCCTTGCCAACATCTGTTTTGATCTCACTAATGTTCTGGATATGCCTGAAAAGAAAAAAAAAAAAAAAAAAAGAAAAAAAAAAAAGACACTGCCCAGTATTTTCAAAGTGTGACAGTTCTTTTGAACCAAGCTAGGCTGAAGAAGGAATTTCACCAAGAATGCAAAATATCAGGCGAACTACTGGAAAAGAGGCATGATCACCTTAATATTCAGCGATATCTAAATTCCTTGCATATCCAGCTGAAAAAGAATAAGAGCCTGAAAAAGAAATATCTGCAATGCAGTGCCCTATTTACAAAATCCTAAATCAGGCCCATTGCCTCACATGTTTTAAGAATCATTCTGGACCTTATCACTGCAATATTTATGGCTGAGTGCTTTGGAAAATTAAATACTGTCTTTGCATGCTCAGTAGTAGCTTTTCTTGCATACAAGAAAAATGATATATTTTGAAAGGACAAGCACATCCCTTGAAAATCCTCAATTCATTCCTCCCCACTGAAAAAATCAGATGTTGGTAAGGAAAAACGAGGAAAGAAAAATCCTTCCAAAATTAATTTAGAAGTCCTGTGTATTGTTTTTTGATGTACTAAAAACAGGGCATTGAGCAGAAGTTATAGTTGTATTCACACTACAGCACTCAATGTTAGATAAACCCATTCTTTAGATCAAACAAGTTCTGTAAACCGCTTTCTTCACTGAGATGCAAGAATGAGCTCAGAGATACGCAACCAACTTGGCAATGACTGGGAAAATACATATGCTCTGTGGAAATAAAACAATATAGAATACTTAGAAGAAGATGAAAACTGTGTCAATATAAGCTAGTTGCTGTGACAATGTAAAACCTCCTCAGTATGAAACATGTTTTTGTAAAGGTCAATCAAAAGGTTGCACTATATACTCTACAACAGTTCAGCAGTTTCCTTCCCCACATCCCCCTCCTTCTGTATGAAATACAGACTTTTCTGTATAGTACAAATTATACACAGAAACAAGTATGCAAATCTCACGGGCTTTCTGTGTTGGTTTTAATAGCTTAAACTCACCTCATATCCTGGATGAGAGAGATTCTAAGAGGTGACATGGCTGGACTAGTATCAGACTTTCTCCTTTCTGAATCAAGAAGTATTCCTAGATTCAGAAGAACAGAATTTCTTGTTAGTAGAAATTCACCTAAAGATTTTTAAATCAATATGAAAAAGAACGTGAATTAACACCAACTTGCACTCTTGCATTACTGGTGACACTGCTTTCTGGAGAAATCGTATTTCTGAAGAAGTCGTATTTCCACTTCAAATGACATTAAAATCTAATACACTACACAGATAGTTATGCAGATCAGCACACACTGAGCATTAACACATTAATGAGTTTAGATTCAGCTGAAATTGGTATGACATCAAATGGCTTAAGACATATACTAATCATGTATTATTTTCTAAAGGCTACCCTATTTTCTTTCTACATAGTAAAACTGACTGGCACTGTTGACACCAGAAAACAGCGTTCAACATGTTTTACTCAGTACACCATACAACATATGCTTAACTGATCTATCACTTTGCACACTCCTGTTAACACCACTACTTTTCAAAATAGCACATTTGGGGTATTTTAAGCAATGTTATTACTCTTACCTTTCAAATTCCACTCTAGAATCAAGCTGTATATTAAATACAGTCCCTGCCCTCATTCCCAAGTTAGAATGCTTAAAACTTATTGTAAGTTCAGCCTGATATGCAAAAACACTACAGACCAAGTGACATTCAGGAGACCTTAATACTTTCCAATTCTTTGTTTTTGATTGCTTACAGGACCTTGTGCATGTTATTAATGCTCAGCTCTTTGCCTACAGCAACTTTAGGAAAGAAAAAAAAAAAAAGGCACCCACTGCCTCCCCCAAACCCATTGTTCTCTCCAAAGTTATAGCCTCTGCCCCCATCTGACACAAGTACTGTTTAAAAATTACATTAATAACCTCAGAAACAGATTTTCAATGGATCTTATGTGCAATATTACTTTTACCACAACACTTGATATAACAAAAAATAAGATGTTTTTTCAGTGTTTTTTTGTATTTTTTTAAATGTCTCTTTCTTTTAAACAATAAGCCTACTGTTCAGTCGTTTTTCAAGAGAGAATGTAAAACTTCAGGATGTACAGCACAATTTTACATGCTTATACTTGTTTTCCACCCCCATTCATAACACAATATGCTTTGCCAGTCATGCACTGACTGTGTCATATGGAGGATGGTATATTGGAGCAGATCCATTTTAAAGCCTTTGAAATATCAGCTATTTCTGGTATCTGACTACTGCAGATAGTAGTCAGATACTAGACTACTGTATCTGACTAGGGTAGTCAGATACCAGATCCAAACAAGTGGGCTCAATCCAAACAAGTTCATTTTTCACAAAATCTATTGAGACAATACACCAGGTCCATATTAATTCTATAGCGGACAGGATAATTGATTCAGTTATACTGAGTGAAGGATATTTCCCAGGAAGAAACCTCTGCGTGGTGCAAATCTGCAGGCAGCTCTTACTCATAGTTTTTTTTATTATCTTCTTCCAGCAGAAGCCAATCTTACCTGAGGTACTGAAGCTGCCTGACGTAGTTTTTCTCTGTCGGTTTTCTAGGTAATGTAACAGATGAGACCACAAAGCAGACTTTCCCTAAAATTTAAAAAAAAAAAAATAGTTAAAGAAATCACTATCAGCTGAATTAAAAAAAAAAGTTTAAATCATCACTGAAAGTATCAGCCCTAACAAAAACTTGCTTTAAATATGTTTCTCCCTATAAAGTCATTGGTAACAACCAAAAATGAGACACAAGTTGGAGCTGCTTGGGAGCTGTAAAGAGGTTGAGAAAGAAAAGCAAGAGTCAAACTGCTGGGATCTAATGATTCTATTAACAGGGAAAAGTCAATTGAACTTTATTTTTCATCGTTCATTAACATGATAAGAAAACATTTAAAGGCTTGTAAAACACTATGTGAGACTAGAGTTCTAAGTCTGAGGCCATAACTTGTACTACATGTCTTTCCCTCACTGCCTCTCTAGAAGTGAAATGACGAGAGATACAGAGCCAGCCTGAGTACACCATCTCATACCCAGACCAAGTCTGGTGCATCTGTTCCTTTCAGGGTAATTCAGGGCTACAGATGCATGCTGCCCATTTTCAGAGCCTCAAAAGATACCCCTCAATTTCATCAGGCAAAGGACTTGGATAATCACAAACACAGTAAGAAAAGACAACCTAAAACACAAGCAGGACAATGAAAGCTTATCAGCAAGAATACTCCAGTTCTACACATTATTATAAAACCAACTTAAAATTTGGGATGTAGTATTTCGGCCAAGATAAATCAGTCAAACGATGTTAAAAGGTGAACCTTGCTCATTATGTTGCTTGCTTAAACCTCTGGTGGCTTAAAAAAACGTGAGGAAATCTTTCACTGGCAAACTAAAAAGATTCTGGAATTCATCCTAAAATATTCTGCATGATAAATGAAAAGCTTGCAAAGCCACAGAAAGGCAGCAGTAATTGAACAGGGGCTCTCCAGCACATTAATTGGAATTACTTACAGAGGAAATTATTTAGTATTACTTATCATCTTCCTAAATTATTATATTAACTGGAAATCTCAGTAAAGATTTAGCAATTCTGCATTTCAGAAAAGCAGTCATATTATAAAGCCATATTTTTATTTACAACTTTGTGCAGAAAGAAACCATGACTGTAAAGCAACAGTTGTCAATTCAGCACTATCAATGTCATCTAAAATCACGTAAGTGACTTCCTGGAGGTGCAGTAATTATGGTTCAACTCTGAAATATTTTTTCAAAAAGCTATCTTTAAAAATCTCTAAACACTTCAAACCTATAGTTCACTACAGTTGACATAAAGAACTAACGGCCATGAGGGATTATTCCAGAAGCGGCATGCCTCCAGATGATAAAGCCTAGAGTGTCTGTTACATCTGTGTTGAGAGAAATCTATTAAAAATATGCATTCAGTGGTGAAGATATAAAAAATCCAGAGAAGTTCAATGCCTCATGTGTGTACCTGACAGATCCAACATGGAAAGCCAAAATTGCATCTTATCAAAACATAAAAAGAAAGTATGGAAAATATCAACTAGGGAGCAGTTACATCCCAAATGACATTTCTCTAAATAAACACACACATGCACACACAGTTCAGTATTCAGCAAGTAGCTGCCATGGCAAGGAGAACTGCAACAGATCACAAAGCAGCAAACAAAGGATCCTACAGCAAATAGATGCCAACAATCATGATGCATATAAGAACTCATGCAGTGTATATCTGCCCACTTCTTTACCATCATGTTACTCTCCTTTAACTTCACCAAACAGCAATGATGATGCAAGCTGTATCTCTAAAGGAAGACAGCGGGACAGAGAACTGGCAAGGGAATAACCAAGGCCTTCTGAAAGTTCAGAGTACTTCAGTCATTACACCCTATGTTCGACAACTCTCCTGCACTGCTCTGGGCAAAGGAAGGTGTGGATTCACTTTACAGGTGGAAGAATCAGTACGTAGCTAAAGTAGGACTATCAGGGTTCATCAGCAGAGAAAAGGTAAAAGCAGGGATTGGTGGAAGGA
Source organism: Nyctibius grandis (assembly GCF_013368605.1). Classification (NCBI taxonomy): domain Eukaryota; kingdom Metazoa; phylum Chordata; class Aves; order Nyctibiiformes; family Nyctibiidae; genus Nyctibius; species Nyctibius grandis. The sequence goes on along the minus strand of NC_090661.1, from coordinate 12,480,862 downwards.
AAGCCATCGTCATTACTATGGTCAATTGAGAAAGAAGAGTCTTCCTTGGCTCATTATTGAAAAATAAAATAAAATCGACGTATAAAACAGTATGCTTTTGCATATTTAATAAAGGCCAGGGCACATAGAGAATTGGCAGTACTTTTTTTTTTTTTTAAACTGTGGATCATAATATGAGATGCACTGCACTTCCTCCATCAGGCCTCTATTATATTCCATGGCTCTATTTAATCCACCATTCAGCACTGTTTGCCAACATCTGCAATCAATCCAAAGCATTAACCTTATGTAGGGTTGGCCGTCTGGTGGTCTGAAAGGCCCAAATCTGAGTTGAAGCAGAGTATACTGATGCTCTGTCTTCTAAGACGAAAGCAGTACAGCTTCTATCCTAAGTGATATACAAGAGGGAAGGGAGAGAATCACATGATAAATCTTCACATAGAGAATTGCTATGTAGTTTGAAGGAGAGCAGATTTAAACACTGGCGTTTGGGTGCTAGGAACAGAGATACTGAATTACAGTTGTCTGGATTATGTACATCTATTCTGCACATTCTTTTAAAAAAAAGTCCTTGTACAAAGGAGAAGGAAAGGATAAAGGCCTTCCAAACTCCATCTAGTCCCACAAGTGACTCCAAGCAGAAGAGCACGACAAACAATTATTAATTTCATACTAAAAACACCTCTAACTAGCGATCTTGTAAATGTCACTTAACTATCCCAACATCATTCAGGAAGAAACAAAATAGCAAGGGTTTTACTCTTAAAAACTAAATTGTCCTTCATGAAAACAAATTCCCCATACCGTATCCCATTGACAGCACCTTTAGCATATGTTACCTTATAGCCTATGCAACCTCAATAACAAAAGTATTAAGAACACATAAATAGTTTTATTTACCATCCTATTAAAAACCCATCAAAACCCACAAACCAAACCAAACAAAAACCCCTGGTTAAATGGAAAGTCTTCCAAGAAGTCATCTGTGGAACACATCTACATGTGCACTTGCACATACCCCAGAGCAAAAAGTGGAGATGGACAAGGGGGCAGTAACTGACATAAAAAAGGCTGGAGGGGACACAAGTATTTTAACACATCTATATACACACAAAATGTATCCTCTGAAGGCGGAGAGAGGAGGAGCATAACACGACTTCAGGAAAGTGCGCTCTGCAACATGCAGGAATACTTGTTCCTCACCTGTTTGACTTGCAGACCGTGGCTCCATATCCTTTCTAAGAGGTCACACAGACTGGCTATCAGGGTGTTCTCTTCTACACCTGTGATATTTACTTCACCATGACCTAGCTCCACAGCTTCTCGACCCATTTTTTCAACCAACATCCTCTTGGTCTCAAAAAGGACAAGGCAAAAGAAAGTTAATTCTTTCTGCAGGAACTTCCAAGATCACTTACAGCTTCTAAATAACCAACAAGGAAGCACACAATAGCAAAGATATTTTATAGCAAAGATACCCAGAATAACTGGATGTATGCAGTATTTCTGAAGCTAGTGCAAGGCCATTTCTTTTATCCCTGTTTTTCAAGCCATGGCAGCACCAGTGTTGATCACCTTACAGCCTCCTCTGTCTTTCTAACAAAGGGCTTACAACCAGGCACATAAGGCTCCACAGAGTAACCCCCAACAAAAGGAACAGCAGGCCACATATTGACAAGCTAGAGGGGTAGCAGCAAGGCTCTGCAAGGCAGGCTTGGGTATTTCTAAAGCCTGGTGAGTGCTGGACTGGGATCAGTGTGCTATGTCCACCTCCTCCCAGGAGAGGTGAACATGCACAAGTGCTTCCATGTAACAGGAGAATACAACATTCCTGTGAGACCCTGTTCTGTCAGAAGGGTATTTGCCTTTATACCAAACCCTTTCTGGAGTCCATCTCTTGAGTTTCCCCAATGAGCCACGTTCTCCTAAATCATGCACAATTTCATACTGGTCAACAAAGCTCTCACCAACTCTTAAAGTACAGTCTCCCATTCACAACATATTCATAGCTACCTGGAGGGAAAAATTACTAGGGAATCAGTTCTGCTCAACTCTTACATATTTCTTCATCTTTGTTGCTATTCTAGAGTAGCTCTCAAATGAGTAATACTCCCTTAGGCACCTATGCACAGTCTTAGTGGAGACGAAAAACTCTAAGTTAGTTTCTGGCTTCTTCTCCTCACCTCCCCTGGTAATTTTTCCTCTGCGAAAGGCAGGCTCACTACATTCCCTAGAGTTGCATTCCCACAGTGAAAGAGTCAAGTCTACCTTCAAGGATTTTCACTGTCATATGCCTCTATTAAGTGAAGGGGATTACTTGGACATTTTCATACATACAGACAACTAAAGTGAAATCAGAAGTAGATGCATGTATTAAACATGGTTTTACAAAAAGTTGTACACAATTGCTATATTACCTTCACTGACTTAAGGCAAGAATGTGTCTGATAATTATTCTCTTTCATGTGTTAGTATAAACATTAATTCAGATGAATATATTGTCAAATATATACTGGTGAAGCATGTCTACAAACTAATGCCAAATTTCTTCTTTAAGTGCTTGAAAACTTACATTTCCAAAGTTTGTTAACACACTTCCTTTAGTTATGAGAAAAGCTCCTGCATTTTCACCACAACCTCCTCTTTTTGGAATATTCACTCATGTTGAAATAGTATACTCTCATTAGTGATAACTGAAATAAGCTATGATAGACATGGACAGCGAGATAATAAAGACCCATCAGAATATTCGATCTCTTTCTATCATTTTACATTGTCTATCATAAATCTGCTTGATAAATTTTCCACTCCTTGCAGAATTTCTAAATACATTATCTCTTCATGAATTTCTTACTACCATGCAAAAATCTTTTTACAGATAAAGCAGAAACAGATGGCAGAAGATGGGGGTTCAAACATATTGGCCAAGAAATGGTCCATAAAGGATGGATATGAGGTGCAAGAGAACAGAAATATTCTCTGTATTACCTTATTTCGGCATTCCTTCAACAAGCCTTCTACAAACTTCCAGTTTGTTTGTGCAATTACTGATGGAGAGAGGTTAGACAGTTTGGGCTGCCGAATAGTGCTGCCCAGATTCCTGGCTTCTTGGATGTACTTCTGTATTGGGGTAGAAAATTGACACATACAGATAAAAGTGCAAGTGAGACTACTTTGCCAAGAGAAAAGGATAAACTTATCTTTATAACCCACTCCTGTGCAATGAGGAGGAAAGGATCAGATCTCCTTTCAGAAAAGGCCCCCTTTCATATCCAGCATTACATTGGGCCGAGACACTTAAGGTACTCTTTCATTGGAGGTCAAATCCCCATTTACGTTGTCTATCAAGTATTAGAACACACATTGCTGAATAACAAAAACACAATACAAACTGTCAAGGATATTTAGATGCCTAGAGATTCAATCACTCCCTCACCACTACAAATTGTCTCGTTATTTTTTCATACAAAATGAAAGTTTGTAATAATTACCCAGACTAAGACTATTCAAATGGCAGACTGGTCTACATGGGGACTGCAAGAAAACTTTGCCTGGAGCTTGACGACATCCAAGATCTGCGCTATTCCCTGCATTCCTGCAGATCTCCTGTTTCTTACCCACCCTCCCAGTCTTTCAGGAATCAGCTGCAAAATGCTACTACCAGCTCTCAGCTATGAACCATCTGCGTTTCTGAGCAAAATAATCTCCTGAACTCACTATACTTGAAAGAGCTTTTCTGCTCCCTTTACTGCCATCAAGGAGTTGCTATTGTTTTCACCTCAGAGACAAGAATGATTTGACAAATGTTTTGAAAGATGGGTGATGACAGCATGGTTGGGGCACAGCTAACTGAGAGTAAGTGATAAAGTCCTGTACAGGCACTGACAGAATACTCATGATTAGTACATTTTTCAGATTAATAGGTAACTTCTCTAGCTTACACTGACATAATGAACAACTGAAAATTCAGTGAATAGACAGATTTATCAAACATGATATGATCTTTGCAAAGATGGAAAACCACACCTTCTCCATCATCCTTGCACTAAAGAGCTATGATATATACATTTAATTATGCATCTTTATCCAGAACTATGATTACAATCATATTGTGCATTGGACATACCAGATAACGCTCTGACACAGATTTTATAGAGGGCATGAAGGGCCAATCATGCTGGTCCCAGTCTAAACATAACTGCAACTGAAGCTCTGACATGGAAAAGTCCAGGTGCTGGCAGGACAAGTTGGTAGCAAAAAGCCAAGCAGACCATGTAAAGCAAAAGTGGTAAGCACATATGAAGTAATAAAAGCAAGCATGCAAAACAGAAAAGAGTGAAGACATAACACAATGCAGAACTCCCAAGCATTCAACATAAAAACAAATTAATAAGTAATGAAGCTGAAAGGAAAAAGAAAAGATGGTGTTCAGTCATTGCATTGGTGTAAACTCTGCCCTCCACTGGGTACAAATATTTGCAAGTTAAAATCTACTAAGTCTCAATTCCACTGATTTTTGATGGCTGCCCCAAAGCTTCAATTTGTCTAAAACTCACAACACTGCACTTTGAAACCACTGCCTCCTGCTCAGCCTGATCCCCAGTGTTCATCTCGGAAGGGCTCCCTCCCCATTCTTTCAGACTTAATAGGAAAGTCTCAGGTTCAACTGGGAGAGGGGGTCAATGTCCAATCAGTATTATTTAATTAACAAGGTACAGCATAAAACCCTAAAACATCAGCACAGATTAACCTGGCAGTTGGTACCCTCACCTGAGCATGTATTTGTAATTTTTATTCCTCAGAAATTATTTGCCTTGTGTGACAGAATAACTCCTATAGGATAATCAACATGTGAAGAGTCAGCTAAAAACGAAACAAAAAAAAGCCATCCAGAGACTAGAGGTAGATTTTTGCCTTTGTAATTACCTAACTGAAATCTCAGAAGTTTACATGTGTTAAACATTATAACTGTTAAAAGCAATAACGAGGTTACAAATCAACTATTCTTCACTTCTGTTACTTCTAAGTAAAAAGTACTTTAGAGTTACCTGAGCATATGGAACATGTCAAAGCCAGAAACTACTCATAGCTTTTTTTTATTATGCAGACATTCTTCTATTAGATAGATGACAGACACTATACTTCAACAAAATTTTAACAAACCAATGAGAAAATTCTGGAAGTGAGTACACTGGAAAGGCAATTAAAACTCATTACTACCATAAAAGAATGAACTGGACAAAGATATTTGATTTTGACAACACTATCCTAACAGACACAAGAATACTTCAAAATTCCAAATGAAGCTTTTCTAAAGATACTTAACAAGGCAAGAGAATATTGTCTTCAGTGAAGAACATACATTTAAATAAAAGTAAAGCTTTGAGGTTACTAAACAGAAAAATGAATTCTGATCTTTTAAACAAGATTATTCTTGGAACTACCCGTAAATCAACACCCGGTGTAACAGTTTACAGTCTCTATCATATGAATCAGAAACCATACTGTAATTAGTTCACATCACCCAGATCTTTCAAAATTCCTTCACCACAAAGAATAACTGTCAGCTGCAGAAGCACTGGTGAGAGAAGTTATCAGCAGAAGGTAGGTAAATCAGCATCAGATTGCGCTGTGTAAAAACAGGCAGACAGAAACCTGACAGTATGGGTGAGGTTCACATTCCCACCTTAGCATGAGTTTGTGTGTCTAGTTGCCACCTTAAGACTTCTTTTAGAGTCTACAGAAGAAAAATAGGCAACTCCAAAAGGTAATGCTTCTGATTTTAGGATAAAATTAATCACTGTCTGGAAGTGATTATCTTTCCTCCATCAAATACACAAAAGCAGCATAGGGTGACTAAGTTAACTAGAGACAGGAAATACACAACTAAAAACTGTTAAGATTAATTCCTCCCTTCCCCCCCAGCCCTCCTTTTTTTTTTTAAAAAAAAAAAAAAACAAACAACTTTAAAGCATGTGATGACATTTTCAGGGAACTCTCCTATACATGGGACGAAATAATTTTGTCCTGAGAGGGGGGTAAAAATGGCATAACTTTTAGAATAAGCAGACTAAGTATTTTTGGTCTGCTAAGGACCAGGAACTTCATTTGTATTAAATACAAAGAAGGGAGAGCAGAGATGGACTGCAAGTAACTGTCTAGAAATTTCATAAAAGTTACAGAGCATTATCCAGGCAATTAGAGGGGGGGGGCGGGGAATAAATCAGATCTCTACAGTTGAACAGTTTTCACCTCTCTCTGATCATTATCAAGACGCAGGTGCTCTGTATGTTGCTTCTGTCTGTCCTTACGCCTCCACTGTGCGGGAGCATTTCTCTTTGTCCACCTACAGACAAAGGAACATTATTAAGCTAATGTCAAGAGTTAGGTGAAAGGAGCAGCAATGGGAGAAATAAGAAGTTTCTATCTTATTGTATATTGAACATGTCAACATCAATTACATCAGACAAAGTGCAGCTGCAAATACACACAAAGAATCTCTGTAGAAGAATACACCACTGGGCAACAAAAGTATTTCAGAAAATTAGATCCATACACTTGTTTCATATTTTTCCAGTCTTTTATGATATCCAGTTACAATTTACACCTTTCTCCTCTTCCTTCAAAGTTTTTGTAAGAAGATACCTAAAATATTTGCTAGCTCTTAACTGAGATCCAATAAGGAGATCTGCTTTTATATCAACCATAATTATGAGTAACTCAAAGTACAACAACTATAACCTCAAACATAATAGGACTGTTAAGTCAATTTGCTTCTGGAAGCCCAGATTTAACAAACAGGAAAAAAATGCCATCATAAAAAAAAAAAAAAACCCAAGAGACATAACAAAAAACCCCACCACACACAACCCATCCACATAATCCGATTTGTTCTCACTTCAAAAAAAAGATACTGAATTTGCTTTCTAGTATCTCTGCTTTAGTACCATTTAATAGATCTTGCCAAGATCCAGTACCTGTTGTCCTAGCTTACTCACTTGTTGCTTGCTGGTCCAGTGGATAAAACATCAGACTGAAGCTTGGGAAAAAATCCAAGCTCATATTTCCCTTGTCCAATTTTCATGTCCAGCAAGTGTGGGTGGACTGCAGTGTGATCTATTTTTGCCAGCCTTAATTCAATAGATTTCTCTGAAATAGTAAGAAAGTTTATTTTTTTAAAGGTGTCTTAATCAGACATGTATCTATAATCACACATCCTCAACTAAAAGCAGAACTCAAATTTAAGAGAGGAGATGGAAGTTTCTCACTGACCCCAAAAGGTACACTAGTACAAGAGTTTACTAAATATTAAAGAACTGACACCAAAAGGAGAAAAATCTTTACCATCTTAAGCTCAAAAATTTTTCACACAAAGCATGCAGGAAAACAGCTGAGTTCAATTAAACTTTACATTAATTTCATCTCACATCTCAGCTTCCTATGTAACATTTACTTCTCCACTTAAGCTTTACATGTCAGCTTTTTTGGTCTATTTTTTTTTTGAGGTTTCAATGCATGAATCGTTACTTTAACATAATGTCTACAGCAAACAGTACCGACCAGTCGTATTTTCTTAAGTGGTCAAGAAAGTGGTTTATTACTCTTACCAGCCTCATCAATGGTTGTGCACTTTTGATACATAGATGTGCGCAGAGTTGGTGTCCTAACATTTAGCAGCCTAATTTTATCCACTCTAGAATCAAATACTCTCAAAACAGGGTCTTTATCATCTTCATCATGGCACATAATCTTATTGTCAATAAAAGATGCAAACATTTGGGTCTCCAGGAATCTCGAGAGGAAAGGCAAGTAAGGTTCAGGCTGGTCCGACAAGAAAGATGCCTAACAGACAAGAAGAGATAAGAGTGTTTGGGAGTCTGCAGAGATACCTCCACCAAAAGCACTCACTTTTCTAATCAAGGATGTATTAGAGTGCTTTGGTGCCACTTAAAGCCTAGTTTTATTACACACACCAATTCTGTCTCTGAAACAGGCAATCTATATGAAATCTTCAGTTTCATGACAATCAGCTACTATATAGCACAATAATTATTAAACTGTGATTTTAACATTTCCTTAATTTTCTAAAAATTTCAACAGAATCCCAGCAAACCACAACAGTACCACAGGTGTGGATATTATGTACTTCTGGCTGGGCTCAAAGCTTATGAAGCTGATGAGAATCTTTTCATATGATTTGATGGGAATCAGATTAGCATTTAAGTAGGCAGTGGTGCAACATAATCTTCACCCACGCAAACTATCCTGCTGACAAATATCTGATCTCCAGGAAAGATGACAGCAGTAAAATCGGAAGAACTGGGTCTTGTGTTTCCCTAGAAAAGAGCTAGAGATACATTTCGTACACATGTATGTAAGTGTTGAGAGGGATCATGGCTTTATCTATTAACATATTCATCAAGTCCTCTGGTTTAAAAAAAAACCCATATTTTTCACTAGTAATATTTAATCTTAATGTAAAGGTTAGCCATAAAGTAAGGCTTTCTAAGCTATTTTTCTACAGCAAGCTGTATTTTTCTACAGTATCCTTAAAAGAGAATCTTTATCTCTCTAAGTGTATGTATGTATATATTTTTCCATATAACACACAAGATGTGATTTTTTGGGGGAACACTGAAATTTAAGGAAGAAATTACAGTTTTGACAGTACTGCATTATGGCCCAACAACAAAGTCTTAGGTTTGAATACTGTTTTACTTTTCACATTGACATGTCTTCTTATTACAACTTACTTTATCAAAGTTTTGCATCTGTTCCCTGTTTGTAAACCAAGACTCCTTGTCCTGACTGGGTTGAATGACAAATACTTCATAATCTGCAAACATTTGCGTGAAACGGTTGGCAAAAACTTCACGGATTTGAATGTTCAGCTGGTAAATCTTGAATTCTTCTTCATCACACTGAATTTTAACATCCTTTTTGCTACTGGTCTCCTCTTGCACCTCCAACTGAGAAAGTAAAGGAACACAAAAAAAAATTGTATTGTTGCTTTGTCAGGTATTCTAGGTATACAAGATCTTAATCTGCCATTCAGCTGCTCCTCCTCAAGTCAACATTCCAATAAAAAAAAATTACTTACAGTTTGAAACACTGTAATAAAATAGCAACACCAAAAAAACTAGAAAGAAACCTTTGTCTATAAAAGTTCTAATTTCAATAATAAACCATAACCTACTTTAGTATTGGTTGCACGGGGTACACATTAGATTAAAAAAGGGTAGCTAACAACTATATACATGCCCAGGTATGCCATACACTTAATTTACTTTCTTTTACCCTTTAATCACCTGCATAGCTTTTTAGGGGTTTTTACTACCCCTGTGTATTAGGCAAATACATATTTCCATCTGGTGTAATACAATTCCAGGTTTAGTACTGTTACAGTTCAATACCTACCAGCTTTCAAATGAAGACAGAAATGCACAGTAAATAGAAGCTGTGCATGTCTAGTAGCCAATTCCCGTTAACCTACGTCCTTAGCAGCATAATGCACAATTCATCACTACACAGCCCAGAGTAATCTTTAATGAAATTAAATGCATTTTCAGTTAACACGCGGGCTAAGATTTATTAAAACAGCAATATGAGATTCAGATATTCAATTCATATTAGTTTTCGTAGGAATTTAGTATCTAGAAAAACAAAATCAAAGCCACAAGCATTCATGCACTATTTTGAATACACATTTGCTACCCCTGCCCTTGTCAATTAGTGTAAGAGGCACCGCCACATGTAATTAGACATAATATCTAGAGCTTACAACATTTGCACAACAATGCAGGTGCTGCATCTGTCCCACGCTTCTTAAAGCACCTTGGTTATAGCAGTCCAAGGCCAGCCATAAATAGCATCCTACAGCCACGCTCTCTGCTAGAGAGAGCTCTGCTATTCCGCCATTTCTTCTAACTGCATCCCATCAGTAGCACTAGGCATCTGTACATTCTCCATTTATTAGGTATTTGGTATTAAGGAGGGGTTTTTAATTATTTAAGTATTTGAGAAAATTTTGACAGTTATAGCCTATACAATCTTATCATCACAAAAAAGGCTAGCAAAATAGGACTAACTACTATGGAGGAGAGCACAGAGTAGATAAGGCCTAAATGTGCAAAAACTTAAAAGAAATTTTAAAAGACCTCTACTTTTACCATCACTTCCCAATCCATTCAGCAGAAGAACAAAAGCTTCTTACCAATTTTCCCCTGAACAAGAAGAAAACAATGCAAAAGAAAAACCTGAGAAGAGGAACACAGCTGATTTGAGCATCTAATCCTGTCTAGTAACTAAATGCTGCTTCTTGTAACCCCCCTGCAGCACCCTCCCCACAAAGTGGCTCTCCTCCCCACCCTATTGTAGGTCACACAATTTCTGTCTCTGTTTGGCCCCACCTGTAGCCCAAGTTACAGTCACACAGATAGGAATCAGACTCAGCAATTAAGAACTGGTCAAGATAATTTAACCATGCAAGAAATATAACCTTTGCTGAGAAAATCTTCATTCCATTCCACAAAGGTTCAAAAAACCCACAGTGGTCTTTCAGGTAATATCTTTTCTGCAAAAAGGGCAACAACTTTTTTTTCCCAATTCTGATCACTCAAAAACAATCTAACCAGGGTCACCACAAGGTGTGCACATTCACTTGCTGGGAATCAGACACTAATGCACTTCACATCAACCAGAAAAGAGCATCACAGTATCACTATGGCAAGCATATTATATACAAACAAAATTATACATATTCTATACACAATGAGGAAGAAGGATACCTATAGAAACCAAAACTGGATTCCAACTTCAGGATTATCTGGATGTCAGTTTTAGCCATGTAAATCATAAGAAAGTGGTGTAAATTTAGAATAAATCTTAAAACCAAGAATAAACAAGGCAAGGTGTATTTTTAAACACATCATTTTGGCAAAGAAGCACTTGGAGGATAGCCCAAGGTTTCCCTAGACGTTGTGGGGTTAAATCCCACTTCCCCTCTCCCCCAAAGCTTGCCCTTGTCTCTACAGATGTTCACAAGGTTTGTGAACATATAAACTTAAAGTTCTTTCTGAAGACAGAGAGAGTCCTCAGACCATGACTTCAGACCACCTGCTACTGCAGGTTGAGAGAGAAAGCAGATAATTTTATATCTTACCTTTTCTAGACTCACACCTGTTCTTTTAACAAGTGCTTGGAGTCTTGCAATAGTCTCATTTTCTTTTAGCAGCTCATAGGAATTCAAAGGTGATCCTGCTATGTTCCCATTTCTTTTATCAGAAACCAGGTCACATGCTCTGAGGCTCTTCATCTTGGAGGCACTTTCACTGCAGTGAAGGTTTCCCTCAGGTGGAATTCCAAAAGCCATTAGTATCTCTGAAATTTCCTGAATGAACTCAAGTTTATTTGGGAACTGGGGTAAGTCTTCTGGCAGCTCGATGAAATGGTTGTCTACATCCACAAAGCACAGGTTAGCCTGGGATTTAATTTAGAACAGGATACCATTACAATATCGCTAAGCACATGGGTCACGTTTTATTCATCTTTGGGTTTTGTGCTTATTAAAAGATTCAAATACATTTGCACTTGTTTGGTTATTTTGTAAAACAGACCTGCCCCGACCATAACTGAACTGCTTGGTTGGCTTTGAAGAAAGCAGCACAAGGCCTACATTTCCAGGTCTTTCAAGGAGGTAACTAAAGAAGACTCTAAAGTTGTTTACTAGGTACAAAAGAGATTGTAGCATATATTAGGTACAGATGTGTGAATTTTTTCATACACATACAGTTAGATTTTAACTACAGGATATTTGCAACACTATTCTATACACGTGCAGGTGACTGCCTGTTGCTCAGATTATCAGTCCGCTCCTCTAAGAGATTGGGTGAATTCCAGTCTAAAAGGTGTACTGATATTGCAGAAGCTGCAATAAAGTTATCTTCTCTTTTTTGTAAGCAACTTGAGAACTAAGGCAACTCCTTGAACAAGTTTAGAAGTTTGTTTCCAAGGGGAAAAATGAATTGAACTAATGTCAATTCTATTTTCCTGTTCCAATCTCATTTACCATCAAAAAAGACCAAGAAAAAGAAAGAAAAACCACCTATGCGGCTTCCAGAGCAACATCAAAAGAAGCTACACATCTTTCAAGGATTTATCTCATGCTATATTTGGTGAGGGGGGGTTTCCGTTTTTGGCTTCTGCATTGCAAAATGTGTAACAAATGGTTTCCTAACATTAAATAATTGCATACTTCACAGCAAGAACCCATTCATGTATGAAATCTGCTTGAAAAGTTAAGTACGCAGAAGAAATGTTGCTTTTCTGTAGAAGCATTTCCCTTCATCCAGATTATGGGGTGCTTTCAACCTAGCTTCATCACATTATTCTAAGAGGCACACCTGAACTCAGGTTTCACTACAGATTTGCAGGAAAAATACATATCAAGTCATGAGAGCTAACAGATCTCCAGTTATTTCTTACGATTCAGTAAGTGCAGAGGATGGAAGCACTCTCACAATTTAATAGGAAAGAAAGAATTGGAAGAGATTAACCTCATACTGAATGAATGATGGATGATCCCAGAAATCAGAGCAATGTACACAAGCAGTAAAGCATCAGTAAGCACAAAGTAGTTCTGGTAGGATTTTGCTGTGGGACTGATAACATGTAGACTAGGATAAGCTGTGCCTGATGAGACCCCTTCATTTAAATAAACTGGTGTGAAAACATACATTTAATACTTGTGACAGATTTAGTTCTTTTGGCATTTCTACAGGACAGAGTTAGGATGCCAATTCGCCTTAAAACACAAATATCTGTTGTGTTTGATTTCTTGAACTTCAACATTAAAATTTAAAAAAAACATTGTAATTCTTAAAGCAGAACTCCACCGGACACATTACAATAGATTTGCACAGAACTTTGCATGAAAATAATTTATGCTCTGCTACAATATTACCCAGAGCTACAAAGGTAAGTAGAAGAATTCCAGTTCTCCATTTCCTGATGTTTTAGCATTTTAATACTGGTATTTATTTCTTATGCTCAAAGGAATGCATATAAAACAGTTTAGTAGCTCTTGTATAGATCCTTTACTGTAAATTAAATCACAAATTGAATTAGGTGTTGGAAAAGAATCCAAGGTCAATAAATAGAACTAAGACCTTGATTTTGAAACAGCTTCTGGTGCACCCTAGAAAAAGTTTTTATTTTTTTAAATAGGGCAGGTGTCATTGCATAGATTTCCCCAGACATTGCGCAAACACAGCAGCTGGTGTGTGTGTCCACCTAGCAAAGCAGGTTCAGTGGTAGGCCAGGGATGCACGCAGAGTGCATTTGCTTCTCGTCCAAAGAAACACTCAGCACAAAGGGACAGAATCTACACCAGAACTCTCATGTTTCAAGTAAGCACCTGAATTTAGGAACTTCAAGACCTCTACTATACACATGGTTCTCTGACGGTTAGAAGTCAAGTCAGCTAATATTTACCAGGAACACTGTAAGCACCTCAAGGCATGAGAGAAATACAGCCTTGAAACTAGGCGCAATGCTTGCCAATCAGTGTTGAGGGAAGAACAAAAAACATTTAATTCGTCACAAGCTGTCCAAGAAATGTCAAGACATACTCATTAAGTAACTCTTCAAGCAGTTCAATTGCATTTCTTCCTTCTGAAACTCTCTTTAATTAATGCCATTCAACTTTCCTTCTTTTTTGGATTATCTTACCTTGGCACAGATTCTGCAGAAAACATCACTCTTGGTTAAGCTTGGCTGTACCTAAAAAGTGCTTGGTCAAAAAGTAACCAAACGTTAACCTTACCAACGTAGAGATTCTAGTCTTCACACTGAAAATAAACTCCTTGCTAATGAAGAAAAAGCCAAATTTAGTGCTTGCTAAAATTGCTTATAAGTATCTAGGCTCATCTGACTGATTCTTCCAACAGTTAAATATCCTTTCTGGAGAGTTTCTCTTTAACAGCAATACACAGTTTAAACACTCTAAGCCACTAACAATGATTGCTTATCATGCAACTTACCATTACATTTCTCAGAATTTGCCCTATATAAGAGCATTAAAAAAAAAAAAGGAAGAAATATGTTAGTGTGCAGCAATACTGTGAAGAGCGTAAAAAGTATTTCAGAGGACTCTCTGCACTTACTCAGTGCCTGGTTAATAACCCGTAAGTTAGAGGACTACCTAGAGCAGAATAAGCAAAGGAGATTCAGTAGATGACTTTAGCCTCTCTTAACTTAGGGAGACTGAGGTCATCCTCAAGAACTGCATAAGCACTTCTGAAAAGGCCATGTTCCCCAGAGAATGGAAATGGCAAAGTCACCTCACTTCACAAGCCATTCAAGAGGTACCAAAACAACATTTTTCTGTAAAAATGGAATCCCAAGTAAATAAACCACCAGTAACACACATCAAACCAGTAAGTCTCACAATGCCGCTACACTACAGATCCAACAGAAAGGAATACCAGTAAACATAGAGGAGTCTCCACCTTCAATTTATTTTTTAAAGCAAGAGAAAAGAAATGGCACTTACTTTTTATGAAACCATGGCCATCCAAAGCATTTCACATGCTAGGAACTGGGCAAGTACACAGAGTAGAAAAACAAAGGAGTTCTCTGATCACAAGGTTTTAGTTATTTTGTTTCTGGAGGCAGCAGAGCTGAGTGAGCTGTGAATAGCTGAGCACTCTGTATGTGAGCCCCTATGGATACATCGATCATCATTTTACACATACAAAACTAAAATGATATAAAGACAAGATACTCAGCAACATGTGTAAGTAGATATACAATTGAAAGAGTATCCTTAAGTTAGTTGCTTGGTATTTCAGGTCTCTAGACCAGTAGAACAGTCAAATATTCTTTTATTTGTTGCTGAGGTATCAGTTTTCTGACCAAAAGAAAACCTCAAATAGTTACACACCACTTCAATAGCAGATTGTTACAGAAGAGGACACATAACATCATCACACAATGAAACGATTCTCCTGAGGCACAACACTAAGGAACAAGGGTGTCATATCCTAACTTAAGAACTTGTCTTTCCCATAAGCTTTTATCACCACAAATAATGGGGTATCCAGGTGAGAATCTTACAAACCTTAGAAATGTGGATGCAAGTAAGTCAATGTTCATGTATCTGATGCCAAAGCTTGGTCCCCTGAGGTCAACAGCACAACTTTGCATTGGCTCAGTGGGGTCTGGGCTACACCCATCAATTCCAGAGCCAGAGGACAATTGCAATTCTTCAGTTTGACCTCAAGTACAATAAGGGCCAAACCCTCACACACATCTAGCAATGCCTGCATCAGGCCCGTATCTTTCCTTTCAGCTCTGTTCAAAAATATAGAAGGAAATGATCTAGGTTATGCCAAAAGGAAGTCTAAGGAGGAACTAATATTCACTAATAATGAGTAAGCTCCCCACACCACTGACATCCTAAAGAGAAAATATGCTTTATTTTAAACATTAATTCATAATTACATGGTATGCAAATAGATGCTATAGAACAGTCAGTTCAGATAGCACAATCACCACTACTTGAATTCTCTGTGCAGCACAGGTGCTCAAACTATAGGTTACATACAGGTTTTCACATCCCCTCCTACAGAGTCAGATTGAAACATGGTTCTGAGTTAAGGCTTCTGCTTGAATACAGAATTGAAAAACTAAAACCCATTCTTCTACAGCATTTCTACCGCACGTATCACCTTCGTGCATTAGGTCTCAACTTTTCAAATAACCACACACTTCACTTAACACACAGAAAACACAGATATGCAAATTTATACACACAGCTGGCCCGTGGAAGGTGTGTTTACAGTGGTCCTTAGTGCCATGGTCTAGTTGACAGGGTGGTGTCAGGGCAACATTTGGACTCGATGATCCCTGAGGTCTCTTCCAACCTGGTTGATTCTGTGATTCTGTGATTCTGTGTCCTAAAATCTAAAGGATGCTCCTGTGCTACTCCTGTAAGCACGCAGTGACCTTTTGCATTTATGCTCAGCACTACTGCTCTTCATGTCAACCCAGAATTTGTGACTGAGAACAACTTACAGCTGCAGCTTTCAGAAACATGAATTTAACTCCTCAAGTGGCTGTTTAACACTGAAGTACAGGAAAACATAAAACTGAAGTCTGTCAATAAATTTGCAGTATTATGAAGGATCTATCACACCAGCAGATAGCCCGAGAATGCACACAAAGCAGCGATTATCTTTCAAAATAGTTATCTTGGTCAGTCTGGTCTAAAAGTGTTAGCATCAAGAGGAAAAAAGGCTTTTCAAGAGATAGTTCTTATCTTCTAAAGCAACATACAAAAAAAAAAAAACCCACAGTGTTTATTTAAAGATTTAGCATTGAATAACATCTTTTTAATGGTTGAAACAAAAATACTGAGAGTATAGGTCTGTCTTATATTAGCAGAGAACTGGATTTTAGCTTTTAAAATGTTTCAACTTTTCTAAAAGAAAAAGCTATTGCCCAAGACCCTTGGGATCACTCCATTAAAAACATGCTTTTTTTAATGAGATACTACTTTTGTTTGATTTAACCAGTGCTGGAAGGCTCAGTGTTGCTTATTTTCACTCAAAATAACTTAAATTTCCACCATTCCCCTGCATTACAGAGTGGCGACATGCATAGACAAATCCAGTAGCATGAAATGGCCCAGAGCAACTTGCTTCTTAAAAATATATTGCTATAGCACTGCAAAAGTTTCTTTAAAAGGAAATTCAAAGACACATCAAAAAAACAATCTTACTTTAGCACTTGCTGGGTTTATGATCTGCAAGAAAGCTAGTTTAACCACTTTTTTTGATCAATTTTACTGATAAACAAACCGCACTTTTGCCAGCAGCATCTGAAACAGCTACATGTTCTTCCCTTCCCCTTTGATTTCTGCAGCACCTTATTCTAGCATCGCTTCTCCCATGCCCCCCCTTTGCCTTCTGGGTTCCTTATAAGCCTCTGATGCAGCTATCAGTGAAACCACAAGGACACTTATGCATACAGAAAGAGCCCTCAGCAAAGTAGCAATACATATAAAAAATAGCTTAACTTTAAGTGCACTGTATCACTGACATGTACAAGAAACTCAACCCTAGAGTAAGCCTCAAGTCTTTTCCACAATTTTACTGGGCCACAGAGAGTCAGGTCTTCAAGTCATTGGTGAACTTCAATGAATTCTCCATCAGGGAGATACCCAAGAGACAGTCTAAATTTGAATTTTGTACTAACGCAGTTATTTTGCTGAAGATTTTAATCATTATCTGACAAAGCATCAACTTCTAGGACACAGCTAGGTTTCTGTGATCCCATGGTAAAGCATTCCCTTAAAGCACCAGATGTGACCAAAATACGGGAGACTGCCACCACAAGCAAACCAAAACAAGCCTTAGGGCATATGGGCACAAGACTTAAATCAAACCTGACCGAGTTAGGAGAGAAGGTATTTTCACATATATTAGCCTAAAACACTTTCAGCAAGACAAATTAGTCTTTTTAAACTTCATTATAAAACCACAATCAAGAAGTCTACAGTGACACTGAGACACCCGTGCTATGCCAGATAGCTGTATTACATTCTTCTGCGATGCCCTTCAACTGAGAAGCACTAATTAGATTTTCTGTCAAAGCTCTCTTCTTTGGCCCTTGTCTAAAATAGACATTGCTTTCTCTAACAGCAGCTGTCTCATGCACCCATGTAAATAGATCAGCAACAGAGATGCAGTTTATGCAGTTTCAAGACAAAAAAAAATTTTTTTTTTGCAGAAGTCACAATAAATTAGAACATAGAACAGTTCTTTATATATCCTTTGTGATAAGTCAGGAAAATTCTGACGCTTACCATATCTATGAATCAGGAGCCTAAAGGCAGGACTTGGAAATTAAGTTCCTCATATAACCCTGATGATTTCATAAAGGACCATATACATTCCAAACTTTAGAGATAAGCAATGTTAAATATTAATATCCCTTTTGTTACTGATGATAAACTTGTCTTTATTGAAGTACAAATAATAGAATCCATATGCCCTCTTCTACTGTTCTACAACAACACATTTTATGCATGTTCCTTGTCAGGAATTAACTGTATAGCTGCTTTGGCTCTTTAAGTGAAGGGTATCTGAAAGCCTAATCATAAAGCAAAGTAGTTTTGAGATGAACCTGTAATCTGCAGTTCTAAATGTATTAAAGCTGACTGATTAAATTATTAATATCAGAAATACTAATACTGACCAATAGTTTCACTTATGAGACCAGCATGCACTTTGAATTCTGCTTTACATTTTAAAATGGTACATTTACTTCTTGTTGCAACAGCAGGGTTTTCTGGGGGGGTTTTGTGGTTTTTTGTTTGTTTGGGGTTTGGTTTTTTTTAAGTAAACCCTCTACAATGAAAATCTCAACAATAGTGAGCTCCTGTTCTTCCCAGTCTACTTTGCCTCTCGGATAAGCAAATCTATTGGTATAGGATAACTTCTTAGTCATCTTTGAAGTCTCCAGCACATGTTCAAGTCCATTTCTATGCCATAGCCTGAAGTGCTAAGGACTTCAACAGTTCACAAAAAACCTGACTCAGCAGTGACTACCAAGGGGATTTCTCAGACTGTCATACTCATTGTGTACAAAGCTTTAAGAGCTCACTCTTTGAGTAAGAAAGAAAAAAGCTGAAACTTCAGAAGGACAAGTTTAAGTCCTGCAGCAAATTCCATCACATGGGCACATTGCTGCTGCTATCAGTCCTGTGTGTCCTCCCCTCTCTGCCCTCCCAGACAATTCTGATCTCTGTAAGATACTATCAAAAATCTACTTCTTCACCTTCATAAAAGGCTATCTGTAAAACAAAATGTAAATTGAGGTGCCGTTTTTTTTAATACTACTTTGATTTCATTTTTAACATCTAAAAATAGATCAACTACCTTACTTTGAACCTCCAAAGTAAGCTGATAAAGTTCTTCAAAACCATTTACCTTTTAAATAATTGAAATATCTATTTGAAATTAAAATATGCTTATTTAGTTGGAAGTATTACAGTGATTTTAAAATGAGGAAATTCTTTACAAAAGGAGGACAGTCTTTTAGAAGCTTGTTATAATAGTGAAAATATCCATGGTGCATATTAACATGCATATCCACACAAGCATTTTACTTCAACAGCTATCCTCTCTAAAAAGTATACTAACCATATTAATTAGGCCTATCAGTACATCCAAAATTTTGTAAAAATGCAGCAAACCAAAGCAATAGACTGTTTTCATGGCAAGAATATACATTATATGTCATTAATCATGCCAGTGCAAAAAAAGAGAGGAAGAAAAGAAAAATCAAGAGATTAAATACTTTCATTTTCATAGAAAAAATAACACCGTTTGAAAAGAAATTTTCCTTTGAACTTGCCAGAAGAAACAAATGAAAACTATCAGCATATGGATTTGAGAAAAAGAGCAATGTTGGCATGGTGACCAGACTGGGGGTTCACAAAAATATGCTTTCTTTAATTTCACACAGCTTTCTTAAGGAGTGTTTTTTTTTGTGTCAAGCTATGTTGCAGCACTACTTGATAATGAAAATAAAAAACACCACCACAAAACCCTCTGCCTGCCACACTTCTGCTTTCCCAGTAACATGAAGGATGAAAGAAGAAAACAGACAACCAGAGAAAATGTCAGAGATCAGCGAACCCTACCATTGCCTGTAAGTAGGGTGTTTCCCATGGTTTACCCAGTCCCTCCCCAGCAAAGTTACACCTACAAGTAAGCAGACTCTAGCAGGAGCCAGAGCTGTGTTGTTCCACAGCTAATAACTCTGCAAGCACTCACTTCCCACAGGGCTACCCAACAGAGGTGTCCAGCTTCTTGACAACAGCCAGACCATACTGTAACACTCAGCATTTTCTATATTCAAGAGCAAATAAACCATTCAATGGCACTCGATGAGAGAAGTCATTCAGATGACTGACGGAACTGTCTCATGAGCCAGCCAGATGCCAGACACGTGACATACTCCCCATGGGTGGTTACTGGTTCCTGCAGACATTTTCCAAGAGTGCTCAACCACTCTTGGTCCCCTGATTCTTACAACCAGCTCTCAAAACTCTCTCTTGGCATGTCCCTAGAAAGACTATTTGTGAACAGTGGGATAAAGTAAATAAAAACAACCTCTAAGCAGTTTGAATGTAGTCCCAGCCCCGTGTATGAATGGCAGGACCTTAACAGATCTTTTCCTTCTCCTTTATACAGTGGCTAGTGTTAACAGAGCCTCATTACAAGGGAGGACTTCCTGAGCACTATTCCAATTACTAACAGCTTGCTCAAGTAGATACTGACATTCTGATGCAGACTGAAGCATGTGTTCTAGAAGAAAATTTGAAATCGTTTTGGTGCAGACAGCTGACAGGCTGGGCCCATGTAAGCCAACCCCAACTCAGAAATCCAGAGCAGAGAAATCCAGCCTAATCCCACGCGGCCAGGAACTGGCCCAAGCACAGCACAGTGCTGAAGCCAGTCAAGCTTTGCTCACTTGGCATCACGCAGAAGCAGCTGTGTGGCCTTTTGACCACAGCTGGTGAATTCACATTGCACCTTCTTGCACTTCCTAGCACTACAGGGCTAAGTTTTGCAGCACGAAAATGTTCCTTCTGTAACTCCACTGCATCAATACCTGTAAAATTACACTTTATCAGAGTATGCAATTTCCAAAGCAGGGGTTTATTTATCTATTTCACCAGATTTTCTCCAGCATCTCCAAAAAATAAAGAGCTATCCCAAACCAGAGCCAGTAAGAACTTCACAATGGCTGTTACAGTTAGCACTAGTGTTTTGGCTCATTTCTCACTTCCCTCCTAGTCATGTACAATATTTAATCAATCAAGACGAGCTCCTCTCACCTCTTGAGGAAGTTCCAGCTTAGACCTGTCATCCAGCCCATTAGAGTGCAAGCCCATGAGGTAAGGGACAGGAGCATCTAGAAAATGAAGGAGGGATGCTGGAAGGATAGGAACATACACATGCTGCCACTGAAATGGAAACATTAGTGCTGTGATGGTCTCTGCCACAGTCATCAGTCTCTGATAATCTGAAAAAGATCAAGGAAAAAAAAATATTTCTTTCACAAACATTTTAAGTAAATGAACCTAAGTTAAAGAAATGAGAGCTTGTTTTAAAACAGAAACCACAAAACCCACTACTAGCTGAGCAGCATCTTAATGAAAGCCCAGAGTTGTACACCCAAGCACATTTTGCTGAAACAACAAAGAGAGCTTAACGCAAAGTAGGTCATTCTACAAGTCATATGGAAATGAGCAAATTGAGTCTTAGCACCCATTAAGTCACCCTCTGCTACCTATACCAGGGTTACCAGGAACACCAGTTTGAGTATGGAAGCAGTATTGTAATCAGTTAAGAAACACATAGGAAATAATGTCTTTTCTCTCTGCTTATGGCTTTCTATGGAAGCCTTGGATGAAACCCAAGGCATCTGGTATCTCTCAGATAAACATTTTTTAAAAGAGTGTTTGAACGTCTATAAAACATGCTGTATAGTAGCCAACCCAACAGTGTGACTGAAACAACTGTGTAGAAAATAAAAAGGATCAGCTTTGTTTATCCTTTGCAATGTATGACCGAAGTCTCAGTTCAACGTAAAAACAACTCATCTCCTCCCAGAATTTAACAGCAGTGCTAAATGCACCCATGCAACATGCATACCAAAGGTCTTTTTGTTCAGCAGCTGGTGGCTAGAGCAGTTAACACTGCAGTACACTGGGCCAAAACCTCACCCTCCTCTCTTAGACTACAGAATCATCTTTAATGGTTTTGGATATCTATGCACCATAAAGGAGGAGGCAACATCATATGAACTGAGAGCGTGTGGTCCTATACAACTGCTGAAACATTCAGAATGCTTTTGAGCTGCCAGGCTAGAAAGAATATAAAACAAGCTCACAAGACTAAGACAATTTCTACCTTCAGTCAAGCTATAATGATACTGCAACAATATCCAATTCCAGCCAGGAAAGGCAGGGAGGGGAATAGGAGGAAGGGAAAAAAATCAGTATCCTTCATCTCTGTGTTGAGGTGTGGGGTATGTGTGTCTTCTCCCAACATGTTCATAAAACTACAGACATTATGAAATTGAAAAGACACTTGAATGCACAGGTTCAGGTGTTGAGGATTCTTAAGCTGTTGCACACTGTTGCAGAGTGCAAATAAAAACTGCAAAAAGAACATTTGCTCTAAACAAACACTCTGGAGAAAATTTAAGCTTAACTGTGCTCTTCCTAAGGTTATGGCTTTAATTCTATCCTTTACCCATCCTCCACTCAGACTTCAGAGGGCAGAAGACAGAGGGCCAAGAAATTACATTCCTGGCATTCATGATTAATTTTGTTTGAAGTCAAAGTTGCAGAGTTTGGGGTCTGCAAAGAGTCCCATAACCCAAGAGGAATTCAGCACAAGCTTTGCTAACATCAGTTGTAATTCTGCAATCTAGGCTTTTGATTTTTCTTTTCAGATCAAGCTCTGCTGCACAGAGCTACTTGTCCACTGCCTCGCAGTAGATGTACTGTGACTGAAGGAGCCTTCAATCTAAACAAGCCAGAATAGCTTAAACAGTTTTACGTTTTTGCCAAAAGCTTACTTGGACTGAAACACATTAGGGAACAATCAATGAACACCACCAGCAGCACTCCCCTATTCTGACTGGACACCAGTTTCTGCCTACACAGTTACTTACTGGTTTGCAGCTTTAATCACAGCCTGACTGCGAAGAAGTGATTAATTAATGATAAGCTTTGGGAAGAAGAATCCATTCCATACCCTATTTTCTTCAGCTTTAAAAGGAATTTTAAATGCAGCCATAGATACACAAACATTCTAGCTGGTTCATATTCAGTCTATTTATTTGAAAGAACAAGTCTCAGAATAGAAACAGTGTTTTCCTACTATACAAAACTCCCCTGTCTAATCCTGCTGGGTAATTTAAATACAACTTCTCTCTCTGTCATTAAGCTAACTTTAGTATTAGGCTTTCAAATTAATTACAAAGTAACAATAATTCAGAATTCCTATCCACTCAGCAGCTACCTCCTGCAACCGAGTTTTCTGCAAATGCGGCTCTCTAATCCTGGATATCCACATGGCTCAAGCCATTCCCAGCCATTTGGCCTGCACAGTCATGGCCTGCAAGTAACAGCGACTACATTCTGCAGGCTTTATGCATGTCAGGAGCTGTTGGCAAAAGGCATGCACAAACGCAAGAAGCCTGGAAACATAAACCAAAATAACTTAAATGTTTTCTTAAGTTATAACCTACCTGGAGAGGGTATGGAGTTTCTTTGGTTTTAAAAAAAGAAGCAAACAGCACACTTCTAGTACCAAAACATTACATACAATTTAAAAATAATAATAACAAAAAAATTAAAAGAGGGAGAAAGCGCTTCGGTAGTGTCTTGCTCTTGTTTTTGAAATCAGAATATGCTTATTCTGGTGCAAATGACACAGAGTCTTTTGGCCTTGTATTGTACAAGAGCACTGGTAGGGAAAAAGTGACATACCGTTAGTGCACTATTAGTTTGGAAAGTACTTAACTGATCACTGTGTAGGGAAAAGAAAATACGCTACTTTTTAACATAGCTGCTTAACAACACAGAAAAAGGCTGATTTGTTCTTCTAACCAATTACTGTAGGTAAAATACATTATCCCTTAAAGCATGTATGAGAAGTTATCTACACTAGTATTTATCTATATCTAGTATACCTAGACATTTTTGTTGGTCTGTAAAAAGCAAGTAAATCCAGAAAAAAAGAAGAATTGAGGGGTCTTGGGTCTGGAAAGAGAGAAGAAGGATGGGAAGAAGGCGGCAGCTGTAAGAACCATGATTCCACCTCTCCATTTTCACATTCTACCAGAGAGAAGTCTATCAAGTGCCTACAGAAATTATCTGATTTGGCCAAATTTAAAACCATTACATGATCACTTTCTGGAATATTTTTTCCTTCTAATCTTCCTACTTAATGGATCACAATGAATTGTATTTGTTGTATTTGTCAAGTAATTTCCATTCCACATGCAACTCCCATATTGCTGCTTCAAGGCAGAGCGTTGCCCATAGAGTGGAGGACTATTACTACAGACGAGTTTGGAGATGTTCAGAAAGTACATGGATAAACCAGAAAGATGGACTACTTGCCAGGATTAAGCTTCTCTTTAATCTGAAGGGGAAAATATTATATATGCAGTCCCTATGGACAGGTAGCATGCAATGCAGTTGAGCCACCAGAACAAAGCATTGCCTGGAGAGTTCCCTTTAAGTGTGCCTGTTCACAGCAGAAAGTATGGTGTAAAAGAAACATTTTTCAACAAATTTTTCTGAGCACAGGTATTCAGTACGTCAGACTTCTTAGAGAAAACGTATGTGTCTTTAACTGGGCCTTTTACTTTAAAAAAACCTGTAATTGCTGTAAGAGAGAATTGTGGTCAGTAGAAGCAGTGGGTCAAAGTACTTCTTATTTGTGTTCACTTCTGTGTCTGACAGGCTGATTAAAGATGCCTGCACCAACCAGCAAGTTTCCTAAATCACTGGAGGCATAAGAAGAAAATGTCCTACGTAAGACATTAGAGTTGGGCAACACGAGACTAATACTGCAAAGAAATAAAACTAATACTTTAGACCTCCAGAGTGAACATAATACTTTAAGCAAGTGAAAGAAATATGGGGAGAAGTGATTCAAAAGCAAAGCAAAGCAGAAAAAAAACCCACACCTTTATTTGTAGTTAAAAATGGCAATAGACAGCAAATACCCAGACAATAGAAACTGTTCAAGATCATAGTCTGTGGCAGTGGTGCATTGTATTTCCCCTTTTATTGTTTTTCACTGTTCAGAAAATCTCCTCCAAGCAGATTTCACAGCTGTCTTAACTCAGTGCACACTTTTCAGAAGAGCTCTAGGTGCTCTACAGAGATAAGGAATAAGTCTGTTTCACAGATACAAGAGCAACATAAATTGCAGGAATGCAAAAATCAGCTCCTGCAGAACAATCTGGTGAGGGCACTACTGAAGGCCTCCTTCAGCACCGCTGTCTCTTTGCCAGAGCACCTAGGCACTGGCTCAGCACTAGGAGCAGCTACAGATGCTTCACTTTCTTACAGTCACCTGCATTCCTCTAACACTTCCCAAATAGGAGACAACTCTCTCAACAGGACAATCAAATCAAGGAATTCATTCCCTGCATTTGTCTTACACTGATCCAAAACATACAGGCTGTGCCAATATAGTGGGACAAAAGACGACTTACCAGAAGCATGAAGTCAGAAACACGTCAAAGGAATCTTAAAGCAAAACACATTCACTGCCAACTGAAGTTACTCTTATTCCAAGGACTGACTGCAACTTAAGATGATAAATAATTTGTTTCAAAAATGATTCCATCTGGCAGCAAAGTCCTCCAAGAGTTTTGGGTTGTTTTTTTTTTTAAAAGTAAATCTTACAACCAAACACTCTGATCCTGACACGTGCTATTCTAAATCTAAATCCACCCAATGAGTATCACAATCTCATCTGACCTAGGAGAACAAGAAGTTATCCCAGCCACCTCAGCTGTCACAGGTTTGAGCACCAAGAGATTTAACAAACCCAAAGGACATTAAAAAAATTTAAGATTTATATTCTGAAGGACAACCTAGACCTCACACTACTGCATGTGCAAGAACGTGAGCAAGCCCTTACAAAAGTTCAAACAATTTCTGATTCCACTTAGAACTGAGTGCACCATCACCTGTATCTACATTTAATAATCCCTGTTTTACAAACAGCAAAAAATGGATGTTACTCAACCATACAGAAGATAGATAAGAATGTATTAGGAGCATATTGCAGTTTAAAAAACAAACAAAAAACCCAACAAAACCCCACAAAAAACCTAAGCAAACTAAAACAAAGGAAAAAGAGGAAACCTGTAAGTAAAGGTATCGACAATCAGAACCTCAGAAGTTCCATTTTCCTACTGATATCATCCTTTTAAGCAAAGCAAGCAATCACTTTACTAAAACAATCTTCTAATTCACTGCCATGTAGAAAAAAACAGAATATCATGGTTAGAAAAGACAAAAACAGAAGTTACAGGAAGAAAAAGTTGACTTTCTAGAACTTCAAAATACTTCACACTCCCATTTCAAGTAATACGAAAATAAAGTACATGTGTAGTAAAAGCATTTTAGAAAAGAAGTCTTCAACTTGGCTCCTGGCTATCCCAGCAGTAAGCAGTTACTTCTGTTATTAACTCACTAGAAGCTTTGAAAGTATTCTGAGTAAGTATTAGCAAACTGCACCAAAGGCTTTTTTAAGAAAAAACAGCAGATAAAAAAAGAGTGCCAGAGATTAGATCCCTCAGAAATACTTAAGAGGAGCTATGTTTCAAAGAACTATGGTTCCTATTACTGAGAAGGCACTGCCACAGCTAGTTCACCAAAACTGAGGGCCAAAAGTCAGCAAACAAATAACTAAAATTCTTTTTCTACTGAAAGAATTCTTTTCAGCCGGAAACTGTATGCGAGAACTAAATAGAGAGAGACAAGACACCTCCATAAGGTGCAACACAGCCCAACTCAGCCAAAGCTTGGGGTGAGGCAGGGGAAGAGTGGACAGAAACTGTCATAAAGATCCAGGCCCACAGGCCTTCAGCTGCACGGTCCCTTTGAATTCCATATGTCTGGGCGTGCAAACAAAAAAACTCAAGTGTTCCAGAGCTATTTTAAGCTTCTTTAATTAGCCACTGATCAGACATTTGGGAAGTGCCCAGGAAAAAATGCTAAACCTATTAATATGACTTGGAAAGAGAAGCCAGAATGCAAAAGAGTAGTCCAGAAGCGAGCCGAGTTCCAGCCCAGGAGAAAAGAGTATTTCTAATGCAATGGCCTGAATTTGCTTTTTAAATCCAAGAGAGTAACCACTATCAAGTACAGTAAGGTTTTCTGACTGTGTTTGAATTACTGTATAGTTTTTCTCTGGTAGTTAACAGTGTTTATACAATGCAACAACTGTGACATAACACCCTGCTGCCATTATACACTTTTAATCACCTTGACTATACACACAAAATCCATCTTTGATTTTAGCCTATGCACACATCTCAACACACAAACATCTGTGTTTCATGCTTGGAGAATGTTGCTAATAACTGCAGGTAATATTTTATAAATAGTTACCATTTGTATTCTACATATTTCAGTGACAGCTCAACGGAAGAAAATATCAAAAACAGATAACAGTAACACTATGGACTATCCCTGGATTTGTCTTGGGGTCTTCTAGGCTTCTTTACCATTACTATAAAACAGTGTTCAAACAGTCTGTCTACTTTAAACCACACCATTATGAATGAGTGGGTCTGGACTAACGTTAGCCAGCTTGGGACAAAAAAAAAAAAAAGTAGAAAAATTATCTTTTGGCGTAACTCTACATACTCTGTTACAGTAACAGGATGCAAAGTAAGAAGCCCAGTATTCACAAATATCAACACAGAAAATGGATATCACTACCACATTACTTATTAATTGATAAACAGATGCTATTTCAGCTTAGTTGCTGCCTATCCTCTTCAAAGCAAGCTTCATCTACACGACTTCATCAATAACTGTTTCAAGGCCTTAACAGAGATTTGGGATTTAAATTCAGTCAAATAAAACTTTTTTCAGGTAATTTTATTTCAAAGTAACAACTGAAATGTGACTTTGGGCACTCAAAGAGAAAATTATATTTGCATCATTAATCCTTCAGAACCACATAATTATCTATGTATCTTCTCAAAACCCATGGATAGTTTGTCAGAGATAGGAGGGAATTCAGCTAAGCGGCTGGAGAGGAACATGGGAGAAGGCATACTACTCTATCCCACAGCACATTTCCAGAGACAACAATAAAGGCGACGGTCAGTCCATGAATACAAGAGATTATGCGAAAGCCCAAAGTTTTAAATTTAGGTGTCTAAAAACAGGAGCCAATGCAATGCTCTCTTTGCAACTCCAGTTCTTTTCTCTACCTTAAAACCTGCACATAGATCAGCCTGGATTCGTTAGCATGCTAATGCCACTTTAATGCAGCTATTCTGTTGTGTGTTTTTTAAAATTCAAGAAAAAAAATGACCTTGTGCCAGTACAACTACAAGATAATAAAACAAAAACCAAGTACTCACGCTGTGAATAAAGCAGTATCTGAAACTCCAAGAGGGCACAGGTAAAGAGTTGAACCACATTTTCTACGCCAAGCAATTCAAAGACTTCTTTAACTGGAAAATCAAATAATGGTAGTTCACTGGTGCTTGGCCTCTGGCAGACAATTGGTCCATAAACACCTGAAAATTTTAATGACCTTCCTGCTGGAGGAAGAGGAACCTCATAGAGAATATTGTAGATGTAGCTTTCTAAAGGTAGAGGTGGTGGCTGAGGTGAAGTCACTGCTTGGTGAAGTTGTTCCAGTACTTTCCTACAAGCTTTCATAAAAGACATTGGAGTAATTAGACAAATGCACTTTGAGACATAGAGTGTGTCTCGGCTGATGTCATAGGAGTTAAAACGTTGTAACTTTGAAACAGAAGTGCCATTGCAGTCTCCAGCGCTGCTGCAGCTATCTTTGTCATTTGTGGGTGGAGTATGAAGAATGTCATATTCAGCATTGTGCATATGATACAATGTCTGCATTGCACTGCAGATCTGTTTGCTAGTAACTTCCTCAAAAAACGTGAGAGAAAATCCAAATGTACGTGAGCCATCTTCACGAGTAATAATAAAAGAGTGGAACTGAGGTTCTCTGGAATCTGCTTGTGTCTTGAAAGCAAGCCCTTTAGGCATACACAGCTATAAAAAAGGGGGGAGGGGAGATAATATCAATTAAAACACACTTTTCTCTCCCCCTGCCTCCAGAAGCATTAGTGAAAATAGGATTTAGAATCCACAGACTGCCATTGCATTTCACGTTAAATTCTAGTAAGTGTTACATCTCTGTACAATACAGTAATATGCATCTAAATCAGAAAAACTAAAGGAACATATTAAAAGGGCTGCATGCAGTTTCTATTGAAACTCATAACCATTTTGTTACCAACTTCAACATGAATAAAATAACAGAATTCAAGCTCAGACAAAGGAAAGTATTTTGGTCACCAAGACCAGAAACTTGACAGAGAAAGTACTGCACGTTATCTAAATTAAGAAACCATACCACACTCTAGTAAACCGAAAAATCATGCACAAAGAAGATTCATTAATTGCAGACTAATTTATTTCTCTACCAATTCTCTAGAATGTAACAAAAAAAAGTTGTAAAAGAAAAAAAAAACTCTCCTAGGGACTTATCACTTACAAGTTTTAACTTAATTTCCTTTAAAAAATATCCCAATTAAATGAAAAGGCCTTTTGAGCCTGCACAATTTAGAGAAAGTCCTGATTATTTCAAATCTATAATAGACTTCACACTTTTTTTGTCAAAGAAAACACAGATTAATGCCTTCAATTTTTAAGGTAGCTTTTTGTCTTAAAAACAAAAGCCATGAAGTGATACTGACCATTCCCACTGCATCCTGGTCAAAAGGGTTCCATTCAACATTCTCAGGATAGCGAGCAAGAACTTTGGATTTAAAAGTGCGTCTTAAAGGAGTCTGTTCAAAGTTTTCCCCTGCAGGTGAAAGACAAATACAGAAGTAAATACTTCATTCTCTTTTTAAGCTCATACAAGGCCAAAAAGCAGGACATCAGCAGGTAGATGCGAGGGTAAGTGAATTAAGCACACACTCCTTTTAAGAGAAACAGAAAATGCAAGACACAGTTAGCATATAATCAGACTGCAGATATTAGCAAGGATTAGCACTGTAACATTTCTATGTTGTTAAGTATCTGGGCTCTTCCTTAAGCGCGACTATCTTGAGACTGTGGTCGTGACAGCAATTCTCTAAGCTACTGTTCAGATATTCCAGATTCTTGTTAAAGCATAGCTAAAGCTTCAGTCTCGGTGGAATTTTGTTACTGAAGAAAAGCACAAATAGACAAGATGCAAAGATGATGCAAGTTTAAGATAGACATACAAGTGGCATCACTTAATTTCTTCTTAAAGACTTAGGAAAAAAGGGTATCCACCATCTATTACAAGAAGTTAGCTGTGAAGAAAGAGTCTAGAAGGTTAAAAGATCAAGAACCACATAAATGCCCATGAAGATAGGGTATCAGATGAACAAAGAATTGTGCGTGTTTTTTCCCCACACTTTTTCCTTTACCTTCTGTTGCACTTGAAATGAAACGGCTGGCACCATCTTGGGTTTTAGAGGCCTGAATATACTGGCATAAAGCTATATAACAAATAAAAACAACACTGCATTATAAATTTCATACTGTTGACTGTAATTATATAGCTAGCACATACCAGTAAAAATCATAAAAGTATTCTATACAGAATTAGCATGCATAACAGATAAGTCTACTCTCCTAATATGCTTTTTATACATATACAACTTTATACAAATTTCCCATTTCAGGTACATATTTCTTGAAGAAGATGATGAGTTTGTAATAGAAATTCATAGTTCCTGTATACACAATGAGAATACTGATGCAGCAATGGGAACTAGTTGCTGTTTAAATGAAAGCTTTACATGCTAAACTATAAAATACTCCCGAAGAGCAGATGAAGAAACTAACCCCAAGGACTAGACCATTTCAAGGCCTTTAAAACTGTATGAATATAAGTGGCATGGTCCAACTTTTCCCATACACTAGACTGGCTGATAGTCTTGTTTATAAGCTCTCAAATTTCCTCCAGAGCAATGACTGTTCATTGTGATAGCACAGAACTTTCTGCAGTACATCTTCTGAATGTGTGTAGTTGCTTTAAAAAAAAGCACACAACCGCATATCTTAAAATAAGCTTAGCTATCTTACTAGAATGCAATTAGCTAAATGAGCATGCAGCTGTTGACAGCTGCACTAACAATTAGGCACAATTGCATGAAATCATATGCTTTAAATAAATTGAACTATTTCAGCAACACCTGCAAAAAAGAAAACATGCTTCAACTCCTCACTTGTTTTCTTACACGCAGCAATTACATGGCATTAGAAATTGATTTCAGAATTGGTTGGGTTTGTTCTGTACTTTTACAGTAATATCTAAAGTTCAATTTCTAAGCCAACTTAGAATCTTTATTTCCTACATTTACTTCCACAGAGTAGCCATACACAGAGGTAGTCATAACACTGCCTACAGACAATAAAGAACCTAACAAACACATCACACCAAACAAAACTTCATTTCCACTGAATGCTTAAGAAGTCCTTTGATAATTGAGAAGTCACGTAACTCTGGATTTTGTTTAAACTAAGTCTTCACTATTACCTCGAACAGGGAACCTACCCCGAATCAGGACCTAGGACAGGTCTCACAATACCCAAAATATTCACATCTATTTCACTAATCCTCTGGTTTTTAGCACTGAAATTAAAGGAGGGATTGTTTTCCCTGTTTGCCTGAAAAATCAACAGATCAGCTGATTTTCATACAAAACCACTCAGCTATAAGTATTTATTACTTTGTTCAGAGAAAAAAATGCATACTTGAGAAAATCTGAAACATGTATAGAGAGGGATAGTAAGGAAAAAACAGAACACAACTTCACTGAAATATAACCATCTTGGGAAAGAACATAGTCAATGACAGAAAACATAACAGCATTTCTGCAAGAGCTAAAAACAATCTTAAAAGATGAAAATAAGCATTTAAAGAAACTTCCACTCTCCCAGAAAGAGAAAGAAAAATGGACATAATGCCACATCTCTATTTACTGACACAAACATACACTCAAGTAAAGACAGTCCTCTGTAAAAGCAGTTTTAAAAATAAGTCAGGAGATTTAACACACTAACTATTTTCTATATTTACATCTGTGCAGATGATGTAATGTCAACTTTTACATAATTGAGGAAAAATGTCAGATGTTTACTACGCTTTTTTGTTCCTTTTTTTTTTTTTTTATTCCACATACATATAAGGGAGAAAATACCTGAAGGCCAAATTTTCTCCTGAACTTGGAAACCACACACCACAATAACTGGGTTCACCTATGTGCAAGGTCATGTATATTTTGGAAATAAAAAGAAAACCTGTCACTTGAAGATCTTTTCATTAAGACGATTAATATTGCAAAATACATGACGCTGCTCTTCCCTTCTGATAAAAAAAAAACAAAACAAAACACCACCAAATGGATGCTTATATATTTTAAGAAGCCTTGCCCCATCTCCTCCCAAGAGACATTCTCTCCAACACACACTTTAGACATGAAGTCTGTGTATAATTTAATGGAAGTACTGAAATTGATTTCTGGAAACCCATTGAGTCCTGATCCAGACAGAAACACAAGGCAACATTTACATGCCTTCCTGTAATTCATCAAACGATTCAGCTGTTGCACAGACACTGCTCTTGCCAAAGTGCCTCCATATTACACTTCTTTCCTAGAGCCATACTACTCTGACATCGTATTTGTCGTGTTGATTTCTGCGTGAGTGTGATGCTCACTTTCTCTTTCACGGCAGTACAGTCTTCCACCTTTATCTATCTCCTTTTGTAGGAACTTCCATGCTTGTAATACAGCAAACCACTGGACCTTCAGATCGGGCAATGCTGACTTCTACAGATACTGACAGGGCAGGGAATCTCACGTGATGGTTCACCAACAACATCTGGAAAGTCCAACCCAGGAACAGAAATGTGATCTCTGCAACTCTAGGACACAGGCCACCCTGTTTTCTTGCCATTGCAACTAATGAGAACCTGAGCACCAGCAAGTCCATTGCCTAGGCTCCCCTTTCACTTCTCCCACTAAGCAGCTAGTGGTTGTCACTAAATAGACATCAACAGACAGGAAAAAAAGTCCATAAACAATATTTGCTTATATGCAGAGTTAAAAAGCAATTAACCCTAATTTCTAAATTTATGATCAGTTAGAAGCCTCAAACACAAGCCCCCTGCTCCAGCAAAATACCAATTGCAGTACATCTCCAGCAGGCAAAAATAACTCATGGTTTCAAGATCTGTCTCTGTGTGAATTAAAAACTGATTAATTCAGTACTAATTGAAATGATTTTGATAAAAACACTGAAGACAGGAGCACATTTAACAAATGCAGGAGACAAACTCATCAGCAAAAATGGACAAAGTTTTTTCCTAGAACTGAGAAAATGAAGACGTAAGAGAAGATAAACTGATAAAAATATTATGTATCCCACAAGTTTCAGAGTGAGTACAAGTTTCCACACTTAACAACTATCAAAGGACTGCTATCATCAAATCACGCTTTTCATAAGGTTCCTCTCCTCTAGCAGAAGTGATGGCTAGAAAGTACTTTCCTTACTGAGCCGAGTTACAATAAAGAGGTCTTCAAACAAGATTTCTCTGTAAATAATTCCTTTCTTTTGCGCAAGTTCCATGTAAAAGGGACCTTTTTTTTTTTTTTTTTTAAATGGAACACAGTATTGCCTGCTGAAGACTAAGGAGGCCTTTCAAACATGTTTGATGATCCTCACATACACATTACTGCTCAGCTGTTCATCACAGCAAAGGAAAAGCTCTACAAAAAAGAAGATGCAAACCTCCTCACAGACTACAAACTTGCAACTCATTTGGATTTAAAGCAGAAACAGTAATCGAATAGGTACAACTATAAGATTATTTGTAAGGAACTGTCGTACAACATACATATAAAATCCTTAAACAAAAACTTCGATGAAAAAGGAAGAAAAACAGGAATACTTCAGGAAGTTTCAGGCCAACATACTTCTCAACATCAAACCTTCAAAACACTAATTGTATTTTGCAATGTAAACAATGTCACCAAAGCATAGTGAAACATCATTTCATGAGGCACTGTACAAATCCACAGACACCAGTTCAGAATAAGACCTGGTGCTGCAACCAGCAGAGGAGTGGCAGTGAAGCAGAGAATCTCAGGATTTCTTTGTCATCGGAAAAAACACTATTCGTGGCATCCCACTCAAAATAGGATCAGTGAAACGATTTGGATAGAGAATGAAGAAGGGGTTAACAAAGACAACTGTTCCACTAACGCAGTTTAGCCCACGTCCACACAAGCAGCTTAATTAGCTCATAGCGATCCCCCAAAACAGGAGGGAAGCAAAGAGTAAACCACAGACAGATGTTCTTAAACTGGTGCACTGAAGAAAACATGGGACTATAGCAGAGTTTTAATAACTTACGTGGGTAACTGAATAACTCTTAAAGCCGCTCCTCCTCCTGAGGCCCAGCTCGCCCACCCGCTGGCTCCCGCCATGCTGGGTAATAGGTTTTTCAAGACCAGCAACCACCATCTGGCTTTGGTAATGCCCCTTCCTTCCTCTCCCTTCTTTCACACTTCATCAACCCCCTAAGACTCCACCACAGGGTGGAAAAGGAGCAAAGATGCTACAGCAATCAGTGACTTGAAAAGATTTTATCCCTCTGAACTGTGGCAAAACCAAGCTATTCCCACTGTTACACTATGTAGGCCGTCAGCCTCATCACAGCCCTCGCTCTCTCCTTACTTGTTACCATGTAATTTAAAAAGACATGCATAAAGACTTAAGTTCTTAGAGTAAGCTTGCTTATCAAAAGGGAAGTCAACAGCTAGGCATAACCTCTGAGGCAGTCTCCTTGGCTGAGGGACGTCTAGGACATCAAATGCTGCTGCTACCAAGGCTGCTGGCTTGGCCCAGCCATTCCTGCAGCGGGCAGAGCTCAGCTCACAGCATCTCATGCTGTGAGGTGCTGACTCGGTACTGACCCAATTAAATCTCACCTAAGAGGCAGATATTCTCCAACCCCTCCCTCTCACATATCTTCAGTAAACTGAACTTGATGGACTGTATTGCATGCATAAAGGAAACTAAAAACCTGCTCAAGATGACCAAAGAGTTGAAACACATCACATTTAGTTGGAACATGTGGTTAAAACCAGCCCCTTTTCACAGCTGCATTGAAGCTCACACCACTCCTCTGATGGCCATCTAACACAATTTGCAGTGTACGGAACCATAAGGCCTGACAGACTGCCAGTTCTAACATTATTTCTACCACCTTAAATGATGCTGGCCTATGAGTCTGTAACTTGGACTTCCTAATTACAAGCATTTTAGAACAGCTAATGCATACACTCCAAGTATCCTATCTTTGAACGAACAACTATACATCATTTTATTGAGTGATATCTTACTGAGTCACCAAATACTGAACGCAAGCTGTATTACACTGTAGATTTGTAGTGTATGCAGGAAATCTCTCTGGCTCTCATTTTCATGCTCCTCCCTGCTCTTCCCCATATAACTTTTCTTGCTGCTCAACCTGTGAGCAGAAGACAGCTGCATCTGTGTCTTGGTCTGATGAAAATTAGGACTTACAAACTCAGAGATACTACGTGGAGTTTCCAACTTGTGCAGGACAGCATTGCTTTGGAAGTATCTGCATGAAACTATCCATATCAATGGATACCACTTCTCTACAAGATTACACAGAGAAAAAAAAAGTTACAGAAACTAGATTGAAGTAAAACATTCTCCAATTCAGTAACGCGCAAAACACTATCTACCAGGTTTTGCTCAGCTTTGAGAAGGAATAAAAAGAGGGAGTTCTGAAGGTCTAATTTTAGCTCTTTCCCGAATTACCCAGAGAAAAATCTGATTTCCTGCCTTCCATATTCCTCTTTGCGGGGAGGGGGAAGGTCTTACCAGCACAGTAATAAGAAAAATGGTTAGGTTATACAACTTGCAGTTTCAATTGCTTATTAACTCCACCTTAATATATAAACAATTACAAGTTTCAACTGAGAAATGGATTTACCGTAAGTGAAAAAGATTAAATTTTGAATTCTCAACAAAAGAGGAAGACAACCTTTTTAAAGGGTCATCTTTAAATTTAGACTTAAAACCCTGCCACCACAGACACACACCTCTCGCTCCATTCCCTTCCCTTTTTGACTGCCATTTGAAAGTTCTGTTTACAACCTGAACCACGGGGGAGTGCAATTCATGGTTGCTATCATTATTACTAGGTGCACGTAACCATGCTAAGTAGTAACATATTTCCTGTCAAACCTTCATGTGTAGTCATGAAATAAGGTAGACCTGTATTGAAACCTCATAACACATACACTGTAAATTCAAGCTATGCCTGCCAATCACATACGTCCTCTCAGGTAACTTACAGCAACAGAAGCAACACATATCCAGATGGATTGTTTGCAAATTTCTAATGCAAATTCTCAAGAAAAAATGTACATGATTGTAACAATTCAGTTTTCCCTGCTGAGTAGTTTGTTTCTTTGTGAGTATGCTTCTAACCCCAGATTTTTTTTCTCTTCAATACATCAATCATTATTCTTTGTAACCCATACCCTGCCATGAGAAGTTTCCATTCATGTAACAAAGTTCTGTCTAGTACAGAACAGTACTGTGTGGCTTAAGTTGTCCTGAATTAGAAATGGCAAATTTGATCAAAAAAAATTCCAGGGACACTTTGCAAATGAAACTTTTTAAAACTGAATCACAGACTTTTGTATATGCTGTCAATTCTCTATTTGGTTTTAGTTTTTAGAAAGTGACTGCAGTGCTGCAACTCTAAAAATTACGCAAGACTAAGAACTGTACAGGAGCTTCTCCCTGCATACCAGCTAGAAAAAAAGTCTTTGAGCAGCTATTTCTGAGGTAGAGTCTAGCTCAATTTTCCCTCTTTGACAATAAAGAGCAAGTCAGAAGAAGCTACGCTAGTTATCAGAAAAAGGGCCAGATAAAAGAACTGAATGGTTGCACAACACTCATTTTAAAGAATTGTTAATACTGCCACCTTCATTTGTTCATCAAGTCTGCTGATCTGCTTAAAATAATTACAAAACAAAGACATCCAGAAAGCTCTACTGATTCTGATTAAATGCTTTGTTGCTTTCACCCTGCCAAGCAGCTTCTTTCTTTAGATTCTTGTGATACAGCCTGTTATTCATTTAATTAATTCAGTCCTGGCGTACATTTATTGTATACATGACATCTTCAAATAAAAAAAATACTAGATAGCATGCAATCAAAACATTAATTTTATATTTTCTACATAAGGACACTCTTACAGGAATCTTTTAGCATAGAGAGGCTGCATATGCAATTCCTGCTGCCACTAAAATGAACATATTAATGAAGTAAATATAAAACAGCTTCAACACGGAACAGTCATATTGCTGTAATTAAACAAATGAGTAAGAACAATGAGAGTCTGTACCAGCAACAGAAACTATGAGCCACACACTTAGGGCAGCTTTCCTGTGCCATGCAGCATGCTAGAGAAACTGAATTTAGGATTCAGAAGACCCTATAACCAAACCCTTTATCTCCACTCTTTCTACACCACAGTTCAAAGGATCTTGCAATGGTGGGAGTTATCACAACTTGTGCAGGGTGGGGGCTTGAGACTGAGCTGACCATGACAGCCAAAGAGCAGAGTTTTTCCCAAGTGTGGGTTACAAGTCAGAAGTCAGTCAACAAGGAGATTTGATTAGTGCATGAATTTTAAACACTATCCAGAGAACTGCCTAATTCTATCCTGCTTTCTATTTAAAAATATAATAAAGCCCAAAGAAATACTTAGGTGAAAACAGACATCATAGGATATTTTGAAAACAATCTTCCTTATTCTTGGGTTCTGGGTGAAAACAGAGTAGCTGCAATAACACACCTGCCAAAGGGCATAACACATAGGGAAAAAGTCTGAATTGTTTCCAAAGATACAAGAATGGCAGCAGTCCACAGCACATTTAGAATTAAGTTAATCTAAAACCAGCAGCTAATGTCATGAACAGCAGTAGGATTCCCAGTTCAGCCAGCAGCTAATGTCATGAACAGCAGTAGGATTCCCAGTTCAGCCAGCAGCTAATGTCATGAACAGCAGTAGGATTCCCAGTTCAGCCAGCAATCATTCTCATATTAATCATTAAGGTAAATAATTATGTTCCCCAAACATAAAATTACTCCAGCTCTAAAATTCATGTTCCAAGTCTAAATAAAAATAGTTGTCTGGAAAAACAGATAGCCTGCATACTTCTGGAATCCTCACTGTAGAAAGGATGAAAGTATGGAGCAAATGAGAGCTATGTGGGGGGAGAGGGGCACCGGGGGAAGAGGTGGTATGTACACTGGGAGATTTGAGGGCTTCTTGGTTAGTCAAACTGACAGATGACTAACAGTTGACCTGGTTACATTGTAAAGCAAACACAGGTGCTTAAGATGCACATAGGCATGGAAAGACAGTCAAGCCAAGAACTAATGTCTTAAAATCAAAGGCAAAAGAATTCTGTTAAAAATAAGACTTGCCACATTTCACTTGCCAATGGAAATGCTCAAACATTCTATTTCCAAGTCTTAAGAGCAAAACTGGGATAATCAAACAAGTAACTAAATTATATGGCCTGTACCATACTAGACGTGAAATGAGATGGCAATCTCTTGATTCATTCCAGCCCTTAAAAAAACAGAAGGAAAAAAAAAAAACACCCCACAAAAACCCTAGATCTAGCTCTGGAGAGCACTACCATTCTAACTTTTCAGAACCTCATATTCTAACATTAAAGAAAAGTCCTTTTGATACATAGCTAGAGAGCTATTAATATACTAATAATTATCCAAAGTTTATTTTAAAAACAAAACAAAAACCAGTAAGTTTCTCCGATTCCTTGTTTAACAAATATTAAACCATATATAACTGAAAAAAAAAAACCCCACACCTCTACAATGTAGGAAATAAATAAACATCCAAAGTTTGGCAGACTAAGGTAAGAAATTCATTAAACAAGAATTCTTGGAACCATGATTCAAGAAAAGCTGCAGCTGCCAAATCTGTGAGCAAACAGCCACTCCATCAACGGACAAATACCGTCAGATTATGACTTGTTTCCTTCCTTCCAGTTCCTCCTCCTTAAACAGAACTGCACGTATTTCTCATTATAGAGGACTCCCTTCCCCAGCAAACCTCTTCCTCGGATATACACAAAAAAAGAATTCTTCCCTTTTATCCTGAAACACATAAACCCTCTGTCCTGCACATCTATCCCCCCTTCCCCCTTTGGCAGGACCACCTGGCACACTGCAAGCTGAAGCAGTGGTTAGACCAGTTAATTTGCTTCTGGAATTGGGACTGGAACAGCTTTTAAAGTGCATCAGGTTATCCATATGAGAAAATCTTCAGGATGACATTCACTTTATTGCAGCACTGCTGTTTAAGCAACTGGAATCAGGGGTTTCATTCACTGTCTCTAATGAATCAGGGGTTTCAATCACTGTCTCTAGCGGCTGTCATTCCATTGGATTTATAATGGATCTACAACCTACGATGTTCACATCTGGGACTTCCTCTAAAAACCTCTTTGTGCAAGTTACTGTTCCACTTTCCCTGACAAAAGAGCGCAAAGGCAAAGGAAGTCCACTGCCTGCCTTTCTAAAACAAAGGTGTAAATGTGTGTTACAAACACACTGCCCTCTATTTAGGTATCTAAAGTGCAACTGAAATGTATGTTGGGTGAGGTGCCATCCTTCATCTATAAAAGTTAAAGGACTTTCTTTAGAGGAAGTAGAGAGAAGAGGAAGAAAACAACAAGAGTGATGAAAGGTTCTAATTTTTTTTTTCCTGTTTGCCATCTAGGGAATCCAAACTTCCTTGTAACAATCCCTTATCCTATGAGAACACATTCATTTCAGCATACAACATACATTTGAACGTTCAATGGACAACACAATTCTTCCTACTGCACTCACTAAAAAGATAAGAAGGACAAAGAGACAAGTTAACCCTAAACTGTCAATTGTAAAAGATCCTGTCGTTTCCCCATTTTCTTTTGCCTTCCAGAATTCAAGAATTGTAACACAAAGAATGTCACTGTGAATTGAGAGAAAAAAACAAGAGTTCATTTCACTAACTGGATATTTAGTGCAAACTCCACTGGATATAAATAATCTCTTGACCATCCATTGCTTTGATAGCATAAATTCTTCCAAGCCCTCTATGGCAAATGAAAATTTAGGAATTAATAGACATCCATTCATCATTTAAGTTTCAGCATTCATCTAGTTGATAACAAAACCTATTGCCACACACACTCTGGAATAGTTTCAAATGCTGCAACAATGAATTTAAAGCACCACAGAAAAACAGCTGAGGACATCTGCATTCTGTGATTGTAAGGTCAGGAAACCAAAAGCTTTTGTTTTTGTTTTTCTGGTACCGTTTCAATGAAGGCGGGAAGAGGCGCGGCAGGGAAGTGGCACAAGAAACCATCAAGAATCTAAGGCAGCTTTTTAAAAAACAAACAAGAAAACCCCCAAAAAAGTCTTCAGCTTGCATCTTTAAAAGCATCCTAAACTCCTTTTTTCATTCTTTAACTACTTTGCAGGTAACCCAGGAAAGCAGATAGACACAATGTATTTTAATCAAGACAGCCTGGCAGAAATTTTCAAGGAAATGTTCTTAAAAAAACAGAATTGTTTTACAGAACTACTTTTCTGCTTTAGCCACAGCAAAAAGACTCACAAAAAGATATTTCGGTCTGTTTCCAACTGAGCAACAGAAGCAGCACTCAAAATTACAATGACAGGCGTGTTCTGAGTCCCGGGGGCTGGGGGTGGTGTGCCACTTCCATTACACAATAGATCTGAAATATGTGCAACAGAAGATGCTAAGAAAGGAAAAGGGTGGCTTATCTTTCAGGGCCCCGCACTTCAAGAAAGATGTTGAGGTGTTGGAGCGAGTCCAGAGGAGGGCGACCAAGCTGGTGAAGGGTCTGGAGGGTCTGACCTACGAGGAACGGCTGAGGGAGCTGGGGTTATTTAGCCTGGAGAAGAGGAGGCTCTGAGGTGACCTTATTGCAGTCTACAACTACCTGAAGGGAGGTTGTAGTGAAGTGGGAGTTGGCCTCTTCTCCCGGGCAACTAGCGATAGGACAAGAGGACACAGCCTCAAGCTTCGCCAGGTGAGGTTCAGGTTGGACATTAGGAAGAATTTCTTTACAGAAAGGGTTATTAGACATTGGAATGGGCTGCCCAGGGAGGTGGTGGAGTCACCATCTCTGGATGTGTTTAAGAAAAGACTGGACACGGCACTTAGTGCCATGGTCTAGTTGACAGGGTGGTGCAAGGGCAACAGTTGGACTCGATGATCCCTGAGGTCTCTTCCAACCTGGTTGATTCTGTGATTCTGTGATCTTCAGAATAGAACACAATTCTTTTACGTGTACTAGAAATATAAAACAGAAGTAGAGACAAGCACATTTTAAGCATATTTAATATAGAAATCAGCTGTTCTCCTCATGCCTACCTAAGACTGGCGGACCCAGTGAGCCTGCTTCAGGAAAGCCTGGGCAAAAAGCAGCACAGACCACCTCGGGGAACCCTCCTGAACCACTGCGGATCTCCTTTCACAGTGACATGTCCCATTCAGTTAAATGTCCCCACTTTTTACACTCCCATCGCCCTCCAACTCCACTCTGACGACTGATGGAAACATGTCTGTGTAAAAGCACAAGGATCAAATGTTATTGAAGCATCTGTCCAGTCCTTTAACCAAGTATTTGTATTCTTCTGGGATACCACTGAGGTTTTGCATCGAAGAGGAAAGCCGTATTTTAAAATACACATGAAGCCTTTCAGGCAGGTTTCAATGACATACAGAGGTCAATAAAATACAAGAAGTTCAGCTACACAACCATCTCAGTATGAGAGCCCTGTCCAGTATGTTTCACTTCGTTATCTAACCTTTGAAAACAGTGTTTTGCAGCAACCTGCCTCAATAAGGACTGCCCCTCCCACCAAAAAATGCCCTGTAAGAAAGTCATCAAGTTGATTGATTTTTTTTTTTCCTATTTTTAAAATAGAAGTGATTTCTAATACCAGAAAATTAATCAGATGTGCTGACAGTGTGGTCAACGGATATGACAAACTCTTAAGTTTATCTTAGCTCTGACTATATCCTTCCTTATCATCTCACCAACTACTTCTCTCAAG
Source organism: Nyctibius grandis (assembly GCF_013368605.1). Taxonomy (NCBI): domain Eukaryota; kingdom Metazoa; phylum Chordata; class Aves; order Nyctibiiformes; family Nyctibiidae; genus Nyctibius; species Nyctibius grandis. The sequence goes on along the minus strand of NC_090661.1, from coordinate 12,438,777 downwards.
CTTTCTTCCTTTCACATGTAGCATATCAAGCTTACCTTTCTTCTTCATGAGGCATGATTCATGGCTGGTTAAAAAAAAATGTTTTCAATATGAAAACCTGATTAGAACAGGAAGAACAAACTCCAGTACTTTTATCCAGTCCTGAAAACACAAGTCACACGTCCAAGTTAACCACTTAAAACTGCATATCGCCCCTTCATTCAAAGTCATAAACACAGACAATGGCTCATGGTTCCACAGAACCAAGATTACGAGTTAAATCCCTTCTCTGGTCCATCTTGAGGAAAACAAAACATTATGTTATCAATCATTTTAACTGTGGAAGACTTTATATGAAGGAAAGGGGGGAAAAAAAAGACACACAAATAAAAAAGCCCAAATACCCCACATACACACCACACAAGTACTTCCCAGAGCACACTTCGTCACCCACACATAATAGACTCAGGACTACTCATGGAACGAATTATCAAAAGAACTATCAATTCACCTCATTCAGTGGATACAACCAGATTCCTTCATTTTCCAAGCTGAGATTAGGCCCTGTTTACAAGGTCTCACCTGTAAAATGGCAGACATTCTCAAGGCTACTAACACACACAAGGGCAGACGTCTGCGTGGGGAAGGTTAGTTCATGGATCCTGAGCACACTGCCAGGGGAGACGTGAACACTGGGACATTTATCCAACACTCACTGCCTGCGATGACCCTGCAGCGTTAAAGCAACCTCACAGATCGCAGGTAACTTGTACCCTCTGGATCACAAACCCCTTAGAGGTCAGGTCAGTGTTCTGCAGATCATTCACATGGATTTCAGTCTAAAGAACTTTCTGAATATGGCCCACAACGCAGCTGTGCTTCAGGGCACCTACGCCCATTCAATCGATGGCTGCACATTACCAGCCTCTTTCCTCACACCGAAGTCTGGTGCTCCCTGAAACCTGCTGCACTGAACCATGTCCAATGGGGCTAGCTAGTCCTCATGCAAGGGAAGGAGGCAGGAGCACACAACCCCAGTAAGGACAGGGAAAGGAAGTCCACAACAATCTACAGTTAGATGGGCCTGGGCTGCCATAAAAACCTCTGACATATTCCTTCTCAGAAATGACCGACATACTGATAATGGAAATTTTACCAGCCTTCAGCAAAACTTTTGAATGAGTTGTTTCACGTTTCAAGCTCCCACACCACACACATAAAAGAGCCAGAAAGGGGCATGACAGTCTTATGCTGGTTAGAGCTGGCACTGACCTTGTTAACTCAAGGGACTTTTCTCTTCCCCAATGTAATTCTGATGACAGCTCAGCAGGACAGTGCTGGGCTTGGGGAGCAAAATCAGGAACAACAGTTAGTAAGGGAGCTTGCTGAGAGTAGCAAGTTAAGGAGGAGTAAGTAATATATGAAAATAGTAGAACAGCTCATAAAAATTTATCCTTGTAGAGGACCGAAGCAATGCACAGATTAATACATTGCAGCAACCTCAAGATCTCTGACCTGTGTTTCTGCAACAGAGAGCAATTGTGGACACAAGCAGCAGCAGCTACAATCGCAAAAAAACTTTTCCAAACTCTCCTGAAGTCATGCTGAAAGAATACTTGTGTCTGTAAAACCAACCTTTTTTCCTCACTCATTTAAACACCGAAATATTGCTATATCTGAAAATTAAAAGGTTGCTTATGACTGCCATGTTATCTGTCTGCAGAACACTTACCCGTGAAATGCAATAAAGTTTCTTTCTCAAGATGCTTCAGTATCAATATGTAAATTACTCAATACAGAGGTAAACATTGTACCTGACTGTGGCCGATCATACAACCAGTAAGAGCCAAAAACTGAATAAAAAAGGCAATACTCTACACTTCTACAGGGTAGTTTGAAACGAAAGGTCTCTTGCCAATCAAACCATAAGCAAAGTAGTATTTTCCTGGAAAGACTAAGAAACAAGCCTTGAGCAGAGGCACTCCAAGTAAATTCTTCATCATTCATCAGTTTGTGTTGGAATGTTTGATAATTTCTCCGCACAATAATATTTTATGCCTCCCAGGGTTAACATTCCAGTTCACTTCAAACTTGACTACAAACCACAAATCCGGAAGGGTTGTCAAGAAATTCAGAGACAATAATTACTGCACAACATACATCAATAAGTAATTGCTTCTGACATTGTCACTTCATGTGCATTATTTCTGCTACATGAGCCCTGCAGGTTAGAGGGAATTCAAAAGATAAGTAAGAGAAGTCATTACCAAGAACGCTCAAGTAGGGCACCACTGAAGTCACAAGGCAGATAAAAACAGTTGTAGTATTTTGCAACTACAGGATCAATAATTTGAAGACGGGGAGGAGTGTTTTCATATTTGCAAATGGCAGTATTTCCCATATAATCCATTTAAGATGTTCCCTTTGCATAGTTTCTGTCTTGCAAAAGAAACTGCAAGGAAAACAAAACAACACAAAAAAAACCCAAAGGAACAAAAAGCCACATCAGCCTACTTTGTACGCCTTGCTTTAATAAGGTGAAATTCCTATGGCTGCTTTAAAAGGCTTCAAAAGTCAGACTTGTAAACTTTAATTCTTTAGACACTGTTTTAGCATCTTTAGTCTATTCTCAAATCAAGAACCTGTACAATTTCTCCTCCCCCATACCCTACCTAAGAGCCTTCCAAATAAGCCAAATTTGTAACTGAATATTGAAGGGTGGAAGAATGAAGAGTTTAGGAGGTTTTTGAGGGGATGATTTTGCAAAGCACACAGATCAGTTTAACCTAAAATACAAATACGATAATCACAAGACTGGCATTATAGAAATAGCACCTAATAAACTGTAGCTTTAAACGTAGTTCAGCAAAGTACAGCTGCTTCCCCCTTACATCAGCTCTCCCATTCTTTATTCTACATATCAGCTACCCTAGCACGTCTGCCTCAGTTCCCAAAGAGACAAAAGATCTTTTTGGCACTCACACATGGCAAACAGCTCCAGCTTCTTGGGAAAACATAGAGGGGGCAGGGAGGAGCGGAATAAACTATTATCCAGATTAAAACATTTCACATGTGCCAGTGTAAGTCCAGCCAAAAGTTGTTGCTATCTCCTGCCCATCCACAGTGACCTACGTGAAAACAACATGTGGTCTCGGCCTTGGTGCTACTGGAGAGGCCCCCCCCAGAGTGAACACCTTGGTTAGCAATCTCAGAGAAGCAAAGAAACTGAAAAACCTCCCTTTCAGTCTCAGAATGAATCCCCAAGGGAAGAGGCACACCATTAGAGGGAACTGTGAGAAGCTTGCACCAATACCATCCATATTATGGACAAAGAGGAAGCGAGGAAAAAGCCACCAAAAACAAAACCTCAAAAATCACAGAACACTTCAGCCTTTGGAACAATCACGCAATGGCTCCCACCAATGCAATTTACTTCTGTAGCAAGTGTTGGTACTACTACCACAGCAAAGATGGAGAAATTTACTCACACACTATTTACCCTAGGAACAAACAGTATCGCAGAAGAGCTTCACTGCAAGAATCCCAGCTGGCTCCAATGCCAAATGCCATGTCTTAATTGCAAGATAAAAACACCCAAAAGAGGAAAACACAAACCAGGTCAAATGTCAGTCAGAAAAGAATATCTGCTAATTTAAATTAAGTGTGCTCCTCTTTCCCTTTAGCTACCCCCTACAAATACCTTTGAGGCAAAATAAAAGCCGGTAACTATTTAAGTCTGTTGAACGTGGAAACTAACACAGGAGCTGGTAACAGCATTGCTACATAGACTACCACAAAGGAAACTACTACCCCAGTTCCGAAATACTAAGCAATTTATTGGCTTATATAAGTGACAAATGCCTTCAATCATTTCACCACACCCATATTTTTTTAAAGTTTATATTGATACAGAATGCTGTTAAAATAAACCCTACCAACAGGAAATTTATGAAGATAAGCTGTCATTTTAAATCTGAAGCCAACAAAACAGAAAAAGAGCAACAATTCAGTTACAGACAGAGGGATGAGGTGAGACAACGTTTCTATTTTACTCGTGAGAAGAAACACTTGCTCTTGTATCAGTTTGTCAGATCAATTTTGAGTGGAGCTGGGTAAATAGTACACACCATGTATCATCTTCCTCTAGAATTTCACACCCTAGCACTAATAAAGCAGCCACTGTGCCAGCATATAGATGCCTTACTCATAATCAGTCCTGTTATGCTACATAAATTACACGCACAGATCTTGCCTCAACATCATGAAAAACAAAATGCAAAAAAAGATACGAGATACTAAGAACAACTAAAATGGTATAACATCATTACACACTAGAGCGAAAGGAGATCTAATATGGATTCTGAAAAGGCACATGAAGGGTGTCTACAAGAAGGACATTTCCTGGACACACGGGCTTCACCTAATGCTCATTTTCATCTTCCTTTAAGGATGAAGCTCTTGATCAGATGGACAACTCAAAGCATCATGATAAGGACTTAGGCAAAAGGAACACAAGTCCATCCACTAAATAAATTAATTTTTGGACCAAATCTTAAAAGACTAGCTCCAACTGGGAAGAAAGGCAGAAAGAAATACAGGTGACAGACTAGTCACTGGCCTTAGTCTTCCAGAATAAGATTTTTTTAAAAACAATCCTATTATTCAATCATCAATCTTTTCTTCACAGATTATAAGCTTTTTTTTTTTTTTTCCACCATTTGTCCTTTGTAACACTATTATTTCTGAAACAACTATTATCATCTTCATGATATGACATTCAAGACTACTAAGGCACGTGCAATGGAAAATCTTAGATTAGAATACGGTGTTCAGATATTTGGGTCTGAGTTCGGTATTTTGTAATAGCAACTCCCAGCCTACAATTACACGAGTGTAATGCAAGGGCAAGTTGATCCTTTGTTTTGCCACTCCATAATAAACAAACTATTGACAAGCAATTGTTAAAAGCTAACACATCACAGCAGAGGAAAAGAAAACAAAACATTGAGTGAAAAAGAATGTAGAACAAAAACTCCAACAGTTCCATATAGTGCAAGTATTTCCACCATCATTTGTATCACATCTAACTAACTCAACACACAAGGGACTCCAGCTGAAGATGAGATGAGGCACCGCTTCATTCTCATTACCTTTCCAGGGCACAATCATACAATCTAAATTAAGAAATCCTATCATAATGTTGCAGCATTATGGTATTATATTACACACACAAGATTTTTGGAAGTTGATGTATTTCATTACTTCCTGGTGGACACCAAGTTGACCACGAGCCAGCAACGTGCCCTCGGTGCAAAGAAGGCAAACGGTATCTTGGGCTGCATTAGTCACAGCACTGCCAGCAGGTCAAGGGAGGTGATCCTTCCCCTCTACCCCATTCTGGTGAGGCCATTCCTGAAGTGCTGTGCCCAGTTCTGTGCTCCTTAGTACAAGACAGATATGGACATAGTGGAGAGAGTCCAGCAAAGGGCCACACAGATTATTAAGGGTCTGGAACATCTCTCATATGAGGAAAGGCTCAGAGAGCTGGGACTGTTTAGCCTGCAGAAGAGAAGGTTCAGGGAGGAATCTTACCCATGTATATAAATATCTGAAGAGAGCGTGCAAAGAGGAGAGAGACAGGCTCTTTTCAGTGGTGCCCCATGACAGGACCAGAGGCAACGGGCACAAACTGAAACACAGGAGGTTCCATCTGAACATCAGGAAACACTTTTTCACTGTGAGGGTGACTGAGCACTGGCACAGGTTGCCCAGAGAGGGTGTGGAGTCTCCATCCATTCAAAAATGGTCTCAACACTGTCCTGGGCAACTGGCCCTAGGTGGCCTGGCTTTAGCAGGGGGGTTGGACCTGACAAGCTCCAGAGGTCGCTTCCAACCTCAACCATTCTGTGATTTCCTCTATGAAGGAAATGTATCTTTAACAGACCTTTGCAGCATACTTAAGAGATTTCTGTCATCACTTTTGGCACATCAACACCATCTGGAAACATGGAAATACGTCTCAGCTCCTCTCTTGCCCAGCTCAGCAACTGACACTAGGTGAAGCTTAAGCTGGATGAAGCTTGAGTTTTTTGTTGGTTTTTTGATTGGTTGGTTGGTTGGTTTTACTACGGCCTAGTAAATTTTTTTCTGTTTGCTTTAACAAGTCATCCAGTGGGAACACAACTATCAAAATAAGAAAGGATGCCCAGGTAACCACATCACTTTAATTTGGGGATAAAAAAGCCCTAGCAACAGAGAACATGCTAACTACAAAGTCCTAAATACACTATTTCTCACTATATTAAAAGAAAACAAACATATATACATATACTGTGCATTTTCCATCAGTCAGCCAACTTTTTCAGGAAAAAGCGTCACAGCTGTGCTATTTAGTAAGCTTCCAACACGCAGAGGAAAAACGCTATCAGAGGTGTCTCTTCAAGCAAAGTAACTAGACTGAGCATCAATTCATGATCTTATGCTTCATTTATAAGTCTGCAGAAAACGCCGTACCATCAATATTAAGGTCGAATACCCGAAATACAGTTTCATTAGCTTGGTGAGAACAAAGTCTGCCGGCAGCATCCCCGGGGGCCTTGGCAACGACCACCAGCTCCCTGCGGCCCAGCTCCCTGCGGCGGCGGTGGGGTGGAGATGACATCATGCCAGGCTGCGCTCCGGCAGCCCTGACGCAGGAAAAACCTGGAGAGACCCGCTGTGCCCGGCTTCACCGTGCCGGGGAAGCATCCTGCTCCCCACCCCTGCATCCTCCAGCTGAAGGGCCAGTGCCTCTCTCCCAACAATGGACACTTACGAAGCAAATTGTTTCAACAGTACAAGGATTCAGAATCTAATTTTCAGCACAGAAATAAGGCGGAGGGGAAAAAAAAACAGTGCACAATAACCCTTTCATTCGAACAAGAAAGCCTTCCAGGAAGTACAAAGTGTTTCAAAGCTTTATCCAAAACCCACTGAATCAGAGGCCCTTTCCATTTATACCAGTGGACACCGGAGGAGGCTACAAGCTAAGACACAATCTGAAAGCATTATCAGTCACACTATCATGCATTATCAATAACACAACAAACGTAAGAAAACACACTAGAATTCCAGCTAGTTCATATGCTGTGACGTTATCATAAATTTATCCCCCTCCCCCTTGTTTCCCCCCTCTTTTTTTAAACATTTTCCTCAAATCATGCAAAAATCAGTCTCCCCCATAAATACTAAAACCCACACCTTGTCACAAGCAACACCATTACAGTATCATGGTGGAATAACAGAATCGAAGATGTATTGCACACTACAGTTTTACATACTATAGATGTAGTCCTTGACAGAAAAGCAAATACAGAAAGAACATCACGCTCCAGCTTTCAGATCTGTGCACTCAGACAGAATATTCTGAAAAAGGCACTGACGTCTTCCAGTTTACTATTAGGTAGCTAGCTCAAAGTAATATAGTGCTGGTTTTAAATTTAATTATGCGAGAGGAGTTATTTATGTGCCTTGCACTACGTTACACAAATAGATACGTACTAAATGAATAACCAAAATTAACATCAGAAACTGTTTTCAATCTAGAAACTTTGTTCATTTGTGATTTAATCAAGAAAAATCTGTAGAACCTCACATATCCTTCAACGAAATTATACTGCATTTTGTTCTCTTGGATTTCTTAAATTAAATTGATGCTGTAATTTAAAGTGCCATTATAGAGCAGACCGTTATGCTGTATTCACTCTTCAAGAATTGAATTGCAGTCTACAGTGATTTTAACATTAGACAAACATGAATTCTTCTAGAGTAAGGTACTGCTCAGCATGAGGAACAGACGAGAAATTTTGTTTGAAGCCATTAAAAGCAAAAAAAAAAAGTTTTCATCATAGCCAAAATTTAGGAGAGTTCAATGTAAGAAGGGAGTTCTAATAACAAAAATTTCACTATACAAGAAACAAGTGTATTTAGTTCTTTTTTTAAAACAGAATGATGTTAAAAAAAAACCCTCATGACATCTTATAATAGCAAGCTAATTTAAAAAAAAAAAAAAAAAAAAAGAAAGAATATATCACTGGTCAAGTTCTGAGCTCAAACACACAAAGTACTGATGTTAGGTCAGGTTTTCACCAGCACATTCCTGTATCTTTCTGAACAGCTGAAGATGCTAAGCAGCAATCTAACTGAAGTCAGTACAGTGAAACTAAAGCTGAAACAAGGTGCTGCTAAAACCAAGAACAGATTTGTAACCTTAAAAACACAGGTGTGACACAATGCTGTGAGACAGATTGATATGGTTTCACTGTGTATTGGGTGTGAACATTCTCATCTGACAGAGTAATTACTTCCTAATCCGATTTGTTTTCAGATACTGCCAGAAGAGAACTCTTATCCTCTGCTACAACAAAACTTAATACAGAACAAGCAAAAAGTCTTCACTTTCTCTCCCAAATCTGATTCATTAAGATTACCTGCGTGTTTCAAACGTCCAGGAGCCTGACTAAAAGTTGATAAATGCAACCAAGCTCCAAAAAGAGCACAGTACATCGCTGTTAAGACAGAGATGATCCAAAATAATACCACTGCCACCACGCAGCCTTGACTTTGAAAAGGCCCTTTAAATGAGGTGCTTTGTTGGGGGGGGTTAAGAAGTTGGGTACACTTCTACCAACACACGCTTGTGCACAGCCGGGCACTTCTGCGTGCCAAGCACTCAGGGCACCTCACAGACCCCGAGGCGCCCGTGCCGGCGGCGCGGGGCACAAGCGCCGCTGCCCGGGGCGAGGGGCGGCGGGGGATGCCGGCAGCTCCCTCCCGCTCCCCGCGCAGTGCCCCGGGGCCGCCCCAGCAGCGCCCGGCGTCCGTGGAGCGGGAAGGCGGCGAGGCCGGACCCCGTCTCCGGGGCTGCCGCCCCACCGCCGCCACCACTGAGCCGACCGCTGACGGCCGCCGCCCCCCGACCCCGCGGCCACTCACCGGAAAGCTCGTCCGGCTCCAGCCCGGTCTCGGTGTCCAGCCCGCAGATCACGAAGTAGTCGGCGAAGCGGCCGGGTGCCGAGGAGCCGCCCCCGCTGCCGCCGCTCATGCTGGAGCCCGAGGGGTGCGCGGGGCTCAGGGGGTGCGGGGCCAGGCGGCGGCGGGCGGCGGGGCTGCGCCAGCTGCGCCAGCTGCTGCGGCCGCCTCCATGATGGAGCGGAGCGGGCAGCGCCGCACGGCATTGTGGGTACAGCCCCCAGCTGTTCCCGCGGGGGGGCGGCCCGGGCAGGGGAACCGCAATGCTGCGCCTGCGCGCTGCGCTCGCGGGGTGACGTGATGCTGCTGGTCCAGCTGGGGGGGGGCGGTGCGCGCGCAGAGGCGGGTGGTGGGGGGTGCCGGGGGTGGCCGCGCGCGGGGCGCCTGCTCTCTGAGGGGCCGGTGAGGCGGGCGGGCGGCCGTGAGGGCGGGCGGTCAGGGCGCGGCGGGACACGGCTCTGCCCTGCGCCGCCCGGCCAGGGGCCGTGCCTACAGCACCGGCCCGAGTGGCGGGGCGGGGGGGCGGAGGCTCTGCCCGCCTCTGCAGCTAGGACAAGGAGGCTCTGCCAGGGGCTCCTCGCTCAAAGCACGGTTTAGTGTTGGTTGTGCTTTGAAAGCACATCGGGACTTAGGTCTTCCCTTACAGCTTCTCATGAAGACTGCTGCCCCAGTGGTGGTTGTGACTCCACGGCTTTGTTAAGCAGCCGTACCCTGAAACAGGCCCAGGCCATGAGGGAGAGAGGGTGAGTGCAGGGGATGTGCTTTTTGGGTTGGTTTGTTTTTTCTATTTGAATTAACATCACAGACGTAACTCCATTCGCAGCTGGGCTTCACAGCAGAGTGAAATCCCCTCCTCCACCTCAGCATGGAAGGAAAACAACCCCTGGGGAAGAGGCAAAAGAAGAATGACTCAAACCAAGTTGTTGAGGGACTAATAGCACGTACCCATGCTCTAAGTTGACAGCATGTCTTTCCACTGACCACAGAGGCACCTGGGATAGCCTTGCTAGACTAAAATGAGGTCTGTAAGCAGTTCCCCTTCCTCTCCTCACTCAGTTCTCTATTTGTGGCTTTCACATCAGAATTCTTCCCTATCTTGTAGGGCTTATAAAAAGAGAAATTAAAACTTTTCAGTCTTTCAGGATTATTATCTAGGACTGCCCAGGTAGTTAAGGTTGCATCTACAACGCTGAATTCATCAGACACCAATCTATTTAACATGCCATCAAGCATGCAAAACTTGACATATTTGAGTTTACATTGCCAAGACAAGGAGTTCTTTGCAGGCACAAGAGACAGCAGCACGTGTAAGACTTCACTGTTAATGGTCTACAGCCTTTTGCAGTGCAATAACTAAGCTAAGAATTGTGGAGAGCTTTTCCATCCTTCTGGGAAATAGGGAGAACTCTAAGAAGCACTGGTGCTATTAGTATGCAGTTGATTAAGACTGCACGGGCCACAGAATGGCTTATCAATGAGTGAAAGTATCGCTTAGATTGGATTGACAGTTCTGACAGCTCAGTTTTAAACCACTGGTGAACCTGAGGGAGAGATTTCAGTAAAGCTAGCAGGATAATTAGGAGCAATACTAGAGTGAAAGTCTCAACTCTACCATAAGCACATATATTTAGATTATGTTGAGCCTGCCTGGTGCTTTGCAGAAGACAGCAACAGAGAACAGAGCTAGGTAACTCTGGTTGCTCTTACTCTGCTATGTTCTCTAGCCATTTTTTTTCACATTTTGCTTCTCAGTCTGCTTTTGATGTGGCAAAGGACAATATATTGAGCACGTGCTAAACCTCTTTTGAGTAAGCCTGAACTGTAGTTTAACCCTTATAAACAAAAGTCATAGCCTGAGGGTCTCAGGACTTGCAAGAAAGTCTAGGGAAACAGCAGAGATATTGCGGGGGGGGGGGGGCAGGGGGAGGGGTGTCAAAGAGTAAAATGGGGAAATAAAAAATTGTTCTTACTTGCACTTTAACTGTTCCAGCACTAACCATGTATTCAGAAGATTTAGCAAATAGTTAGATGGGCCAGTAAGTAAGCAGAGGATTACCAGAAACACTTTTGAACAGCAATATTTAAATGCACACACGCTTTCCTATGCAACAGGGTAAGGGACAACAAATAATATTTTAAAAGCAGAGCCTCAGACTAAGAAATTCAGATTTGCTTTGAATTGCTACAATAAAGTAATAAGAAGCGAGGAACTGCATGAACCAGATTCAACAAAAGGGTAATTAATCAAGAAAGATAATCAAGAGGCAGCACAGTTTTTGCTGTCAAAAGCTCATTCATACTTCGTCAGATAAATTCTCTGCTTTCCCAAGCAGCTTACAGCCTAGTCTCTCTTAAATCTAGGCATCCAGTAGGTGTACCCAAACAGCTAGAGCCTTCTCCTCCCCTTTTGTCAGTGACTGTCTCTTTTCCGTTATATCTTCCCCCTCCCCAACTATTTAATTTCTGAAATATTCCTGCCTAGTGACCACAAGCAACATCTGTGATGCTTAATTCAAAGGCCAGTAGCTTTGTCACTCTTCTTGAGCAATGTTCCCATCACAAGAAACACCCAAAATATGGCAATTTTGTCAGTAAACTTTGCATAGATGTCCTTGAGTAAGGCAACAACACTCTAGACTACATTATGAATTCTTGAAAGTATTCTTTATGATGTTGAGAAAATCTGTGGAATTGTGAAATCTATGGAAACTATGTTTAGTCAGAGAATCATAAAGCTGTATTAGTAAATAGGAAGTGATTTAAAAGCTTCATTGTCTTTGTCAGGATCTAGCACTGTTGATTCAGCTGCTGTTTTCAGTGGCAAAGACTGGGATTTTTTTTTTTATTTTATTTTGTATATGGTGTCTTCTAACTAATTTGATTAAGTTAATTACCCTGGATTCTTTAAAAAAAAAAAAAAAGTGACACAACATTAAAGCAATCCTCTCCAGCCTGCGAAACTGGACACTTGAAACCAGCTGTGATTGCTTAATGACAATGCGTTCGGTGTAAGCAATATCCATGCAACAGACTTCTGGAATGTAGCCTGCACACCAGCTCACCTAACACATACATCCTCCCACACCAGGGCACAGATCAGAGAACTGTCACGCCAAGGTGCTGAATCTTTCTTAAGCTCCCATGCAGCATTGCCCCTCTTCTCCCCAGCTTCAGGAGCCCAGACCTGGTGGTGCAGCTTGTGAGCAAGTCATAGATCTGTTGTGCAGGTGTATCTACTACCAGGGCTCCCAGACCCTCAGATGGGCAGTGGCACCAGGCCACTTGTTGGTGAGGTCCAAGTTTGTCAATACCCGAGATGAAGGCAGAGGGCAAGTATGTGAGAGTCTGGTTTTGTTTCTGCTCCTTTCACTGCCACTTGTTGAGGATGGTGCCCCAGCCTAAGGAGGCCGAGTCCTCCAAGGTGGAGGCAAAGGCCAAGGCACTGACAGCCAAGAAGGCTCTTGAAAACATCCACAGTTTCAAGAAGGTCTGCAAAGTTCTGCTTGTGGTAGGCCTGAGACTCAACCCAGTGGCTGCAAAGGCAGCCCAGGAACCCCTGGTGCAAGAGCACCCCATAGCAGAACAATGTTGAACTTTAAATCATTATAAGGTTCTCTTTGACTGCAGAATCAACCATGAAGAAGAGAGAAGATAATACCCCAATTTTCATCACTGATGTCAAGACCAAGGCAAACAAAGGAACAAAAGGCTTTCAGGAAACTGCACAATATTGACATCATCAAGGTCACACATTGGTTAAGCCTGAAGTCTGGTTTGAAGATTTGCAGCTGTCTGGCCTAGTGTCCTAGTTGAGACACTAGATCCACAGAGGGGCTTGGGTATCAACATGTCTAATTTACTGCATCTGCTTAATAAATTTTATAGTATTCAGACTGAGCATTTAGGATCTCCCTTAACACTGGAGGAGAATCAGAGGATATTAGAGGCTATAGTTCAGGATAAGTCCCATCAAGGTCAGCATATCAAGATAGACACTGCCTGTAAGAGGGGCCTGAAGGCACTAATAGGCCTTAGTGGTCCTGACCCACCTCAGCTGGGTTCTCAACCCCACCAGGGGTACATTTAAGTCAGGCTGCTGGGCTGCCTCAGAACCTGGTTACCCTTAATGTCACAATCCTGACCTTGTGTTGCTGATTTGCATTTCTGGCTTGACCTCAGACCTGTCTCCTCACTACAGACTTGCTTGATGACCAAGACCCTTGCTTGAGGCTGCCCCTGGCCTGCCCTGTTCCCTTGCTGGAGGTAGTGGGACAGGCCAGATGGGCTCTGCCCTTCCAACCCCCACCCTCGGGATATTCCCTGTGAGAAATCATTTTAACACAGAACACATGGTCAAACAGTGATTTAGTGATTTGCTCAAAACACTTTCTCATGGCATACAACTCTTCAAAGTACAGTAAACATTGCAGATTCCAGATTATTGGATACACTGCTCGAGGGCTACGTTGTTGTCCTGGTTTGGCCTAAACCAGGCCGATTTTCCTTTCAGTGATTTTTACTTTCAGCTAAGTCTCCTCTAAGTAACTGCACTTTCTGAAACTAACTGCATGTTTTGCAGACAGTGTCTGCTTCCAGGACTGATAACGCTCGAAGTTTGTAGTTATCGCTGAGGCACCGGTAGGGATGTTGTGCAGAAAGGCTCTTGCTGTACTTGTTCTTGAGAGAAACCAAGGTCACTGCTGAATTCCTCACTGCTTACGAGTGAAGAGCCAAAGGGGGGTCGCAGCTGCAGGGGGGAGCGGACAGGGCAGGTGACCCAAAATTGACCAACGGAGGTATTCCATCCCATACACATCATTCTCAGTATAAAGCGGGGGGATCACGAGGGTCTCGCTCTCTTTCTGCTATGGCCGGTGTCCAAGGAGGACTGCGTCTGTTTTCCTGCTGCCCCCGATCCCGATCCGTGCATCCCTGAATCCAGCTCTCGACCATCGCTAGGCCCAGCCTGGGCCTTCCCGGAGCCTGCCCTGCAGTGCCGGTGGTGACGTGGCTGACTTCAGGGGAGCTCAATCTTGGTTTTGTATATATATTTTTATATATTTGATTATTTCTATTATTGTTATTATACTCTTTTTCATTATTATAGTTTATCAAAACTGTTTTAACTTTCCAACCCGGAAGTCTCTCTCCCTTTTCCCTTTCCCTTTCCCTTTGGGGCGGGGGGGGGATAACAGAGAGCATCTGCCGCAGGTTTAATAGCCGGCCCAGCTTTAAACCGTGACAGTTGTGAAAGAAAAATCAGGAGTTATGACCACAACATTACATCTTACTTCCAATGCAGAATTTTAAAAGTTACTTCCCACCATTGCACTCCCATTCCTCTCCAGAGACTCCTAACCTTCTGTCTTCTAATGTTTTAAGGCCATGAGGATATCATTGAACTCCTAGAGATGTGCAGAAGCAGAATTTTGGGTTTGGAAGATTATCTACAGAAAGCTTTTATGAGGCCTCTCGCATAGTTGTACACCAGCCATCAATCTGAGCTCTCATAATCCAGATCCAGATTCTTCCTTGTGTACTATAAAACACGGAAATATGAATTATTACACTAGCTGGAATATTTTTAAGAACAGGAAGGGGAGTTACAGTATATTAGTAAACATATTACGCTCTTATTCATACTAATAGTCATTACTAAAAGGCCTTAACTTCTTTTAGTTTGGGTGACAGAGAGCTATAAAGCCACCAGCTGAGAGTTAAGACAGAAATGTGTGTCACTGCAAAACATCAATTGGTCATAAAAATAATCAAAATAACTAACTTGTCTTTGAGGGAAATTTGAAAGGCTCTCTCTGGATCCTGCTCTCCCATCAAAACTTCTTTCATTTCCCTCTTAACACTGTCATATTAAAATATATGGTTCACAAACCTCACACTATTTATGACAGTTTTCTATAATTTGACCTGTATTCTTTTCAGCCTTCTGGCAAAAAAAAAATCCTCCAGTTTTGTCATCTCGCAGAAAAGATTTTCCCACATTATGAAGAACAGTTGATTATATATTTGAGGGATAGATTGACTTCCTCTTTCTGGCACTGGCTCTGTAGCAGGTGCTAAGGAATGGACAGGCACTCACATGGCACTCCTGGGACAGCATTTGTCACTGTGCTGAATTTTGAATGGGGGAATTTGGCTAGAAGGTATGCTGCTTAGTGCTTTAGCTCCCACAATTCCCAGAGTTACCAGTCCACTGTTATTACTTACAAGAATGAAAGAAAGAAAGAATATGTGACTAAGAAACAGAAAGAAATGCATTTCCTGCTTTGTTCCTTTCTAAAAGCAAAACACCAGAGGTATGAATTTCATTCCTGTAGCAACTGCTCTAACAAAGGCTTGTATTTCAGTTAGTCCTTACATCTGTAAAAATGTACCTGCAGTAGCTGCTGGGTGTTTCTGTCCTTGATCAGCCTGGTTGAGCTGATTCTGCTGGTTGTTCAGCTTAATCCAGAGTAAACTGCATGGTACGAGGCAGGCAGCATACTTCAGTTCTAATGCAAAGCAGAGCAATCCACACTGCATTCTAGTTACTACCATAGAACTAGGTTAGCACAGAAGTTATAAACGATTAATAGTCTCAGGAACAACACACAAAAATCTTTTACCTAACAACAAAAACCATGTTTTGATTTTGCATAATAGCATAGTTCACTAACATTTTAAAGAGACTCATCATTTTAAAATTTTTACTTCTTTTGTTTTAACCTTTCAGCAATTTTTCAGCACCCATTTTCTATACAAGGCAAAAAAAGAATTCCATAAAGTGGACATAACAGAACATTAAGGGAAGGTGGATGAAGCTGGAACAACTTTAGCACATAAGCCTTCCATCAGGAATTAATAAAAAAAAAAAAAAAAAAGAGCAAATTATGCAAATGGTTCTATTTGAGGAGATAAAACAAGTTAGACCCAATTGCCTTCCAGTGCAAAATACAAAAACTTTTCAAAATTACTGTTGTATGTGAGAAATTAATTTCAGACAGAAAAGGAAGTCAAGTTTACCTAAGTGTTCTGAAATAAAGGTAGAAACAGAATGAATCTCATCTACAAATGTAATCAGCTCAGTTTAATTTTTAATCAGTCATTAAAAATACCATTTAAGAACTCATCCCTTTTAAACAGGTTAATAAAAAATTCAGCTTAGTGGGAACTTCAGCATGCTTCATTGTACTCAAAAATACAATGTTTCACGTATCATATAATAATAGCTTTATTATCAAATGGCAAGAGACATTTAGTAATGATGTCATGCAGGTATCACAAAAAAATCCAAAAGATAAACAGGTCACCTAACAGCTCAAAATCTCTTGCAATTGAAAAACAAAGCTACATCCTCCCGATTTCCCGGTTTGTTTCATGGTAGCCAGTTTTCCTGTCAAACTGTTATGGCTATCTCTTGGATCACTTGCCGGATTCCCTAAAGGAAAGAGTAGGGTAGTACAGTATTCCACAGCACCGTGCTTTTTTGCCTTTTTCACAAGGCCTCCCTTACTCCTCACAACCCTCAGAAGTAGTCCTCATAGGGTAGGAAACTGCCTGAGGCCGTCGGCAGCCAAAGATAAACACAGGACAGGTTAAAAAACGCTAAGGTTTTGCAAAAGGAAAGAACCTTATTTTCCACCTTTTTAAGGTCTTAAGGCTTTTAGTCACTGTGACAGAAACCCAGTCTGTGGCTGAAACACAACAGGTTTTTCAGTAACACAGCCTGATCCCACCTACACAGTGAAAATGTCCAGTGATAGCATGATTCACATTAAATTGCAACATAGTTCAGTTCCTAGAGCACAGGAAGTTCAACCTCGACATGAGGAAGAACTTCTTTACTGTAAGGGTTACAGAGCACTGGAACAGGCTCCCCAGAGAGGTTGTGGAGTCTCCTTCTCTGGAGACTTTCAAGACTCGTCTGGATGCGTTCCTGTGTAACCTACCCTAGATTGGTCCTGCTCTGGCAGGGGGGTTGGACTCGATCTCCACAGGTCCCTTCCAACCCCTAACATTCTATGATTCCTTCTTTAGTGTCAAGGTTCTGCCAAAACATTGGCTTTAATACAGCACAGAAGGGATTTTACAACAGCATCTGTTATTGACCAGAAATTGAAACAAATTTTGAGAAAAGCCACTGGACAATAACTAGTAGGTAATTTACTTTAAGAGTTCATCTACATGAAAAATTAACTATGCAGAAAAGCAGGCTGTAAATATACAGCAACTTCACACGCAATGGTCCAGGGGACACTTGCTCACAATAGTGAAACCCACACTCAAGTTTACTATGGAATAAATCCCCTGGGTAGATGACCTCTGAGATTAGAACTGCAGCAATAAAAGTAATCACTGCTCAGTTTTAAATGCCAATAAAGTACACTTTTAGAGTAAATTCTAAATAACAAAACAATTGCTGAAGCTAAGTGATCTTACAATAAACTTGCAAACAGAAGTGATATGAATTCCTTTATCCACCTAAGTAAAAAATACCATTTATTGTGCAGCCCAGATTTAAATAAAAGACAAATAGTCTATCAATAATATTTACTATGTATTTACATGTAATACTGTGATGCAATGAAGGAGTCAATTAACATGTTAAAAAAGAACAAAACACCCTTTAAAGGTACCAGTACCTTTCACATTATCACATTTATGGAACTGTTCTCATACCTCAAATGATCTATCATACGATGAGTTAACATGAGGATACAGACAAATAAACCCTTGAATTGGAGCACATGCTGAGGTGTTGACTCCCCTTTCAGCAAGGTACTTCAGGGGCACCACCTTAAAGCACATAAGCAGCACTGGTTTCAGTAGGCTAAAACTTAAATGCGCACCCTGGCTCCTTGCTGATCAGGGCCTCATTTTATGGGATTCCACTGACAATACAACAAACTACAACAGTTACAAGCATACAAGGGGAGGTATCATATACCTTATTGAGTGAATATATATACTTCTACTTAGAGGTGAATCATAGCTGGTTACCCATTGCTGGTTACTGACTTACCAGACAATGGAATCATCCTTTCAATTTTCTATACACTGACACAAGAGCCTTCTGTTACGTGACGCTTTGAACATTATCTGGAATCAGCTCTTTAATAAGAACTGCACCAATTTGTGTACCTGACATTTCTTCTAGCTAATTGCGCTGCAATGGGAAATTTTATACTCTACATATTGCTTGAGAAATGGTAATATTACACTACTTAAACATTTTTACATCACTTGAAAACTGGAAGTTTTATATAGTCATATGATCATTTTCTTAAATTGGCAGGATAAATCTGTGAAATATTGGCAAAATAATCAACATTAAAAAAATAAAATTAGAACTTCAAAATCATCAGCCAGCTACAGTAAAAATTCTAACCTGCTCTCTCCCTTCCTATATCCTCTCCCAGAATAAAACTTTACAGAGGACAAGAGGGAATGATGTGACACTTTGCCTTTGTTAATCCAGTTAGTAAAGCAGACATAGGTTCAAGTATTTAAATCCACACAGCACTAATAAATAGAAGTAAACAATCAGGATGAGAATATCACTGTAGTCAAAGTACTGAAAAAACCCTTTGTTTCTGAATGAGCACCGTTATTATATTATGCTATTATTTTAGAACTCCCAAAGGCAAAAAAAAAGAAAAGAAATATTGTTGATGAGAAATGTATTCAGACCAGAGCCCATGCAAGTCTACAGAGAATGTTACAAAATTGGACTGAATAATTAAGGGCTTTTTCCTGCTAGTTTTAGAAAGCATTACTGTAGTTTATGTCTACATTACCATTTTTGCTCTGCATATAATCAGAGCAAAATGTTACATCTGTGTTTTCACTTCCCTCACCCTGAGGGCCACACACACCTCCTCCCAAAGTAAAACACTGATGCTTTGGTTACAAAACTATATGCAGTACATGTCTGAACACAGTTCCTTCAATTTTAGGCCACATGTCATTTAAAGACAAGCCTCCCCTTTCATTGCTTAAGATCCAATAGAAAAGCAAATATACAAATATCAGAAGTGCTGATCCTGAGATGAAGTATGGGAAATTCTGGTCCAGTTTGATTCTTATTCAAACTTCTGTTTCAGTTTCTTCTGGAAGACAGCGGGTAGGATGGAGAGGATGGCTAGAATCATGAGAACAAAAACCGAGTTCCAGGAAACAGCTTCCCCTGCTGTTGTAAGTTGGTACAGCGTTGTTCCTGCCTTAATGGCTACAAAAGACGGTGGTGCCACACCTGGAGCCAGGAATTAGAAGGGTAGGAGGGCAAAGGAAGAAAAAACAGCTTGTTACGGTGAAAAAAATGGAAAAAAATAATTAATTAGTCATCCAACTTTTAAACACCAAAAATTTCAGACTTCATTGCCTTGTATTTTTATTTTTTAGAGAGGTGTGTAAATACAAAATTCAAAGACAAAAACCCCTTATCAAAAGAACTGGTTTTATGCCATTTTTAATATTTTTAACAGCAACTCAAACACAGAAGAATAAGAAAATAATCTCTGCTCTTTAGACTCTGCAGTTTCAAGTTGTCTCTCTACAGATTTTATTTCAGTTCATAAAGGAAAAATATAGATTGTGCATAACTAAATTTAAAAATATTTGCAAAAACACACCAACTACAAAACTAAAGTGTTTAGCACTACATGAATTAAATTATTAATTCACTCCTAGGAAGATATGATTAACAAAGTGGAGTGGGGAGAAACAATCCTCCAGATCAAAGTCACATACATCCTCACACAATTACACTGAGCTCAACATAGGAGCTTTTAGAAGTTCACAGAAGTATTATAGTCATGGAGTGGAACAAAAAGTTACTAATAAATTGTGTGTATAATGTACGTTTCCTTAAGCAAGTAAGTAGCCCGGGCTCATTACCTCTGATCCAGTACATCAGAATAGTCCTGACTATTAAGATCTTTCAATGCTATAAGCTCCACGCATTGGAAAGTACAAACCCAATATTCTCATATACCCTTTCAGCTGCCCAATAGGTGGTGATCTCTGCTGAACAATGTGTACAGAGAGACACTAACAATATCTCTTCTTCTGGCTACCCCCAAGCTGCAGTTCACCAGCCAGAATTCTTACCTAGAAAAGTGCCAATGAAAAATACTTTCAATGGCACATTAATTACAGGAGATGTTATATTGATAAACCAATTGGGAAGAAAAGGTGTTATTCTCAAAAATATTATGTAGTTAATGAGGTGTTCTCTGTGTCGTTCAACCTGCCAAAACAGAACCAAAAAAAAAAAAAAAAAAATCAGTAAAAAAATCCCTGCTTTGAAAATACATGAAAATAAAAATCATTTAAATGATAAGTGACTCAAGGAAGAGTCATCAGTGAATCACCTGTTAAATAGTACTGAAGTTAGTCTGGAAATACCAGTCTGTGGTAGAGCATGGTGATGACGTGTCTGAATCAGCCAACTTAAACAGCAAACAAGTAATTCAGCACAGCAGCAGGCCTAACCCTAACTTTAGCGCAGCAACCTCTGCCTGTCTAGCTGTAGCCCAATCAACACAGCCAGCTTGTCATCCTATTCCTAAAGCTTTTGCAGGAACTAGCAATGAAGTTTGTTCCTCAACCCATTCTGTCCTAACGATCGAACTTGAAACACAGCTGTATTCCTCACTTGGAAACTTACCCAGGTCATGGTTCTGAAGTTCATCAAGTGGCTGCTGCCAGCACAGTTGCAAAACCTATCTACCCATACATTAGGATGCCTAGCATTAACATTTACCCAGGAGCAACCACAATAGCCCCAACTTTATTTACTGTCTTAATTATTTTCTCAAGTCTAGCCCACCTCCTTACACTAGGTACTATGTCAAAGCCTCTTCTCCTTCCAGCCTAGCTTTAGCACATCAGCCCTTTCAAACAAAAACTGTAACCTCAAACCAAGTTACAAGGATAACAAAGCACTTCCGGACTGTCCTGGCAGGCCTTCACTAAGCCTAAGCCTAAATATGGTCACCTGGCCCCAAACAGTTGAAATAAAACTTGTCTGACTGCAATTCCATCTGAAATCTCATGTAGCAACTCACCCCAGTGACAACCCTGTTCTTCCCCCAACTTTAGCTTTAACTGCAACACAAAGTCAGCAGCCCTGCTGTTGTTCAGTAATACCACTGTGGGTTTTTTTAATCTTAGTGAAGGACAAATATTTAAACATTGATCAATCCTGCATATAAAATTCTTAGCCCTCAGAATGCATGCATGATATAGTCCAATTAACCTGGAAACACTGAGATATGAGCTGCACATGTAATTACATAATTCTAAATCACATATCCAGTTCTAGTAATGGAAAAGGTAACCATTTGCTACCCAAGAGAATAGCCTCAAGATTATACTGTGATATTAAGATTTACTTGGGTCAAGAGTCAAAAATACTACCATAGTATTTAATAAGGTTAATTGTGCAGGACATAGCTCCACATCTTACCTAATGAGGAACAAGTTTACAGTATTTTTACGTGATTCAAAAATCTTGAACAGAGTACAGTAGTAAGCTGTGCTTCATACTTGCCAAAAAAAAAAAAAAACAAACCCTGTTTGAACACGTTTCAGAGTATCAAAGCAAGAGACACAGGGTCAAATACTAATCACATTAGGATTTTGTACTGCAAGATCTTTAACTTCATCTGACAACATTTGCTGAAACTGATGTTACCAGATGCTGTAAGAGAAAGTTTCTAAATGCTCCAACCACACCAACATCTTCAAATTAAGGTTTTGCAATCAGACATTCAGACAAAACACACACACAGCTTTCATTAGTTCTGATGCTTATAGAGCTATTACTTTAAATTGAAACTGGAGAGTTTTCCTATTGATATTAGCTAAACCAGGGGACTTATTAGTTGCAAACTCTTCCTGGATAAAAAAAAAATTCTTCACAGCAAATACCATAAAATCAGGAATACTCCCCACTGGTTAAAAACATTCAGAGAAAGTAACTACACAGTGTCAGAAAGGAGTCAGAATCCTTTCTTTGTAACTAGATACATGAGCATGAGACCCCCTAGTTTTCCATGCTATTCCACTATACATCTTCTATCACAAATTTTAGCATCTCTAGAAACTTTACCTGTTCTGACCATTTTACTGCTTTTTCTGTTAAATATCTGTATACAACAGGACGTCCCACTAGGTATGAAAGCATATAGCAGAATGAAGCTCCAAGTCCTGAGCACTGTGGGGAAAAAAAAGGAAAGAACAAATGAGCAAAAACTAATTACTCAGCCTTCTATCTCTGTTAAGTACACTGGCTGGATAGAGCCTACTTCTACGCAGCTGTCCTTCAGCAGTATGCACACACTCCCTAAGAATGCTCTTGACTCAAAACAGTTCCTTTATTTCCAAGGCGTTTAGATCAATCTTAACATTCAAAGTAGACAGTGCTTCTTACTTCTCAGTTAACATTGTGTGCTTCCGCAGTTTTAAGATTTTGAATAGTGAAAGCTTTGCAAGTAAGAGGCACAATGGTATTAAAGAGATTCAAACTTGAAAATTCATCAACTTCGTCCTCCATACCTACTCAATTATCTCATTCTTAAGTACTAAGGCTCATTATGACTGCATCTTTTGTACATGACATTTTTTTAAGTTTGTCAGTAACATATTTCATATCTTAAATTAAGTTTCTTGAGTATTTAAGCCATTTAAAAACAGATGTGTTTTGCAGTGGCACAATAAAAATGTAGTAGTTGTGTTCTGAAATTACAATCAGGTTCTGGTGGGTGCTGGACAAACTTAAAGTAAAGGAAACTCTGGCTGATTCACACCCAGCTGCCTCCATTATTAAGAACACTTGGAGAAACAGTTTAGTCTTTTGGATCATCACCCAGTGCTACAGTGAATGTTGTGGGTAATGGCATTCTCACAACAGAGCTGAATGAGAACTCATTCACACCTCTATTTCACTCAGAGCCTGATCATTTCAAACAGGAAGCTGTTTAGATGTTTGGTTGTATTCAAAATGGATAGAAATATATACCCTCACAAACTATTTTCCTACTTACCAGACAAACAAGAAATAAGGCCAGCGGAAAGGGATAAAGAAACCCTGACAGGATACTGAGAAATATAGACCCAGGGATGGCAAATGTTTGCAAGCTGGATGCATCTTAGTTAAGGAAAAAAAAAATTTTAAAAAAGCTACTCAATTGTTAATTTTATAAGCAGTCAGGATACATATCACAATTTGAAAAAGCATAAATATAAATAGGCATAGCTTCTAAAGATCTTTACTTCAAAATACATTTGCAGAGTAGCACAAGAAGCCCAAGCAGAGAGAAACAACAGGGAGATTCATCATGACACGTACAAAAATAAGTCACGAAATAAAAGCTGTACTACATTTTTCACTTTATCTGTGCTACAATTGACACTGGGTATTTACTGTGACATTATAGGAAACACATACTTCTGATATTACATTGTTGACTAGAGATATGCAGATTTCAGCCATTCTCTCTGAGAAGTTCATGGAACTCCTGTCCGAGCCCATAACTACTATGAGTATCATGGAAGACTGATACATATGAAGGCAACTATTACTTCCTTTCAAACAGGCATGGTGCAATCACCAGATAACTAGGATACACGATCACTAATTCGTCAGAATTTTTCAAAAAGGCAAAAGTAAAATTCTGCAGCATAAGTGAACAGGCTGTTGAGCTCAAGGCTTGAGACTATGATGTATTTCCCACTTTGGATAATTTGCACACTATTTTATCTGCGTTGAATTGACTGAAATATCAAAAAGCCAAATAATCTTCCTTTACATAAAGTCCATTACAACCAGTACAGCTTTTTCTAAGCAAGTGTCAAGGTTCTGAGATAACTGTAACATGCTCATCAACTGATTACTGCTGAGACAGTAAATGTCGTCATATCAGCTGCTACAGTAGTTCAATGAACAGCCAATTCTGTTCTACTTCTTGTTAATATGTAAATGAACATTTTAATTTTCTTTATAAATCTATTATTTGTGAACTACACTTAAAAAGAACAAGCTAGAGGAATGTCACATTCAGTGCTGATTTTTCTCCGAGTTATGAAAGCCTCCTGCATTAAACTATGAAACAGACCTCTTATACAGCTTTTAAAAGTTATTAACCTTTAGTTAAAGTGTCCCAGTTAAGAGTGTGTTTAATGATTAATTAATATATTCAGCACTCAGGAAAAAGAAGTTAACACAGAACACAGGTGGCCTTTGTGTCTCCCTAGGCAGAAAGTACTTCAGAAATTTAGCGCTAAAAGGAAACACAGATTTCTTTTTTTGAATGGGGGCACTGCAGAGATGAAAGAAGGCTCAAAACACTTTCCTTGAGAAATGCTGTAAAATTTCTGTAAATTACCCTTATATGGCACTTTTAAAGGTCTCAAGGAAGAGCACTCCAGTAGTCTCAGTTTTCCTTTCTAATCAACAGTAATTTCTAACTGGAAATTCAGTTTGCAATTTCAAAAGTTGCATAATACTAAAATGACACCAAGTCTAATATCAAAGCTAATAATATTGTCCCTGACAGACACAGTCAAGGTGAAGCTGCATGCAAATCCCCAACAGCATTTACTACTATACCTGCACACATCAATTCCCTGCTACTCAATCCCTTCTTACAGTCCAAAAAGCATACTGAAACATGTAAGAAGTGTTTTTAAGTTCAAAAATTTTGGAATATCTGTGTCTATTTATAACACACCTAGGTATGTCAGTCTTCTTCACCCATGATCAAGAATCTACAAGTTTGTATTTTTTGTTTCTTTTTCAGAGAAATATGACTATATCAAAACTGCCATTTATATCAGAAAAAGGATACAAAACATATGTGGCAAAATAAGCCACTAATACTTGAACATAAAATGTGTCCTTATATTTGGACAGGACTTTTCCCAAGGCCTTTGCATCATCCATATCTCTAGGAACCTTTATACATTCTCTTTCTTCTCTGAAAAAAAAAAAAAAAAAGCAGGAATGGTGGTAAATATAATTCAACAGTATAGTAAAATTACTTACTGAATATATAGATAATTAGATACACTACACATCACTGAACCACAACCTCAGCAAAGAAACCACAATTATTGTTGTGATAATCTTCTCAGACGAACACAATATTAACAGCATGTCTTGTATTAGAAAATCCTCAATTTTAGATATTTGCAAACCATAATTTTTATTCATTACAATAAACCCATTTCACATAAACCTCATTAGAAAACCTATTTCTAGTGTTTGGGGTTCTTTTTTCTTACCAAGTACTGATCAAAAAGAAATAATTACTCAAACCAAACCTTGGCAACTGAACAGCAGTCAACATTTCAGCCAAAAACAACTGTAACTGCCTCAACACTAGGGTCATAACATTTGAAGTGCAGCAAGAGCAGTAGAGCTTTAGCTCACAAACAAACAAAGCTTTAAGAGCAAAATCTCATGTCACACCTTAATCTGGTGCAACCCTGGGCAGCACAGTTGAGTGTCCTCTCTTCCTCTGTATCAGACTTAGTGATTGGACTGTTGCAAACTGACCTTGTTGAGCAAGTTAATCAGACAGAAAATTAACTACTAAAAGAAAAAAAGAAAATTGTCAGACAAGCAGGCTTCCATCTTGTCAAACTATCTACCTTCCCAACACGAGTACTAGATGCAACGAAAAGGAGAAAAAGATAATGCAAAGCTTAGCTATGAAGGAAGGAGGATGTCCCCTTTTGATGACAGCCTGCAGTTATACCAGTGCAGAAGGAATTTTAACATAAACCTAGCCCTAACCAAGCAAGTTTTGGCTCTCAACTGAAGAAGGTTAAGAACATAGTGGGTTACCATTGCTAATGTGACAGGGGGTAACTTTTCAAAATACAGCATCTCAACTGTCCAACACAAACCCTAGGTCAAGTACAACTCTCTTTACACAGATCATACCAGTTAGTATTTCAATATTAAGCTTTGTATCCTGACATTCTAGGTTATACACTCAAATTACCTTTTAAAAAGAACAAGGTTATATCTATAATTAACTCATGTCAGTTTAAAAATCACTTAACCCCATGTAGGCTCCTCTACAATTTGATCCTGATTGAAAAGCAAATAAATTAATCTTTCCTGACACTTACTCACTAAGTTGTGGGAAATTTTTGTACACCAGGAACATAAGGAAAGCAGCTGATAAGAAGACAGACACTAGAATAAGAAGTGATGTCCGAGCTGATCCACCTTCTGCCTGAGCTTTCCCTGAAATTAAACAAAAACAAAGTTAAAACCAAAATGAAACAACACAACACCACCAACAACAAAAAAAACTTACAAAATCTTACAATAGATTTCAAACTTACACTTTTTAAGGAAATGTTAAAGTAAGCTCTCTGTGGACATAATCTTCCCACCAATGCTTTCAGTAATATATACAACACATTGCTCACATTCCCTGAAAGCTTTCAAACAAATCTGAAGTTCTTACACTGGCAAACATCCTATAGAAGTCTACTTCTATGATCCGTAATAATTTAAGCCTCAATTAATAAAATAGATTTGTAAACAGAAAAATAGAGCAAAACAAAGTAAGCCATACGTATTTTTTTCCTTTTAGACAAGAAATCTGCCAGTCTAGTTAACCAGAGATTTAACTTGAACTTAGACCTTCAGTATGTACAATGCAACTTTGAAACAGGTTCACTAACAGATTTTTATTTTTTTCATCCACTAGCCAACTAGGTGAGACACACTCATCAGGAGAAAACATATGTAAACACACACACCAGCCTGGGATATAAAGATTACAGTTCTCAGACTTGAGAATTACATATATTTTACACTCATATTAAAAAAGACTTTTCTTGGATATGTCTATTTGAGTTTTCATTAGCATTTAAATTCTTGTGTAAAGGAAGTAATAGGGGTACCATAAGTGATAAAATTACATTTTAGGCCTCTTCTATACTTTAGATTTTTACCAATATGACCATATATATGCAATATACTGACTAGTACAAATGCAGCTATAGGCAGAAATAATTTTAAACAGCGAAATAACCAGTAAGAACTCTCTGCATCCACACTAGGGTGTGTGTATGTGCATGTGTTAGAACACTCTCCTCAGGCACTGCTAGGCTAGCACAACTTTGCAGGGAGCGTCAGTCTTGGTCACCCGAAGAGCACAGAAAACGCCACGGCTGTATTTTCATTCGCAGATGCTGGTGGCATGACTACAACGCCAACACGCAACATTCAAGCGGGTCGCGCGGCCACCTCACTGTAGTGAAACACAGCGAAAGGGTGATGAAACCCACGGACAAACCAGACAAGCTGGCGATTTTACTCGCTTTAACGCTTTCAGCGTTGAGGTCAGCGTGACCTCGCAGGTGTGCACCGGCTCTCCTAAGGCCGAAGGGGCAGAAGGCAGCACCGATGGAGCAGCCACAAGCATGAATACCTCACCGGTGGTTATTTTAATACCATCTTTACCAGAGAAAATAAAATAAAAATAAATATTTTTAAAAAGGAACAATTTACAAAAAAGGAAAACAGCGAACTGCACTTTCTGCCACTTTTTGTACTACAGCCGTGCCGGTAGCGGAATAACACACACACGTACACAAACCCACGCGTGTTCCCTCAGTTCGGGTGTTTGGGGTGGGTTGCTGCTGCCCCATTTCAGAACCTCCGGCCCTGGCGCGGGTAGCGGCTGACAGGCCCCGCCACGGGAGCCCGCCTCACCGCCCCCCGCCACACACACACACACCGGGCACCCTGAGGCGGCCGCGCTGCCGCTTTCCCGCCGCCCCAACCCTCCCGGCACCTTCTAGAAGCTGCCGCTGCTGCCTGGCGCTCTCCGCCGCCGCTGGGCAAGGCCCGCGTTCCGCCGCCCTTCGTTGCGCCATGGTTCCGCGCTACCCCCGGGCCCCGCCGGCCGGGGAATTAGGCCCAAGCCAAGCCTCGCCGGCACCGAGAGCGGCGGGAAGGAGGCGGGACCGAACGCTCCGCCTCACCCCATCAGGTCGCGGTCGCGCTCCCTCCCCCGTCGCCGCAGAGCGCATGCGCTGCTCGGCGTGCCGCTTTCCTAAGGGGCATTACGAGCTTGCGCTTCTGCGCGGTGATATACGGGACCACGTGTTGAGCTTCACATCGTGAAATGCGGCGGTGGGTTAGTGACGGTAAATACGGTAACACCTCTTTTCTGAGAGGCATATACAGTAACTGGGCATGCGCTCAATAGGGGTAAATACGGTGCGGGGGTGCTCCCTCTGCGCGGCGGGGTGGCGGCGCCCCAGCCTGGCCTCCCCAGCCCCGGCTGGAAATAAAGGCCGATCGTGCCTGCGGGAAGCAGGATAAAGCCCGTCTGTGGGCTTGTTTTACTTCGGTAACGGCGTGAGGTGTGGAAGCGGCTTCATGTCTGTGAACCTCCCTCAGAGACAGGGCGGCCAGAGCCCCTCGGCGGGCGGTTGGGCTTCGGTCGCGCCCCGGCTCTGGCGGTGCCCGGGCGGCTCTGGGCCTGGAGCAGTAGTGGGCTTTGAGGAAAAGGGGAAACCTTATTTGATTTTTACAGTTGGGTTTTTAGGTTCTCGAGCCGGTTTGTCCGTCTCTTTCGAGAAGAAAGCTTCAGTGCGCTGTTTCAAATGAGCCGGGTTGCTCTTCCCTGGGAAGAACGAAAACCCCTCCAGCTGTCTCAGGATTTTCTTCATGTCTCCTCCTGTCAGTAAGAAGGTTTGAAATCCCTCAGAAAAGCTGGAGCGTCATGTCCCAGTGCGCAGAGATTCCTTGGCATTCAAGCCGAATCTGACCTCGAAGCACCTATTTCCTCATGCAATCTTTTGGCAGTAGGACACCTCTTAACCTTTCAGCTCTCCCCGCCAGCGAGAACTGTTACAGTAAGTGTTCTCCAGAGAGAACACCCTGAAACTGTGCAGACAACACGCATTGCATAAGCTTCTGGGCAGACTTGTTGGCTGAGGGAAATAGTGTGTCACTCTCTCTGCCCTTTTCCAGATGTATCTACTTATAAATCTCTAGCCCTTCTTCAGGGTCTTTTTCTAGAAAGGAAGCTCTTACGAGACTGCTGGACACCATTCTAAGATTTAACTTCAGCCTCATTGATCTGAATACTCTGGCCGCAACTAACTCTATACCATGACTAAACATATCTTTTAAAATTGCTTGTACAGGATACAACAGATAAGTAATTTTATAGCAGTAGAATTTTACAGATTGTACTTCCTGAGATCATAGGTCTTTATAAAGCAGTGAGGCAGATGCAGTTCAGCGCGCAGTAGACCTCTTAAAAGTGATGCTTTATTGCTACACTGTACAAAAACCACTTGTGTTACAGTATAAGTGTCCACAGGAAGTTGATGATTTATTTAAGATCTAAATAGTCTAATATGCTATTACACGAGTACAGCCCCTGCCAAATCCAGTGGGAGGAAATAATCCAAACTATAAATTGTGATCACATTCCAAATAAAGCTTCAACTCATGAGCAGATTCCACATGAAGCTTTAATTTACTCAAAATTTCTTACGTTTAGAATAATTTAAAATTATTTCATTAAATCATGTAATTCATTATTTTAATATTTTTAACTCGTATTTCAGAAATGCTGGTGCCCTGAAGAGCCAGTCAGGTCTTATGAACTTGTTGCTCTGGGCATTGGTGCCAGATGACAGAATCCATTGTTTTTTCAAACCCTTTCACTAGAAAATTCTACATACTAGCAAGATGGGAATTGCTGACGCCGTAGCAGATAGCATTTTGTCCCCTATTGTTAATGCACATCATGTTTGTCATCTCTCTCTGATCATCCCATCACTTCTGGCACTCCAGGTAAAATGATTCAAACACTGGGACTTCTTTCTTGTCTGGGTAACTTCTGACAAAACATTAAATAGATACTAAACTGAAGAATGTTGAAAGTAAAATTGTAAATCAGATTAGTATGCAGAAAAATGTTTGCAAAGTCATCCTGAAACAGAGGAGAAAAAGCACATACTGAAAGATGTAAACAAAATATGTACCACAATTTAAAAACTGTAGAGTAGATTCTAAATGCTGCAAGGGCTGTCTCATTATTTTGGTGTAGTGGTTTGTATGGTGGGGCGTGAATCCCAGTTTGGCATGTTTGTTTTTCAGTAATCACTCAGAGCCGAGGAGTCGGGCAGAGCCTGCTTCAGTCCATGTCTGACTTGTAATTAACCTGCTTTGTATTGTGTAGCCCCTCCGCGTTACCCAAATGCAGGTAACCTGACAACACAGGTTAGGCTAACATCTGACTCTTGCTAAATTCTTTACTGTTCCCATTGTCCGAGACACCACTGTAAGACATACAACAAACAATTGCAGCAATACGAATTTGCTCCGTGTTTCCCCTTCTATTTAGTACAAGTGCATGGCCTGCAGATGGTTCGCAGGATGCTGATTCTGCAGTAAGCTCCCAGCGTTAGTATACGTCTCATTAAAAATAGAGAAGATAACTCTAATCAACTCAGTGTTATGGAGCTCCAGCTTTCCGAATTGCTGCCAGAGTAAAATTTAAGGATTCATTAACTAGATCACTTTGAAGTTGAAGTATACTGCATAAGTGGTATTTGTTAGACTAGATTATCAGAAGACTCTTAGACTGTCTGTTTTATGCTGTTCTTGGTTCCCCTCAGGGGAGATACTGCTGCTGTGAATGTGGTGGCTGTTTTACTAAACTTTGAAAGTGTTAGTGGTGTTTAATATCTGCTGACAATGTAAATAGTCACCTCCAAAGATGTCCACACCTAACAAATATCAGTGGAACCTCTGTATTCACTCAGGGAAAAAAAGGGACATGTCTGGGGAATGTTCCTTGGGACTCACTCCGTAAACAAAATAACTCAGAATCTCCATTTAAAACATTTAGATTCATTTACTGGAAAGAAAGCAAAGAATGAAAAATAGCACTATAAGCCACATCCCTTATGTGTTCAGAGGAGAAAGAGTTTTGGTAATTGGAACTCAGTGAGTGATCAAGGAAACTTCTGACACATGGTTGAGATCATCACTGCCGGAGACAGTTTCACCTCACAGCGTACTGAGAACAAAAGCTGTGGACCAAAAATAGGTTGACTCTCTTCATGTATAAAGTATCCCCTATACATAATGTATAACTTCATAAACAACATAAAATCTCCTCTGTCTTTGGAACTTCTTTCCAAGCCCCCCTGATACAGAACACATGCTGCACAACACATTGTTCAGCAGGGAAAGAATGCTAGAAGTGCTCTGGTTTCCAGTTGGAGTTTGCTCAGCGGCTTTACCAGTGGAAGCAGCACGCTGTGTCCTTAGAGGCTATAGACTGAATGAGGCGAGTACTCATGAGCTATATATGAATTGTTTTTTGGAAAATATGCCTTAAACTCAGAATATGAGTTCTTTCAAATTGTGTGTGAAACAAAAGGAAAAATGATTTTTTTGACCTGCTGGAAAGAAACAAAATACATTGACAGTTACTAGGGCGGCAGCTAAGTGGTCAAGCTATATGAAGTCACTTCCTTCTGTGGGTGGTTGTATGGAATGTTTTATTTTTATCAAATTGAAAGAGCTGTCTTCCCACAGCACAAAAACTTGTATTTGCCTCTTTTTTAAATCACGCCTAGATGGACTGATAGAGCACGTGTCACATGGCTGAGTCACTGACACTGCTGATGCTTTGTAGACTGAGTCACGCTAATCATCTGCAAGAGGAAGGAGGAAGAGAGACTGAGTGATCCTACTCCTGAGAGCTTCTAGCCAAAAATTACCAAAAACAGGAGCATTAATCAATAAGTAAATGATACATATAATTTCTTGAGAAGTGCAGATTTAGAACCCTTTTCTCCTGCTTTCCCCTATTATTGTCTTCTTTCTGACCACCACAAAGAAAACTGCATTGTTTTAACATTATGTATAAATATGGCAAGAAATTACTCTGTTCCAACAAACAGTTTAAACTTTTGAATAAAGCAGCTGATTTTGCTTTACACAGAACAGGGAGCTACTTTGCTGGCATCTCAGAGAGGCAGTAGCTTGCAAAAAGAAGTTGTAACAACCTGAAAGGCGGATGACACCAGAGCTCACCTCCCTGCGTGGGACCATTTCCAGGAAAGCGATGGAGGGCCCAGCTGTAACATTTAGGTGGACAACCTGCCAGGTTCAGAGTGCCTGCTATTGCCTGTTCCCCCTCAATAAGCCATTGCAGAGCCTGAACACCGTCCCAGCAGACGTGTGCAGAGATGGCATGATTGGTTACATCGTTCCTTATGTTTCTCGAAAAGGACTTTGCATAGGTGCTTTTTTCCTGGTTCTTCCTCCCTGGCTTGGTTCGGATTGGGGTGAAGCCTGAAGTTTATGAGCACCCAGCATATCGTCTCTGGTTGGTTTTGAGTCTGTCACAGCCCAGTGATGGTGCAGAGTTGTCTCTCAGCATGGTGCTGAGTCTTGCATGCAGAGGTGACTATGACTTCCCGAATACAACAGTAATCCCAACAAAAGAGAAAGTACATTGCTTGAACCAGTTCAGAAAGGAGGGTAGCCAGAGGCCTTGCTATTGGAGCACAGATGTGGAAAGAAGCTGGCAAAGAAGTCTGATACAGTCATTCTGAGGTAACTACGAGCAGTCTGGAGTGTAGCAGTACATACATGCAATGCCCAGGAGTCTGCTGGAGTAAGATTGCCTTTTTGAAAGTTTTGAACAAAATTATACTAGCAGATCCATTTTTAATCAACAAAGGAATTTGTATTCTGTGGCAGATGCATTTTTTTATTTCACTTTTGCCTTAAAAAAAAGATTTACAGTCCTATGAAACCTGGATCTGAGGCATAAGTGTTAATAGAGTTACACCATTGTAATTCTCCAAGTTGTGCAGGTGTTCTTGTTACATTAGAGGGAGATCTTTCCTCAGCTTCCTTTATATCACTTGGGAAGGAAATCAAGACAACAAAATCAAATAAACAACTACACTGATGTAACTGGTAAACAAAGTGCATTTGGCCTTAGTGATTTTTTTACTTGTTTTTTTACCAACTTCAATGAATTTGTTTGAAGATGCTATCAGTATGGTATATGGACATTGTTTCAAGAAGTTGGCATTATTGTAATCAAAGCACATCTAAATTAATTTAGCTATATGGATGCAATGTTCATATATAAACAAGCTTTAAAGGAGTTAAGAATTTTTGAGAGTCCACTTCTCTGTGCTCCTAACTATGGTTTTGCTGGAGTACAATTAAACATCGTTTTATGGTATAATTAAAAATGCTTGAATACTGTGTAAACTAAGCAATACCTGTCATAAATTAAACCTCTAACATTTGATTGTTATTCTATCCAAATTCTAATTTAAACCAAATAAACCTATGTCCTCTGCAAGGAATGGGGTTTGTGTGTTTTGATGAGCTCATACTTTCATTAGTTATGGTAAAAAGTTTGAGGATGTAACTGGTGAATAAGCATCTGCACAGAAGACAAGCTAGGATGGAATGCACTGATTAAAATGAATAGAAAAATGTCACCAACAAGTGAGATAATACAAATAAGCACATATTTGTAGCTGGATAGCTCTGTTTGTGAGAATGAAGGGCTAGAAATATCTTGGAGACAGAAGGAGAGTTAATGAAAGCCTTTATTTATAAAAGTCAGTGCTCAAGGACAGAAGCTGAAACATGAATTAAACAGCAAGTGAGAGCAAAACTTGTAAGCATTAAAATGAGCTGAATCTGAACTCAGGAATCATAAATGTTCAGATTGGTTTCTCTCCTGCTATTTTTTTAATGGAAGGTATGTTTCTTAACTCCTATTGTCCATTTTACGTACAATTGTACCTTTTATGTACATATTGTACATATGTACATACAATACACTGTACACAGATTTATGTACAAAATGCACATTTTTAATAGTGTGTACCTATTTTCATTACTGCTTAATTAATTAGAAACACAGTAAAATAGATAGCCATGATGTTTCTATCCCAAAAGGTAAAAATAAAAGCCAGATTCTCAGTTCTGATGCAGCTCATGTTCCTAGTTAATAGTTCATAGATCACCTTAAATAGCCAGCTACATTTTTTTTTTTTCTATTGCTTGTGCCAATGGTGTGCATGAAATGGGGAAAGAAACTTTTCTGGTTAGTCTGCTCATATCCTATATTTGAATGCAAGAAGATGGAAATTAAAGGTTATTTTGTCTTGCAGTGAATTAAGACTGAAACATACCCTGTAATAAGCTTATGCCATCCCAACTAAGAGTCATGAAAGCTCCATCAGGTTCCTTAAATTTAGTACCAACCTTCAGAGGCCTGATTTCTGATTCTTTTTTTCCCCCCCCGACTCAGAAAGCAAATTCTCTAAAAAGTCAAAGCTCTTTGACTTTTTCAAAATACCAGGAAAAGGGGGAGTTCTCATCACAGTACAGGGAATCTCAAGTGTCCTCCTGACAGAAATAAATAACTTACTGTTTGTAACTGGAAGAGGGCTGAACAACTCCACCTCACTCTGTCAATTACCTCATCCCAACACTTAAGACTAGCCTACAGCATCTGAGTTCTGGGAACAGGCTCAGGCAGAAAATATGTTGAAGAGTTCAGCCAATGTCAGCTCTTTAAGATGAGTAGCAAGGGAAGTAAAAATATTTCCAAAGCAAGAAAATCTTCCTGGCACCTTATTCTTGCTCAGTGTCTCCTTCAAAGCTCTCTGCAGGCACCTGTGAAGCACAGCAC
Source organism: Nyctibius grandis (assembly GCF_013368605.1). Lineage (NCBI taxonomy): Eukaryota > Metazoa > Chordata > Aves > Nyctibiiformes > Nyctibiidae > Nyctibius > Nyctibius grandis. The sequence continues at coordinate 12,404,053 of NC_090661.1, read as the reverse complement.
AACCCACACATAAGGGAGCACAGCGCTGTAGGGGGAGGCCAACATGAGCAGCAGCCCAAATCACAGACAGATAAAAGGGAGGCAGTGCAAGAGGACAGTGAGTATGCAGAGCTACAAGGAGAGTCCTTGCTTAACTCAAAAACAGCTGCACAAGAATTCAGCCATGCAGCGCTTGTCAGCAGTTGAGGTATTTATAATCTGGCATTTATTACTTGTGATAACTAAGACATTTGTAAATTTCTGTGTAGAGAACATATATGCCCTTATGCTGGGATACATCCCTTAGTCATGATTCATATTTAATACTAGGTTAGGATTGAGTGTAATGATCAAATTTATACCCTGTCTGCACCCGAGTTTATACTAACATAGCTGAAAATTCAAATATTCCTTCTAAGGATGAAGATGTTCCTTCAAGGACTCCTCCTAATTTATAGCAGTAAGGTAGCTGGTCATACCTGTCTGCAGGGTGAAAGTTCCCAAATCTAAGTTATTCCATGCTGATAAAAACACTATCTTTAATCTTATCAAAGACCCATTTTAATTTATCTTTAAATGCCATTACATAATTTTCAGACTGTTTTTACAGATTCTGCCTCTACAAATGCAGAATTGAAGTTTCAGCTCAGTTAAACTGAGGCTTAGGATATATATTGGGGTGGTGGCAGAAGTTTGTCTTTTGATTCTTGTTCTTGGGCACACAAATTCAAGAGGGAGGGGGTGAATAGTGAATCTGAGCAGGGACCTTTGATCTCACTGAATAATACTCAGTTTCTTTTTGCTGGTTTATTCTTTGTTGGACTAGTTCCTGAAATGCCTCACTGTACAGCTTCAGAGTTGTTTAAAAGCAACACTGGGAATGCTATAGTGGCAGAAAAAAAAAAAAGTCAGAAGAGGAGATTTCCAGTGCTCATTTAAACAGCCTGTGTCTGAGGCTTGTTCTGTCCAGTCTCAACCCCATCATTTACTGTCACCATTTTGTGGGCCAGGTCACTGTTCCTGATGTAACCACATCGCACTATCCAGCCGTACAGGCCCATAACGTGCTTTATCTGGAAAGCTTGCTGGTCATGTGAAGGTAACTCACAAAGACTGTTGGTCTGGACAGCCAGCTTCAGGCCACCTCCCAGTATTGAACACATACTGGGGTGTGTAGCTTTGACAGTGTCTGGTCTGCTGGAGTAATGACAGAAATTAATGCTGCAGAGTGCAATCAGGTATTTTTAACCTGCTTTTTCTACCATCCTCACAAAGGCCCAAGTGGAACCACCCACTGGAACTCACCAAGACCCAAATGATCTCCTTTTGCTGCCAGGTTCTCAGAAAGTAGACAAAGGGTTAGATCATTGCAACTGTCTATTGTCACTTCCTTTCTGCATTTTGCTTTCTTGCTGAAAGTAGGTGAAACAGGTTATGCTATCATAAAGCTTCCTTTCGTTCTGATTTGCCCTGAATTGAGGTCCTAGCTCTGTCCCCTAATGCTAAGAAAGAAGCTAGAGAAGAAAATGTGGTTATAAAAAAATAATTGAAACTAGTAAGATACAAACCAGAGAGAAAACACTGAAAGATAAAAAAAAATGAGAACTTGAGATCTGAAACCAGTTCAGCTTCCTCATTTATTGTACAGCTCTCTTGGAATGTGGTCTTTACACAACACACCACTTGGTTACCTGAACTGGGTTACCAGCAGAAAGGGTTTGTCAACAGCCAATTGCCTAATGGCATTGCAGAATCAAATGGTTAGATTATCTATGATCATCTTCCATGTCACGCTCTGAGTGTGGTTTTCATCATCATTTGGTGTTAAGCAGTAAATGCATTGGTCTTGGAAAAGCAAGAGCAAACCAGCAGTACTGGCACATAGTTTTAAAAACAGACCCATAAAGCATAAAATTAACACTTGCTTAAGTGTTAGGAAGGATTTGCGTGTCTTCTCATGAATTACCTAAATAACAGAATGACCTTAAGCTGTGTGACCCAGATTATGGTAACCATGCCTGGCAAAGGAGAAATTACAAAGACTGAGCTTTTCAGAAACGCTGACTATCTGACTTCTGACCTCAGCTTCTCTGAAATTCAGGCTCCAAATGTCTCAATGTAGCACTATGTGATATGACACTGTGTTCCTAGGGTTTTATGTGCTGGGAATACATTTCTCTCTTACCCACATAACTTGGTAAACAGTGTTATGTCACACAGGGGGAACACAGTTCTGGTCTGACAGCAGAAGCAGCCTGTTCTGTGACACAAGGCCTTATACACTATACTGGGCAGTGCTATGAGTGACAGGGGCACTAGTTTACTCATCCTTCTTCATGAAATCATCAGCTTGAAGTTCTGCTGCCTTTAGTGTTGCTTCTGAATCTATTCTCATCACCAATGTACCTGCAAATCATAGCAGGTTGAATGATCAAAGCCATTCACTGCTCATGCTCTGAGAGGCAGTTATTTTCATTGCTGAAGAGCATCATTGCAGAGATATTAACCTGGGAAGTAAGTGTGTACATGTGTGGAATAAGAGGGGAAGAATATATAGTTCATCACACAGTCATACAAATGCAGAGGCTCTTTCTCCTGCTCACAATGTGCCATTTCTGACAGCATTGATGCACAACAGACAGTGATCAAAAATGGCTGAAACTGGAGGTAGTGCCCCTGCTCAGGAGAGAAAGCAGGTGATCTCCAAGTCTGTCAGAAAGCACCTGCTGTACAGAAATACTGCAGAACAGTATGGTCAGGTAGCTGAAGGTTTATTTCTGCAGTTTTTCCCAATTTGCACTGGAAACCTGAATGAAGATTTTCAAAATTAAATGCACCTTACTTTTCAGAATTAATAATTTTTGGATTTAAATAGCCTGATCAGCAGTTACTTACAGTCATCAGTGAACTGCTGGCTGGTGGCCAGCAGGGAGAAGACTGCAGGTTAGTTGATCCTTTGCTTTATTTCCAGGTGTTGCTCAAGGGTCTCAGAAGACCTGGAGAGAGAGGTCAGAGTTTCTACTTTGATTGAAAATTTCTTCTATCTTAGAGGAGGAAGAGAGGAAGAATTGGGGATCTTTGGAACTGGACACCAGACAAAGATTTGGAGAAAAATGACGTAGTGGTTAGACACATGATTCAGGAAGAAAATGTGGAACAATAATTTTCATGGGGAAAGGAAGATGGAAAAGTGTGTTCATGTAAAATGACAGTGTAAAACAGATTGTAGAAGAAAGAAGGATAAGAAAAAAGGAAAAGTAGGAAAACCCAGTGTTACTTTTTCAATAAAAAGCAAGACTTCTGGTGAAAAAGGTTAGAACTTCTAAATATTTCCCATATTGTAAGGAGTCCCTGCAACCTTCACATAAATGAATTGCATTTGAGATTAGGAGGGAAAAGTTAATAGAATTATTTTTTTCCTGTTACATTGTGTTTCACAATTCACAATTTAAGAATGCACAGACTAATCAAAATATGTGCAAATATCATGCCAAATTTTCTTCAGTTTTGCTTTTTCTGAGATACAAAATGTCTGCAGTGAGAGTGCCCAGTATTTCTCCTGATCTGGCCTCTAAGGTCTAAGTTCTTCCAGAAACTAACCATTCATAATGAGTGGGCTGATAACCAATCCACAAGGAACACACCTTTCACCCTTGCTATGTGCAACTACACAGTTTTTAAGAAATACATTCAGGTTATCATTAAACCAGTATTCTGTAATGGAAAATAATTAAAATTCAGGGCAACATCAAAGGGGTCATGATGTGTTTAATTGAAACATTTTAGACAAGCTGCTAACATTCTGAGAAATTAATTGCTGTACATGTATTCCTATGGGAATTATTAAATTAATTGAAAAAGCTTTAATATGACTGATAGCACTTACAATCATAAGTGAGCATCATGGAGTCAGTTGTTAATCAGGATTAGAGATTAAATGGGGATGATCTGATAAGTATAGACTGTTTTCACCTAAGGCAGTTCTATGAAGGAAGCCTCTTCATTTCGATCCTCTTGAACATTATGCACCCAGTCCTAGACAAGTTTGCTGTCAAATAGCTTGGCTGAATGCAGAAATCTAGATCTACAAATATCTGTGATAAGGGCATTTGCACATGTTTTCTACTGCACACAATACTGGTTCCTTTCTGCCTGTGGACAGACTACAGGATCAGCTTTTTGGCCCGCTTCCCACAACAAAATAGGCCAAAGCCAATGACTACAGAAAAGAAGTGTCAGGTGCTTGTGTAAGACATTATTAATTAATATGATGTAATAACTTCTGAATAAGCAAGGCTAGCATAGAGAAAATAAAAGGAATCCACAGGAAGACTGATAAGTGGTTTTATAAGAACTTAAAAAAGCTGGTATGCCATTATTCTGTAGAAATCCTTATTGTAGCTGAACCAGCATGTTTGCTTTTTAATGTGGAATTACTTGCTGTACTGGTGATAAAATTTCATGCAAATACTTTAATAAACTTTCAGCTTGATTTAGCTGTAGCAATTCATTATTTTATCTTGTTAACCCAGCAGAAATATGAATGAAAATTCATTTCACATTCTGAAGTGAGGAATCATGCTCAGGAAAGACCAGAAATAGAACAGCAGAATGCTGGCAAGCAGGAACTAAGGTGTATGAGGAGCACCCAGAGAAGAAGCTGACACAGCTCTTTGTTATCCTGAGAGTACAATGTTGCCCTGGATGCATCATTCACATGCCTTCAAAAGGTGAAATGAGGGGCAAGTGTTTTCCACTTTGTTACACACCCCAGCTCACCCACCTATTATTCCACATAAACCATTAGTGGTGCACCAACAGTCATCAAGAAACACATACACATGCCTACAGGTAAAGTATAAAGTTGAATGATACCAATTTCATCACTTGTTTTAATATCTGTATTTCTGTAGCAATTTACATACAGGTCAGAATGTGTCCTATGTTTACCCTTCCTCAGCATTGTAACCACTTTTGTTAAATAAGAAAATACTAATATTTAAAATAATTTAACCCAACAGAAAACATGTTCATCCCATTTGGACAGCAATACTGAATTGTAAAGACTTGCAAAGAGTAAACACTATGAGTCACCTAATAAAAGTGCTAATCAGATAACACCTAAAATGCAAGTACAGGAAGGAAATTAAAAGATTTTGGTCTTATAACAAAAAATGTGTTTTTAATGCACTCAAATTCTGATATTTATCTTTGCTTTATCTAGGAAATACACTTCTCCATACTTTTCAACCCTAATTTTGTTATTTTTGACTCTTTTAACATAAGCAGCTATCTAAGGCTTACAATCTATAGAGCTATTTCTAATAGAAAAGTAGTTTGGTGAAGCAGTAAGGTACTTTTATGAAATACTATTTATTTAAGAAGATGTACCAAAAGTTGTGCCTCACTTAGTGTAGCAGGTATCAAGCAGAAAAGGGTACTATGTTTCTTTTAGTACTTGTAAGTAAACTTTCCATCTTACTTGCTGCTCACTAACTCTGTATCTAATCTTAGTTTTTCTCCCAACCAGCTGTAAGCACTTCCCTGCCTGCCTCTGGGTATTTCTTTGATGCCTTTATTCTGCTTCCTCTTAGACAGAGAATTCACCAAACAACAATCTCCTTTATTTGTAGTCAGACCCAAAGAAACACTTGGCCGTGTAGCTCCAATTCTTCACCTGCCCTGCATAGGTCCTCTGCTTGTAACACAGTCCTGATTATTTCAGCCATATATTCCACAAAGGAACAGAACTGGGTTTACTTTTTTTCCTGCATAAAAGGCTTCTTCTCTATCTATCTGCTTCCCCTGTACTACGCAGAAATCTCATAACTGTACTCTCCATGTACTTTACCTTTCTAAAAGAAAAGATGTTTACATATCAAATGGGGAAGGGATTAGAGAGAATATACCTAATTGCCTGGCCTAAATGTGAATCTTAAAAATTTTGGCACAGAATGTATTTTAAGGGTATCTGTTTGGCATTGGACAACAGCTATCTTGAACTCACTATTTATGAAAATTAATCAGGGAAGTTTTAAAAGGTTCAGTTTAGTCTTTTATTTAAAGATAAACTATTGTTCATTATATTGACTTAGTAGTTGTCTACATTTAGCCCACACCCAGAGCTAAACAATAACCAGTAGCTCTATCACCCAGCTGAGAAAGGGAATTGGGAAAAGGAGGGAGACTCATGGATTGAAATTGAAACAGCTCTAATAAAATAAGAAAATCAATATCAATACTAATACACAAAGTTACACTTACCCCATATAGTGGTGGCAAGACCCTCCAGGGATAACAACCATCGAGGAAATGGAGCATAGAGTAAGGGCTATTGCCCTCACACTTTCCCATTTATAGTGAACCTGATATTTATGGTATAGAATACACCTGTGGGCCAGCTGCGGTCAGCTGCCCTGGCTTTTGCTCCTCATAGCTTTAGCACCTGGCTAACTCAAAACTGCTAATGGCCTTGATCACCATGGAAGCCTGCATGCCATGGCTGGCCGAGAACTAAAACAAAATGTAACAGAAAATTGATTCTGTGATTTTATCCCAGCAAAACCAGGACAGTAGTATACATAACTGTCTCCTCAAGTTTAGGAAGGACAGAGGGAAAGGTAGATCTGAAAAGCTGGAAAAGTAAGAAAAAGGAATATTGTACCATGCCAGCAAAAACAAAATGTGTTTTCCTTTTTTATAATAAATACATAATAAATCCCAAATGTGCATTAAGACTGTGGTCATCACTAGAGGTCAATCATATTTACTGATTTCTCATCCTTAGATGAGTGTTACGGCAGCCATTTGATGTCATTCATATTGCATAACAGTCATAATAGACTTCATGATCAACTTCATCCCTTTTACCTCTACCTCTTTTCTTACACCTTCTTTTCCTATATCACTTCCTTCTTTTCCACCTCTGATATTCTTTCCCTCTTTTTTCTCCTTTTGCTGCCTCCACATTCTTCTTCTTCTCTCCCCTCTTATATACATCCTCACTGCTACTGATGACATCCATGCTGCTCACCATCTGTGGAAAACTGCTTAGTCTAAAGACCTACTGGAAATTTAAGGTGCTTCAAGGAAACCAAGCTTCCCAATGTACTGGCTTGTGGTGTCACCTCACAGCGGCATTATGAACTGATGGCCAAGGGTGTGGGCACCCCAGAGGTTCCTCACCACAGCCCTGAGCACCCCTGACTGCCTCACAGCCACCCTGGCTGTCAGGACACTGGAAGTGCTTCACAGGCAATGACGTCTGCCGCCGCGGAGCCACACCGGCACGCTTTCTAAACTCAGGCATGTTATGGAGGGAACTGCCTAGAACTGTCCAGACTGGAAAGAGTTAACAAACTGAATGATATGTGACTCAATTACTAAATTTCTTATTGCGTGTATGTAGTTCCTTGCAAATGAAAAGCTTTTCCTAAGTGCTGAGAATTTATTCTGAGTGAATTTTTAATATAATAAAATCCTAGTCCTGTTCTACTGTACTCACTGTTATTTAATCAATTTAAATGGAAACAGGATATGATTATAAAGACAAAAATTATTCTAAACAGGACTAACTTGAACCCTCTGTCTTATTAAATAGAAATATTATACTTTGATAAATGTATATATGCTTGCATGAGCCTCACTTGAACACATATTTAATAATACGGCTAAAGTTATAGCTTAAATGTACTTTTTTACTCTTAGAAGGTTTCAGAAATTTTTGCCTCTTCCCCAGCTTGAACATTTTCACAGCTATTTCTGAACAACTTCAGTTTATTGCTGTGTCTTGGCTGTAAAAACTGCATTAGAAAGCTTGTTTTTTAAAAATCAGCATCCGCTTGAATGCTAATAAATCATGGATGCACATCCCTTATACTTCGATTTTCTATAAATTTGTTTCCTCAAAATTTCAAGTCTGCATTACATTTGATCCACAAGTGTCCATTTTAGGAACAATCATAACACATAAGATGAGCTTGGGGTCCTACTTAAGGAACAGTAAGGAAAGGACATACTTGTTTTCTTGTAAAAATAAAATAAAACTATGCCCATAATGCACATAAAAAGAAAACATTCCTGGAGAACACACTGATCACAGTCATTTTTCTGACGACATATTGTATTCACTTGCAGCAATTCTGTGATCTTCAGCATGAGTTTTCATTTCACAATAATACGACACATTCCAATCAATGCATTTGTTAAATTCTGTGGTTGCACAACTGAATGAAAAACATGGAAAGATCATAAACTGTTAATGCCATCCTAGTGCCACAAGTGCCGGTTACTATCTCTGCTTATCTCTCCGGGGTGTCACAGATGCACCATTCTGCAGCTTTGTAAGTTTGGCATTTTCCCTAAGGGCCATGAAATTCCATGTTTTTGCGCACAGAATTCACCATTTTCTAGTGTACGACATTCATAGTCTGTGTCTGTGTGCCACTGAGGCTTATTTGGAACTGCCTCTTTCTGTTTTGTTTTCCCTGCACGAAGGCAAGTACATTTTTTGCACAGTTTGGGAGGGGGTAGAGTTACAGAGCTGGAGGGGACTCCATATCGCGATAAAGGAAAGCTAAAAGCATAGATGCGTATACAAATATAAATATACAGGCTGGAAAAACAGTGCATGAGGTCGGAGGAGATAAAACTGCTGTCGCTACAGACACTCTTGCTCCTCTCCCTGTCGCACAGAGCCTGAACCAGGTTCTGGGCTGGGTTAGCTGGACTTCCATATTGTGGGAACCAAGCCTTCAGGAGCAGATACATCTAACTTGAAAGCGAACAGCAAAAAACAAACCATCGTGCAGTTTATGATCACATCATCTAGTCCAACATCCTGTATAGTACTGACAATTCAAGTTTTATGCACGTATTTTTTATTAGAGCCCTAATCTCGTTGGTTTGAAGCACAGATTGTGTTTTTACTGAAACATATCTTCCAGAACGGCATCCAGTCCCAGTCAGAAGACATCGAGAGAGAGAGTACTGATAACTGCCACTGGGAATTTGTTTCTGCAATTCTTTAGTTTCATGTTAGATACTTGATCCTGTTACATCTTTCTTCACTAAAGAGCTGTTCAGTACCTAGTATTTTTTTCCTGAGGAAATAGTGTGGCTCTTTTTTCCCAACTTGCTGCCCAGAGTTAACTGCTAAAAGTAAGAATTGGCAGGGGAGTCCTGTACCTTTGAAGAGACGTTTATTAAAAAAAAATTAGAAGTCCAGTTTTTCTGAAGTCAGAAGTATCCTGCATCAGAGCTTTTTCCTTTTTTTCACACTGCTCAAGCTTTTTTTTTTTTTTAATAAGCCATTGGTCTAAAAGCTTTATAAGAGCTCTATCTCCTTGGCATTTACTCGGGACCTTAATATCACTGGCTCTATTACAGTGACTTTTTCTTTGCTGCTTCATCTCAGCATTCCTACTCTTGCTGTTCCACTTGCATACATCTCCACCAGCTAATGACCAGATCTTGTTTTCAGCCTCTGTCCCCTGAGAAACCTGTTTGAATATGGGGTTCAGCATCTGCTCAAGACTTGCCATCTGGCTTGGAGAGGGTGGGGGTGACTTGGGATTTTTTTTGGTAGGTTGGAGCGACTATTGAGCTCATGGCTACATAAAGGAGCTTAGTGGCTTCTTTACATCCATCCTGAACAAAATTTCAGCAAAGTTTACCTTAGGGGTGAAGCCAACTCCCAGCTGACTAGGGGGTTTAAAGGGAGCTATGCAACCACGGGATGGGCACGGTACAGCATCCTGCTCTCCCAGCTAGAGCCAACCCCAGAGCAGAGACTCCATAAGGAACTTCCTTATGCTGCCCACTAGATCTCCGCTTTATCTCATCGTTACAGTAGTGACACGCAGTAATCAAGACTCCTCACAACTTTTGTCTTAAATCTAACTTGGACATTTCAAATAGGTCTCACACAGATGAAGAAAATAAACTCTACATCTCAAATAATTTTTATGGCTATTTTATATAATCCAGTTTGTAAATACTTAAAAACCATAAATGCTAGAGCTATTCTCTGGCAATATAGCATCTGTCTCTCCAGCACCAGAGGAAGAGACAAATCACTTCCCCAGTCCCCCTTTTCAGACCTGTTTTCAACTCAAAGATTGTACTGTCTTTTGCCACAATGTGCTGCTGGGAGCTCATGTCAACCTGCATGCCCACGGTGTCCTCAACAATCAGTCTACAGAAAGCTGCCTGCATTTTCTGTTCTTAAATGTATAACTTCACATTTGGCTGCACTGAAGTGCATTTCTGTTTGTTGTTCAGGTTACCAGCTTGTCCCATCCATATAGGACTGTTTTGCTAATCTTATGTCATCCTCACAATGATCTGCAGCAATTTTTATATTTATTTCAAAACTGCTTAAAGTATCAAATAGCAAACAGTCAGCCAGTGGTATCAGTAAAAATCCAATAGAAACTGGTATTGCTCTTCACTTACCACCTTTTTACTGTGAACTGTAATTTAGCCCATTGTCAGTCCCTTCAATGTGTGCTCAGGGTTATAGCCTGCTATGATATTTTAAAGAAAAGTAGTCTATTTATTCTGTACCATTTTCCCAGCCAAACTAGAGAACTCCTCAAACAGTCACATTTGTTTGATGATTTTACACCAAATCATGTTAACTATCATCAGTTTCATTTTATATCTTCATATCTGAATCCCATTTGAGCTTCTTCTTTTAAGACTAACATAAATAGTTATTTGCAAACTGTGCATATTGGCACAATATTTCTGTGCCAATTTTCCTTCCTATTGCCATCTTTGATTTAGCAGAAGTAGCTCCAGGATAGCTTTGGGTGCTGGTGATTCATCCACGCACTCCATGTCCAAACTCCCTTTGTATTTGTAGTAGTACTCACATGTGAGTATTTTCTTCCAAATCCTGGGTTGATATTTTGAATGCTGTTGATGCAGGAATACACTGTCTTCGCATAGCTGGAGAGAGTTTGGCTGCTGTCAGATCTGCTCCGGCACAGAACAGCTGATAGCAGCATTTATCAGTTACTACCTTTTTTGGTATATGTACATGGCATAAACATTTCTGCAAAATTTTTTAGAAAGATCTGGTGAAAGCACCCAAACTTGACGAAGCTCAAGAAAGATCTTCAGTAGCTGTGCTCCTTTTATACACAATTTTTGGCTTCTAGCTTTTCATTTACTGTAAAGAGAATGGTACCCCAGAAAGGCAGACATGCTCAGCAGTCCTCTGCAGTCAGCTCCAAGGGAGTATACTAATTTATTAAAGCTGACAAATAATGTCTTTGTTATTGTTCCAACTTTCCAGGGAAAATATACATGACTGCTAAACCCAAGACAGTCTATGAGAGTATGTTTATCTTCAGGAGTAATTGCAACTGATTTGTGTCCAATGTTTGAGGCCTGCACAATACCACATCTGCCTTTTATGAGATAATTTGAGAAGCTCAGCTCTCCCACAGCGGCCTGAGGTTGTCTACAAGTGTTCATACACAACAGAGAACATTATTGGACAGCTAATCTCTGCAGCGTGTATACATTTTTTCTGTTCTGACACCAAGAATTTGATGCGGCTTGTCTGGCTAAGAGGGACATATTTCTCTCCAACATGAACTCTCGTGATTTGAAATTTGACTTAAAAATTAAATTCTTATATCAACTCATCTGTTGCATCTTGCAAGATATTTATTTATGCTTTGGTAGGGATTTTTCCCCTCCTTTGTTTGCTAAACGGTTTTGGCCAAAGTCCTCGCCAATTGCTGTGCTGTGATGGCGAGGCTTAAAGTCTCTTTTGTCCTGCTAATACTGTTCAAAGACAGTATCTGACAGAAGCGGGTGTATTTATTTAATCCCAACAGAATTTCAGTGTTCAAGATGCCACAGCTCACCAGTCTCTTGTACTTTGATGTCAGTTGTCATCTGTTAGGTTGCTCCACTCAGACTGCTAGTATGTCTGTTTTCTTTGATCTTTACTATTTCCCTCTTTAACACTAAACTACCTGTGGCAAATGTAATCCATCAACAAATTGTTCAGATTTGTGATAAATTGCTTTTTAACCTCATGGATGCTTCTTCTCAAAGCCGGTGTCCAGTCTACAGGAAACATCCATCTTGACTGAACCTTGCATTTATTAATTTCTGTGAGTCATTTATGCAATTAAACCTGCTGTGAGGTTAGTTATTGTTATTACTCCTGGGCAAAGATGAGAATGCAAACATCCTTGTGAATGCAAACGCTCCTTGACATGCAACGTTCTCCGTTTCAGAGTACTCAGACTCTGGACAATTGCTTACATATTCTTCTGCATAATTTTTTTTTGTCCTCCTCACTTTTGTATACAAATAGTAACAGCTCTGGTGATAAACTTCTCTAGCCACAGCACCTCTGCTGACAAAATTCTCTAGCCACAGCACCTCTGCTGACAATGGTTAGCACTCCGTTGTCCTTTTTTTTGCAGCATTTCACATCTGTATATCTGACAAAGATGTATAACCAGCACATCATGAGCCCTTTGTCCTTTGAAGTACTTGTTTTTCTTTTTAGAGGAGATATATTCTGTTTCATAAGTTGTTGATCAGCTTAGCATCTACGTTCTCTCTAGTTAGAGGCATTACTGCTTTGCTCTTTTGATGCAAATAGCACTGAGATTTGATCTTGTTATCTGTGCTGACACAAAAGCATGGAAAAGACTCTGTTGTAGCATTTTTTAATGGTATCGAATCTACAGTATTTCATCTTTTTTTTTTTACATTTTGGGCAACATCTAGAACTGGAGTGTGACTGTGATCTGGGCAACTTATAGAAGAACATCCTATGACATCATGTCCTGAAATTATGCTACATTGCCACTTGGGTCTTCTGGGTCCGTGTGTCTCCTGGGTTTATTTAGAAAGCCAGCCATTCATTGCTGCTTCACCGTTTATTTTTATAAATGAGATGCTCATTTTCATACTTGCAATAAAAAAAAAACCCATGTAGTGTAAATCACAGTTTTTAGCATTATGTTAAAAAAAAAAACAACAAACCAGTAGCAAGAGAAACTGAGAAATCTGTTTTTTAATTCAGCAACAGTCATGGAAAAGTTACTCATTTGGAAAATTTATATACAAAAGCAAGTCTGTTAAGCTGTTTCATATATGAAAAGACACACTAGATAAACCTGACTAGTGCAGATTTTGCCTGCTGAGATGGTACTGGTTAGCCTGCCTTAGGCCATTCTCTGGGACGGTGGCCAACTGAGGGAGCATGGCCTTCAAAACCAAGCTGGCTCCATCCAGGCTACGTGTTGGGAATGGCCCGTAGCCCACACTAACACCGTGCTTGGGAAAAGTTTGCAAGACCACTAGCACAATGGGGTGGTAAAGGGAATCAAGTTTTAATGTGGGACTTCTTGAAACTGTTTCACTAAACAAGTAAAGAAATAGTGTCCTTTGTCAATTTTCTGAATTGTATCAATTTTAGTTTATGTTATTTTCTATATGTATTTGCATTCCTGCTTTTCTATTTGATATGCAGTTTCTTAGTTAACATGCCTTCATTTCAGAGTTGTTCCAGGATGGGCTGTTTGTGAAACTTTTTTTCTTGATTGTATTATCCGACTGTTTGATAAGCTCCTCTCACAAAAACAACTCTCAAAATTTCAAGTATATCACTGCATGTCATCCCCCAAATGAAGACACGACAGTGAATGACTGTATACTAACAATTAAATTTTACAAATCACTATGCGCCTAACTTAGAAAAAGCGTTGCTTATTTTATTGCGAGTACTCATGTAAGTGAAATTACTTCAGTGTCTAAACGCTTGTAGGATAAAGCCTGCAGAAGTGACCATGCTACAGAGGACCAAGCTAAGCAGTCCAAATCTGATTTTGTGACTGACTCAACCCCTCCAGAAATGACAGCTCTGTTTGTACTGATTTTCTGACAGATTTCTGACACATCTTCGGGACTTTTTTTTTTTTTTTTTTTTCTCAAAAACTAGCAGAGCAAAACGCTGGGTTTTCCCAGATGCTTAAGAACTGTTTGCGCCCTGTGCCCATTGTACAGCCAGTGCCTTTAAAGGAAACCCATGCCTCCACGCATCCCTCCTTCCTCACCAGCCACCCAAGCCGCTCCGAAAGCGGGAAGCGTACGCGGTAAAAGGAGGGACTTTGAATAAAACAACGGATTCCGCTTAATCTTAACGCGGTCGAGAAGCTCGGGGCAGAGCGTACGCCGGCCTTCCCCGCCCGCACGGGCGAGCAGCCCAGCCCAGCCCCCGGCCGCCAGCGGTCCCTACTGTGAGGCCGAGGCCGCCTTCAGGCCCCCTCCACAGGCCAGCGCCGCTCCCCGGGCTGCCCCGAACACAACACGCCCCGCCGAGGTGGCGGGCCGGGCACGAAGCTCTCCCACGGAGGGGGAACCGGAGGCTGGACCCTTCTCCGTCCCTCCCCAGCGGGCGGGGGGCGGCGGCGCAGTCTCCCTACAAGTGCGCCGGCCGCCCACCGCTTCGGTTTGGCGGGGCGGTCGGCGGTTGCGTGCGCGGCGGCCGCCGTTGGGGCGCGGCCGTTAGACTGACTACAGGTCCCGTGTCGCCCCGCGGCGCGGCGGAAGGGGTGACGCTCCCTGGCGGCGGCGGGGGGCAGCTCTATCCGGGCCTTTGGCGTTTTCCCTTCCTTTCGCGCCGGCGGCCGCTGTGAGGCGGCGGGTCCATGTGCGCACGGCGCGGCGCGGCCCTGGCCCCTGCCCTCTGCCTCCTCCTCTTCCCCCCGCCGCCTCCACCATGGACCCCAACACGATCATCGAGGCCCTGCGGGGTACTATGGATCCGGCGCTGCGGGAAGCCGCCGAGAGGCAGCTTAACGAGGTGAGGGCGCCGACGGGGCCTGGGCCGCGGCCGCTGCGATACTGGAAAGTGGGGAGGCGGGGGACGGCGGCGCGGGCGGTGGGGTCAGGGCAGGCCTGTGTGAGGGGGAAAGCGGGGCGGGGGCGGCGGGAAGGGGCCGAGGGCGCGGGGAGACGGTGCTGAGGGAGCAGGGGGGCCCCGCGCCCTCGGCCCCTTCCCGCCGCCGGGCCCCGCCTGGTGTCACGGCGGCTGCAGGCCGGGCCCGGCCTCCCGACTCGCATTGTCCCCGGCACATGGCAGCAGGGCCTCCGGCCGGGGCCAGGCCGAGCCATGCCGTACCGGGTGGGGCTGCTCAATGTGGGGGGGTTTAGTGGCAGAAAGCGGTCAGCGTTGGGGAGGAGATCCCCGTTGCCTTTGCCGCCGGTAGCAAATTACCTCCATTGTCTTCCTGCTCAGCGGGGGAAGGGGTAATCTGTAGAGGGGTGTTTAAAATCGACAGTGGCACAGGCCCCCGGTGGCTCAGACGCCGGACCCAGTCCTTCCTGGGACTATCTCAGGGCAGTCTTTGGATGTGGAAGGCAGTAATTTGTCAACGGGAAAGGGGGTAGCAAGACCCGCATCACTTTATAAGTAGTGTAGCCTGTTAGCGTTAAGAGTGGCCTGGGCTGAGTTCAGAAATAAATGTGACAGCCTGACGTTATTTGATGTTCGTACAAATCCTTTGGACTCTGAGTTCGGCAGCGCTGTCGAGGTAGGTGTGCTTTCTGGGTGTAGTATGGACACGTGCCCGAAAGACGGGGGAAGACAGGGTTCCCAACCCAGATATGTCATCTGCTTAGACTACATTCATGTGTCATATTGATATATAATGAAACTAGCAGATCCTAGTTCCACAGGTTTCAATTTTGGAAGAAGGTTTATTTTGGTTCCACTCGGTAGGTGAAAACTTTTCTTTATTGATGAGACACAGCCATGGGACTTTTAGACATTTTGAAAAAAAAGGTGTTCTAGTGTTTGACTCAGAGAAAAGGTGATAACTTGATGGAGGAGGTGAAGGATAAGCCCCTGTGGCAGCTCTTGTGGTGCCTTTGGTTGGCCTTTTCCACAAACGTTTTTCTTTGTTGCTCTTAAGCAGACTTCAGGCCTGACAAAATACTTTTAATGCAACAGATGTTTGGCAAAGCTTAGATAAAGGTGGGCCAAATGTTCTGCTGGCAGTAGAGAAACTTTGAAAAACTAAAGGTATAGCTTCTTGTATTTTAAAAAAGTGTAATTAAGCTGAATTCCAGCATGTCATTTAATAAGTGAATAGCAAATAAATATTAGGTACATTTGAAATAGCTGTAAAACTACGCAATGTTTAATTGACTTTTGTGTAAAGTAATTGGCTCTCTTTTCCATATACTTCAGTAAAAAGTATTTTAGTGTTTCTTATTTAAACCAAAAGTGAAAATAATGTAATTGCATATAAAGACAGCAATATCTATGAAATCTTAAGCTGGCTCCAAAATTCAATTTTTTATGTTCAATGCATGTCAATATCTATATATAGTAACTTGCTTGAAATCTATTTTAGCTGTTTTCTGCAGGTATTGTGTTGCTGAACGTGCAGGAAATTGTTCTCTGCCAGTCGGGGTCTTCAGCAAATGGCTAACTCAGTTGCACGAAGGATCATGCTCACCAGCAACTGGTTCACGCTTTTGAATCAAAACAACGTGGTCTATCATGTACTACACAAGTATTAAATTGGTATAAAATCCAAATGTCTGTGCCCCTTTAAAAACACCAGACACTATTGAACCAGTGCGTAAGAATTCTCTATTATTGGAAGCGTAGCCTCACTGATCTTTCACAGAACTTTTGTGATAAAAATAGTTGTTAAACCCTAAATCTGCAAGCACTCGTACATATATGTAGTTTTAGTCACATGCATGGTCTTGGTTTTGCATAGATTTATTGAAGTCATGCATTTGCTTGCAGAATACCGGTCTAAATTTGTTAACTGTTAGGGCAATTGTGCTGCCAGTTGTTATTTTATTTCAAGTATGGGTGGGAGTCTCTTTCTCTGTAAAGATGAAATCATACAGCAGTGAATGCTATTATTGCACGTGGCCAGGCACACAGAAGTGTGTTTATGCTTTAAGTTTAGTAGGTGTCCTTGGTTGACCTTTTAGTTTACCTTTAATTTGTGTGAAGTGTCTCTGTTGAGCTGATGAGACTGGTTTTCAGTAGAATGGACATTTTACATTATCAGAAAAGAACGTGCTTCATTCAGTAATTGATATTCCTAATTAATGGAAGAGTTAAGTGTCTAGATTTGTCTTCAGAATCAACAGTTTCCACTGACTGGAGAAGGGAACTAGGGTGTATGATTCTTGATTTGTCCAGGCTTTGTTATTTTTCCTTTGACCTTGGCTAAGTCATGAATTGTTCTATGCTTTATTTCTTCTTCCGCTAAGTTTTATCAGGTTATATTGCCGGCATATAAAATGCTGTGAGAGCTTTTGGAGTTGAGATATGCTAAAAAAAAATGCAGGTATTTCAGTCTTTTGGCTTTACTTTCCTCACTGTGAAAATAAGTTATAGAGAATGATACCACTAGCTCTTGTGTCCGACAGCTTCGCATGCAGTTTCCAGCTGATGATGTACCCTGAGGTGTTTGCCCACCTCTGTCCCTGTCTTACAGGGGAAAGCTGTGTTTTACAAGGACTTAGAACCAGACTCTTCAAGTAAGCTATTGGAAAGCAGCAAGAAGATGTTGCCTTTTGAAACAGTCTTTGTACTGTGTGTATAAAGTGTTTCCTAGAAATGGTGGTGAAAATAGATATTTTTAACTATGCAGCTATGGAATGACACTCTGAAAATAATACACAGTGTTGTTTTTATCTTTTAATATCAGCATATTTATAAAGGTGCAGTTGCTAGATAATACTTTCCTTGCAGGTTCCTTCTTTGTAATTCCAGGGAATTTGTGACTTAACTGTTATGTATGTCTTGTAAGTATCTGAGATTAACCCCAGTACATATGAGCTATTAAGACATCTTTTCAGACTAACAACTCAATTTTTCTGTCTGAGAATGATTAAAAAAAAAAAACAAACCAGCCGTCCCCAATAACTCATAATTTTTTTAAGTCAAACTTTAACAGAGTTTGTTTAGGAAAATGTTATCCTGTTGCTGTACTGGAAAAGTACCTTTCAGAGGTTATGGTTAAGCTTTTTTACGTTCTAATGTAAGTGACAGGGGAAGGAAAAATGCTTTAGCTTGTTGACTGGTCGCCATAGCACACCATCGGTTTAACAGAATACAGTAGGGCCTAGTTCAGTGTCTTTTATTGCCTGCTTAATAGATACAAAAGACAGAATGATGGAATGATTAAAATAAATTATTGGATTCTAACTACTGGGAGCTTTGGAGTGAAAGGTTGTCAAAGGGGAAAAAGTAAGCAGCTTATTATGCAGTACCTTTCACCCAGGAATTTCCAAATGCTGAAATGCTGTGTTTTGGATACTTTGGGGTAGGTATTTATAGTGTTACCCTCATCTTTAATTTTTTTTAACCTTTCCTAACACGGTCTTCATGTATGACACCTACAACTCTATATTGTAGTGTGAGTAAGAACAAGAACAGAGCATGAGTTTCCTGGCTCTCTGATTATCAGATCATGGGTTCTCTTTTAAAGTTATTAGTATGACATTTTACCCAAAGTACTTGATTATTTTCACTTCCCTTATCTTCCATCTATATATTTTGCTGTGTGCTAGATGAGAGATGCTTTGGGAAAAGATCGTTTTATGTATCAAGGCTGGTCCAACACCAGAAATCCCCTTGGGGGCAGTAAGGAACCAAGAGAGCTTTGTCTTCGTTAGGAAGAAGTTACATGCTTGATGCATGTTAACCAGTACAAGGTAAAATCCTAGCAGACAGGGCAACTTGCCACTTTCTCATGACTTAGCAAATAGTTACTGTGTGCGCTTAGCTAGCCTTTGCTGAGAGCAGATTCCTTTTTTCCTCTGCGAACAGAAGAGCAAATAGGCTTCGGAACTTGCAGACAGTATTCTGATGAAATGAGCATCAAGGGTGTTTGCAAGATCTGAGAAGCATGTATGTATTTTTTGTGGTCCTTAAACTGGATTTACATATACATTGTAGCTGCATAAGAGGTGGCAGAACTGGCTTGCAAAAACCTGAGGTCAAAATGACTTCCACACCTGCTGAGTTCTTAAAAAAGAATTGAAAGAGTGCTACAGGGCAGTTTGCTGAGTCAGCGTGGCCTTACAGTTCCTCACCTTAACCTTTCTATAAAAAAAACCAAACTGTTCCATCTCAGTGTAATAGTTGTGTTCACCTAGTCCTGTTATGGTCTAGATCAAAAATTGCATATAGATTTTTTTCAAAATTGTAAAGGCAGAGGTGCATTGAATTTGTATTTTTTTTCAGCTCCTTTAAAAAGAAATTGTAGCCTTTATTTAAATATGTGCTACTTTGAATAACTATATAAATAAACTGGGATTCTAGTTCAGCAACATATAGTAAATATTACCGTTCCGATTTGCTTTTTTTGGTAACGGTAAAGGAGATACCTGTAGTAGTGTGTCTGTTATGGTATGTTAAATTCTTCATGTCTAAGAAGAATGTATGGAGGTCTTTTGACCTGAAATGAAACTTCTTGTTTTTATCATTTAGTGTCATGCGGGTTTAGTGTAAGATATGAATAATTCTAGTATTAAAGATGAACGTAACTGACTTTAGGGGGTATCATTACTGGGGGAAAAGTGCTTTTTTGCATCATAATTAACTATTGATAGTTCATATGCCATGAACTGGTCTCTTTAATGTCAACGTCAAACTTCATTTATGTTTCAGATTATGTAGCTGGCATGACACTTTTCTCAAAAGTGTATTTTATCATGTGGCTAACAAACCAACTCTGCCAGGAAAAGCTGCAATGAAATATGCAAAAAGATTGTATGTTCTGGAACAGTGATTGATATTAACAGACAGTGGTGCAACGTTTGTGGTCTGATAGAATACATTCCTCAGCTAGTGAGGCTACATAGCAAAGATTGCTCTTGGGAAAAGTCCCTGAATTCTTTGGCTCTTAGACAACAAAGTCATAGCAGTGACACGGCATGTTGGAGGATTTGTAAGAGGGAAGGACTTGAGATGAGTTTTGTGTTTAGTTTTTTTTTTTTTTTTCCAAATGTTAAGTTACCTGTTGGGAAACAGTCTTTGACTGTGACAGAACCATTTTTTCTTCAGTTATCATTGTAGTTCTCTAAATTTAATATTTATTTTAAAAGAGTATTTGTAAACAATAAGCAAGAGAATAAGACAAAGTTTTACTGATGTCAAAACTTTATGAAGTAACAGAAATTGTTTCTATTCTCCACACAGTTTAACATATGTGATAGCAACCATTGTGAAATCCTGATTTTAATTCTTGCATGCTGGAGCCGTGGGACTTACGTGTAGAATGACACTACTTGCCAGTGGCTTTCACTGAAGTAGCATCAGTGCGCCTGATTCTTCTGGAGACAAGGACACGTGTGGGCCAGCAGAATTCTCTACATTCAGATAATTCCCTGATAGACCTTTAATGAATCTTCATTTGCAGCTCACCTTTTGTATAGCGAAGTATTCTGGCTAATCGCATGCACTAAGAACAAAAGCCAGTATTTTTATAGAATATGTACCTAAAATAGGTGTGTTTTCTTGTTTGGTTGGGTTTTTTTAGCAGTGCTGTCAGTGAAGAGGAACATCATGTCCTGAGAGGCAGCCATCTTTGGAGAGTAAAAATACTAAAGATTAAAATAGCTGAAATGGGTGTGTATTCAGTATTTTTTTAATGTAGATAGAATAAGACACCACATAGGTGCCAATTTTGTAAGTTCGGTTGTTTTTTCCTGGTGCCAATAAAACACTGATTGTTCTTTTTAATAGTAAAGCAAAACGGGAGCAAGTGACAGTAGTACCTGGGGTTTTATTTGACCATTCAGGACACACATGCCTTCATGTAGCTGTCCTTACTTCTCCCCACATTTCAGTTTCTCTGGAATCACCTTTCTTTCAGTGGCATGGGAAGGGGGTCATTGTAAAGAGTTTGGACGTCCTTTATATTCCATATAGAATGCATGGAAGTGTTAATGTAGCTCTGTGTGAATTTAGTTACGAACTGAATGGATTAAGAGGAAGCTTTGTTTGGAAAGTACAAGGTATTTTACTTATGCTACCTTGTATTAAAAGCACAAATTATTTTTAGTCTGAATCTCTGCTTTGAACCACTAAAGGTGATAAAGTAGCTCGTCTTCGTGGCTGGTTGGTGTCTGATGCTTGGGATGTTAATAAGGACGATACTTGTAAGATTTAAAAAAAAAAACGAGATAATGGTATAGATGTTTTGGTCCTATCCTTTAAAAGTTGTCATAGTTTAAAGAATCCAGTGAAAATATATTAATCCCACATACTAATATAATTGACGTTTCTAGGGAGCTTCTGTAGCTTGCTACAGTCATAGGCTCAGTCCTGATTTTTTTACTGAGGAAAAGATTTATTCTTTGGTATTTTATTGAATTTCAATGTGTGACAGTTTTGTAGACTGCTGTCTATTTTTTGTTGCTTTTTGCTTTTAAGACACAACATTTTTGTATTCAGTTCCTTGATAGTTTTTAAGCAATTTCCATATTTTTTTATTGAAATGGATAGTTTATATTAAAAGGGTAGTTATCATTTATCATTAAAAAGGTAAAGTAATCCTTCATTTTTAAAATGCTAGGATTGAATGCTTTTTAATTTCCAAACATGAAATACATTGCAAATTTTCACTATTGAAAAGGTAGCTGTTAAGTTTATCACAGTCATTGTGGAAAGACATCAGTTTGCACTTTTAAGTCCATTTTATGCAGACTCTAATATGACCTTATTTGTAGGTGAGTTAAAGGTTATTGAAACTGAAAGCTTTCTTCAGCAAGTTGATAACACATTTAAGTACAGGAGTACTTCCGCTGACATTAATGTTAGGCATATAATTGAATACTGTGCTGAATTAGGGTCTAATGTCATTTGGTATGTGTTGCAGGAGAGGTGCGTCTATTGGTGTTACTTAAGAAAAGAAGGAACTTAACGGACCTGGAGCTGTAGTAGAAATTAATACCATTTACTTTAAATGTATTTATTCAACCATTACTTGCCAGTTGAAAACAAATAGTTTTTTTACTTGAAAGTGTATTTGCTTCTTCAGGCCTTTAGGGATATCAGAGGGACACGGGTCAGAAAGATGCGTGCTCATATTGCAGTGTCCATTAGTCCCAATTCATCAAAACGTATTCTGCAGATAAACATTTCAGTTGGACCAGATGCGAGTGTTGCTTCTGTGGGCTTTCTGTAGCCTGTAGATTTTTAGTGCACAAGATGAATACGTACAACAACATTTTAACATTTTGGGGAGATTCTTAAGTTCATTCTTCATTTAAAATTAATTTTAAATATCAAGAGATAGAAAACAAGCTACATTAATCAAATCTTAGTACAAATGCATGAACAAATGTCATGTCCCAGGCTGACCCTTTTACTCTTGTTTATACTAGAATGTATAGAAGATACTTACTAGGGAAAGTTAAAGTTGGAGAGAAGAACCTAGTGCTGTAGGAGTGAGCTGGGCAGCATTCCTCCTAAGGAATGTTGACATCATTTCATACCGTCAAAAGAGCTTTTAGTCCTACTAAAAGAATAGAAAGATAAATTTTGGTTGTTTTTCTTTATGATATTAATTTGCTCTGCTGCAGTAACTGAGACAATGGTTTGTTTTTGATAAATGGACAGTGTAATTTCAATGGTTTTCAAAGTATTAATTTGTTTGCTTTATGTGGGGAGTAATAAAATGAGTAATAAGTAGGTAAGTGGTGTTTTCCTAAGAGTTTAACAGGTTAAGTTATGTAGATCTACGCAGTTATCTTTGATAGAAGTGCTGCAAAGAGTATATGAAATGATATTGACGTGTCAGTGAAGATAAAGCAGAAATATATCTTGGCAATTTGAATCATGGAATAATTAGGTTAGAAGGGACCTCTGTGGATCATCTGGTCCAGCCCCCTGAAGCAAAGCTGTTTTGAAGTTCAATGGGGTAGACAGGGACTTGTCCAATTGAGTTCTGAATATCTCAAAGGACGAGGTCCCCCAGCCTCTGTGGAAGGACTGTTACAGACCTTGGCCACTCTTGTGAATTTTTTTTTTTCCTTTTGTAAAACAGGGATTTCCCTCACTGCAGCTGATGTCCATTGACTCTTGACCTTGAGGAAAATTGTTGTTTTCCAGTTTAAAAAAGTAGAGATAGTTTTTAAGGATTACAATCACTTTTCCCAGGGAAATTAATGTCTCAGGTTTTTGAGACATTAGGAAAGGTGGGTAATGGATGCTATAATAATGTTAAGGTTAGTTTCCTCATATTGCAAATACAATATAGCATTTAGTGTACCAGTGACATTTCTCATTATTGTAAGAAAAAACATGTTTTGTTTTCTTTGTAAGTACACCCTTGCAAAGTTGTTACTCTGTGAATGTCGCGCCGTTTAGGTCTCTATATGGTTGGTTTGCTGTTGTATAGGTATGCTGACAGTTGCTGCAGTAATGCATAAATGATCACTTGAAGCTGTTTATTTAGAAAGATGAACTATGAGTTGGACAGGCTTGCTTAAGGCTGGGCTTAGTTTTAAAGCATAGTTGCGATCTGTTTCTTAGATTGTTATATAATGAATTCATACCTTGTTAAAGGTCACTGTAAGCTCACTGCGCTTGGGTTTTTCTGGCTATTTAGGTATTTTTCTTTCAAGCAAGTATTTGTTCTGAACGAAGAACATATTTGGTGATGTAAAAGGCTGATTCCTGAAGCCTGTTTAATGATTTCTTCAACTCTGTTACCTTAAACGGTAGGGTTTTTCCTCACCCATGCTGTCTTGAGAATAGAGCGAGCATGAAACTTCGGAATGCTTTGGTTGATTAGCTGACTACTGTGAAACTGTCTGACTTGCTTGTATTCTACTGATTGCATTACATCATTATACAGATATTGTAAAACCTAACGGGAGTATTCTAAAACTTAACAAACTATGATTAAGTAATGTTCTTTTTTCCCTCCCCCCCCCCCCCCCTCTACAGGCTCATAAGTCAGTGAACTTTGTTTCAACTCTGCTTCAGATCACTATGTCGAGCAACTGGATTTACCAAGTGAGACAGGCAGGCAAGTTTTCAAATCTTTTTTCACTATATGTACTTTAATGGTGCATACACACAAGTACATATGCAGATACTGTTAAAGAATTATAATGGTTTTAATCTCAAACACTCAAAAGTTGGGAGTCACTTGAATTACAGTCATCATGAACTGTATCTGGCACCATACGCTGAATAGGGAAGACAGAAAGAAAAGGTGGCTGGCTCTTCAGTGATTGCTCCCCTTTATCTCTAGTGAATAATGGTCTTTGGGGAGAGAAAGTGGTTTATGGTGCTAGTACACTTGGTCCAGGGAGGTAATTTAACCTTTTACTAGTAATGCAAATGTTTCTAAAATTTTTAACTAGAGGAAAACAAATTCGGTCTTTTGGAACCCTGCTGATTTGCACATGAGCCATCAGTAAAATTGGATATTGAATATTAGCATCTCCAAACATCATCTTAAAGCTGCTGTGATTACTTGATAGAGGTTTCTATTATGATATTTCAGTGTTTTTTCTGACAATTCAGGAATTGTGATCTTGATCACTTATTTGGATCTTCCATGTAGTAGATGGAATATTCTGAGTTGTAGCATAAGCCTAACTTGCATTTTTATCTTAATACTTGGGGGTGCCATTTAGATGATGACTCAAAAAAGCTACTGCTTAACATGTATAACATGCAAAAAAAGGGGAGGTTTGAGAACAATCTCTGAAAATTCACCCTCAGTGTAAGCCAATTAAAAAACAAAGCAGTCTGTAGAGAGTGGAGACAACTCATGCAATGTGTAGCTTACAAACAGTGCATGTTTTGCAAAGCAATTAATGGCATGGTAAATCCCACTGAGGACAGATTGAAGTCCACATCACTTCAGTCTCGTAATAGCACATATCTGCTGAGTGTTTCTTACCTTTACAGACCCCTTCAGAAACCCTTTGGTTTCTGAATCTTCAGAAGGTGCATATGAAATTGGGGAAGAGAAGTTGCTTTATGGATTTGTACGTAGAGTTAGATTAATAGTAACTTTGTTATTAGTTTGTAAATTGAGATTTCCTGTTGCATTTTGTAAGTCCTTTTCTTTCCAAGTGCTGTAATCTATATTCTGCCATGTAAGCAGTTAGGATTTGGTTGTCAAATGGTAAACACAGGCATTTCTGCTGGCAACCTGATTGCTGCAAAGTGCTATGGCCCATAACCTGGGTATAAAGGAGCTCTGTTTCTCTTCAGCGTTCACTCCTGTATCACAAACTTAATTAGATTTTTTTTTCTTACAAGTGATGTTTTCGATAGCCATTAGTATTTTTCAGAAGTGTGTTGCTAAAATGTTGCACAACTATTTATCTGTAGCACAGATAAAAGCAATACATTTTGTATTTTTATATAAAACCTTTCTTTACAGAACAAAAAATACAAACATCTCAATAAATGGATAAAAGAATATCAACCTAGTAAATTATTAGGTTAATAATTTGCATGGCTTATGTATTTTGATTCTCCTGGTCAGAAATGGTCAATGAATTAGTAATTTCAATCAATTTTCTTCTAAAATAGATTTGTTTGCAAAATGCGTGTTTGTTTTGTACTTTGAATGGCTATCAGCTGATTTGCCACTTTTGTCTCACAGGGGTTATCTACTTGAAAAATATGATAACCCAGTATTGGCCAGATCGTGAAACTGCACCAGGAGAGATCCCACCTTACTCCATCCCAGAAGAAGATAGACACTGTATTCGTGAAAATATTGTAGAAGCCATTATTCACTCTCCTGAGCTGATTAGGTATGCAGTTTTAACCTGTTTATGAATTGGCTGTGGTTTCTGACTGTTGAGGGGGTTGGTGGTTTTTTTGCACAACTAAGATCAACTGCATGCTAAGCATCATTGTCATACACTGTGTATCCTAAACATAGAATTAATGTAGATGGAAAAACAGTTTTCAGCTTGTGTAGCATGTAGAAATTCCAAGTTTCTCAAATGCAGAATACTAAGCAGAAAGTACAGAACCTAAACCTTAAGAACAAAACTTGAAATAAGTCTTAAGTTTGGGTAATACTAGCTGTTTCGACACCACAAGAATATTATTAAAATAGTAGTAGTAACTTATTTAATCGTTGTGCATTTGATTTCCAGAGTACAGCTTACTACTTGTATTCACCATATTATCAAGCATGATTACCCTAGTCGCTGGACTGCAGTTGTGGAGAAAATTGGATTTTACCTTCAGTCTGACAATAGTGCTTGTTGGCTTGGAATTCTTCTTTGTCTTTATCAACTTGTGAAAAACTATGAGTAAGTTTTTTCTACCATATGAAACAACAGAATAAATGTATTTGTGTGTATTTTTTGTATTCTGTATGTATATTGTAGCCATGTAGAATTGTGTGTGGGATTGCACAAAGGTGACGGAAATCTGATTTTAGAAAATCTTGAATACTCGCTGTGCAGATGTTGGCTCATATATTTTCTCCACTAAGAAATCACAGAAAAACTGCCTTGATTAAAGGTTTGAGATCAGAAAAAAGAGGGTGTTTTAAAGCCTTAATTTAGTAGTTGTGTTTTATGGATTGATAGCAGTAAGAAAGTCTGCTCAAAATCCTCACTTTTGCAGAAAATTATTATTTATTTAAACCAGGTTTGGACTATTAAACAATTTGTATTCTGGGTATCAGTGACAGTAAACATATAAAGGTTTCAAAGTGTCAAATCTTGAATGTTAAGAAGTTCAGAATTAGTTGACTGACTTTTGTATGATCCTTACAGACCTTTGTAATCCCATGTTGGAGTTTAAGTGGCTAGAAATTGCAAATACTGTTAGGAAAGGAAAATAAACTAATTTCTCACTTGATTTTCAAATTAAACATCTTTAACCAAATATACAGCAGAGATCTGTGAGACAGAAAATGTGAAATGTTCACTGGTAGTGTGTTTACGATTATAGCAACACTTGTTTAGGGGAGAATTTTGATATGAAGCTCAGTCATTGTGTGGTGAACTAAGGTAACAGATGTGTTCATAATCTGAGTTGGTCAAACACTTTAGCTGAGGCCAGCAACTGCTTACACTTGTTTAGCTTTCTGGTGAAGTCAACAAGGGCTGGTTTCACAAATCATGTAAGAATATGCACATTTCGTTGCTAACAATATGGGTGCAAGCAGATCTGTGTAAAATTTGTTAAATTACTTTTGTCAGTTTTTTGGGGAAAAAAATCAGCATAACATTATGACTGATCAAGTTTTTACTACTGGAGTTGTAGGAATCTTCAGCTATTGATTTTTTTTTTTTTTTTGTCATAATGTAAAAGGTAAATATCTTGGGATTTTTCAAAGTTATTTCTTTTTCTCCAAATCCAGCCAGGAAGATCAAATGGCTGCTCTTCGCATAGTCATTTTTTCCGGTCTTTTTCAATTGTGTCTTTTGTGGAAATCAGAAACTGAGTTTTCCTGAGCATCATTTAGTCCTTAGATTTAGGTTTCTATTTCAGAAAATACATGGAAACTATATTATTGAACAGGATTTTCGAGCTCGGTGTCCTGTAGTAGTTTTTACAGAACATGCCATCTGGCAGCAGATTGAGTAGAGTTTATCCTATATTTCTGCAAATTGGCACTGTTTAAGAGGCTGAGCATTGATATTTAGTATTAGTGAAAAGTCTACCAAAATGTATTTAGAAAAACCAAAACAAAACCCAATCCACCAACCCAAAAATCACCCACAAGAGTATTATAGTATTAATCGCTTAATCAAAAAACAAAGCTGTACAATCTTAAAGTATGTTTTGAGAAAGGTGATGGAGCTTTGTTTTCAGCATAGACACACCTGGTGGACTGTCACCAGCATGGGAAGGTCTGAGGCACTGTTTCAAGGGGGGTTGCAGTTGAAGCCTGCTCAGAGTCTGCCACATAGCCTTGAAGCCTGCATTCTCTATCAAATTGCTAGATTTAGGCAAATTAAATGGTAAAATGTGAGAGACATCAGTAGTAAACTGTGAGAGGCCTCACAGTTTACTTTCTTCAATGTCAGTAAAGTAATCTAGCTTCTGGAAATATTTTGATAAATTATGGACTCTGATAAATGTCTTTCTGGAATTTTACTGACTAGCCCAACATCTGCCATTCTTGGCAATAAATGTGTACCTTTTGCGTGCAGTTTCTGTAGCGCTCTGATTGCTTTTCACTATAATAATGGTGTGGCTGAACATGATGTAGTATTCAAAGTGAGTAAGTTGGCAGGAATGCATTACCAGCAGAAAACTAATGTGGATATAAAGTGGAGTAATGGGACACTCAGCGGTTTTTGAACTTGCCTTTTAACGTAATGTTGTCTGGCTATAGCTTTATTTCAAGTTCTGTAACAAAGAAATGGCTAGGTTTTTTTTTTTAAAATCGTATGTTGTTATGAGCTGCAATATAACCTACTTGTTTCTACATCAGGGAAAGGTGGACTTTTAAATTCAAAAAGCTACCCTGAAAGATCTACAAAACTAGTTTGTTCTTATCTAAAGGTACAAGAAACCAGAGGAGCGGAGTCCTTTGATAGCTGCAATGCAACATTTTCTACCAGTTCTGAAAGATAGTTTCATTCAGCTCTTGAGTGATCCATCTGATCAGTCTGTCCTCATCCAGAAACAGATCTTCAAAATATTTTATGCCCTTGTCCAGGTAAAAAATAAATTTTGTGTATACTTGATCAGTAATTTAATTTAAAGCATTGTGCTTTTCCATAAAATAGTGACAGAAATATTAATAATATTAGATTACATCTGAATCGTTTCCTCTACTAAACTGTGTTATGAATCACAGGTTTTTGATATGCTTGATTGTGCTGTATTTTTACTTTTGTACAGTACTATTCCTGGTTTGCATTAGATAGAACTTACGCATACCATCCTAAGGTAGAGTGTTTGCTAGAAAAATGATTAGAAAATCAGTTTTTGAATGACAGATTGTAGAGGCCAGCCTACATAGAATATTTACCAGTGTAAATACATCAGTTTGGAATGAAACTGTTAATTGCTTCAGAAATTAGTGTATCATCCATTTAAGTAGTGTCTTAGCATTGTCTAAGCAGAATGAGTTGGAGTAAAGACCTTTAGCACATTTGAGGATATTGAGGATACAGACTAGGTTGTGTTACGTTCTTTAGCCTGGTTTTCTGAGCTGTTTGCTAATCTTTCATGGTAGCTAAGTGTAGACGAAGATTTGAAAGAGCTAAAATTCAAACTGTGAAAGTAACGTTACTTTCAAATTGTTTTACAATAAATGTGTTTTGCCTTTTTTTTTTTTAAATAAGTACACATTACCTTTGGAGTTGATAAATCAGCAAAACCTGACTGAATGGATAGAAATCCTGAAGACTGTTGTCGATAGGGATGTACCAGCTGTAAGTGGCTTCTAGCTATTTATGTTTTTAAGCTTAAATATTTTCCAGTCATTAGAATGTTAAAAAGTTTAGCTTTATTTCTGCATTCTTTTTTCTCAACAGATGCCAAGAAAATAACTTTTTAAACTAAATAGCATGTTTTAAACAGACTAGACAGATTTTGAAAATACGTAGCTTGTATGGGAGCTCTACTGTTTTCAAGTTATGGCACAACTTATTTTGGCTTCTTGTTTCAAGAATTTGTTGACCATTTATGCAGCATATATCATGGAATTTTATTTTTAGATATGCTGTACTTTATACTTCTATTAAGCTAGAAGTGCAAATGGCAGGTTAAAGGCAAAATATGCTATATAGTTGTTCAAAATACATATAATTTGAACTCTTTCTGAATAGTTGGCAAATAATCACTACTTTTTTTTTCCCTCCTAAAGGAAACCCTTCAAGTTGATGAAGATGATAGACCTGAGTTGCCTTGGTGGAAATGCAAGAAGTGGGCTTTGCATATCTTAGCTAGACTTTTTGAGAGGTATTTTCTATTCCATTATATTTAAAAAAAAACCACCCAAACAAATACTTAAGTCAATAATATTGCTGCACCCTTGAATTTACATACTGGCTTGTAATTCTAGGTATGGAAGCCCTGGTAATGTTTCCAAGGAGTACAATGAGTTTGCCGAAGTGTTCCTGAAGGCATTCGCTGTTGGTGTTCAGCAAGTAAGAAACACTGAATGTGGGGGGTATTAGGATAAGTTTAGAGTTAGTAGTAATTTCTTATTTCATTATTTTCTGAAAAGGCTTCTTGTTCTTCTTCACAATTGACTTTTTTGAAGCACATTGGTATGGAAAGTATTGACATCTGTGAGTTAAAAGAAAAGAATGATTTAAAAAAATATGAATTTGCCACATAGGACAATCCACTGAAAATAGCCTATGCAGCATTGATAATCTGTAAATATAGTAAATGCTGTCATCTAACAAGCTCTCAGATGAGCTTCAGATAAATGCTATCAAATTTTTCTCTTTCTGGAAGAGACAGGTATAATATTTATGTGGTATAGTTGACCTTCTTACCTACTCGCTTAACTCTGATGATATAGTTCTTTTTTGACTCAAAGTCAGTAAGTACTAAGTTTCGTAGCCTCCTGCAAAAGCCTGATCAAGCAGAGGCTAGGTTACAAACAGGTAAGTCTCATGGTCACTTCCCACTCATTTTCCTGCCTGGGGGTCGCCACTTCTACGGGGTCTGTAATACAGAAAGCATTTTCTGGACTATAGCAGTTTATAGCCTGATGTATTAATGTTATGCCAAACTATCCTTGATTTACCTTTATTGGAGTAACTTTGTCATTCAAATAGTCCTACCATGTGGCAGCAACCTACAGGTTTTCCTGAAGGGACAGAATGGATTGGTGGGGCAGGAATTGTCATCTGCCTCTCTTATTATACTGCATGTTTTTAAAGTCAGTAATTTGAACTTTTTGAGCTGGCAAGAAAATTCCCATGAATATTGGGAAGTTTTTGGATCTGATTCTCAGCTCCTGACTGTACTGCTGACTTGTTCTTTTGAAACAAGTTTGTTTATAAAAAAACTTCAAGTAGTTTTTGTAGAATTTCCTTGTATTGGCTCACAAATCTGTTTATATTAAGGTGAGTAGGTTGTAAATGTAAATAGATTATCAATTTGTGAAAATCTCAGGTAGCAGAATGTTTTCTTGAAAGCCTTTATTTTAATCAGAACAACAGTTCTTAGTTCAGTTTTCTTAGTTTTCATTCCTAATGAAAGTATAATGAATTACAGGACTTGAAAAGAGGAAAAGTAGGGAAAGCATCTCCTAAATACGTGTTTTTTGAAGGTCATCCAAAGTATTGAAAGGGAAGAGAACATTTGTCACATAGAGTGGTAGGAAATACTCATTCTACTCCGACAAGTGGAGCCAGCGTCACCTTCTGAGGTGCTCAAACCTGTAGATGACATCAGACAGATAAATATTACATGTTCTTCAAGAGCTTACTGGTTGCTTTGCACTTCAAAGATAAAATGAAGTTCTGAGAAAAGACTGTATGGGCAAAAGCAGTCTTTGAAAAGATAAATTTAAACAGTTCAACAAAATACTTCATGTTTTTCTTTACATTTTCCTTGAATCAAATTTGATCCTTACTGTTATTGCATCTAGGAGACACCAAGAATTCAAGTCTTCAATGAAAATTGCTCAAAAGCAAGACTTCAAAATGCTTACAATTTCTTCCTGTACAATAATGTAACTTGTATAGAAATACAGATTATTTTTAAGGTGATGTCCTCTATTTCTGTGCAGAAGATAAATCTTGGATGTATGCTCAAGGAATTGAATCCTTCCGATAAATGTTATGGAAGATTTTTACACAGGATGTATTTCTTTACAGAAATTGAAAATCTGTACTGAAGAATACAAATTCTGATAACATGCTTGGCTGCATTCTCTTTACTCTCCAAAGTGTACGCAACATTTCAGTAAAGGACTAATAGATAAATATATGATATGGGATTACAGGTTGTTCAAGTATAAACTTGAAACCTACTGCTAATATTATTCTCCCAGTTACTTCTCATTGATTATTCTTTTTATCTAATCTATATCTTTTTGTCATGTGCATGTCACCAACCAAAAAAAAAAATCCAGCACACTCAGCATTAGTTTTAGCTAAACTTTCTTAAGCTTGACCAAAACAGGCTGAGCTGCCTAGCTGGAATACCTTGATTCTTATCCCTTGTGTTAGCAGCTGTTTTGCTCAAGACATTTCTCATTTTGAAAGACCTGATGAGCCAGAACTAAGCCCTGGTCGAACACTACTGCCTGGTTGTTCCTTGGCACAGCTGCAGAATTTTATCTGGCCTCGAGCCTCCATCCCACATCCTGCTTTTCCTTACTGCAATTCTTAAACCTTTTCTTAATCTTTTAATTTCTTTCCGAATTGCATTTGAATCATAGGAGGTAACTGCCTAGATTTGTGTAAAGAGAGGACCAAAACACCTGTCCGAAGTAGTATGGCTGCAAAGACCATTTGTTAGGTCTCAGCTTTTTCCTCATTTCCGGAGACTATTCCCCATTTCGTCACTGACAATAGATGAGTTTAGGCTTTTCTGTATGCTGTCCTGGTACATTGGACACTCTCTCTCTCTCTGTGAAGAAACTTCAGATCCTTCTAAAATTCAAATACACCAGCAAACCAGACCTTCTTGTATAAGCTTTTCCACAGAGAAGATTGTATTACTATATGTTAAGTTCTAGCTTATTGAAGACCCAGGATTACTACTTTTGCCTAGAACAAAAAACCCCTAATTTATATTTTTTAAATCTTTCCTGAGCTGCCACCATGGTGAGACTTAGGCCATGGAGCCTGTCTCAGATCCATGTGTTATATAAGTTCAGTATATGATGTTAATACAGTGCTGGTCATTTCTTTGTTGCCTGTGTTGAAATCTATAAAAGATGCCAAGCTTTAGAATGTCATGTACTCTCTGTAAAACCGCAAGAAATCCCAGTCTTCATTAGTTTCCCAATTACTTCTGGAAAAACTGTATTTAAGGCATAAGATCAAAGTAGTAGAATATGTTGCAGAGTTGATTACATTTAGTCAATTTTGTTACCAGTTTGTTAGACTCTTTTTGATGATTAACGTTGTTCTTAATAGTTCTAACTTCAAGCAGCATGTTAGTCTTACCATGTACTTGTTTTACTGATTTTGGAAGTACAGACATCTGTCACCTAAGGTTTTGTTTTTGCAGAGAATCATTTTTTAGTTAGTTCACAAGAGACTAAAAAGGCATTTTGACATACGTATTCTTTGATAATCCTCGAAACAGCTGCAAGTCCGAACATTTGCTCTCTTTTCCTTTCCTGTCCTAAGTCAATATGTAATGCCACCAAAGCCTTGTACTCAGATGCGGGTAACAACCAGTAATTTCTTTCTTAAGTCCAGGTGGATTTTAAACATTAGCAGTTAAACAGAGTATAAAACCGTTTGTAAAGCTATGAATTTCATGGTGAATGAATACATCCTCTTTGAACTCAAGTGTGAGGCATCTCCTTTGGGAGAAATGCTTCAGGGCTTGTGTAATAAATATTATCCATGGAATTACTTTTCAAAATGATGAATCTCATTTTTCCAAAATGTCATCTTGGTGATACTACAGATTGATAGATATCTTTTCAGTTCCTTCAGTTTTGGATTTTTTTTAAACATTGCTGTTTTATGTGAAGAATTAAATGAAACCCTGGAAATGGGATTTGTCATTTCTCTCCAGTTGGTGCTGCTGCTCTTGAAGGTGCAGTGTTGCCACTCACTTGGATTGGGCTACAAGGAAACCCCTTTGCATTACCAATACCAAACCTTCCAGTGAGGTGGAATTTAATTACTAGTAACAGTCCCACGTCCATTTCATGTCCTTATTTGTGGAGAGCCATGGACTTCAACAAATGTAAATCCCTGTGAATAGTTCTGAATGCCACCTCGGGAGAATTGGGGCCAGAAAGCCAAGGGGAGAGGCTGGTTCATCATTCTTCATACACATACATTCTTCATACAGCATCATTGCTGTAAGGCTGCACATAAGCAAGAATCAGTAGACTGTGTGTAGTATATTTTACCAATGCAGTGTTTGGGCATGAATTTCTGCCCCCAAAGAGTGGCAAGATGGAATAATAAACCTTGGAGGTAAAGGTGCTCTGGGCTATGCTGGTGATGAATTAGCATGTATGGTTTGTCTTACGAAATGATTGTATTTTTAAAAGATGTGCAGTGCCTGATAGGAGCTGCAAATTGCCTTATAAAATTAACAGACATTTAGTAGAAGGATTAGTCAGTACCCATTTTAGTCTAATGAATAAACATGGGTTTTGTTGGATTTAGAGCAGTCCTTAGGTAGGATTGTGAGGGAGGGTAGAATTCTGGTTAAAATGGTCTGTGCTCAGTATAGTCTATTGATGAGATCTGTTTTTTCTAGGTGTTGCTGAAGGTGTTGTATCAATACAAGGAAAAGCAGTACATGGCTCCTAGAGTTCTGCAGCAAACGCTGAATTACATCAATCAAGGAGTGTCACATGCAGTCACCTGGAAGAATCTGAAACCTCATATTCAAGTAAACCATTTTCGGGGTTTAATACTTAGATGACTCAGTAGTACATTCGTCAGTCTGTTGTGTGGTGTTTCTAGCCTTGCTAGAATTCAAGTTTTAGGGACCTACCTTATAAATTGCTGTTGGAAAGAGTTTAAGTCTGTTTGGTGAAGGTTACCTTGATACATGAGCAAAGGTAGATAATTGCTTTTTTTGCTGTCATTCCTTTGTGCTTTAATTTGTTAAGGATTACAGTGTAACACAGCAACACAACAAATTTGGGGATAGTGTTAACTACTGAATTTATGGTATTGAATCATCTCTACATGCTATTATCCAAAGCAAATCCAATAGCTTGGCTGTATAGTAGCTCTACCTTAAGTTAAAAGATCTCTTTTTTGTAAGGTAGCACATAAAAACCACTATGTCCAGGTAGTTTTAGAATGTTACCCTTTTATATGAGAAGTGACAGGATGAGCAAAATCTTTGAAATACAGGATGGAATATAGAGATTGATTTAGTAGTGCTAGCCTGTTTTCAACTTTTTTTTTATTGCAGGGAATTATCCAAGATGTTATTTTTCCATTGATGTGCTATACAGATGCTGATGAAGAGCTTTGGCAAGAAGATCCATATGAATACATTCGCATGAAATTTGGTGAGAATTTGAAATCTACTCATGTTAAAATAGGACTTCACACAAAGATGGGGTTTTTATAGGTTTTTGTGAAGATAGAGGTGCCTTTAATCTTTAGAAGAAAAAAAGAAAGATAAAAACAGTTTGTATTATCCAAATCATACAACTTCGTATGGTTAACTTTTGGATATACTGGTGGAAATGACAGATAACATATGACAGTCAACAATGACACAGGTGTTTCTGCACTTGAAAAAGTAGCCAATATTGACAGTTACAAAGTTGTTGTTATAAGTTAAACACTCCAAGTCTTGCTAACAATAATTACATAAGTTTAATGTTATTAAAAGTTTATGCTTTACAACAGCTAATATTTCAAGCCCTGGAGTTTTTACGATCTTAAGGAATTTCACACATGGCACAGTTCAGAACACATTTACCGCAGTGGCAAATGAAACATCATGAAGTAAGCCTAGCATTCCAGACTTGTCTAATTTCACCTTCTGTGGCTTGATACTTTGTTGGTGTTTACTATAAGTCTATGCAGTCCTTTCAGGCTGGGGAAGAAGGAAGATGCTTCAGACTTCCTGAACACATTCTTCCCTCCGCTAGGACTTTTATGTGGCTAGAACAAGGAGTCTTGATCGGTTTGGGAGTTTCTTATCCCTCAGATCAGAGGCAGACCTGTAAACAGTACAGGCATTATACAAGGCTCTGATAATCCTCTTCTGCAGAGAAATAAGAAACTGAGCATTTTTAACTCAGTCAATTATGTGTGCTTGCCTGTACAGCAAATAACATATATGTCAAAAATTGACCTCTCTGTCTGCTTCTGCTGTTAAAAAAGATTAATCTTAAAAATAAGGAAGACTTATAATTTCAAATTAGAGATGTAGAGCCAGTGATCGTGAAAAAGGTGAAACATGTATCGGGAATCTCCAGCCATATGTTACTGTTGTTTAGTCTTGGAATATCTGTAGTAAGAAAGCATGATTAACCACCTGAAAAAAAAAAAGAAAATTGTTGCTCCTTTGTTTCATATAAATAATTGGATCACATTAGGATCATGAACTGTAGTAAAGGACCAAAATTTATAGCTGTTATATGTTTACTTATTAGATGTATTTGAAGACTTCATTTCTCCAACAACTGCTGCTCAGACGTTATTGTTTACATCATGTAGTAAAAGGAAAGAGGTAAGCTATTCAAGGATATTTCTTAAATTCAATGTTAACTAGATTTATAGTATTAATTTGCTGAAAGAGCTACTAATAAAAAGTTTTACTTTTCTGCTCTCTGTCATATAACAGTACACTGAAATTTATCATTTCTCTCAAATTTATTTTGCACTGATCTATTTGTGATTTTTGTGTTTGCCAGTTCTCCTAGGACCTATCTATCAAGAATCTTGTGTGTTTACAACAAAGACATAAAACGTTCTCCAAATTCCAGACTTGGAGCTGATTATTAGAGATTTAAGCATTTCAGAGCACTGAGAATGGTACATGAGATGATTGATCGAAATACTTTGACTAACCTTACATGTAATCTAGGTCTTGCAGAAGACAATGGGCTTTTGTTATCAGATCCTTACGGAGCCAAATGCTGACCCTCGTAAAAAAGATGGTGCTTTACATATGATCGGTTCTTTGGCTGAAATTCTCCTAAAAGTAAGCATAACAAATCTGGTCGTTCTTTTGGTTCTTTTTTTTCCCCTCCTTTTCCTTTCTTTCACATATAGTGTCTTAGAAGAAATAAGAATAGCTCTTTGAATTGACATGTTTTTGAATTCACTGCCAGTTTTTTTTAAAGCTGTTGAACTTAATTGTTTTGGTTTTGTTGTCAGCTTAATTACATGAGTTTTATTAGGTCATGTTTTATTAGGTCCTAGACAAACTGGCTGCCCGGGGCTTGGATGGGTGGACTCTTAAATGGGTTAAAAACTGGCTGGATGGCCGAGCCCAGAGAGTGGTGGTGAATGGGGCAAAGTCCAACTGGCAGCTGGTCACTAGTGGTGTTCCCCAGGGCTCAGTTCTGGGGCCGGTGCTGTTCAGTATCTTTATAGATGATCTAGACATAGGGATTGAGTGCACCCTCAGCAAATTTGCAGACGACACCAAGCTGGGTGGCAGTGTCGATCTGCTGGAGGGTAGGAAGGCCCTACAGAGGGATCTGGACAGGTTAGATAGATGGGCCGAGACCAACGGCATGAGGTTCAACAAGAACAAGTGCCGGGTCTTACACTTCGGCCACAACAACCCCATGCAGCTCTACAGGCTGGGGGAAGAGTGGTTAGAAAGCGGCCTGGTGGAAAGAGACCTGGGGGTGCTGATCGACAGCCGGCTAAACATGAGCCAGCAGTGTGCCCAGGTGGCCAAGAAGGCCAATGGCATCCTGGCCTCTATTAGCAATAGTGTAGCCAGCTGGTCTAGGGAAGTGATCGTCCCTCTGTACTCGGCACTGGTGAGGCCACACCTCGAGTACTGCGTTAAGTTCTGGGCCCCGCACTTCAAGAAAGATGTTGAGGTGTTGGAGCGAGTCCAAAGGAGGGCGACCAAGCTGGTGAAGGGTCTGGAGGGTCTGACCTACGAGGAACGGCTGAGGGAGCTGGGGTTGTTTAGCCTGGAGAAGAGGAGGCTCAGAGGTGACCTTATTGCAGTCTACAACTACCTGAAGGGAGGTTGTAGTGAAGTGGGAGTTGGCCTCTTCTCCCGGGCAACTAGTGATAGGACAAGAGGACATAGCCTCAAGCTTTGCCAGGGGAGGTTCAGGTTGGACATTAGGAAGAATTTCTTTACAGAAAGGGTTATTAGACATTGGAATGGGCTGCCCAGGGAGGTGGTGGAGTCACCATCTCTGGATGTGTTTAAGAAAAGACTGGACATGGCACTTAGTGCCATGGTCTAGTTGACATGGTGGTGTCAGGGCAACGGTTGGACTCGATGATCCCAGAGGTCTCTTCCAACCTGATTGATTCTGTGATTCTGTGATTCTATGTTCAAGTTCAGATTATTGTTTTATGTTCCTTTAAGTTCTCTGCTTCTAGTAAGAACTGCTACACCGTTTCCTGCACTACACTTAACTACATTCCCTTTTTTTTGTGGAAGGAAGGAAAAAAAATCCATCCAGTGAGAGGCTGTTGATTTAATGAGATCTTTTCTGTGTATAGGAGAGAGTTAACAAAGTGAAATCAGCAACCTTCATCAATTAGAATGGTAGCAAAAAAGATGCAGGGCATGGACTTGTATTTGGACCATGGCTCTGAGAAGTTTCCCTGACCACTTTTGCTTTTGATACCACAAGTAATGTACAGCCAAGCAAAAGGTGTCTCTAGGAGTCAAAAAATGACAGTGTCACTATTTTGACTGAAAATTATAACAGTCCATGTAGGATCCAAATTTAATTACTAATATGGGATCTTGTTGCTTAATGGATTTGAATAAAGCAGGAAGTTAAAAGTGTGAGGGTTTTGTTATGCTGTTTACACTTTTATATCTGTCTTTTTTTAACTGGATTAGGCATTTTTATATAAAGTTTTAAACTAATGTGTTTCTATTCATGCTCTGACAGAAGAAGATATATAAAGATCAGATG
The DNA here is from genome assembly GCF_013368605.1 of Nyctibius grandis. NCBI lineage: Eukaryota > Metazoa > Chordata > Aves > Nyctibiiformes > Nyctibiidae > Nyctibius > Nyctibius grandis. Next base: position 12,365,336 of record NC_090661.1, on the reverse strand, counting down.
GAATATATGTTGCAGAATCACGTGTTCCCTCTCTTCAGCAGTGAGCTGGGTTACATGAGAGCACGGGTAAGAAAGTGTAAGATTTACTGTTAAGGTACACTGTCTGTTCCAGATGAAGAGTTCAGGAATATTCTTTAAATTTTCCCCTCTAACAAATGCACTCCTTTCTGCACCTTTTCTGTAATAAATTGTATGCCTATTTCAGAGATCAGTGTCAGTCTTTATGTGTGATTATAGATAGCTACTGTGTAGTTTTCAAAATGGCTGCAGAATTGTGTGCATAGTTTTCCATCTGTGTCTGGTGGTATGGTCTATTTGTGTTTTGCATTTAGACTGTACTGCTCACACAAAACCTGTGGCCAAAGATGAACTTGAGATCATAGTACTGGTCTAGTGATGTCTGAAAGACAAGCCTCCCACTGGCCAGCCTCCACACTCTCAAACATCTTCATCTGTTAAAAAGTTTTACAGTATGTTTATTGAATGGTAGTTGTACTTCAGATTTAATAATTTGTGTATATTATGGGTATACGAGTAGTCGATAATCCTGTTTGTAGGTTTTGTAACTCTAAATTTATTTAATGTCTTTTTTTCAGGCTTGTTGGGTTCTTCATTATTTTTGTGAAGTGAAATTTAAGAGTGACCAGAATCTCCAGACAGCCTTAGAACTCACAAGACGGTGTCTGATAGATGATAGGGAAATGCCTGTGAAAGTGGAAGCTGCAATAGCACTTCAAGTTCTGATCAGTAATCAAGAGAAAGGTAACCCTCTTTTCTTAAAGCTACAAAAAGCTTTAATGGAATAGGCATTAATATTGCGATGTTCAGGGAGACTTGTTCTCTTATTTCCTGATGTTAATTTACTGCTTGCAGTTTTAATTTGTAATCACTTACTGGAATTTTCCAGCTGGAAAATGTTATTTTTTATAAATAACGTGATCGCAATTTCATGGTACAAGAAATCCAGTTTTATAGCACCTAATCACTGAATCAGAAATACAGTGGCAATATAAGCATATCTGTCTCAGCATACATTCATTCATGTTAAAATTTATTTTTTAAAAAAAGTTGTCTTTATCCTGGCAGCCTTTATATTGCTTAGTGTTCCAGAAGCTGGCATAAAAAGCCACAAAGCAAACATAAATTCTGTGTTAAATACTGTGGCTAATTGGACAGAAATGCGTATGTACCCATTCCTGTTCAATTAAAGTTTGCATTGATAAGTAACCTTGCATTCCATAAGGACTGTAGAACTCTGGTTTTCATACTTCAGTTGTGATCCTCTTGGTATACATTCTTATTAAAAAATTGTTCTGAATGTTGTTACTGCTATAATGATTTATATACCCATGGTTTTGGCATATTAATGCTGAAGCACTAGATATTAATAAAGCATATATTGACTTTCTTATACTGAAACTGTAGTTTTGTAAGAATGTCAATTCAAATATTTCCACTTGTTTTACAGCTAAAGAATATATTACTCCATTCATTAGACCTGTAATGCAAGCTTTACTTCATATTATAAGAGAGACTGAAAACGATGATCTTACTAATGTGATTCAGAAGATGATCTGTGAATATAGTGAAGAAGTTACCCCAATTGCAGTAGAAATGACACAGCATTTGGTAAGACTTTTTGGTGATTTAGGAAGATGTTTAATATGTGAAAGATTTGTATTTAAAATTAAGATAGTTGTCCATCAACCAATGGCTGTTGTTACTCCAGTCTGCTTAAGTGCATTTGATACAAGTAATTTTCTTCTACATTTAGACTGTTTTTTCTGAAAAGTGGCTTCATAACTTGAACTAAATGGAAATTTCCAAAAACGATTGTGGAAGTGTTTGAGAAATCTTTGTACGTATTTTCTCTTGATAGTATTAATAATGAATTTTGGTAGCACATTTTAGGTAGTCTCTACAATGTGACTTAGGTTTTCTGTTTTAAAATGGGAAATTAAAGAGCATAAAATCTGGTGTGAAAATAATGTTATGTTGTATGTAATGTGAAAATAAATTTGAATCTGCAGGAGAAATACAGAGCTTGAATGGCCACATCTAGCCAGCTGTACTAATGGTTTCAAAAGCAGAGGTCAGCTTAGTGCTTCCCTATTAAAGGCCCTTGCCTTGGAGTTAAAACCAAGTTGTTTGCCTGTCCTCTCTGGGAATGCCTGCAAAGTGGTCCAGTTTAGTTCAGCTACCAATTAAACCTTGTGTCAGAAAAACTTACTCATAGAAAATGTATTCTTTTGCATGGAAAGTAACACCATTTATATCTTTTTGTTCATGAATGAATAAAGTATGACAGCTCAAATGGGCTTAACATTCAAATTTTCTCAATCTTGAAAACAAACTCTGGAATGGAGCAGTCACCTTCTAACATTCATACACATTTTCTTAGCAGAAGTCCTCCTTAAATTGTGTAGAATACCAGACTTGCACAATTGTTCTTCATCTCCAAGCGTGTCCTCTTTAAATGACATATCTATGGGTTGTTTTGCTATTACATACAGGCAATGACATTTAACCAGGTGATCCAGACTGGACCAGATGAAGAGGGCAGTGATGACAAAGCAGTGACAGCAATGGGAATCTTGAATACTATTGATACGCTTCTCAGTGTAGTTGAAGATCACAAAGAAGTAAGTAAAAATTACTTTAAAGCTAATATGTATTGTCTAAGACACTGGAAGTCTTTTGCAGTTTCAGTGTTCCTGATGTTATCTGAAAAGCTGTTTTTTCAGCCAAAAATATCTTAAAACAGAAACCAGTGAAGTACTTATCATGCAAAAAAGTTGTAACAGAGTGGGTCACATTTCTAACGCAATACGTGTAGTAATAGAGCATAAATGTTGCTACAGCATTTCCCATAAGAATCAAGAGTTCTAGTTCAAATAGGTGGAAGCAGTGTGTCTCTAACAGATGGAATTGTTGTCAGCTCAGCTGGAAAAACCCATCTGATTTGATGAGGTCTGCCTTTCAGAGAAAATAGATGAAACTTCAGTTAGCTTTGAACATTGACTCTGCTGACTTAGTTTACTCTCTGCAACAGAATCAGTGTCTGTAAATACAGCTGTTGTGGCTATGTAAATGACAGTTTTGTTTACCTGCCTAATCTGTACTGTAGAATTCTCCAGTGTGATGAAAAATTTTGTTATTTAGTTTTGTTATACTGAGTGGACTAACTTCTGTCCTAAGTACAGCTTGTTCAAAAGCTCCTATTGCTGATTAAAATAATTCTTGACAAAGTCAGCTACTGTTTTTTGATAAATACATGATAGTTTTTTAGTGACTAAACAATCAAGTAATAAATTGTACTCTCAGGGCTCCAAAGACTTTACTAAGGAAGCAGCATAACATGAATTCTGAATGTCCAAGGTCAGAATCCAGTGCTGCCATGCAATAAAGCAAGGACCAGTTTGGCTCATTTACTTGTTGCTAAAGCTGCTCAGCAAGCTTTTCAGGTACTTGTTTTTGGCGGCAAATTCTTGCTATCTAAATGAAAAGTTTGTGTAACAATATGCTAGTCCTGAGGAACTCAATTGTAAAATGTTGATCAGTAAACATTTATGTTTAGAGACATCTCGCACAGGATGACCAGTGTTCCAAGAGATAAGGTATTTAGCTGGTTAGTTTCAAATCCTGTTCTGCATAGCTAAGACCAGAAACTCAACCCTGTTTTGTCCCTATGCAAAGTAAGTGCTCTAAACAGGTTAATGACTGTTTTGTTAGTTGTTTCATGAACTAATAAATACTAACTGGGAAGAATGTCTGAATCTGTAGACCAGCATTTAGTCTGATAGTCCACATACCATATGAACATCCTAAGCTAGGTTTGGGAGGTGGTTTGGTATTTGTTTGGTTTTGTTTTTTGAAATTTGACTCTTCCGGAAATTACACTTTTTTTTTTTTTTTTTTTTTTTTTGCACTTCCTGCAACTTGCATCGCTTACCCCTTTGATATATACATTTACTTACTGTGTTTTAATGGGATTGAACCATTGCATAGGGTTACTGTCAGGCTTTTCTTCTTAAAGGATACCTTATAATGAGATTCTTCCAATATTCAAAGAATATTCCAAAACCACCTCGTATTAAAAGCTGTCTTACAAATCCTTAGCTAAGAGTGCTGCTTTTATACATGTAGTGCTCTAAAATGTAAGAAATTTTGAATTGTTTTTAGAAGACTATATTGTACAAATAAAACCTGCTTTGAGTAATTTTATTTTAAATGTGTTTAATTTCAACTCCAAAGTACTGAAAACAGTCATAAATCTCCTTTTTTCAGATTACCCAGCAGCTGGAAGGGATCTGTTTGCAAGTGATTGGAACAGTTTTGCAGCAGCATGTATTAGGTATCTGTACTTTTGTTGGCTTATTTTTTTAAGGGTATGGGATTGGCATTAAATTTACCTAGATTCTCTTTGTTTTAGAGTTTTATGAGGAAATCTTTTCCTTGGCTCACAGTCTGACGTGTCAACAAGTTTCTGCACAAATGTGGCAGCTTCTTCCTCTTGTTTTTGAAGTCTTTCAGCAGGATGGCTTTGATTATTTCACTGGTAAGTAAGACAAATAAATCAGAAAGCCAAATATATGTGATTCATATATGTGATTTCAACCATACAATGAACTGCATCTTGATTGAAATGTTAGGAGAATGCTGAAGAGAGGTTACACTTGAAGTATTTTATTCTGCTGTTGCTGCAACCAGACTTGTTTTGCTAAGGCATCTATGACTAGATGCATGTTTATCTTGACAAACATTAAGCAAGAACTGTAATGAACTTATTAATACATAGATTTCAACCGGATTTTAACAGTTTGTCTAATAAAACATGCAAACAATATCTAACTGTGGACTTTCTTCTTTTAATACAGACATGATGCCTCTCTTGCATAATTATGTTACTGTTGATACAGATACACTTCTGTCAGACACAAAATATCTTGAAATGATCTACAGTATGTGCAAGAAGGTAAGTAGATTCCTTTGTGATAACAAAACCCGTGATCTCTGAAGTAATACATTGTTAAACTGGGTACTTTTTTCCACAAATTTAAAGAGGTTACATCAAATTTCAGATATCTGCTTTTGCTAAAAGGGAAAAATAAAATCATACACAACAAAAGCAGATTAAACAGCCCAGGTTTTTTACATGCATGTTTTGTGTAATACATACACTTCGTGCATATGGGCATGCAAAACACACGTATGCATATTGCAAAAGGTAGATGGTTTATTTTATCTGAGATTTATAGCCTCACTATGGCTAGGATACCACATACTGTATGTATGCCAAAGGTCTTAAATAATTAACTAAAACAAATGGAGCAGGGATGGAAAGTAGAGGGATGGGAATAGGAAGCTATTTTCCCAAGTCAATGATGAAAGCTGGGAGCAGAATGCAGTTCTGACTCAGTCCAGTCGCTTTTGGGCAATGTTTCTGTATTTATCTTAGCTTCTCAGCTCCTGTGTGTTATAGGTAGCTGCCAACTGGGCTTTCTTTATCCAATCAATATGTAGAATACAAAGCTTTCCAGAATGTTAGCCCTATGTGAGGAAATGAATACTTCTTTATAAGATGTTGTTAATATTTTATAATCTCTAATAGCAATCTGTGGAGATTCCAGTTTTCCACTTCTGGATATCATGTGTTGTGTCTATATAAGAACTACGGTGAGCTGTCAGCTGCCCTGCCCATGGTATTTCCTGAGTAATTCTTTTGAAGATGTTCAGATATTATAGTGAATAACTCTTGTGAGCCATTATTTGAAAACAAGTGGCAACCAGGCTGATTAGGCTGATTGTAAATACTTGAACATTTTATATATATGTAAAAAAGAAAATTAGCCTGTTTATAACCTCTTAGTGATTAGTAGTTTTATTAGCTGAGCACAGCGAATCTTTAACGCAGAAGTTTTAGGTATTGTGTGGTCTTCCACTGGATATCCCAAATTTGTAAATATAATTTTTACAAAATTCAGTACATGAATGCGTAAGAAAAAATTATGTTTTGTGTATGGAAATAAACCTTTGCAAAACGGCAGCTGATGCTTATACAGTTACAGTTGTAAGCTCTGCATCCATAGAGTTATTGAATATTTGTACATGTAGATTAGTTTTACCCACATTTAGGAATGTTTCAGTCTCTAGTTGTGATACTGAGCCACTGCTGTAGATTTGGCTGCTTCACTGATGGATGTTTATGCTAGCATTGTAACAGAGTGGGTAAACTTGTATCAGAGTTTCAAAGCAAAGCAGTATATAGAAAATACTTCTTGAAGGTATATTGTCAACAGTAATTGTTATTTTTCAGGTCCTTACAGGAGTTGCTGGAGAAGATGCAGAATGTCATGCAGCAAAGCTGTTAGAAGTAATTATTCTTCAGTGTAAAGGGCGTGGCATTGATCAGGTTGGTAACAACTTTGGTTGCTATAACTAATATTTTAAAAATATTTTATTCTCAAATATGAATTGATTATGTGTTAACATGAGTTTCATTCTGAGAAGTTTGTGTAGTGTGACTAATAATCCTGCCTTCTATTTCAGTGTTACTCAGTTAACCAAACTGCAGAGAGAGTTATTGCACACTTTGTCTCCAGAATTTAGGACACTGCAAAACTCAAGTGTTTTCATGAATCTGGAAGAGTACTGGTTTAGGAGCATCTTGGTTCTAAAAGTCGATTAATTATATTCTAAGTTAATTCTAGTGAATATTTCATTAAAATTATTCAATCATCTCTCAAGTTAAGAATGAAAATGAAGTTCCTAGAATCCCAGTTAATATCATAGAGGAACCAGGGACTTCATTATGCACATATGGAAGCTGGAATTTGAGAAATGAGTTTGTATGCTTCCGCTGTGTACATGACAAGCGCGGTATAATAGCTGTTTAAACATTTTTTTTGTATGCTTTTTAATACCTGCGCATATGGTCCCTGGAAACTTTGATTTATTTGAAAGAAAATCTATAGTGAATTTTTTTTGTCAGTGTGACATCTCTGATGAGACTACTTCTTTGAATAGCTGTTTTCTTGGAATGTTAGTAATATCTCTTGACTTTGTTGTGGATATTAAAAAATACTTAAGTTGATTTTTCTGGACTTCCTAGTGTACACATTTCCTCTATTTTTCATTTTTAAAACACAAGATTATAGAACCAGGAATTACATCTGCTGTGCATGACGTCACAAAATCCATGTGCTTGGAGTAGATTAAATCTTTTCACCTTTTCATTTCATCTTTGTATATGACTTCTGCTGGCAATTAAAAGTTATTCCCATTTTATGCCCTCTGTATTTATGCACCAGACTGGTTTTATGCTATTTCTCAACTTTAGTGTGAAATACAGAATTACAAAATTAATTTTTGATGACTAAGTTTGTAACGGTTCTCACTCTTCAGTGCATACCCTTATTTGTGGAAGCTGCATTAGAGAGATTGACCAGAGAAGTTAAAACAAGTGAGCTGCGAACAATGTGCCTCCAGGTTGCCATAGCTGCTTTGTATTACAGTCCTCATTTGCTATTAAATACATTGGAAAATCTTCGCTTTCCCAATAACGTGGAGCCTGTCACTAATCACTTCATAACACAGTGGCTTAATGACGTGGACTGTTTCTTGGGGTAAGTGTTTCTAATTTTGAAGGCTATTCTCTGTGATATACCTGTATACTACCTGCTTGTAAATCATAACAAAACTTGCAACTTTTTTACTCTTTTGTTTTGTAGACTTCATGATAGAAAGATGTGTGTGCTTGGCTTGTGTGCTCTTATTGATCTGGAGCAAATACCACAGGTTTTAAATCAGGTTGCTGACCAGATCCTGCCAGCTTTTATCCTTTTATTTAATGGATTGAAAAGAGCATATGCCTGTCATGCAGAGCATGAAAATGACAGCGATGATGATGATGAAGCTGAAGAAGATGAGGAAACAGGTATGGAAACTGAAACATCACTGTTACTTTATATTTTTCAAAAGCTGCAGTAGAACACTGGAGATCTTGTAATGACTTTCAAGTATATCTGACTTACTTTCCAATCCGTCTTAAAAACTAACTTCCTAGGCTGAGTCTCTTCAAAGTCACATCAAGCTAGTTTTTGTGTGTGGATGCTGTCATTGCTGAAAGGAATTATTACTGGGACATGTTTCCCATTTGGGCGAAGGGTAAGAGTTGGTAGAAGGAGCTACCGGGAATCCTTCTAATCCATTGTACAGTTTGGACACTATATTACAAACATCATGAGCTGCTGGTGTTTTAGCTGTGTATTGAAAATGACAGTTCTTGTGATTTCCCCCCCACCCCGGTCTAATGTAATCTCAATTTCATCAGCCTTTATAGACTTTCCTCTTCATATAGTCATCTCACAAACTTTCACATCTTTTGCAGTCTTCTTTATATGAAGTTCAAAATTACCTGTAACTTCCCTGTACTTCTTTCTTTCACCTTTCCCTATACTCAGCTTAAGCTTTTAGTTCTTTTTCCCTATTTTTATCTTTCCATTGTCAGCATGGTGCCTTTGTGAATGATTGTTTGGAACAGTTCTCCACACAAAGGAATCTCTCTTGGTTTTCATCTATCTACTTAAAGCCCACTTTCTTTTTGATTCCTGCTGTTGATTTCTGGACTCTCCAGACTATTGTCATACATAATTCATACTATTATATTTTGTATTTCTCAAGCATTCTTTTCAGCAGCCCTTTTGAATGTGTCTTTAAAAGTGTTTTCACCAAATTATTTCAGACTTCCTTTGGAGCACAAATATTGCTTTGCTTAAAAGTTTTAGCAAGTGCTGTTCTAAACTACCTGTATATACATTTTTCTATATACATTTTTGTGACAATAAAGTTTTTCTTTCCCACTTAAACAGCTGGTGTAAGTGAGGGAAGAGTGTCTGGGGGGGGAAGACCATGGTACTGGGAGAGGAGTTAAGTGACCTTCCCCCTTTCTAGTCTGCACTATGCTGTTATCAGTTGCATTGCCTGTTTTGCATAATCGGCCATCTACCTAAAGTTATTCTTACTATTCTTGGGATAAACTTTTTGTATGTGTGATATTTAACTCAGAGGAATTGGGGAGTGATGAAGATGACATTGATGAAGATGGTCAAGAATATCTAGAAATTCTAGCAAAACAGGCAGGTGAAGATGGAGATGAAGACGACTGGGAAGAAGATGATGCTGAAGAGACTGCTTTGGAAGGCTATTCCACAATTATTGATGATGAAGACAACCCTATTGATGAATATCAGATATTTAAAACAATTTTTCAGAGTAAGTAACTTTATTTCCTTTCCTGGCCAGCAAGTTATATTTTAACTTAACTTTGGTGTATACCATTGTAAACTAGAACCTGTTGAAAGCTTCCAGACAAGCTTTCCAATATGTGCCTTGAACAAGTTCGTTCTTTGGAAAGCGGTTTCAGAGCAGAGGGAAACGTTTGAATAAATTTATGGCGGGAGGGAAGAGGTCAGAGGCTGTATTAGTGTTTTAACGTGTCTTGAATTATGTAACCCTAACAGAATATTATTCCAATTAAAATGGTAGTGAGTTAGTAAGCTTTGTGTTGCAGAACATTTTAATGAACGCTTTTCCTTTTGCTTATGTTTTCTTTCTCTTGCAGCAATTCAGAGTCGTAACCCTGTGTGGTACCAAGCTTTGACACAGGGTCTTAATGAAGAACAAAGGAAACAATTGCAGGACATAGCAACTCTGGCAGATCAGAGGCGGGCAGCACATGGTATTTTTCCCCCTTTATACCATTAATTGCTTCTTTCACTGTTTGAATATTGCTTATGTGCTCAAGAAGCATAATACAGAAAATGCCTGTAATTCAAGCCTGATAATGTCTTCATCAAAGCAGGGTTGTTTACACTGCAGAGATGTTTGAAATCTCTGTCAGGTCACAAAGCCTCAATGCACAAATAGTGTGGCATACCACAGGTGTAAGGAATATTAGAAATGTCTTAATGAAGTGGCCAAGTAAGTAAAAGCATATTTGTCATAATTGCTTGGATTTTAAAACAATTGATTTGATTACCTGAGGTGGATGAACTCTAGGTACGGTAACAAACACATTAAGTGGCTGACAAATTATTTCCTGATGTGACTGAGTCCAGCTGGGATAGACGATTCTATAGGTAGGAAAATACCAAATTATGGAAGTAGTATCCATTTGTAAAGCTACATTATTAAGCCTATTAAATATTGCAGATTGTTATTCTTCAATACAGATAATACAGATTTTAAAATATAGGAAGTGAGCAGATCTTCAGTTTTCTTTTTTTTTTTTTGCAAGTTTTCCCAGGTGTTTGAGAGTAAGCCAATATATATCACTCTCTAAAGTCAAGGCTGAATTCTGAGTGATCAGTCCAGTCTCATATCCTGCATGTTATTGAGCAATTACTACAAGATGTTTCAAAATAGAAGTTCAGAAGTCTTTCATTAAAAAGATTGGTAGTAAGAATGTACATTTTAAAAGTAGTTTTGGGCAGAAAACAGCTTAAATTACCTCACAAAGCTTGTCAGTATCCACGAATTGTCCACTTCTAATGGTTATAAAATACAGTTTCACTGTGATCCCTGTCAAGCACTAGACATCTTACTGATGAGATTATACACTACTTGTGCATTTTATGAAAATGGGTTTTTTTCAGCTGCTTACTCATAGAGCAAGTTAGGTTCAGATTTTGAAGTTTAACTTAAGCAACTAGATCCTTACAGGACATTCTTGCGTCCTATCGGAGCATACTGATACTCTCCATTTAGGCTATCTGCCACATATGGGGACATCCTGTTAGGATTTGGAATATAATTATCTCTCATTAGTGTAGCTAAGAAGAATTTCCATAAGCTGAGTGATTTGTCTTCTGTGCAGTATGGAGCCAAGAGGGAACAAAGCGATGCTCCCCAGGTCATGGGCAACATTTTTTGGGCCTGTTTCCAAAGAAACAGAGACAAAATGCAGATCCTCTAGATAATATGAGCTGTCCTGTATTCCCAGAAAGAGAAAGATTGCAACTATTTTGAGGTAGGAGAAGGCTCTTAGACTGGAAATAAGACGTTAATAAGCATTGTTATCTTGAGCTGCGAATAATACAAACCACCTGTGTTATCTCAATTGTAGTAGTTAGAAATACACATTTCTATCTGCTCTTTACCAACCTAATTTGCAGTTGTCCATGTATTAGAGCTTGTAAAAACCAGTCTTACAGTAATCTTCAAAGGATGGAATATGCAGCTAGTAAAACCAGACAGCTTAACTATCACTGTTAGTTACACTGATGGTTATGTGGACCTTGGATGCCTAAAGATCTTAAGTTTGGTTGAAAATTAAAAGTGGTGAACTTGGTCATTTTCTCTCAGGATTATATTATATGGTCTAGTACCTAAACTCCAAATTATCTGCTTGGGTATGAGGGGGAAAATGCCGTGTATACGAAAAAGTCCGTTTCTGGTGCTTCAGTGGCTATTTCTGCTTATATTGTTGAATTGAGATAGGAACACTGAAAGTTTAGCTCATTATCTGTGTACTGCTTTTTTGTACGTGTGCTCTGTTATGGATTTGACTGAAAAGTCTATTAATATTAATCAGAAAGAATTGGGTGCCTGTTAGCAAGTTCAGAAGTCCAGCATTCATTCAGGTCCTGTTTCTCAAATGTGAAAATTACATACTCATGTCCAAAAGCTAAAGTCTGGGCTTTCTTAAATATAAAATCATTTAAGCATAGCTATAACGATATTGAGAAACTTAAATACATAATCAGTCCATCTGTTGTTTGAGGCCTGGCACATTTCCACTTTGTGGGTGTTGATTACTTCCTTGGGTAACCCCAGCTTAAACCTGTATCTCTGAGACTCAAAATGGTCAGTCACAAAATCTTAATCTGTCTTCCCCCCTACACATGCACTAAAAATATCTTCTGGTTTTTTTGTTTTGTTTTAGAATCCAAAATGATTGAAAAGCATGGAGGATACAAATTCAATGCTCCAGTTGTGCCAACTTCATTTAATTTTGGAGGCCCTGCCCCAGGAATGAATTGAATTATCACTTTTCCTGCTACTGTGTGATTGTAGTAAAGAGCTTGTGTTCCTCCCAATAGTGGTTCCAGAACTGGTTCATGTTATCTACAACTCACTCTAAACTAATTGATAAATAGATTGGACAAAAGCCCCAGAAGTGGGACCTGATCATGCAACCTAATACTGGAAAGCAAACCAGAGGGTTTTTTTGAAGATAGGAAGAATCTGAAATTAAAGCTTCAAATGACACACTTTGGAAATCGGAAATCAAGAGGGGATGTCATGAAGGCAGCTTTTCTTTTTCTGAGGAAAAAAATAGGCATGGGCTGCAGGACTATTTAAAATGTCTCATTTACAGGACAAGCTAGAAGGCAGACTTAATTTTTACATCTGTGGCGGTATGATTATTTGCCCAGTTTATTTCCCTTTTTTCCCTTCCTATTGGGTGTCTATTCTTTTAATGTAAATAAGATAAGGTAATCAAATAGCCTTACTTAATCTTCGTCATTTCCATTTATCAAGATTGTTCATATGTAGAATATTGGACACTTAATGTAGCACTACATAACTGAGAAATCTGTAAATGAATTAGCACTTTCATATTGAAACAAGCCTGCTAGCCTATGTACAAAAATAGCAAAATGTTTGCTGTTTATAAAAAGTAAAAATAAAAAATAAGGGATGTATTGGGGAAAATAATTTCAAGTTATTAATTTAAAATGAACTAGCAGTTTTGTACCTGGTGACTTTGTGGTGCAGTCACCTCTGGTTGTGACTTGAATTCGGTTATGTAAAAAGGGGTTAGTGATATTTCATTGCTGCTAAAAAAAAAATAGCAACACCCGCTGTGTCCTTTGTTTTTCTTAAAGATCTCACTGTACAAGGTGAAATTTGGATACAAATGTGTACTGTAAGCACTGAGGAAAAAGTTATCTTCTTTAAAGCAGGTAAATAAGATGTGAAGTTCTGCTCTTAAGAGTCAGTTGAAGTGTGTGGATGAAACATCTGTATATGCAATCTATTAAAAACACAGCAATTTAATTTGGCTAATCTGGGCTATGATCTATGAATGCAATTTTTTGCCCTGATGTTGCAAAATATTCTTTTTCCAGCACGTGGTAGTACAGGTGCACTATTGAATTTCATTCCCCCTCTTTTTGCACTCCCAGCATTAGTGTGTGCTGTTGTCTGCCTGATCCAGACAGTGTATTTGAAGTTTTGCCAGTCTTTCATTTTTGAAGCCACAATTTTCTTCCTTCAAAGTTGTTATAGTAACTAGTATTTTAGCTAGAGAGGCAAAATACAGTTCCCTCTGGGACCACTATCAAAACCACTGTATGAAGAAGCCAGCAGGGGAGATGCTGTGAATGGGTTGGCTTAAATGCCCCCTTTTTCTTTTCTAAAAGCGAAAATCCATAGGTTTTTGATCTTGCCTTGAGATCATTGGTGTCAGGTCTTTTAAATCAAATATTTGTTTGGTTTTTTTCTTTTGGCTGTTTTTATATAAAGAAATGTCACCTGCTGTTACAATTGATATTAAACAAGCTACCTTAATTTAATGTAAGCCTCCAAAATTTAAATACAGGTTAAAAATAAACTGCGTTTATATCTGTAAAAATGAAATGCACATATATATATTATGATACTCAAAATGCAGTCTTCAGAAAATTGGTTTGTGTGGTGTGGTTTTTTGCATCAGCAGAGTAGCAGGAATTTGTGGTTTGGGGGTTTCTTGACGAGCTGACCAGCATCATGCTCTGCCTTCCATTTGTTGCACAACCGCTAGCGCTTCTCTGGGCAGGTGTAATGGGTTTGTCCCGTCACTCCTCTCTGGTCTGCCTGCCTTTGGCAAATACAGTTCCCTGCGCACAGAGTGCTAATGTGAGACTGAGCCAGGACTATAATGCCACGTTGCTCTAGCCGAATACCAAAGGGATACTTTAAAAGCAAATTCTGGACTTAAAAGGATGGATATTGCACCTGATGTGAAAAAGCCTAAAAAATTCAGCCTTGCATCAGAGTATCCGTTATAGTAGTGGTACAAGAACCACAGTAGTACTTTTGAATCTTTAGCTGACTGGCCAAGTACATAGAGCAGAACTGGTTTTTTTTGTAAATGTGTAACTCATGAGCACGTACAGGTGTACTCTGGCCTCAAGATAATCTCTAGACAAGGTTTTATTTTTGTAGAAAAAGGTGAGAGAGATAATTACAGCATGCCTTTTCCTGTGCACTCCTTGACCTTGAAAAATGCCCAGTTTGACATAAATCATTTCTGAACATCTGCTTGTTGGGTGTCTGCTTATCTTGTTACACATCCCAAAAAATGTAAGAGAACCTTTTAGGACAGATGAGACGCTTTTGCCTCATGGCAGAAGATACAACAGAGCAGCAGTGAGAAGGCTCTGTATACAAAGCAGATGAAGAAAACGAGGGGAAAATCACCAATTTAGTGCCACTGTCATTTCTGGAACAGTTACATTTTTCAAGTCACAAGTCAAGGGAAGAAATTTATCTTGGTGTTAGGAATACAGTCTTGCTTCAAGGGTGCTTTTACGTGTCACTAGACTGGTTAGCAAGGAGCATCTTTTTTAAGAATGGATCTAGAACTTTGCTTTCCTTTGCTCCAAGAAATGTATTTATATAAATTGCAAAACAATTTTGCATTGTTGTTGGTGGTGATAGTGCATTTTGTGATGCAATATATCAGTTTCAGTGATACACTTATGTCAAATTTAAAATTGATCTTCCTCCTAGAACTTGCACTTATCCATTCCATTTTCAAGGATAATGCGACTCTAAAGGAAGAGCTGGGAAATTTAAAGCCTCTGTTTTTTCTATTATGGAAGATCTCCTTGGATTAATAAACATCTAAAGCAAATCCTTATCTTCACTTATTTCAGTGTGGTGTTTTGAACATAGCTGTATCCTTACAGTACTTGGGAGTCCTGTTCTAGTTACATAGCTCTAAGGCTTGTACTTTCCTCTCTAAAATATTTCTTCGAGCAGAAATGTTAGGCACAACCACAGTTCTCTGAACTGTGTTAAATACAAAAGGCTTATGTCATACACGATTTTTTAAAATGTTGACAGACTGGGTAAATTTTATACCCTTTTCTCCTAAATCACTATCTTAAAAGAATTATTAATAGGTGTCAGCATAGTACAGCAAAGCTCTGTTCAAATCTCTTGTAGCCTAGAATTATTACTGCAAGATTCAAGAAGTCTGCAGTGGATTTATTACAGAATACCCAACGCTAAACGTGCAGATGGTTTTAATTGTGCCTGGTAATTGATACCTGATAAGTTTTATGAGTTGTTGTATTTTTCTAAAGGAAATTTCCTCCTCTTGTGACTATCAGTTCTTGAAGAGTAGAAACATCATGAAGCTGCTCAGCACATTTTGTCTTTGCACGTTTCTGTCAAGTTCCCTTTCAGTACTTCCTCATACGTACTTTCTCTTGCTAACCATTTTCACTTCCTGGGCCTGAATTTGTCCCCCTCTAACTCCCTTGAGATGTTGCTCAGAAACTGTAAGCACTTTGTTCTTAAGCAGTTCATACTGTATGTAGTCATACCCCTGCTGATGCGCTCTCTGTGTATATTCAAGATAAGATACACAGCTCCATCCTTCTCTGGAGTTTCACCAACCGGACTGATGCTCGCTGATGGCTCCGAAGAGCGCAGCCAAGGGGACAGCTCCTCCATGGGTGCTGCAGGCTCCCGGAGGAAGGACATGGTTCCAAATTCAGTATTAATGGTAGACCCAGCGTTGTCCATGTATGGGTTTTAATAGATGTGGTCAAGCTCAGGTAACGCTGGTCCAGACTTTGTATGTTGGTTAAGACTTTACCAGTCTTCCATAACTTGGGCTAGTAATTAAGTTTTTATCCCTGGTATATGATCAGGAGTGGATGAACACTGCTTCTGAAAATCTATGCAAAAGTGGGCATCTGGTTTATTTTTAAAAATGTAGTTGGGAAGAGCGCTACACGTCTGCATTTCTGCTCAATCCACTACTCAAGTTTTAACCTGAATGCAGTAGTAAAAAAAACAAAGGTTTATCAAAATTTGAGAAAAGCTTGGAAGGTCCAAAGCTGTCTATAGTATGCTGCTATGGACTATAAAAGCCAGAGCTGAGTCCCTTGAGCTGGGTTTTTCTCTTCCTTGTGCTCTGTGGGACCTTCCACATACTCAGAACCAGGAATGTGGGAAAGCTTCATTTGTGGTCGTGTGGCACGGATCATAAATTGCTTTGCAATCAGCATGTAGCTTATTTAACTTAAATGGTGTGGCATTCATTTGCATATTTCTGTTTTTATAACCAGACATTCTCAGATGTTGATGCTACAAACAGAAAGCACTTCAGAATGGGGAAGGATGAGTTGTAGGATTTGACAGATGTTAACAAAGTAATCTATTAACATAAAGGAGTAGGTAAACCCAAAGTAGAATTTTATCTTGGCTATGTCACTGTTATTGTACCCTAAATCAAACCGATTGCTGGAATTTGTTATTTTGGGCAAAAGTTTGCAATTAACAAACAAGAAAGAAAACTTGAAACTAAGAAAATCGCTCTGTATTAGGCCTATTCAGGAATAAGCTATTTTTGGCTGTTTGTATGACTGCTAGGATTTAGAACTCTTATTTTGGAGTTTCAGGCAAAAAATCTTAAATGCGTTTATATGTCATGTTCAGGAAGGTCAAGTGAGGCCTATAGAGCTGGGCATATTGTCCTGTCAATGGTGATAGCTCATGTTAATTGCACAGTTTTTTTTTTCAAAAATCTCCTACCAACATAACTGTAATACCCTTTAATTGCATATGGAGCTGTTGTTGGACTATTGTATGTTTCCATACCAAAAAAATCACGTAAGGATAAATATTCTCAAGCGTAGCTTTAAGAACACAGCCCTTATCCACGGGAGCTACGCTGAAATGCCAGCAGAAGATAATGAGGCTGGGGAAGGGCTGGGTGCTCGCTCCCTCAGCCCTGCCCGCACGCCCTGGCCCGAGCAGCCCCTCCGCAAATGCACCGCGCCCCGGCACCCTTCCAGCGGCCTCCTGCCTTCCGGCTCCGCACCGACACGACAGAGCCCCGCGCACCGCCCGCCTCCGCGGGGACAGCGGCGCCCCGGGCCCAGCAAGACGCGCCCGGGCCGTCTGTGGGGGCCGTGACAGCGGGGCCCGGCGGCCCAGCTTCAGGCGCCCGCCTCCTTGGGCTGCGCCGCTCCGTGCCCACGGCGGGGGGCCGGCCGCACTTCCAGGGACAGCCGCCTCACGGCGCGCCCGGCCCCCCTCCCTCGCTTCCTGCTTCCCCGCGGCCCCCGCCGAGGGACCCGCGGCGTCTCCGAGCGCCGCTGCCGCCAGGCGCCGTCCCCGGGGAAGGAAATGGCGCCCGGCTCCCTCGCTTCCCCGCTGACAGACAAGCGCTTCACTCCCCGCGGTACAAAATGGCGGCGGCGGCGGCCCCGAACCCAGCATAACCGAGACGCCATGAAGCCGCGGGGCGGGGCCCCGGGCGCCTAGCCAATGGGCATTGGCGCGGGGCCTGGAGGCGTCCAATAGTGAGTGGAGGTGTTGACGCAGGGCGCGGCGTGCCCAATGGGAGCTGCGGCAGCGCGGGGCGCAAGGCCCGCCCGCAGGGCTTGGGGCGGTGCTGAGGCGGGCGGGCGTTGAGGCGGCCGTTTCCTGTCCTGGTGCATGGTGGTCGGACGGAGGAATTGTTGGAAAATTTCTCGGCGAGGTTCGTATATAAATGTGTTTTTACCCAGTGTGCCTTATTCTAACCACCGCCATCTCGGCTGGGGCCGCCGCGCCTGGCCGCCGGGCCGGGCCTCGCGCTCCGCGCCGCGCGCAGGGAGACGGCGAGGGGCAGCGAGCGGGGGCAGCCGGGCAGCGCCGGCACCGACCCACACGGATAGAGCTGCCGCTTCGCCGCCCGCGCGCCCGCTCCGTGCGGCCCGGCCCCTCTCCTCCCCCTCCCGCCGGGCCTGCCCGCAGGCATCCCGCACCACGGGGCGCGCCGAGCCGCGCACCGGCCGCGGCCCCCGCCGCCCCCTCCCCGCCCCGGGCGGCGCCCCTGCCCTCAGGGTGGGGGCTGCTGGCGGCAAGCGCGCTCTCCGCGCGGGGGGACGGTGGGCAGCGCTGCTGACGGGCGGGGGGGGGTCCTGGCGCGCTCTGTGCCCTGCTCCCGCCCTGGGGCGCCCGGCCCTCGCCGTGCATAAATTCGGGGTTTCATTTATTTTTAGATTTTCTATTTTTTTTTTTAAATACGATATTTCCGTTTTGGCGGAGGGCGAGCTTGCGAAGCCGCGTTAAAGCGATCGCCTGCCGAGCCCTCGGCCTAGCGTGCTCGGTACGCGCACCTTTGGGGAGGAACAGTTCGCTGTTGCGCGAAGTTGCTCGTTTTTAGCGCTGCCGTCGGGTGGTGCCGTGAGCGCGGCGGTAGCTGTGCTAACGCGGGAGGAGGCCCTTGCGCGGAGCGTGTGAAATCATCTGCTGTAGTTCATCGCCTTCAACTCGGCAACATACCGTGCAAAAATCATTTTGAGCGTTTTACAGCCTGCTCTCCTGTCGTTTCCTTCAGCTTTTCTCGGCTTGAACTTTTAATAGAACAGGATAACGAGAAGCTGCTCCTCCAGAAAAATTAGCTGCAATAACGCAAAGATTTTTTTTAATTTTCTGATAAGGTCTTTTTTGCGGTGCTTGTTTGTCAAGAAAAATGACGTGACTTTCATGCAAGTTAAATTTTCTGTTAAAATAAGCCTATGGTTGAGCAGCTCCAGTTGTGTATAAAATCTCTTAAGGGTTTGTTTTGAACTGCCAAAGAATTATATGTGACATTACGCTCAGAGTGATAACAGTACTTTTCAGGAACGTTATTCCTGTTTCCAGTGATACAGAAACTTCAGCCTTATAGCCTTCCAAAGAAAACATTTTCTCTTGTCATACATTTTTCTCAATATGCTGCTTCAGGTGTTGTAAATCTGTCATGCCTTAGAGGACTAGATACCAGATATTCTGTCGTAGCTTCAAGGTGATCGTACCTGAAAAATTAAATTTCTTTGTCCTTGACTAGTAGCTTTTTAAGCAAAATAGTATGTGTGTGTGGTATATTTTAGCTTTGTGTAAGCATACTTGCCATACAGCTTTAGAATGGCAGAGTACAACATAACTGTTTTCATGGCTTGTTACTTTGTATTTCATGCATTAAAGTCTTGAGCTTTCAAGCTGTATGTATGTCAGAAGCTGTTCATCTGAATCACTGCAGAAAATGAAAGCAATATGAAATCAAATAATACATGATTTGGTAATAGATTGCAGCTTAAATGAGATGTAAAAATAAACATTTTAAACAGCTTTGAGAAATTTATTTCAAATTGATAGCATAATTTACATAAACTATTCTCATTATTGTAATGAAATAATGTTTTCATTTCTAGTATCCTATCTGAGGAAGAGATATTTTGCCTTATATTAAAGGCTCAAATAAAGCAAATACTTAAGCAAGTGTAAAAGTTTCTGTAGCTAGAAAGTCACACGGGCTTCACTCTGTCCTGCCTGTGTAACATTTGATGCTTAAACATCAAAACTTCTATCATGAGCTGGCAATTTCTTTTCTCAGAGGAGGCGGGGGCAGCGATAATAGTGATGAATATTCCCTGGTAATGGTTGCCACAGTTAGGCTGTAAATTTGTTTTTGTTCCTAGAATATCTCAAATTGTATACTACTTAATCTCAGCAGACTGCCGCTGGCCCATGTTTTGCTGTCCAGTACTGTCCAGGAGAAGGGAATTGGTAGGAGTTTGAGAAGTGAACAGGATCTGAGCAGCAGGCTGCTGTGGCCGTGCCTGCTCGCAGCCATGCTGCTGGTGCGCGGGCTGCCTGCTCACCTACAGCTCTGTGGGATGTCCAGAGGGATTAGGCTGAGGGTTACTCAGCTGAAGTTTGGTGGTGGTAGTGGTCTCTCCCTGGACACTGTCTTTTCTGGGCATTCTTTAAAACATTGTATGTGTGTTTACTCTTGCAGACTTATGTATTTGCCTTAATAAAATGTATGTGTTTAGTTTTAAAATAAAGCTAAGAAGACAGTTTTGAACTGGGTTGCTTCTCTTAGAGTGTAATTGGGCTTCATTTAGAGTGTGGGATGTTTCCTTGCAGTTGCATGTAGGTCTTGGCCTTAATGAGTTTTGGGTTAAAACATTCCTGGCATAGGTGGAGTCTTCGAGAAACATGAAGACGGCATGTGTGAAACTATTTGTTTTCCAAAGCATAGGGTTCAGCTGAATTTGGATGAGTTTCCATCCACAAAGCGAACAGCACATTCCTGATAATCAGGGCAATTCTTCCAGTCTCAGGCATTGTAATGGACAGAATGAAAATACTCATGAGGAAGATCTAATTTGTCTCAGTGCTCTTGTAGGCGGATTCCTTCGTTACTCTTTTCCTGCCTGCATTTTGATTTGTACCCTCGTCCTTAATCATCCCCATGATTTCTGCTTCCCATGCGATGTTTTGTAACTTCTGCTGCCTCTGACGTGTATGTACATACCATAGCATCCAGGGCCAACCTTTGTTTGCCTTTCCTTGCCACTGGCTTTTTCACTGTATTGTCACATTTCTTGCACATTTCTACAGCTCAACAGCATGCTTTCTGCTCTTTTTGCATTAATAGGTGGGCAGTTTTTTCTTTCATCTCCTCTGTGCTGCAAGGAAATTGGCACACCTGGTAAAGAGAGCATGAATCGGGTAGCCTATTCCTGTGCCTTGTGCCATGAAAGATCCCAAAAGATTGAAGGAAGATTTCTGCTTAGCTTATGGATCCCTAAGATCATGATCCTAACAGATGGATCTTCTGGAATCTGAGAATTCAGCTCTGAAATGCAAGTTCCTGTAAATAGAGGTGTGCATAGGAATTGTTCTGAGGATGGAGTGAGGAATCTGAGGGAGGTGCCGTATTTCTGGGGGAGGAGGGAAGGGAAGCCTTATGACCCATCCTGGCACAATGGAGATCATGGGGTTCTGCCTGTACCTTAAGTCTGTAACTTGATCTGCTCTTAGTTGGATTTACTTAAGGGAATATGGTTTTGGTGCTCTTACTCTGTGCTCTGCACACCAGGAATCATTGATCAGTTACTCAAAAGCGGAATTGGACTAAATTAGTGAATGCTTCCAGTGACTTAGTCTGCTAAAATTTTCTGGGTTGCGCTGCTTTTTTGGTTGTATACTTTGTACTTTGCTCCACCAAGACAACACTTGTTAAATAAATGAAGTTCTCAGTTTTGAAGGGAATTTACAGTTCCAGCAAGTTCTGCGATATTCAAAGTTGACATCAAAGTTACACTTACAACTGCTTAGTCTTCCTACTATAACTTCCTACTATAACTACTTAGTCTTCCACTTCCCTCAGTCTGTATTTTATTGTCTGCTGAATGTTTTCCTCTATACATTCCTTGAGGGGGAAATTTTGTTATCTGCTTTATGATCTTAATTTCTGATGACAGACTTCTCTAGAATTGGAAGATGGATCTGTATTTGCAAGTTAGTTGGTGTTGCCCATATCTTAAGTATATTCACGCTCAGCTAATATGGTATTACACAGAGTTTCTTGTAATATATTTAGATGTGTTGTTTTTCAATTTACATTTGTAATCTGTTTTTTTGCAGTTCGGGGTAAACGTTGTCAATTCAGCAGGTCATCTGTGTAGTTCCTGAAATACACGCATAGACTAAAACACTGTTGTTAACTGTCATGGCTAATATTGATACATCTGTAATGTAGTCACCAGATTACTAATTAACTCATAACCACACAAAACAACCCACTCAAAATTCCCTGTTTTGTTGTGGCAGTCTCAGCAGATTTGCAGGATTTGAAGGGGCACAGCCAAGTTTAATTGTTTTGCTGATGTAAATTAGACACCTTTGTGATTTCTTGACAATTAAGAGAGTTAGACGTCTGTTTGACAGGAAAGTAAAACATTGATAGAAATAGTTGGTCTCGATTTTTTTCAGATTTTTAGCACTTAAGTATTCACCAGTTCACCAAATATTCCTTGTTTTGTTTAAAACACTCACCAATATAACTGAAGGATTTATGATTTAAGGATTAAGTAGCCTCCTGAAGTGCTTCAGAAGTTAAGTGTATCTTTTTTTTTTTTTTTTTTAACTGCAGGTAGGCGTTACTGCTCATTTCTAGGAGTAATTTGAATACAATTCTGACATGCATCATCTGTATGCCTTCTTTATATAGCCAGTATTTTGTGCATGTATACTTGATGGTAAAAAACAAACCCCCAAAGCCGGTAGTTTTGAAAACACACAGGTTCGTTGGTTAAGTGCTTTAATCTGTTTCTCGCTTTGTGACTTGCAGGGGGAAAATCCACTTAGAACGAAATCTAGTGCTTTATCTCACTAACATGCGTGCTGAAAGATTATTTAAAGGGTTTTTTTTCAGCTTTGTTAATCATGTTCTAAGGTTTTCAAGTATAAAACAGAAAATCAGACAACCTACCATATGTTAAGCTTTTTTTCTGATCTCAGGTCCAACATTCAATTTCTGAGCGTGCACATTATAATTATTTATCCTTACTTTTTTTGACTACTAAAACAAAAATAGTTTATTGCCAGTCAGTCTGCAATAGAGAAATAGGGTTGGGTGGTTTTTTGTTGTTTTGGGTTTTTTTTTTAGAAAAGAAGGTATGCATGAGCATTGATAATACATGTTTGGCCAGGAAAGAAGAAAAGTGTCTTAACTTTGAGCAAGGAAGACTGTCTGAGTTCAGAGAAACTTGCTGGCTTGTTTTGGTAGGTGAGTTTACATTGTTCCTGTCGCAGTGTGCCTGCAAGCCATTTCATGCACACTCTCAAGTATTCGGAATGATGCATAGGTGTTTTCAGTCATATTTGAATTTGGTGTTTTGGTACAGATTATATGGCCCTTTCTCATGCTAAATCTGGATGGCACTTTACAAAGAACAGCTGTCTCACTAATGTATTGGTCGTTGACCAAGTGCATTAGTATACTTTTTTGTACTTAAATAAAGCTTTCAGAATCCTGGTCTCTGTACCTCTGCAAACGGCGCTGTATGGATCTCAATTACTTGTTACCTTTCATGCAGGATTTTTGGAATCGGATCTCTCAAAATCTGTTTTTGGACTCCCAAATCTGTTTCAAATCTGGTTTACGAAGCCGTGCTGGTCATTGGTGTAGTTACTTAGAAGCAGTGCTGTTGTAATAGTGCTGCCCAAGGCAAATGTGATCGTTGAACTAAGCATTTGCTGGCGAGGTGCTTGTCCCAGAGCTGCAGCATAAGTTTAATTAGCTTTCTGTCAGCACTGCTGACAGTTAATATACTGATGGAACTACTCTGACCTACATAGATTAACCAGTAATTTCTTCTCTAACATGTTTAAGAAACACGTGAAGTTAGTCATATTTGGGATCAACCTGAGTCTTCTCCCCATGTGTAGGACTTGGTGGGTGGCTTTCTGATATGCCTGCGTTTAAGTGGCATACATCTGAAAATCGTAGCATCCTCAGCACTTCCAAAGTGTGAAATTTCACACATATGCATAATCGCGTAATATTGGTTAGAGTAAGGATTTGTAAACATTCTTTATTTGCACTGGTTAGTCCAATTTTTTTAATATATAAAATGCAAGCATTGCTCAGTGACAATATTTTTAACATTCTGTAGATGGGATTCACAATGTAAACTGAACGCGTGGTGATGACTTTGGGGAAAAAAAGGCTGCTGGAACATAAAGTGATTATGTAAGGCTAAATGTCATTCTCACTGCTCACACTGAAATCAGATGAGTTGTGCTTGGTTATGGCAGTGATAAATTTGACCTTGCATTTATGTTTTTTGTGAAGAAATATCGAAGTCTGTGGCAGTGAATTAGTCTTTAACAGTATTATAATCAGGATGTATCTCTAGTGGAGCAGAAAGGTTGGAATACTGCAAAAAGAGTAGAAAGGAACCTTGAGTTTGACTGCAAACCTCTGCTTTGGGCAACACAAGTCTCTGCAAGTTAGCTGTGCTGCCACTCATACATCATGCTTATGCAGTTGACAGAGCTGTAGGTCTTGGTTAGGTTCTTCTTCAGGGCCAGGGTTAGAGCCCGTGGTTCGTAATTCACAACGCTTCTTTGCTATCTAGAAAATAATTGTGTAATTTGCTATTAAATGGTGTATCTTTACCCCTCTATCTGAATCCAACTGTTGTTACCAGATTCTTTTGCAGAGGCTTTTGTTCTGTATTTCAGCCTTGTTTCCATTTTATACAGTGGATGATTGATGTGGTGGAAGTTGCTGTTTAATTATGTTTTGCTTGCCTTTACAAGAGACTGGAAAACAATATAGTAAAAGGAGTTAAGATTGTAGGAGAAAGCACGAAGAAATTTAGAAATGCCTAACATTAAGTAGTTTGTTATGTTTGTTCACTAAAAGTCAGTCTGACCAATTATAGCATGAAATCAATGCTCCAGTGCAGTGGTAAAATACTGAAAAAGGTAGGGGCTGTTGATGAAGAAAGAAATCCATGTCTCGTCTATTAAAGCATTTGATCAAAGCATCCACAGGTTCTAGATTTCATTTCTCACCCTCCTACAGATTTCCAGTGTAATACTGGAAAATGTTATTATACAGATACATATGGGAACAGATTTCAGAGAGCCTTAGTTCTCCTGTGTTTTTATTTTTGAGCTTACAGCTGTCAAATTACTTTATGTAATTAGTAAGCTATAAACTTGGGTCGTCTAAAAAAAACTTTGTCTGGACTGGTCAGTTTTTCAGTCCGTGTCAGTCAATTTTTGCACTGAGACCTGGAAGGCTGTAATGCATATTAATTATCAGTTGAAATGTATTTATCCAGAATGTTAATTGTAGGTACTAATTCTGATTTTTCACAAATATTTGTTAATCAGACTAGTTTTGGGAAATGATATTTGCAATCATATCAGTTGTTTAAGGACCCTAATGCAGCCACTATTTACTTCAGAAAAACCTTAATTATGTTACTGTGCTGACATACGAACTGATTTCGGGATCCAGCTTTGTCAAACATGGGAATGCAGTTTCCTAAAATTCCTTAATGAAAGTTTGTATTGTGGAGTTGTGTGTGTCATTTGCTATTTTACATGTCTGGATGGGTTTTTATGTGTTGTTTTTGTAAGTTTTATAAAATTACAATGTGTTTGTATATTATTTAGAAGTGTATTAAAAATAAAAGTGTTTATTTTCAAATTAAATAAAAGGATATTATTTCAAACTTCTCGGTGCTGTCTGCGCAAGGAGAGTGAACAATCACAAGGTTGCTGAATGTCTGGAGTAGTCTGTCTTTTTTTCCTGTCTTTCTTTCACAGTTTTTTATTCCTGTGCATTCTAGATTGCATTTTATAACCATAAGTTTTCTTCCATGACTGCTATTACAAACTTAATTCCATTTCCTGTTAATCATCCTTTGAGCATAATCTTTTTTTTCCTCTAAGGAGTTTCTGCGACTGTCACTGCAGGTTTTTTCCTTTGCCCAGCAATACAGTGGTATAGTCGTTCTCTAAATGGCAAATTCCTGCTATTTTCCAGCTGTTATTTGCCACATTCTCTACTATGTGGGGTCTCCTCGTGCTGTCCTCTCAGCTGCCACAGTTCCCAAGTGCCCCAAACCCACTTTCTGCTCCATGGCAGCATGCCCTCTACCAGCTCTTGCTTTGCTTTTCAGCTGCCTAAATCCCACCTGCTGTTTCGTAGTTGTTTGATTCCTGGTTTTTAGTGGAGACTCCTGTTTCCGGCTGCTAGATTGAGTTTACATTAAAACTTCTCTTTTAACATTGCATCTTTTCTCCAAAACAAGTGACAGCATCCAAAAGATTCTGTTTGAGTATTACTGGAGGGAATAATGCAGGAGGTGCTCTCTAGATAGACAACTTGATGAAGTCTTCATGAAAAATCCTTTATTTTTAACCAGCCTTCCCCCCCCAGCTCCCCCCTCCCTGCATCCCTCTGGTTTCTGGGTGTTGAGAATTTAAAGCATACTTGAGTTCACAATTTCTTCTGTTCAGACAATTTGGCGGGCTGGTTTGGTTTTGGGTTTTTTATTTAATAAAAAATTGCACCTATGTACCCTGCTGGATGGTGTATTTTATCAGTGTTCTACTGGGGGTTTACTTCGCTGGTGCAGCTTTTGTCAAAAAGCACAATTAAGTCAGCAACGCACATCACTAACTGCTTTTGCTTTGTAAGTAACAGTGTGAGACTTGTTTCAGCATCACTTCTTGCGACTGGCTCTTGCTTCCTTCTATCAGACGCTGTTTTCAGTTAAGAGATTTTTCAGTCTAACCATTTTCTGTCTAAGGCTGATTTTTTTGTGGGAAGTATTTTAACTGTCTTAAAGAATGGTAAGATTTTCTCTGCATGAATACCGTAGGAGTATTTTGATGACTAATTGTTTAAGGAATGCAATATGCATTACTGTCCTTGTGAAAGTCTTCCCAAATATCATCATTAAGGTGCCTTTGAAAGTTGTAACTTGTGTATGATCTGTGAAGATCTGCAAGAGTTCACAAAGTCAAGTCTTAAGTTTTCACTTCAGTGAGTCTCTCATGACTAAGCCTGTGTCTTTTCTGTAGGACAGCTCTTGAGAACAAGCAGAATACATGTTCATCAGTCTTGTTGAGCAGCCATGCAGGCCCCACCCCAGGGTTCATGTATTTTCCTAAAAATGGGTGCTTTCAGCTGCTTTTTAACTAATGAGGTGCAATATTTGAAGTGGGTAAAGGAAATCTTTCTCTCCCAGGTTCTTGCTGACAAAATTCCTGGCAGACAGGAGGTTTAAAGAAAAAGCTTAGTGTGATGCAAATGCACAGAAATAAAAGCAATGAGGTGGATTAGGGAAAGAAGCTGGTGAAATTCAGATTGGAAGAAGAATGAAGACAAATCTGCTGGAAGCTGAGGAGAAAGCAGCATGTAAGCCAGTTAGCAGAAAAGGGGGGGAAGGCAGTTACTAAAGCTGAGGTAAGGGAAGAGGCTTGAGTGATGAAAACAGACTGGTTTCAAAAAAACAAGGCAAATGAATAAAAATACGATAGGAGACTAGGTTTGCAGGCTGGATGATGTACCAATAGCATGGTGATACTGTTTTAAATGTATAAAATATCAAAATTATTAGATACCATAGAACAGTTTTAAGTTGGAAGGGACCTGGGACCTCCAGAGGTTATCTAGTCCAGCCTCGATCAAGGCAGGTCTGATTAGATCAGGTTGTTCAGGGCTGTTGACAAGTTGAGTGTTGAACGCCTACAAGGATGGAGAGTCCATAACCTTTCTTGGCAATTTGTTCCTGTATTTGACCACTCTTACAGAGGAAGAAGAAAAAAAAAGTAACAGTGTAGCAGCAATATCTCTGTGATAGCCTGACCCATTTCTCTACAACATAGGCCAACTTTGTCTTCTTTAGTTCTTCCCCATCCTCTTCCTCAGAGCTCATAGCTGTGTCTGGTTAGCCTGTCCTCTCCACTGGGGAGGAAGAAGAGATGCTCCTTTGGCCCTTAAATTTACCTTGCATTAGATTTTTTTTTTCTTCCAAAATAGCCATTGGCCCTTTAAGCAGTTGGTTCTGCTCTGACTCTTCAGGCCTTTGCAGTTGTCTGTGTTGACTGGCTTCCTCCCTGCTTCCCCAAAGTTGAGAGATGAGACATAAGCTCTGGAGGAAGGGCATTATTCTATTTTAAAGGCAGATAGTATATTAAAGATGCTGGGGGCTTCTTAAGAGGTACTTTGTCTAAGAGAGGGAATACTCTAAAGTAGACCCGAGCTGAAAGGCTTTTGAGATGCAGTCCCTGCTGGAATTGTTTCAGAATATAGTTCTAGTCAAAACCAGTGGTTGCATAGCCTTTCTTCTCCATTGTGTGAAATGGTCTAGCTGTTTTGCAACCTGCTTCTGTGAGGTGTCCTGAAAACTGAGCGTATGGAAAACATTGGCAATACAGAACACTGTTAGCAGTTAAGAAGACGGACGACCTCTGTGCACCACTAGCATCTCATATCATAATTACTTAACTTGCTACAAGCTGGCAGTACCTCCAGAGAAGCAGTCCTTGCAAACTGATCTGGAATAAAGCTTTTTTTGGTGCTAGTTTATTTTTTTAACTGCATCAGTTTTCTAATCTTATTTGCTGCACAGTACATGAACACTGAGGGTAGGGCCACTTCAGTGCTTCTTTAAGCTGATCCTGTAGCTGCAGCATGGTGTCCCATTTTTGGTTTACGAGCAAAGTGCTTTCTAAGTAAGCGTTTTGTCCCTGTTTTGAAATGGGGGGAAAAATGAGTAGTAGGGAAAGAACTTACTAGTCCAAAGTCACTAACATGGAGATGGCAGAGGAAGGAGTAGGACTCAGGATCTCTTATGTCTTCATACAATTCCTTGTCCCTTCTATTGTAGTATCCAAAAAAAACCTTAGCTATTTCATTTTCTTCAGAAACATCTAGTATAAATGCGATTTAGTCTGGATGGCTTCTCTGCACTGGCTCTTTTTCTGTTGTGGTACATCACTTTTAGAGACGCCATTTTCTAGAAAAGCTTTTCTTGAAAAGGATGCTGGGAACAAGAATTTCCCATCTTCCCTTGGAGGTTAAAAAAAATCTTTCCTACCTCTTTTGAATTACATTTTGGTTTCTTTCTTAACTGTATCTTCTTTTTGGTGCTCAGAGTTGTTCAAGGTTCAAATTATGTATTAAGAGTCTATATTTTAATCTCCTTAGTGTTCCAGATATTATGTAGGATTGTAATCTTGGAAGGTATATTTCTTACTGAATTGTGAACTGATAATTAGTAGGGTTTTTTCCTCTCTCATATGATTTTCAACATAGTGCATTAAAAAACTTGCTTTTTTTACAGGAGGTTTAAAACCTCCCTAAAGCTACCCCCTTCCACTTTCTTTAATAAACTGTATCTATTCCATTAACTGGGCTCTTAACAGTGAAACAAACTGTCCATAATATTCTCATACAGGCCAAGGTGATGTAGACTCCAGGTCCGATTTCAGGAGGTAATGTGGGTACTTGGTATAACACCACATTAAAAGTTAGCGGGCCTTGGACCATAGGGATGCGTTTGCTTTGTGCACAGCACTCGGGTTAAAGCCCTTCAGCCAGCGAACGCAGTGGAGCTGCAGCAGCTGGGGGTGGGTCAGCTTCATCTCTGCGGAGACTAAGAAACTTATGTAGCTGCCTCCTGCCTCTCTAGGAAATAGGGTCTGGTTCAAAGTCACTTGGATGTACTTGGAAAATATTGCTCAGGTATAATTTTCAGCTACTAAATTAGCATACCAAACCTTTTAAATACTGCAGGCATGCTGGAGTATCTAAATGGTATAATTTTGCTTTCGTTATTCTTTAGTTTTGACGTAAGCATGAGTTTCTCAGTGGTCTTTAAGACCGTCAATGAGTAGCTCATTCAAGGGCAGATTTCTGGATTGCAGAGGTAAAAATAGTTTAGTTATTTAGTAATGTAATCATAAGTAAATTAAAACCCCCTAGATTATTCTTCTCAGCCTTGAATTACAAAACAGCGGATCATAGAACCGTACTAAGATTAAAAGCTTTGATTGTTTATCTGTAACCTTTTTGTGAGATTATCTAACTGCATCTTATTGTGAGAAAAAAATCTTGACTATCAAGAGAATGGGGTGGAGGGAAGGTTGCTTTAATGCTGTGTAGCCTACATACTTGTGATTTTTTTTTGCCCCTTGCATCCACATCTAAGTGTATGTTACATTAACTAAAGGGCTTGCAGAACTCAGTGACTCTTTTTTGGTTGCTTTTTGGGTTTGTTTTGGTTGGTTTTTTTTTCCCCGTGGTGAAAGCCAACATCTGAGTTAGTAGAATGCAATGTTATGTATTTCCTTTATAGCTTCTTAATCTAGTAATACAGAAAATTACTAATACCCTTTCAGAGTCAGTAGACTTCTTAATCTCCCATATTGAAACACACCTGGGTAAAAAATTAGTATCCAAAGGGATGGCTATATCTGGTCCTACGAGGTACATGCAGAGTTGTGACTGTAGCTCACCAATCACTATCCTGTTGTCTTATTAATACATTTTATCATGAGATACTTTATTATTTTCAAGGAGCGATTTTTTTTCTTTTTTTTTTTTTTTTTCTTTAAGAGAAACCTTCCTGGAAAGTTTAGGGAAATAGTTGGATCATTCAGTCAGATTTACTAATGAAGTGTGTATTTCCCAGTGTGTGATAGATTGTAAACCTCTTACTGGCACTGGAGAGATGTTTAATTTATATAGTTAAAGCCCTGCTGTTGTCATGGGTGACTGTGGGTGAATTGTCAGCTTTATTTTAGTTCTGAGGACAAAAAGATATCATTACTTATACCGTCATTACCACCATTATTCTTTATACATTGGTTGAATAATTCATATTTAATTGAAATCTAAATGTGGTTGATGCACTTCAGTGTAGTAACTGCTACCTGGGGTTCTTAATAGCTTAATTAATTGAGGTAGTAATATTTACCTATTTCAAATAACTTTTCCTCTGAAGTATTTTCCAGGTAAGTCAGTCATTCATTGCTGCTTCTTTATGTGGAAGGTAACATAAAATATTTGTAGCAGCTGTATAAAAATCTGATTAATCTTGGATTATCTTTAACTAGTTCTGGTTCTGTATTTAAATTTTCTGTCTATGTTTTGTGAATACTTTCTTTCTAGGTAGACAATGTTATTAGCTCAGATAAATCGAGACTCTCAGGGAATGACTGAATTTTCTGGAGGAGGAATGGAGGCCCAGCATGTGACTCTTTGTCTAACAGAAGCTGTAGCTGTGCAAGGTGAACCTTCAGGTTAAAATATCTTTACATTATTATGTCTTTTCTGTTTGAAATTCAGATAAAACTCTCAAACTCACGTAGTATATTCTAAATGAAAAAGCTAACATGCATTATTCTTAGTTAACTGACATTGATTATGTTCACTAGTTTAATTCTAAAAGGAAATTATCTCTTAATTAAGGTAATAGGTTTGTAAATGTGCCAAATAGGAAATATAAAATCTGACTTTATTCTCAATATAGTTTTACTGTTTTATACTTTGCAACTTCAGATTATATCTAAGTAGGTATGAAACAAGTTGAGTTTTAAAATAGATTGGTGATCTAGGATTGGTTTAAACTTGATGTTTTCTGACAGCTTTGTTATGATTTTACATGATTTAGAACTTTTTTCTAAATCTGTGTTTTATTCTAAATAGACTTGTGTGTATTGATGACAGGTAGTAGTGTACAAAACAAAATTATCGATACAAGTATATACATATATATATATATTTGTTTACACTCATGACCTAATTAGTATTTCTCCTAAAACCTCGGGTTTGTAGTTATTTATTCAGTGACATTGTAGCTTTTTTAGTAAAGGAAAATAACATTCTAGCTGTCATGTTTTCAGAGCAAAATCTTGAACATATGATCCTAGTATATGTTCGTGGTTCAAAAACCAGAAAGCAAGTAAGAACTGTTTCCTATTATTTCTGAAATCATTATGCTTTAAGGGGATGTAATAATTTATGGAGGTGGTTACGTTGTGATTTTTAGGGTGTGATGCTGGTAGTAGTGAATATGAACTTTTTTCCTTGCTAGATGGTGACAACTTAGAAAACATGGAAGGTGTAAGTTTGCAAGCAGTTACCCTTGCTGATGGCTCCACTGCTTATATACAGCACAATTCTAAAGGTAGGCAAATGACTAGAAGTTGATGGGCATTGAAATCGTATTCCCCTTTTTAACCCCTGACTTTGGATTGTAAACCCATTTGGATTGTAAAGTCAGGAAAAATGTATACAATGTTTATGAAGTTCCAATTCCAGCTGGGAATTACGGGTATTACAGTAATACTATAAAATAAATATTTATTTCTGCTACTAATAAGATGCAGGTATCAAATGCAGAACATAAACAAAAGTGAGATGATCTTTACACTTCAGACCCAAATATCAATATTCTGCCTACTGGATAGGACATCAGGCCTTTTCCTTTTTTTTATCCCAGAATTTTAAAACCTCAGTATAGTCATATTGTGCTTACTCTTTACTAAACATTATTTCTCTGTGATATTTTATTGATATTTTAATCCAGAAAGTATCAACTGTGTGTTTAAACTGTGATGTGTCATACAGAATATTTTTTAAGAATTCTGATTGTGTATTTCAG
This sequence comes from Nyctibius grandis, assembly GCF_013368605.1. Classification (NCBI taxonomy): domain Eukaryota; kingdom Metazoa; phylum Chordata; class Aves; order Nyctibiiformes; family Nyctibiidae; genus Nyctibius; species Nyctibius grandis. The sequence goes on along the minus strand of NC_090661.1, from coordinate 12,333,090 downwards.
ATGGTAAACTAATGGATGGCCAAGTGATTCAATTAGAAGATGGTTCTGCTGCTTATGTTCAACATGTACCCATGCCTAAAAGCAGTAAGTGGAATAATACAAGAAGTATATTCTAAAATGATGTATTAATGATAAATATTGATATTAAGTAATTAACGGTCATTATAATAGCCTGATTTCTTATTTTAATGGAAATAGTCATGAAGAGAGCCTAGGTATTTTGTAATCCTAGGTATTTAGTGCTTCATCTTTCCAACTAATGGATTTTTCAAACTATTGTTGAAGCATTGTAATTCTTTCTTCTGAACAGGGGACAGCTTGCGTCTGGAAGATGGACAAGCAGTTCAGCTGGAAGATGGAACTACGGCATTTATTCATCACACCTCGAAAGGTAATTTTTTTTTGAAGTGTGATTTATTACATTAGGGTTCAACAGAACTACAGCAGTATAAAATATGGTACTCTTTTTAGACTGTGACGTCATTTAGTGTGATTCCCAGTGTAGACTACTTGTTGCTTTTACTTTGTGACATCTGGAAATTGTTGAAATGAGACTCGTTCAGTTCCTTATTTGGGCCTCATATAACAGTTATAAACAGAATCAAAACCACCATAAAACCCCACTTTTTTTTAGCCTAGGATCACATTAAGGTTAACTATATGTCATGTTAGTAGAGAATGTGAGCTCTTATACAGATTTCAGCAATAACTGCATGTGAAAATGAGAAGAGAAAGCAGGTAAGAATCAGTCAATCCCTCTTGAGCTACAGAATGTAGAGATTGACTTAAATTTTAAAGATCATGCTATTGATGACTTTGCCATTAGGTAGCAGCGCAGAAAACGTGACAGCTGACAGTCAAGAATGCAAACGTATTTTTTTTAAATGATAACTTAAATTTCTGCAGAAGATGATTACACTAGTCTTGGACATAGTACTACTTCACTACAAAAAGTGAACAAGTAGATATTTTAAGTATGTTTAAACTAGTGTGACAAAAATTACATTCTACAAGCAGCAATACTAAGGGGAGAGAATATAATAAAGTTTCTTCCTTAAAAGTCATCCGATATTTTATGTGCTTCTTTTGCATATTTGCATGATTCTGTTCTTAAAACGATCAGATTTATGAATTCTAAAATCTGAACTATTGACATCGGTACATGTGTTACATTATTTTCATTTTATTATGAGTGAATACAAAACGGAAAGCTTATTTGTGTTCCTGGTTTCCTTTGTAAATAAAGCTAGACCAGTATCAAATTGGTTTTGCACTTTTGTAAGTGTGCAGAAATAAAGCTATGGGAGGTGTTGTCTTGAAAAAAATTTCATCAGTGCTATTCACAGTAATATTTTGTGTTTATATTTCTCGTATACTAGTGGTTATATTTCTCATATATTTCATGCATATATATGACTTTAGGAGACATTTCCTAAACAACAGTAGTTTCTCATGTAACATGCAGACATTGCTATTCCTTTTCTTTTGTAACACTTTCTAATATTATTTCTCAGACAGTTACGACCAGAGTGCATTACAAGCAGTCCAGCTGGAGGATGGAACTACTGCCTACATTCACCACACGGTGCAAATGCCACAGTCAGATACCATTTTAGCCATTCAAGCTGATGGCACAGTGGCAGGTCTTCATACAGGAGATGCTGCCATTGATGCAGATACCATCAGTGCTTTGGAGCAATATGCAGCCAAGGTATACTGAAAGACATTTTCTCTATCCGTAACGTTTTAATGTTTTTGACAGCAAAAGCCAATTGTGATCTAAGAATTAAAATGATAATTAAGAGAGTCTTCAGACTCTTAGAAGAGAGAACACCAAATTATCATGACAGTGCTTCACTATCATGAGCAGCCCCAGTTTGTAGTGTTGCGTAAAAAGTACAGAAGATTGAACCCTGAAATGATGTGGAGTCAGATTGACTGGGAAAGTGATTTAGACAACTAAATAATAATTTTCTCTAAAATATAGCATTGGAAATGAGCCTCTTGAGAGGACACTGTTTGGAAAGAAGGACAAAGTTAAATTATCCTTGTTCAGGCATTATTGCTGGATTTTTATTTTTAAATTCTTTTTCTTGCATTGGGAAGAGTAGGGCCTGGTGTACTGGGCAAGGATAACGCATGGTATGAAGCGTAAAATAGACAATTAGACAGTTACTGAGTTTGGAAAAACTTCTTTGATCCATACTTTCAATGGTAAAAGGTAGTATGATGCTCAAAATTCATGTTGTCCACTTTACTGGACTTCTGTAAAGCGTGATGTAAGTATAATAATGGGCAGTGCAACTTTAGAGTTTAGCAGTGTCCCAGTTGCTGGATGATTACCATCAGTGCTTGTATTGCTCTGGAAAAAGAGTAGAATAAATTTTAAAATCTGTCCTCTAGTGTCACTGAGAGTTGTAAAATTTTGGGAGAAGGCCAGTTAGCATAATTAAATGGCTTATAAACTGTTCTTTCCATTATGCTTCTGTCTGTTATAATTGAGGAGATCCTAAGAGAGCAAGTCAGATTGTGTTATGTTTGGCTATGCCTTAACATTTCATTAAATAAAAGGTAATTCAAGGTTAGTTGAGCTGTAGTGACAAGCTTTTACACATTCCCTCGCTACTATTTAATATAGGTTTAAATCAATCATAAATCAATCAGTTCAGCCTGCAGAAGAGGAGGCTCTGGGGAGCCTTATAACAGCCTTCCAGTACTTGAAGGGGGCTTACAAGAAATCTGGAGAGGGACTTTTCACAAGGGCATGTAGTAATAGGATGAGGGGGAATGGTTTTAAACTGAAAGAGGGTAGATTTAGATTAGATATTAGGAACAAATTCTTTACTGTGAGGGTGGTGAGACACTGGAACAGGTTGCCCAGAGAAGTTGTGGGTGTCCCCTCCCTGGAGGTGTTCAAGGCCAGGTCAGATGGGGCTTTGAGCAACCTGGTCTAGTGGAAGGTGTCCCTGCCCATGGCAGGGGGGTTGGAACTAGATGATCTTTAAGGTCCCTTCCAACCCAAACCATTCTATGATTCTATGATAACTTTGTCCTTCTTAACAAGGAGCTATATTAGTCATAATTTGTTACAAGTTTCTGTTTTGAGAAGGTGAAAAAGGAGAAACAGAAGAAATGCAAATAAATTTGCATTTTTATCCCATTTATCTCAACATCTGTTTTTTAATTCTGTAATGTCAGTTTGTTTTCTGTAGCATACTTGTGTATGTCTGGGAAAAATTCTATTTGTTTTCTTTAAGCTTTCATCTCAGAACAGTATTCTGAAAGGTACTGCTAGAACCTCTCAGGGAAAGTCAGTAGAAGTAAGTTTCCAAGTATTGCATCTGTTTTACGTACAAAAGCAAATAATAGCTCAATCATCACAACCCTGTCTTTCTCTTAAAAGGAGAAATGTGGTTTTGTGATTCTACTCCATGTCCATGTACGCTTCATAGTGAGGCAATGTATACTTTTCATAGCAGCTGGTATAGGAACATTGAAAAAGGTACAGGAAGGGGCAACAATAACGACCAAACATATGAAATACATGAGGTAAGTATATGATAGAACTTTATAAAATTTAAAGTGGCGCAGAGAAGAGTAGTGACTTGTCATTGTCTTTACCAGTGTAAGAACTGGGAAACATCAGATGAAACTCAGGTGACAGGTTCAAGAGAAACAAGGGAAGAATACTTCTTGAAACAGCACAAAGTAAAGCCATGGCACTGATTGTAGGATATTGTGGATGCTAATATGTCTCTGGAATCAAAGAGTAATTAGATAAATTCATAGAAGAAAAATGTATCCAGGGCTATTAGGTAGAAACATGTGACTTATAGTTCAGGAAGTTCCTAAGCCACGAATTGCTTGGAGGTTGGGAGAATATTTCTGGGAATGTATCACTATATGCTTGGCCTCTTCCTTTAGTCTTCTCTAGCATCTGCTACTGGCTGCTGTTGGAGACAAAATGATTGACCTTTACACTAGATTGACCTTTAGTTTGACTTTCTATAGGCATTCTTATGTTCTTAATTGAAGGCAGACTGAATCTTTCTTTAGAATCTAAGTCTTCTAGGAGGAACCCAAAGATCTTTCTTGGAATCCCTTCAGAGTTCTCCAATACTGAAAAAAAAGAGGTTTAAAATTGAGTGTCTTGCTTTTTTTGTTAACTTGGAAGGTTTTCTCTTCAAAACTTAAAAGGGCAGAGAAAATTTTAAAGGCGGATTTGGAGAATGGTGGTTCTTTTATGTTCCCGTGTCCTACGTAACAGGCAGAAATAGCAAAGATCAGTAGGCTGCCCAAGATCAGCGTAGAAACTCTGTAAGAGAGTTCATACCAAGAGATCCAAGAAGACTACAGAGAAGCTCACTGGAAGTGGTGGAAGATGTACATTTTTCATTGTCCCTTGCTTCTCGTTTAGGCATAGAACTATTTTCCCACGTCTTGCAGAGCACATGCAAAGACTTAACTAGAGTCCTCTTAATTTTGAGCTAAGTCAATTCCTCCTTGCTCCTAGAGCAACCAAGGCAGAAAAAGATCATTGCTCTCAGTGAACATCGAGTCAGAAGACATGTAATGGAATCGTGAAGAGGTTACAACACATACTTTTCTTCCATAAGCTGTTTCTTGCGACATCCCAGCTGCTGGAGAGTACAGTTCCTGGGATTTCTGTATGTCTGCACACATGCACGCACATTCCGTTTGGATCATTTGTTTCCAGTGGTGTTGATGAACTTTTAATTTCATGTCACCAGTTCCTTTCTCAACCAACAACAGGAAGTTCAGGATGAAGTGATTCAAGTCTCCTTTCTGTACAGGTTCTCTCCCCTCCCTTCAAAAATTCTGCAGGAGAAGGTCCCAAAATGGCTATTGTTTCCTTTAAAAATACCACCCGAGAATTACCTGCTTGCAGACTCTCTTTGCAGTCTCTCTGTAGTGTAAACTTGCCTCTGCTTGGGCACTTTCCTCTTCACTGTTTTAGCTCAAAGTTGCCAAAAGTATATTGCTCACAACTGTCTAATTTAGAAAGATAGTACAGTTTGAAAACGTCATATGGGACAAGTTCATCTTCAGTCTCCAAGCAAAATGTTGGTAGCTGATGTTTTGAGCGAGATACTTTACACAGGCATTAATGTTCTCCAGAGCCTGCTATGACCTCCTTAGTGAAAGGGCATGAGCATACCAGCTGAGGTAGGGTTCCTGACAAACTATTTTAGAGAATAATAAAATCACTTAGACGATTTAGGTGCAGCAGTCTCAGCCTTGAGTGTAATGGGTGCAAAGAGTATTGTGAATCCCTGTGCTCAATGCAGAGGCAATTAAGGAACAGGAAACTATGTAATGTATACGTTAAAGTAGTTTCTTTTACAGTGACTAATAAGATGCTGTTCTTTGAGTTGATGTACGTGAGAGAGTTTGTGTGGGTTTTTTAAACTGGGCAGTTACATTTTTATTTAAATAAAGATTTCAAATTAACATCTAATACTCTTTTCAATATTTTTATAAGCTCCTTGGAAAGCAGCAATACCTTTCTCCTCCTGTAGACTGTTTTTAAAAATAAACCTATGGAACAATACACAAGTCTTTGCTTAGCTGTTGTAATTTGACTATTTGGAATTGAGATGTAACACATTGTCTTAGGTATTTTGATTCCAAAGGAGTTGTGCTGTTTGAAACAAGTAAATTCTGCTTAAGAGGGAATGAGAGATACATCCCTATTATAACAGAAGTAAACATCGTCTTTTTTTTTTTCTGTCAGAACTCAGTATTGTTAAATTTATTAATTTATTTTAATACTTTTCATCAGTCTATTAATTTAACATACTTGGTTCTTGCAGTCTTTCCTACCTTGTTTTGAGACAACTTTGAGATGCTCACTTTACCTGTTCCATAATGTATGTGCTACAAGTGGTGATTTTCATGTAAGCTAATGTACTATAGGGTAACCATGTTTCAAGAGGGAGCTAGAGAGCTATGAAATAAAAAGCCCTCAGGCACTGTCTGTAACCCTCTGTTTTTCAGATTAATAAAAATAACTTGTAAATGTTTTTACCATTTCAACTTCATTTTTCAGGTGTCTATTGATGGAAATGACAGTGTTAGTGGTACAGGAATGATAGGTGAAAATGAGCAAGATAAAAAAATGCAGGTATGTAGCCCGATACAAAATAATTCAATATATCTATTTCTTCTGTCTTCTCTGTCCAGCAACGTGCATGATAGGCAAGCCCGTGTAGCCATGAACCAGGGTCTGCTGCTACCCTTCAGGAATTTTAGATTTTAGATCTCAGACCTATACAGATAGGTCATATTTCTCACTTTGTACAAGATCCTTTCACAGGATTCTAAAAAGATCTAATATTTACTGTTTTTTTGTTAAAAGGTAAATAAAAATTATGTTGCATTTCTAAGATTTTTCAAGCTGACCTGAATATGTCATCAGTAAGGGTGTAAGTATTTCAGAAGTTCTTTTCCAGAGAATGAACTGACTTTTTATAGTCCTTAAAGCAGAAGGAATGCTGACTCAATTAATGAGTTATTTTCTTCTCAAGAGAGACAATTCCAGGCATATGTCTGGAACTGTTGTCTCTTTGATAACTTATTTTGGTTCCGCTTGCCCTGTTAAGAGTGCCTGACTTTTATTGCGGGTTTTGTCAGTTATCAGTAGGTAAGAGTGTGGCTCCTAGTGCATGCTTAAAGCAGCAGAAAAATACTTCCATTTCTTTTTCTGTATTCATGTTGTTAGTATGTAGAAATATAAAAACCTTTTCAATGTGAAAATACTAACTTAAAAATTCAAAGGGCAATGAAAAATACAGGTGCAACTTATTAAGTCCCAAGCTTTTTGTGCCAGATACTGTCTTGTCCGATCTGCTTTTCTGCTGCACCCAGATGGCAAGGCAAAGAGAGCGTGTGGTTATGTAAGGAGAGTGGTATTGGTCATCATAACATATTTTATTAAAGGAAAAGACAACGCAAAACATATTCTGGGCTTCAAAGAATTATGACCAACAACAAAACTAATAATAAAACCCCTATACCCTCACATGTTCAAACAACAAAATCAAAAATGGAAAAGTCATTGCACAGGAAGGTTTGGTCAGAGAAGCCCTGTTTTTCCTTTTTGTTTTATTTAAGATATAATGAACTAGACAAGGAGGAAAAATATCTTCCAAGGTAAAATACAGTACCTGTGAAAGGAAGAATTATAGGCTCACCTCTGACAGTTACATCAAAATTCTCTATTCTTAAGTTTTTTAAAAGCTAGGTCCCACAATATTTAAAGATGCAGACACTCCACTGTTGCCTGTGTGGCATGACTGTGAAAGGAATGAATAGCTAATACATGCATTATTTATGGTATTGGAATATATTCCGTTAAATGAGATCAAGAAATTTAGAGGTTGTGTACACTTGTAGGTTGGAACAGGGATAAAACTCCCAACAAAATGCAAATTTGTAGGAAGAGTAAGATAGGATCTTGGTTGGGTTTTACCTGGAAGTCAGAGCCTATTAAGCAAAATGACCTGTAACCAGTATCCAGTTACATGTTGATTTCAGCCTCAGCCCCCAAACAAAGTGAATCTGGAGGTTGTTTTATCTTCTACAAGTATGGCAACATATATGCCATATGGAAATGTGCCAATCTTATGGAGCATTATATGTTCCAAACAAAAAGATCTAATATTTCAAAAGGTATTGAGGCTTAGTCTCAAATTCTGACCCCTATAAGGTGACTTCAGTTGGCCAACTGAAGGGTCCCAAAGCTATCAATTATATATGAAAATCTTAATCGTGTTTATATCTTAATTTAAGTAGATACCTACTTTTAACTCATTATGAAATAATACTTGGGATAAAATAGTCTCATATTTAGATATAGTATTAAAAAGGTGTATATTTATAAACTTTTTAAGTCCACAAGTAACACAAGAACAGAACAGATGTCATGCTGCTAAGTAGTCATTCGAACTTACATGTGGTTAGGTTTTTCACCAAAGAAAAAAGCATAAACCCTCTTTTTGATTTCTACATGTGAAAACAAAAGACTACATGTGCCTAAATGGATATCACAATTTCCTTTCAAACCTGTCATACCCATCTGTTCATAATAAAAGCAGAATCGTATGACTGAAGCTTGTATGTATACAGTATAAAAATCTTAGCTGAGATCTTTGTTACCTTTGTTGTTCTCCTGTGTTACCTGTCTGAACTCAGGATGCATTTGTGATTTTTTTTAAAATTAGGGGTTTTTAAAATTTTGTCTATTTAAGAGTATTTTGAAATACACAATTCCTCTTAACAAGTTTCATATTATTATAAAGGTGCTTTATTTGCTGTGTTTTTCTGATGTTTTGCTATGTTTTTCTGATTTTGTGTCTCCTAACATCTGAATTTTTTAGTTTCTTTAGAGTGTATTATCTTCTAAGAACAGTAATTTTAATACTATATCTGTCCTTGTTGAATGATACTACTAGCTGAATTCGTAATAATCCTCAAGTCATACCAACTAATATATTGTGAAGAAACACATACTTTTGCAAACAGTTGTTTGAACAAACAAATGCTTGTGATGTTCAACTGATTTTTTTCCTAAGTGGTCGATTTGTTTTATTTTTTCCTCCCTCTTTGGATCAATCTTAATATTGGTAAAATTATGTCTCGTTATTTCCTTACAGATATTAGCACATTGATTATAGAACTGTTTTAATTTTCATTTAAACTTTGGCATACTTCAGCTTTATAGCAGATCTCAGCAACTATACACACATTTTTATATGCTGAAACAACAAGGAAATACTAGAAGGTTTACTGATAGAAAAAACAAATCAATGCTTAAATGCAGGTGCTCAGCCAAGCATCTCCTTCACGATCCTTAATGTATTAAAGTGACTTCTGTGATTCATGATATCATAGGTTAAACAATAGTATTAGTAATGGGTTTCTTGATTCATGACATTATGTTTTTCTCCATGGTTCCAGAGAACCTTTTCTGAAGTGGTGGAGTTGCACATTTCAGTTGATTAAAAATTTCATATTCAACTTTGCATCTTAAGTCTTAAGAACAGTCTGAAGGTAACAGGGGGCATTCTCCTTGAAGAATCCGTAGGAAAGTTGTTCTCAATCAAATTTCTGATCTATTTGAATGAGGAATTGGAGGTCTATGTGCAGTTGCAGTGCTACAGTCTCATTGGGATGAGGGAGATGTGGTGGGATAGTTCAGATAACTGGAGTGCTGTGATGGATGGATACAGGCTCTTTAATAAGGCCAGGTGGGGAAGGAGAGGAGAGGGAGCTGCCCTTCATGTGAGAGGACGGCAGGATGGGATGGGTGATGAGCCAGCCAAGAGCCGATGGGTCAGAATTAGCTGGCAGACCAGTGTGGGTGGTGTTGTGGTGGCTGTCTGCTACAGAGTGCCTGATCAGGAAGAAGATGAGGCCTTCTTCAGACAACTGGAAGAAGCCTCATGTTCACAGGCCCAGGTCCTCATGGGGAATTTTAACCACTTTGGTATCTGCTGGAAGAGCATCGCAACAGGGCACATGAAATCCAGGAGGTTTCTGGAGTTCAGGGATAGCAACTGGCAACCTAAAGCAAGTTAGTGAGCAGCTAGCAAGGTGAAGCACTTTGGTGGACCTCATACTTCTCAAGAAGAATTAATTGGGAATGTGAAGGCTGGGGGCAGCCTGCAGGAGTCTTCATCCTTAGAGATACTGAGAACGCATCTGGATACCGCTGTGAGCAACCTGCTGCAGCTGACCCTGCTTTGAGCAGGGGGTGTTGGACTAGAAGATCTCCAGAGGTGCCTGCCCACCTCATCCATTCTGCGAAATGTTCTCTTGACCATTCAGAATAGAATTGGATCCATAAGAAAAGGGGGGTGGTTTAAAAGAAGGATAGACCTTTTAAAATAGTCTCAATTACTTTGCATACAGTTGTATCAAAATGTTTACATTTGGGCTTCTGCCTCTTTCTTCAGCCTGTATAAATGTTTGTGTATGAAGTGTATGAAGAAGTCTTTAAAAGGGGTTTAAGTTGCAACACAAAGCTATTCTGTATATTTTCCTGTTGTGTCATGCCAGAAAGGAGAGTAGAACCTAGCTCAAATTGCTCCAATTAGTTTGATCAAAACACATGCATCACTGACAAAGTACAAAATGCTTTCCTTCATTTTCAAGAAGTGCTCATTATAAGTGCATTTAATTATTGTTTGGCCTTTGCATGAACTTATCTTTGAATGTGGTCTGATTTATAGCTAATCTCCCTTAGGAACAGATCCAGTACCTTAGATGTAATCTAAGCCTCTTCTGTCTACTAATTTGGTCATCTTACCACTGGGCTTATATTTCAAATTATTTTGTCTTTGTTGCTGTTTGGCTAATTAATGCATGCATTTAAATTTGCTAGCTACAAGAAAATATGCGTTACAGTTTCTCTCTTCCCTTTCATCAGAAAGTACGCTTTTTAGTTATTTATTTTTAGTTTATTTAGTGAGGACTAAGAAATACATGGCATAGCAAAGAGAGACAAAAGAAACCTGTCAGAATCAGCTCTGACTTGATAGCAAAATAAAGTGTGTGACTTTTCTGATCCATTGTGTTGGGGTTTTTTTAATGGTGTTTTTTTTTTAACTTCAGATTGTCTTGCAAGGACATGGACCAAGAGTGACTGCAAAATCTCAGCAGAGTGGAGAGAAAGCCTTTCGCTGTGATTATGATGGCTGTGGAAAACTGTACACAACAGCTCACCATCTTAAGGTGATGATATGTAAAATGAGTGTTGTTACTTTGCAGGCATGATTTTTTTTGAGAGATTGTGGTTAAAAGTAACAGAAATTCACAGAGAGCTGTTGCAATGGTGCTGTTTTGTCAAATGTTTATTGGATTGATTTTACAATAATTGGTTGTCCCAGGTGCTCAGCTGATTTTGCTTAGTGTTCTGATAAATGCAGGTGCGGGATCACGTTAGGCTCCTATATGCCTGCATGTAAGAAATCTTTTGTTGAGATAGTTTCTACCAGTAGTGTCACAGCAATTCTGAAATCTAGCATTCCCTTTATCTATTTCATCTGTACGCATGATCGTACAAAAATTCAAATTTTTGAAAGATGTTACCATCATAATACAAAGTCTAACTCTTCAAAACAATCCAACATTCAAAGTGAAAAGCTGGAACATCTTTTCTTTACAGGTGGCAGCTCCTTAATTCTCTTCCTTTTTTAAATTAAGTAAAGGAATTACTCAAACAGTAAGGGTGTAGAGCTGTTCACATTCCAATTTAGGCTGAGATAATCACTTGCTGATGAGGTGAACTCCTTGCAGTGCTGCCTTGTCTCTGACAAAGCACTCTGGAGTCAGCGAGTAATTGACTCTATGGATCATGTGTTAAAATGGTATCCTTGCTGTAGAGGTTTCATGCGATATAAGAGGATCATTAGAAGCGCTCAGTGGGGTAAAAAATCAGATAGAGAGTGGACTCTGAGGCATGTTTGCATGCTGTCTTAAATGTAGTTGCATGATGGCAACTCTGTGTGTATTTACAGAAATGTTTTTTTGCAAAACTTACCGAAAAGATCAAGTTAGACCTTGGGAAGAGACATCTTTAGTTTTAGGGAAAACATTGTTACCATATTTCTTTTTTTTTTTTTTATCACTGATTTAAAAAGAAGACACTTGAATGTGAATCTTAGGAAGAGAAATAAAATATGTTGTCTTTGAGAATGAACTGTTTCTGTGTTGAAGTAATCAGATACAACATTTCATTAAGTCAGTGTATTGGATGTCTTGACAGGTGCACGAAAGGTCACACACAGGAGACAGACCGTATCAGTGTGAACATCCTGGATGTGGCAAAGCCTTTGCAACAGGTAACCTTTTGTAGACTAGCTCCTCCTGCTTGTTAGTGTTTGTGTCTGTATAAAGTAAGTTCTTAATATTGCCTTTTTTAAACTGCAAAGTAAAGAACTCGGTTGGGAGAACTGCAAAAAAAAAGTCATCATTTCAGCTAGCATAGCATATAGAAAGGACAGAGGATTTAACTCTTAGTTACTGAAGGAGGAATGAGGTGAAACACTTGACACTTTCCCTTACTCTTCACCTGTCATGCTACAGTCAGATTTTATGTTGAAAAAATAACATGAAACTTTCTTAACATGAAACTAATTGTATGAGTTAAATGAGGTGATAATAAGAAGCTGGACCTGTTGGCTAGAGGTAAATACCTGATCTTCTGTTCCAAATTTGAAAGGAGCTTTGATAGAAGATGCTCTTTTAAGTGTTCTTTATTGGATTTATATCAGAGTATGACATTTCTCATGAAGTGAATTCTACATATTATACAGACTATTCTGTTCATAAATGATGCTGTCCTTGAGATTTAATTTGGTTGTGCAGAATGCAATTACGAAGAATGAAATATGGAAGACAGTGAAAGAGCAAAACTCATTTCAAATGTTATTCTTTTACTTTGAATGCAAATTAGTATGATGCTTAGAAAAGTTAGGTTCTATTTAAAAAAAACCCTAAGATGTTTTTAAAATAACTTCCTCTGTTCTAATACATTTAATACTGTTTCTTTGAATAGAAACAAGCAAAAGAAATGCTGATGAGAAAGGTCAAGGGGGAAGCAACCACACTTAAAGGGTTGCACCTAAGTTTAATTGCATAGTGTTTGTAAAGGGATTTCAAAATTACTAATGAAATACTCTATTGCAACAGACTGATGCATGGCTATAAATAGCTGTTTGTCTATTAATACCATATTTTTGGTCAGAGCCATTGTACCACTGTAGTTCAGCAATCCTTGCCTTTGATAAAGTTCATTTTAAGTACTGAATGCTCTCAGTTTAAATATTAAGAACTCTCCTGGGTTGGATCATGAAATTGAGTTTATTTTAGATGTAAGAATGAATTAATGCTCAGCTTGGTAGACATGCTTTGTGTATTTAAAAGCATCAAGAATAGGAATTTCAGCTGTTTAGGGAGAACACACTATGAAACTAAAGCAGGTGCCATCTTCTTACAGACTGTTACTTTATTTTGTAGAAATATATTCATCACTCGTGGACACAAGTAAAATTCAAGTTCATTTTCTAAAATGGCTGTTTCAGGGTTCTTTAGGGAAGTGCAGAAAGTAATCTTAAAGGGAAGGAGTGTCCATGACTGCTGTCAATTGGCACCTATATATGTGTTGATGTTAGTAATATGGTTTAAAATAATTAGAATTTAGAGCCTGGATAGCAGTAGAGCTTTTACTGCTGACTTCATTAATGGTAATGATTTTTGTATGAGCGAATAATTAAATGTCATTTTGATGACAGTAGTGGTAAGAGATTAAGAGTAGATGGAATACAGAGCATACAGCTTCCTCAGAAGACAGAATAAATATTTATCCACATTATAATCATTACAGTTTATCCTTTTGAAGGGAAGGAGAAGCATTATGGAAGTGTACTTCCGTCATAAATGATGAATTTCTAAACTGCATCTAGAGTTCTGCTGCTCTGTATGGTAGAACGAAGAGCTTGTGAAGAGTGAAAGAGCAAATTTTACTCATCAGGGAGCTTCCTTGTTGGAATGGCAAGCGTAGCTTTTGATGGTGATGGTTTATGAGTATCCTGATTTTGTGTTTATACTGTTATAACATCCGTTCTGATCTTCAGGGTATGGGTTAAAAAGTCATGTCCGAACACACACTGGTGAAAAGCCTTATCGGTGCACAGAAGAAAATTGCACCAAATCATTCAAGACTTCTGGAGACCTGCAGAAACATATCCGAACCCACACAGGTACGATTATCGCCCTTTTTTTTTTTTTTTGCTTATTCACTTAGGTGGATTTTTTTTTTCTCTGTCATCATTCTGTGACTTTATACTTATGAAATCAGCCTTCTCTTTCTGAAGCCCAGTGAGCTCAACAGCATTTCAGCATGGTAAGCATCTACTGCAAATCCAGCATGCTTTTCTTGGAAAAAGCACCTAAGCATTCACACTGCTATTGCAAATGCACTAACTTTTAGCAGTGCTTCACTTACGTTGTCACTGAGTCACCTGGTGCCTTTACAGTTTCATTTGCAGCTGTAACAGAACAAGGAACTTTTCCTCAATAATATGGCTTGCCTTTTAGAAATGGCATCAGGGTTAAGTTTTGGTGCTTTAAGATAACTTGCATGCCAGCTTCATGAAGGTTGATAGTTCTGAGCTTGTTGTTACCCTGATTTCCCTTCTCTTCTTGCAGCAGAAAAATGAGCAAAAATATCATAGAAAACCAACTGTTATTAAAACTTCCAAATGCCTAAAAAATAAGATATTACATTTTGTCTAAAAATTTGAAAGCCAAAATACAGATAAATTGTCGACAGCAAAACTCTATGGGTGCACACAGGTGTAAACAAGTTTTCACAATGTCTCCTTTGCTCCTGAGATCTCCAAATAAAAAGAAAAAAAACCTTAAATGTAGGAAGAATAATCTATCACTTACTAACCTGTTCCCTTAAGTATATTTACTTGCCTGCTTAGAACACTGACAGGCTTTTCCACTGAACTTTCTGAATCTTAGAGAGTAAAAAAGAAAAAAAAAGAACAAAAGAAATAGGTTTTTCTCAGGTTGAAAAGCACAATGCCGGGGGGGAGGGGGGAATAAAAGGCAGGCAATAAAAATTATAAAACCTCAAGATTATATTGAGATAATTCTGCTTTCCTAGACTTCTGTATTCAAAGACAGTCTGTTGGGATTAGTGCTATCCTGATGTTAAATTGGTCATCGGGATGAAGACATAAAAGTATCATCTGTTTCCAGTTGTAGAAGGAAAGTGTTTGATGTTGTTATGTAGTACGTCAAGCACAGACTATGAACTGAAAGTTTTCTGTAGTGTGGACAACTACTTGATTAGCTGTAGACTGTCATCTTTACTTCTTTATGGCCATAGAAGTTGTATGGTAATTTAATTGCTTTAATCTAATTTAGCAGTTGAGACAAAAGACTTGAGCCAGTCCTATGTAAGTGTTTACCCATTTGAACAATATTAATAACACAGTCATAGACTCCTAGCAGCCCAGGGACCAGAGTTCAGGGCTGTCTTTTTTTCAATTTATGAGTAGTTGCAGGAAGCCAAAGAATGAGAAGAAAATTGCACCAAGCCCTTTGTGCAGATGGATGGAGTAGTGTATGCTCATACCCTATGCAAGCTGCAACAGCGCACCCGATGGAGGCAAGTCTGGGTGCTGCCCACTCTCTCCCATGGCTCTCAAACCTTTTCGTTCCTTTGTCATGTAGAGCAGGGTTAGCGCTTTCTTCATTTTCTGCCTGTTCTAGCCAAAAGTGATTTTTCCCTCTCAGTGGCAGTCCAGTCTCATTTTCTGTTGCCATCAAATGCTTGCCTCGGGTTCCTCCATGACTTCCCCAGATACGCTATTCTGGTATCAGAAAAGCTGGTGTGCATAGTTCCTCATAGCTGCTGTGGGGTAGAGCTTGAAGGCTTCTGACTGGCTTTGCATTTCTAGTGCTAGAAATCTCAGTCACCTGGAAACAGGTCACTTTTCTAGCAAGAACATTAGAAACTTAAAAGGCTGGCCTCGCCAACCGGTCGGATGACATTCTTGCAGGCATTCTTTAAGAGCAGTCTGTTTTTGTTACTCATGCAGGGGCTGTTGTTGGGCAGGGTTGACTCTGCAACCCTGCTCCTTTCAGGCATGATTCAAGGTCGTGTGTGAAGCAAGGATTGGGGGAGCCATGGTAACACAACATTGAGGCGAGTAGGTCTAATACGCACACACTGCCTTGGCAGAAAGCTGAAAAACCTTCCCGAAACAGCTGCCCTAAGGAGTGAATTATAGTTTCCTCTGCCAAGGAGCTACCTACTTTGGAGTTTCATGGTATTAATGTCTCTATCAGGACTTTGATTTTTATTTCTGTCTCAAAGTACTTAATGTTGTATCTGAGGTGGTAATCTACCCTCTCTTGCTCTCAGATTCTTCTCTTTGGTAAGCAGTGCAGTGAGTGGAATGTACTTAGCTCTAGGAAGTGTGAAATTACAACAGGACAGCATGTCAGGTGGCTCGTACTTCTCCCCCCTCGGTGTGCTTTGATAGATGTGACAGATCAGGGGTATTGGGGTATTAGACAGGGGTTGGCCTTATCTAGTGTTCATGGTGAAATGTTTTGATGCAGTGATGTAAGTTATGGTGCTTACATTTATATTACACGAATAGACTTATTTTAAAAAGAACCTGTATTTGTGCTTGCTTTGGTTTTGGGGTTTGAAACTTGAGTTTCGGGGCTCAAAGAAACTATGAGTTTCTTTCCTCTCTCTTTAAAACATTGGTTCTTCTCGTGTAAGGTTAGGTGCTTTCTATAATGAGTTTTACTAATCCATTTGTATCTTGGTTATATGCTAAATCATGAAGGTATTTTTTTCATTTTATGAATTACAATTGACAAATGTACAAATGGTACGATACGCTTGTTTTGGATAATGTATGTATGAATTGGGGGGTTGTTAAATACATGTTAGAATATGGACAATGTGGAAGCTAATCCAAGCAACTGTGTCTGTTTTATACATCATAAAGTACTAATCTAAATGCTTCATAATTTAGCTTACAGACTGTATGATTTTCTGAATTTTGCCAGTTTTGGCTAAACAGAACACTCCACAGTGGCATGTTCATGGTATTTCTGACTGAGGATCTGAAAGAGAGAATTAGGTAGTTTTAGATTCCTACATTCAGTCTAAGTGTAACTTAGGATTTTTGTTCTTTTATAACTTTTGCATATGTACCTTTTACTTTCTTTTTTTTTCAGGTGAAAGGCCCTTTAAGTGTCCATTTGAAGGATGTGGCAGGTCATTCACAACATCTAATATTAGAAAAGTTCACATCAGGACACATACAGGTGAAAGGCCTTATTACTGTACAGAGCCAGGATGTGGGAGAGCTTTTGCCAGTGCAACGAATTATAAGAATCATGTGAGGATACACACAGGTATATGAGTGATGTTTTGTATTTTGAAGTGGAATCTGCTTGGGAGAGGCTGTGTCATTCTCCTTTTTTGGTGCATTGTAATTGGATATAATCATGTTTATATGACCTGGCTTGGTACTGTTGTTCGGGCCTCCTCTCCCCTCAGCTGAGGATAGTTAAGCAGTTAGGTTTCCTGCCTTGCTGTCAAGGCAGAATAATTTTGCTTTGGATACAAAGTTCTTTAAAACGAATGCAAAACCTTGTCTTCAGTGGACATTGGGCTAAATCCTTAATATAGTTCTGGGGCTTGCCTGGGTTGTGAGCTGTTTCTTAAATAAATAACAGTAAAGCACAAGTCTGAGCTTGACTTTGGCTCACTGTTGTGAGTCACCCTTTCATCCTAGCTGTATTTTCCTTACTGCTGGAGCAGTGTTCAAAACCTTCTTTTTATAGACTGGAGGTGAAAATACTTCTCCAACTTGATTGTCAGGGTTAGTCAGCAGAAGTAATCAGCACAAATTCTCGAAAATGTAAAAGCCAGTGATGGCCATATCATCTTGATAGCCTTATATATTTTATGGAAGCACAGACAAGTTTCATGGAGGTACGTTTTGTATCTAATTTGGACATTTGTTTCATTGATTTTTAAAGGAAAGGTGTTTTAATGTGAAACCATAACTGTTTAAGCATATGCTTCCTGTAGATTTCTTCAGAGCTTAGAGACTCAAAAGTAAGTGAAATTGTACTAGTGTATCAACATACCTGATCACTGAGGAAAAGTATGGGGCTTCCAGTAACAAAAGAACAAAATTCTCAATACGATGCCAAATTGATATCACAGCTTTCAGCCTGTATCATTCTGTCTTCATCAGAAGGATGTTTTAGATGGAATGACAGGGAGAAAAAAGGGCCCAACTTTTACTGACAGCAGTTTTTTAAAAAAGACAATGAGAGGCTGCACTGATACACTTTGTGAGCTTGAGCTTCACTATTGCCTTTGAATTGAAGTACAGTTGGTAATGAAGGTGTGTCACTAAATATCATTTGTTGACAATTTTTTTGTGCATCCTGGATAAAGTTTTCTTTATCCCTTTTGTTTTTCCATACAGGGGAGAAGCCCTATGTCTGTACAGTTCCTGGCTGTGATAAACGTTTTACAGAGTATTCCAGTTTATACAAACATCATGTTGTACATACTCATTCCAAACCATATAACTGCAATCACTGTGGGAAAACATACAAGCAGATTTCTACCCTTGCTATGCACAAGCGGACAGCACACAATGACACAGAGCCCATTGAAGAAGAACAAGAGGCTTTTTTTGAGCCACCTCCAGGTAGGTTAGAGTTTCAGTCTTTGAACCTCTTCTTGTAAAAAAATGGGTTGGATAATATTTTGCTGTTTTTTTTTATAACAAAGGAAATGAAAGCATAGATAAAAATCTGAAGTACTTTAAAAAGTTACTTGACTTCTTTGTAGGACTTTTTAGTGTGGTAGGCAACTTGTAAACAGAACCTGTGAGAGTAATTGACCGGATCATAAACTCATTTATAGCAGTCCTGGGGATAAGAGAGAAATTTGAGTTGCAGTCCCAGCAAACCTGCTATAAACATGAATGTGGTAAGGAAGCTGAGAGAATCTAAAATGTTTATGTTTGCAACCTACTGGATTTTCCTTAGGGATTTTTGTAAGAGTATGTATAACACTATGGCCGGCAAGAGTCTTTTTTTCAGGAGTAAAGGCACTGCCTTGAGAAAAGGAAAATCTGTCTTTGCAGCACCATGAGACTGTGCTGTTTTTGCTGCGGTTAATAGCAGTTTCTGTAAACTCTCCTAGAGGCAAAGATGAAAATAAGCTCATGTGCTGCAGTACTCCTTAGAATATGTTTTTCATGGTATCATGAGTACTGAATCCTATGACTATAAAAGATAAGACTGAAGGAAGTACTGTGATAGGACAAATATCACTTGTCAAATTGTGGTTTATAGATGTGACTGAATATAGGAAATACATGTGCAAACTGTTTTGGTCAGAAAAGATGTTTTACTACATGTATGTGGGAAACTGCACTGAATGCCTCAAGCAGATTTGCTATAGTCTAATTCCTTCTTTTAAGGGAATGATAAGATTCATTTGCTGAGGTTAAACATTTATTAAGATAATGAACTTACTTAAATCTTCACACAAAGGCATCAATGTGTTCTCCTGTATGGTTGTTAATTAATAACTTTTAAAAAGCTGCCAGCTGTGTTTGCATGGAGCCTCTTGTATGGAGAGGTTAACATTTAATGAATGAATTAGAAATGTTTGTCACCATTTTAATATTTGCTTATAAACTAAATGTCTATTTTCTTTATGAATAGTATTTACGTGTGTTAACACTCATTGCTAAAAGATTATAGCCCGTGTTCCCAAAGCAACAGACTTCCTGACTTGCAAAAATTTTGTGGAAAGATACCAAAAGCATTGGAGTATAAAACCTTCAAACCAGGCTGGCACTTAATCCTTGTCATTTGCTTTCCTGGCAGCATTTAGAGTACGTAAACTATCCTCTTCCCTTCTTTGTATCAAATAGGTCAAGGTGAAGATGTTCTCAAAGGCTCCCAGATAACCTATGTGACAGGCGTAGAGGGAGAAGATGTAATTTCTGCACAGGTTGCTACAGTTACTCAGTCAGGATTAGGTCAACAAGTAGCACTAATATCCCAGGACGGAACCCAACATGTAAGTAACCACAGTGTTAAAGAGCTGACAAAAATATGTTGAGAATTGAGGCAGGTGTTTGCAGATACTCCATGTGCTTTCTAAAATCAGTTAGGATTCTTGATAAATACATATGTGTGTTTCTTAAGGAAAGAAGCTTCTTTGGAGCTGGGTCAGGGTATGTTCAGAGTTGGGCCTCCTGTGGAATACGTAAATTAAACCACATGTTCTGACATCTGAAACTGTATGAACACAAAGCTAGACTTTTTGGCTATCCTTGTTATCTTTGTCACTCTTAAAGTAGGCATGGGCTATTTTAACAATTGTTATATATACAGCCTAGTTCCTGAGGTTTCTCAGAATTCCTTGATTATTCTGTTACTGTCTGGTGGTCATCTTCACTGTCGTCTTGTCTGCACACACTGTGGGGGGGTGGGAAATCTTTCTAGTCCAGGTGCCTGCTTTACAAGCTGTTTGGTAGTGTGCAGTTCTTACCATTTCTAACAAACAAGAGGATAAGGAATGCTTTGATACTACCTCCACTTGAAAATTCCTATGGGCATATTTTTTAAGGATTTCATATGAAATTTCATTGGGAGGAGATTTCAACACAACTCTTCTGTTTGGCTATGGCATATGGGGAAAAGTTTATATCTCATCTGGAAGGGTAGCTGAAATGCCAGTAGCATATGAAAGGTATCTTCTAAATTCAAATTAGAAATGAAATATTAAAGGGGGCTGTTATATTGCCAGCCCTGAACATTGCAGCAGTACTCAGTAACTGGCATTTTTACCCTCTAAAATGAAGGCATGCAGAAGCCTTGACATGGAGTTCTCGCATTTATTTAAATTATCCTTCAGCTTGGCTTTAGTTCTGGGATGTTTTATTACCTTGTAAATCAGACATCAAATCACATATCTGATGCCCTAATGCATTTATAATGGAGGCATCAGTAATTTATATCATTTTTTTATGAATTGTTTATTCATGGTTTAAATTCTAAGCCCTCATAGGCCTCTCTAGTATTTCCATTAAGATAAAAGTATGTCAGGTGGTACTACCTTGAGTCACATTGTCTATTGTGTAAGACATATGCATAGATATGCATATCATGCAGTTATTTGGGATATGATCTGATTAACATGGAGTTGTAGACTCTGGGGGCAAGTATGCATCCTTTTTCTTATTACTGTGAGCCATAGTTTTATTTCTGTAAACAGATAACTGTGTCTGAAAGGTCATGGAATATTAGATCCCAATCAGTAAGATGAATGCGATAAGGGCTCTTTGTTCAAGATGGGACTTGGCCAAAGAGTGACGGTGATTCCCAAGGAATGCATGAGCATGCCGGTCAGGAGGTGAAATAATGGCTACTAGATCTTTTGGCCAGTATGTTCATTCTGATAATGGCTTAAAATATTTTTTCCCTGCTATTATGAATAAGTTGCCTTTTTGTTCTGGATTGCTACACATTTTGTTTCACATGAAAAAATTGAATTAGGAGGAGTATTCCTGCTGAACCAACTAGCAGGAATTTGTTTGATAAATGTTGTTACACTTCAAATGCATATCATAATTTTTTTTCAAACCTTACTTAAAAACATATGTTATGTTGCCAAAAGCTAAGACTCAGGTATGACTTGAGCAGCAATCAAACCTTCTTTTTTTTACTTCAGGAATTATTTTGTATTTCAGGTCAACATATCCCAGGCAGATATGCAGGCCATTGGCAATACTATCACTATGGTAACACAAGATGGCACCACCATCACAGTCCCTGCCCACGATGCCGTCATCTCTTCTGCAGGAACACATTCTGTAGCGATGGTTACTGCAGAAGGCACCGAAGGACAGCAGGTAAGATATTACCCTGCCTACATGTGTAATGTTCATTTATAAGATGATATAAAATAGGCACCTAGGCCATCATAGTTCTGTCATTCACATAGATTTATCTAAGTAAAGCAGTTTTCAACACCTGGCCATAGCATGCCCCTCATAAGAGTATGATGTGTTCTCCTCCAGTACTATACATCAACATATGGCAGAATGTTTTAAAAACAATTGGGCACCAAGAAAAAATTCTGAGGTACCGGTCCGGTAATTCATTAGGTATCTGTAAAATAAGACCTAGAAATGCTAAGCGTTTTCCCTAAGTCACATAGTAAATAAGTGGCAGAACTAAGAATAGAATCCGTTATGAACTGTAACTCATTACAATTAAGTGATAACTTAATATTATGGGACTGTAATTTATTTGGCAGATAGGAAGCATTTGTATAAGTATATATTTCTGGTTTTGTTTTTAATATACAAACACAATAGCTAACTTTTTAGTAGAAATATAGTGATATAATTTTTAATCTTTAAGTTAAAATGCATTCCACTGTTCTAAAAATGTGCCACATGAAAATGAAGATACTTATTAACCACCGTGCTCTGTGTGTATAAATAATCACAGGCTTGTAGGCACATTTATTGAACTTCTGTGCAGTTCTGAGGATATTTATGTTTTGAGAGCTAATAGGTAACTTTGAGAACACAGTGATGGCAACCTTTCTTAAAAAAATGTATCATTTGTACAATAGAATTATGCTCATGACTAATCACAGCTTTGAATTTAACTTGAACTTTGAAGATAATTGTTGTATGAGGTCAGTAACGGTAACAGATATGTCATTCAGTTGATTCTCTTCCTTTGGTCTTGAAGGTTGCTATTGTGGCTCAAGACTTAGCAGCATTTCATAGTGCCTCATCAGAAATGGGACATCAGCAACATGGGCACCATTTAGTGACTACAGAAACTAGACCTGTTACATTGTTGGCTACATCCAATGGAACACAAATTGCAGTACAGGTAAGATGCTGATAAATGTTTTTTTGGAGTGTTTCTTACTTCTAGAGCTAGAAGCTCCTAGTCATGTAACAAAATTATTCGAATGAGCTTGGCTCCCCTGAAAAAATAGTCCATTACCATATGGTCTCATATTTTAAATAATAGGTAGGGTTAGGAAGAGCAATAATAAGCGCCTGATTTTCCAAATCTACTTGTAGAACTTCCAAAAAAAGGGGAGGTTAGGGGAGGGCGAAACTGCAGGTCAACTAACTCGTTCATGGAGTCACAGGTTTTCAGTGCAAAAGCACATTCATTCATCCTTCAGCATTACATATAAAGCTGATACATATAAAGCCAGACTCTCAAGGGTAAATTACTATGAACGTATACAAATAAAATTACTGAATTATGTTATTTGAACCTTGAAATGCTAATAGCAAAAAAGTGTAAACAGTTATATAGAAAGATTAATAATCAGAAATCTCTGGAAATAGTAACCTTCTGTTTATGTGTCAAACCAGCACAGGACAAGCAGCAGTCTCTGTAAATAGTTCCTTACATTGTCCAAACAGTGTAATGAAAGAGTAATTTCTAGGTATGAAAGAGTTTAATTTAAATTGGGTTAATTTAAAAGAAGGTGGAAACCAAGCTCAAATTAAGCTTTTAGCTAGAAAGTAACCGAAAACAAAAGCCTGGGAAAGTATTTTTGTGAATAGATTATTCAGAGGAAAGCTTGGCTTGACTGGAAGATTGAATGAAACTTCTAGCGCAAACAATGGCCAGTATGCTACCTTACTCAAACATTAAATTAATTATGTGTATATTTTATTTTTGTTACATATGACATGATGGTAAGTTAATAGAAGCTTTTGGAAATCTTGAATCTGAAAGATTTAGTATTTTAAAAAGTCATATCTTTAAATGACATTGCAGTCAAGGGTCAAATAAATGACTGAAGGATCTTAGGGAAATTGGCATTCCAATGACAGAAGCCAATTTTAAACTCAAAGTAAAATAAAAGGAGTTGAATTAGTTTAAATTTTGTGTTGCATAGTAGAATCAGTTCTGCAAAGTGCCTAATACTTTTGGTCTACCTCATAGCACTCTTGATTCTGTGCTTAACTATGTGCATAAATAGGAAGTCCAGTGGGAATCATAGAATCATTTTGGTTGGAAAGGACCTTTAAGATCATAGAGTCCAACCATTAACCTAACACTATCAAGTCCACCACTAAACCATATCTCTAAGTACCACATCTACTCATCTTTTAAAAACCTCCAGGGATGGTGACCACCACTTCCCTGGGTAGTCTGTTCCAGTGTTATAACCCTTTCAGTGAAGAAACTTCTCCTGATATCCAATCTAAACCTCCCCTGGCGCAACTTGAGGCCATTTCCTCTTGTCCTATTGCTTGTTACCTGGGAGAAGAGACTAACACCCTCCTCACTACAACCTCCTTTCAGATACTTGTAGACAGCAATAAGGTCTCCCCTCAGCCTCCTTTTCTCTAGACTAAACAACCCCAGTTCCCTCAGCCGCTCCTCATAAGACTTGTTCTCCAGACCCTTCACCAGCTTCATTGCCCTTCTTTGGACTCTCTCTAGCACCTCAATGTCTTTCTTGTAGTGAGGGGCCCAAAACTGAACACAGTATTCAAGATGCAGCCTCTCCAGTGCCATGTACAAAGGGACAATCACTTCCATTGTCCTGCTGGCCACACTATTTCTGATGCAAGCTAGGATGCTGTTGGCCTTCCTGGCCACCTGGGCACACTGCTGGCTCATAGTCAGCTGGCCATCGATCAACACCCCCAGGTCCCTTTCCACCAGGCAGCTTTCTAGCTGTCTTCCCCAAGCCTGTAGCGTTACCTGGGGTTGTTGTGCCCCAAGTGCAGGACCCGATACTTGGCCTTGTTGAACCTTATACAGTTGGCCTCGGCCCATTGATCCGGCCTGTTGAGATCCCTCTGCAGAGCCTTCCTACCCTTAAGCAGATCAGCACTCCCACCCAAATTGGTGTTGTCTGTGAACTTACTGAGGATGCACTCGATCCCCTCATCCAGATCATTGATAAAGATACTGAAAAGAACTAGCCCCAATACTGGGCCCTGGGGAACAGGGGAATGTAAAGAACCTGTTTTGTATTCAAATTTACTACGGAACTGGGACTCAGCACTTTGTGGGTTTGATCCTAATGTTCTCTGGGTATCACCACGTACACACATTTTGTTCCAGAGAACATGGATAATCACAGGAACCATATGTCCTGAAACAGTATACAATTAGGAGGAGCATAATTTTCGTGGATGTGATACACCCTTATGAATTTCAAAGGGAGTTGAGTATATGCAACTGCGTTGAGTATGGTTTGCATGATGGGCCTTAGCTCTGACAAATATCAATACAAAAGAACATCAGTGTGGCTATGCAGAGAGGAGATGCTCAAAAGAGTTTCTAAACAAAACAGTATTAAGCAGTGTAAGTTAATATGTGTTCTTGGAAGGTTCTTGGAAATAGCTTCAAATAGAAAAAGAAATTCAGAAAATGTACTCACAGATTTCATTTCCAGGGGGTAAAATATACTTTGCATGTGGAAGTAACAGCACCTTAAGTCTAGTTCCTTCAAACTGTTCATATTTGCTGAACTAGTATGAGATCAAAACCTTTGAGCATTTGAATCTCAGAATTAATGCTGCAGTCTAAGTGTGTGTATGCATGGTACTCTCTTAAAAGCTCAGCTTGAAAGGAATTGTGTTAATATCTTCAAGCAGAAATGAGAGACTTATTTTGCCCTTTGCTAAATGGAAAATAGCAAGTCAGATGCTGATTGAAGAGCAATGAAAGTCGAGAAGCTTTTCATTCTGAACTCCTGTCTTTTGAGCTAAGTTGAAAGGAATCAAAACTGCATGTAAGAGAAAGCATATCAGAAGGCAATTGTTTCCATGAGAGGAAGAAAGAAAAGTAACTTGCACCCTTGGCAGTGTGTCCTTTGAAAAAAAGGAAAACATAGGCACTCTGCACATGCCCCTCTTTTGTTACCAGCACTGTAGCTTTTGGTGAAGTATCTTTATTTAATTAAACTTAAAATATACAGTACAAATAGAAGAGAGGGAATTCAAAATTAAAATATTATGGATTATTCCTGAGTTCTTGATTGTTTCTCTTTTGTACTTTGATACTAATAAATGAATTAATTTTGTTTCTAAATACTAATAAAGCCAATAACCTGATAGCCAGATTGAAGTCCTAAGGAGGTGGTAACAGAGCTCTTCTTGATTTGAGTGGCTCCAGAATGTGATATCCAGTGACTGTAAAAACAAGTTACAAGCAATATTTAGAACTGTCCCATTAGGTCTATCCATCTGTCAAATAATCTGGTTATACTTTTCACAGTCATATATCTTTCTCCTGAGACAATAGGTAATGACCAGCTTTATGGTTTTGTTAGGCTGAGGTTGTCTGCAGTGTTCCCATCACTGGATGTATATGCATGGTGTACATATTATAAAACTCCATGGATTCTTTCCCAAAACTGTGTCCAGTTGTCTTTATTCAGGGTTGGTTGGTGTTGCTTCTCACAGTGCCAGATACATTGATGGCCTTGTGGTTGCAACCAGAAGATAATTTCCTCTCTAAACTAATATAGAATTGAACAGTGTCATCATAACTGCTTTTTTTATAGTTAGGATTCTGCAATAAGTATACACTTTTTATATATATTAATGTCATATGGTGTTCCAAAGAGCTGACTTTCTGCAAGAGAGTTAAGAAAAACGAAGATGTTTGTTTGCTTTACCAGTGTTAAAATGTAATTCAACAGCCACCACGACTTGAAAGCCTTATCTTAGCTTGTTATATCTGCCAAGTTGAAATATCATCTACTTTGTTTGTCATGAAATGTATATACCATGCAGCAGCTCTTTGAAGAAAATTTATTTGGTAGATACATAGAAACTCAGTTTAATCTGCTATCAGAAGCTATCTTAATTGTCATGCTGATTAGATATTAGCCAGAAGAGGTGTGACAATACTGATCACACTTATTTGTGCTAAAGTATTGATCCATATCTAGATCTTTGGTTTCACTTTAATTTTTTTTTTTTTACACATTTATATCCATATGTAACATTTTGGATTTGTTTATGTTTAAATGCATTTGTTTCAGCTTGGAGAACAACAGTCTCTGGAAGAAGCCATTAGAATAGCCTCCAGAATACAACAAGGTGAAACACCAGGGATTGATGATTAACTTCTAAAACTGCTACCAGAACAATAGAGTGAAAAGTATTTTATTTTCAATCAACAAAGGTCCATGCCAGCAGCAACCCATAAAAACTTTGAAGTTCCCCACTCGTTGATATTGTGTACACATTTTATGCAAGAGCGAAGAACATTTTGTAAGTTTTGTGTACATAACCCTTGGAATGGACTGACATCATCTACTTCCAACCGTTGTATATTCAGGAATATGGAATTAGGATTATGTAGTAAATTTCCTTGTTATCCTTTCATCAGATTTCAGACTGGTCTACAAGCAAGTGAAAAATTAAATAGAAGTATTGGAATTAATTTTTAATGTCATGTACAAATAATGAAGGCATTACTTAAGATTTGAAATGCTAAAAATACTTTTAAAAATCATCTTTTCAGGAACCCTTACAAGTAATAAAGACAACAAAGCCTTTTAAATTGCATTCCATAAATGGAAAAGTCTTGGATTTTGAGCCTACTGTAAATCTTTGTATTTTGATTTGTTTCATACAGATTTGAATACTCTTTAGATTATCCACCCCATCTCATTCATTGTAAATACAGACTGTTAATGCTGGAAGTGCTAATTATATTATCTTTAAATTGGATTATGTACAAAGGAGAAACTTTGGTTGTTCAATATTAAAGGAAGTAAATCTAATGATTTTGTTTCTTTACATATTTTACTTAAGATGTTACTCTCAAATTATTATGCAATAAAATATAGCCAGATTGTATTGTCTAGATAGGATGATATTGTCGTGTGACGTACTCTTTTACTTTTTAATGAGACTGAAGTTCAAATTATTTATTTACGGCCTTGTATAAATTTTTCCAAAGTTTATTTATCATAAATTTTTGACATTAATTTTGACCATAATCCACTATAGTGTATTAATTAGTGTTAATAGTTATTTTAAACATTCTAAAACACTACAAGAATCATTAAAATAGTAATTAGTCAACCAGTTTTGACTAAAAAGTAAACTACCTGTTTTCAAGAGGAATATTTTCAAATGGTGCTGCATTTGCTGCATAAGTACAGATATTAATAGTCTGTTTTCAACAGTTCTGAGTGCCTGCTGCTACCAGTAAGTACCTAGGGTATGCTGATAATCAGCACTTTCGAAAATCAGGACGCAAGTTACTAGAAAAAAGGGATTAATTAATGATGATGTAAGTACAATGCTCCTCTCCACCTATCATTCTGTAAAGGAAAAAAATCCACTGTAGATATGTCTAACACATACAGTAAAATGTAACTTTTTTTTATATGAAAAAGTGTCTTTTGTCTTGTTAGTAAGCTTGTTAAGCAAGTCAAAATTTTTTGGCTTCATGTAAGATTTGGTGCTTATTTTAGATGTGTCAAGAGCACTTCTGAAACTGAAGCCTCACCTTCTACCTTCTCAAGGAAAGGATTAAACATCTTCTGAATGAAGTGTTAATCAAGTAATCATTTTATAAGTATTGTGAGGTACACCTTTTACACAAAAAATAAAGTCCATTACTATGTACCTTGAGGTACCTCAAAAAGGCCAAGTTTGAATAGAATGAAGCTAATTTATTGTGAATTACTATATCAGTGTGGGTTTCAGCCTTTTATGTTTTTCATACAGATGGCCAACTGAAAAGTGCTTTGAAAGAATACGGTACTGTGGGATAGATGTGGAGAAAGCAAAGACTATTCTCTGGATCTGTTACAAACTAAAACTTGGAAACATTGAGGTTGTCTGTAACTTTTGTATAGGATTGAGGCTGCTTGCTAACGTAGGTGCCAGTTTTCCTGAAGTGTTGTAATTCTTGATATCCCATGGAGATAAATGTACTATGCAAGGAGGATTAATTGCCTGTCAACTAGATCAGTTTCTTAGTACTTATCACCTTTTACAAATTAAAGATGTATCATTTCACATGAATGTTCAAGGTTTTTTTTCTTAAATTTCATTGCTAATAGTTTCTGGAAACGGTGGCTGGAACTGTGGCTTTGACATAGGAAAGAAATAACTTCAGTTCTTACTTCTTATTTCCCAGGACATTTCTGACCACTGTACAAATGTGAGTATTCTTTCCTCTTTCATACTAGTTGGTCTGCTGCAAGACATTCAGAACTAGCTCAGTCAGTAAAAGCTGCAGTATTTTTTAAATTATTTCTCTTACTGGTATCTTACCAGTTATTCTTGCAAAACTCCCAAGTCAAAGGTTGTTCTTCCATGTTGTGCTAGCTACCCCTATAAAGGAAAACATACTTACTGAGTAAATAAGCTAGACTGACTTAGACTGCTTAGCATTTAAAGAGAAGATGAGGTGATTATACACGTCTTAGCTCTGAGGCCTGTATCCATAATAGACTTGTTTTCAGAGTGGAGAGACCTGTGTGATTTTGCACCCTGCTTCTATTCAGACCAGAGTGGAAGGAGCTGTTTTGGTAAGCTGATGCTGCGTGTTGGTGTCGGAAGGACCTGTAAAGGAGATTAGACAGGACAAAATCGGGGTAGATAGGAATACTGGTGAAAAGGATTTCAGGAGGAGGAAACAAAGAATATGACAAAAAGGATTGGGTGTTTGGCAGTAGAAATCTCTATCCTTTCCCCATAGATTTTAGTCCTCTCTTTGAAAGTTCTGTCTCAAAGGGAATGCTTTGGCACATTAGAAGGAAATAATTTGTAAAAGAGGAATCCTATAAAGTAAAGCAACTCAGTGTATCACTTCCTCTTACAAATTGGCTCCCACATTTCTAGCATTCCCAGTCACAATTTTTCTTTCAGATTTGAATTCCAAGCCTATACCAACTCCTCCCTTAAAGGAACAAAAACGAAACCTCTCTAGACTTTGCATCAACTTTTCCCTTTTAAATGTTTCTACAGTTTTTCACCACTGTGGGCTTTGCTTTTCTTTACTGTAGTTCAGTGCCTCTCCTGATAGTAAAAAGAGAGAGGTAAATTATTTTCAGTGCTCCAGGGTGATGACCTATTGTGCCAGACACACACGCATAACAACAGGATTGTTTTTACCCTAAAGAGCTAATGCCAAAGCACACATGAATAGACTGACACTGGAAGAGTGTGTTTTTATAAGAATAAATCCTGAAGCCTGACAACAAAGTTGTAAACAGCCATAGTCCCTGATGGTATAATTAATCTCAGCAACTGAGCAGCTGACCAATACCAGAGATATTCAGGCACAGTGTGGGAGAAAAGGCGTGTGGTGTCTGCTTAGCACACAAGAGAAGGACAGAGCTGATAGTCCAGGTAAACAAACGGCTGGGCTTGGAAGGCAGTTCTTCCTAAACTTTACTCTAGTTCCTAACCCTCATAACCCCTCAAATACTGCCAGGAGTAGTTTGTTTGACTGGATGCTCTGCTTTCTGTGATGATCATGCTGTACTAGAATATGGTAAAATCACTCTGCACACTGTGTGCTTCTCAGAGTGTAGAGTCAGGGAGCCTTCCCCAGGTATAGGAAGCTATTTAATCAGTATTTAGCCACCAGGAAAAGATGGTGCCGAGTAAGGATGTGATCAAGAGTGTTTCTGAATCTGGCAACTTCAGCACTACAGCTGTTGAGGTTAGTCAGATTGCCTGCCTTAGGTGAACCATAGCTTCTACTTACCAACATGCAGAAGTGCCCTGTAACAAACCTATTCAAGTCACTCTTAGTTTGTCATTGAATGAAAACAATTCAATGTTCTGTAAAATTTTCTGTTTAATTTCCAAATATAGCATGGATGAAATTTCACTAATAGTTGGATGGGAAGCAAACTGATTTTCTTAAGCAGTAAGGCGTTGAGAGACTGTAAATGAAGGATAATTTGTGTCCTGTTCAGCTATTACTTCACAGTTGTTTGGAACTTTAAAAATATATTTATTCAGCCTGCATCATTTTTGTCTTGAAAAGGATAGAAATTAACACATGTCTTGTCTTTGCAGATGCATAAATTCAAACTCCAGCTGGTTGTTGATAGTAAGGTACTGCTGGTTTGTTTTTTTTTTTTTTTGCAAAGCACCATATATTTGAACACCAGATCCCCCAAAAGTATT
This sequence comes from Nyctibius grandis, assembly GCF_013368605.1. Classification (NCBI taxonomy): domain Eukaryota; kingdom Metazoa; phylum Chordata; class Aves; order Nyctibiiformes; family Nyctibiidae; genus Nyctibius; species Nyctibius grandis. Next base: position 12,302,305 of record NC_090661.1, on the reverse strand, counting down.
TTTTGCTCTATTGATAAAAACCTTCCAAAGCTTGGAGCCCTATGACAAGAGACCAAAAAATCAAGAGCCACTTTCAGTTGTGTCATAAATAGTAAACTGCACTCCAAATAAGGCATAGAAACAAGCATTTTCCCTTGTTGTGTGATATGTATTTTAAAATGTAGCTTAGGTGTTGCCAGCAGTTTGACATTCCTTTGATGCTGTTTTTCATTCTGCTGGTAAAGTTCACTTGCCCAAAGGAAAATCTAACGATCTAGTTAGACCATCACCATTAGCAGTAAGTGGTTGACACCTAACCCTATCACCAATGTGATACCAGACTTCTTCAACTGAGGGTTATATTCAAAGCAGACTTTGATTATCCCAATAAACATACAAGCAAACATTTTGTCCTACACAGTCTGTGTATTTATCTCTCATGGAAATGTGACCCCCTTAAATCCCATCCATCTCAGGTTCTGAAGCAGTAAGAGATTTTATTTGGATTATTTTTGTTCTGTTTAGATTATTTGAAGCATTTTGCTCAAAGGAATGGCAAAACATTTACACTTTCAGGGCACAAGTGATTGTGCCGAATTTTTTCTATGTATGTTACTGTCAAAACCCCAGCATTTTACCCTTTCCTTTGCTTAAATCCCTCACCAGCCTTTAGGTTGACTGGCTGCTTTATTTCACTTATTTTTCTGGGGAGTTTTAGACTCTCCATTGTGTTACTGCTTGATTCTGTAGTATTTAGCTGAAAGGCTTCTGAGCAGGTATCTTAGTGAGGCAAGGCAAGGAAAAGAGGCTGACTTCCTAATATCTGACAGGTCTGCTGGCATAACATGCCACATGGCTGTAGAAAGCTCCTGGAGAAACGACAATGTACCAAAGCTACATCTCCAGTGGGCTTTTTGCTTTGGTGTAGAGCTAATTCAGATTTGAAGATGGGTTGTAATGACTGAAAAATCAGAAAGTACAAGAGTGGTTTGTGGAACAGACAGGATTAGCTGCTTTTTGTTTTTAAACAGATACATTCAAGACAACAAGAGAGAGATTTTTGAATGCATGTAAATTCCTGAGGATGGTGTTAGTGCGAAGAAGGTGGCTGAGCGTCTTGAAACTCTTCGAAGACTTTTATCTTTTTATCTGCATCTCTACAAAATGTTTGCAAAATGTCTTACCTTAAATGATATGCATAAGAGATTATTAAAATGAAGAGCAGTAAATTTGAAAAAAGGCTGAGTACCTCTCTTATGGTTTTGCATGTTCTCTGCAGGAGAAAAGGAAGAAGGTTAGTGATACTGGTAAATTAGTAGTGACTATTCAGTTTCTGTCCATTAGACATTTTGAGGTTTTTAATTGCAGATACCAAATCTTGACTTCTGTTCTATTCTGATCATTTTAACTTAAGCACAGGAATGGGGCATTCTAATTGTACCTGGTTTTAGTCATGGCAATCATTTTGTCTCTTCAACTCTGGATGTTTTAGAGGAAATTTCTGATCTGAATACAACTCTTGGGAACAGATTCTTTTGCTATTTTCTTTGTAAGCAGAGATTTCAAGTGTTAAGAGGCAGACATACAGGCATAAAGGGAGTCACAAAAAAACCTGTTAAGAGTGTGTGCTCTCATAGTCACACAGAAATATTGAATTGTATGTGACTGCTTGGCAAAACCTGTGCTTTTTTAATGTACCTTGTACATTATCACTTCTTTCTGAGTATCTTCAGATCTCCCCTTAAATTCCCAGGTTTTGGGCCCAGAAGCTGCTCTTTACTTTGAGAGGCATCCTGGGTGCTGTCAAATTCCCCATTCTACTCTCCACCTTGTGCTCTTGCTCTATTATTTGTCCTTCCTGGGTGGATACATCCTTGAGAAATGCTCTATCATGCAGATTATAGGCTGAGAAGAGTAAAAGGACTGGCAGCATCAACTACAGGCATGTCTTTGGACACGAAGTCCACCTTTGATGGAGAACCCATTCAACTCTGGACCTCGTAATAAAGAAAAAGAGGTTGCCAGCTAACAGCAGCTGTTAGCAGCACAACCCCAGATAAAATAATCTTTAAACTGTTCACCTTTAAGCTGTCAGTGGCCCAGAGACAACATCTCCCAGTTGGCACACTACCACTGAGACCCACTGGCCCTGTATATGCCAAGTCTTGTGTGAACACTGGAAGGCCATCACTGGCACTGGTGACAAGCACGCTAGTCTCTAGGTACCTGCTGGAACTCAAGAGAAAAGCTGGGAATAACTCAGATCTGTCCCTGCTCTTGGTTCTCCAGCAACAGCCTTGGCACAGGTGGCTGTAGTGTTTCTGTTTTTCATACAAGCAACTTGACCTTTCTCCTCTTCTGCTTTTTGACTCCATTTACCCTTCTCATAAAAAGATAAACTCATCATAGTTTCATGACTATGCTGGCTGATGTAGAATAGGTTTAATCTAGTTTTTGGTAGAACTCTTCCAATTTGATCAAAGTGGTTTTGGGGGACTGCAGATGAACTTGTAAGTGCAGGAAAACCTGACAAGATGGCAGTGTACCCATTTCTGTGGCAGTTTCCCGTGATAGATAGACAAATTGGCCATTGTTCCATTTCTTTCCCATGCATCATTATTTGGGTTCCTCTGCTACCCACAAAAGAGGGAATGACTGTTTCCCTTGAGCTTGAGCTTGAAAACTCCTAGTTAAAAGTAGCTGTTTGTCAGTGAGTATGTGCTGTCCCAGATAAGTATTTCTGGTAGCAAAATCTTCAGTGCACCAGGCTGATATACTTATTTTTAAATTTAAAGGCAAGTATTAAAGAAAAGCAGTAGCCAATTTTGCAAATACATCCTGAAAACCCTTAAACCACTCAAATTTGTAGGAATATCAGTCAGGCACTGCCTGAACATCAGGTTATGTGCTGTTACATCTATTAGGAGGGTCAGGGCTTTAGTTTGCAAGATCTACAGAGGCTCAAAGGTGCAATTTAATCAGGTTCAGAGAATTTGGGATGAATTTGGCTTGTAAAGTATGGTGCAGTGGAATGCTGCCCAATCCCATTTTCACAGGTTATGTTGGCTACTTTCAGTTTTCTGAAACTAGTTTTCAGGAGGTTTCCATAATCTCAAAAACTGTGTTCTTGGAGCTCGCCACTGCTTGTCCTGAAAATAAAAACTGTCTTAATCTTTCAGGCCATTGAAAGTGTGAGAAATACATAGGTATGTGACATTTAAGCGGAAATCTTTCTATGTAGGCCTTACAAAAGGAAAGGGTAGCAACCCACACGTCTTGAGGCAACGGAGCTCTGAGCAAAACCACTTCACTGCGCAGACACAGGGAGCGTGTAAGTACAGAGTTGTATTAGCCAAATTAATTTAAAACACTCTTATGTTCGTGCAATGCTGGTGGCACAGGCAGCCACGCCCCCGCATGCTGCTCATTCAGTCCCTGCAGGGTACCACGAGAGCTGTTGGGGACAGTTGTGCTGCCCTGCACAGCAGCTCTCCGCAAAGAAACAGGTATTTTCAGGCAGAGAGATTAAAAAAGGAAGAATCGCTAGCAGAAGTGGAGTATCGGACACTAGCATCCCCGTGGTGTTTCTTACGTTCCAAAAGCACGTGGACTTGGAGAGCAGCAGTTGTATGAACAGCACTGGTGTGAAAAGGGGAGAAAAAAGCATCCCAGTATTTTTGGTTTGGGCCTCAATAGAAAATCTGTCTAAAAATAATTACCTGTTGGAGATACAGGTGTTGTGTTTCAGCAGGCAGCAGGAAAGGGTCTCCGAGCCCCACTGTTGACCACAGCCCTTCCTTCAGCAGTGGGAACGTCAGCGCCCCAGCTGTGGGAGCTGGAACCTCATCCGAAGTTGCTTCTGAGGCTTCTGCCCATGGACATGGGGGATCAGTGGCCCAGTGAGAGAAGATCGGTAAACAATGGTAACATGTTTAGGTACAAACTTCTGTTTTCTATTGACTAGGCCTTAGGTGTTTTAGTTCATGATCTTTGGAGCTTTCAGACTCACAGTCAGACCATGCTGCTCTCTGCAGAGGTGTCCCATTTGCAGCACATGAGGATTTTGTCCTCCAGGCGAGGAGGGGTAGGCTTTGGGGAAGAGGCTGGCCAGGGGTACAGGCTGACAGAAGAGGGGCTGTGCTGCAGGGTCCAAGCATCCCAAGTGCCCTCAGCTGTCAGGGAAGCAAACCCCTGACACTACCTGCACATTCAGAGGATGGTGTGCCTGCCCAGAGAGCCTGGGGAAGCAGAGAGGAGCTCAACAGGGATACACACCTGGTTTCTTCGTGGTGTTCAGGCCTCCTCTGGCTGGAAAAACTTGATTTTTTTTAGGACCTTTGTTACCCAAGAGGTTCATTTTAAGGTGATTTGGTACAGGAGAGATTGGCAGGTTTATTTGTTGGGTTGCATTTCATCAAGGTGGTACGAGACGGAAAATGAAGCTGAGAGGCAAAGTTGTGGCATCTGTAGGGAGGCAGCCTGATAAATAGCATCCACTGTGAATCACATTTGCTGTGCTGAGACTTTTGGTTTGTTTGAAAGTAGGAGATACCGTAAACATCATGGAGTTCTGTATTTGAGGCTCCTGTGTTTTCTGATTGTGCTTCAAATCACGTGAATCGAGTTCTTTGGAATGTATCAATGTTTTCGTTTAGCTAAAGAAGGCCGTCTTTGACGGGCCTGAAAGGAGTTACTGTTTTCAGACACATAAACCGGAGATTTTTGCGCACTCTTTTAGCAGCCAAAGGGGAGCAGAACAACCTTGCTGTGTGGCGGGGAGCCGCACCCTCAGGCGGGCGGCCCGCCTGGGCCGGGCTGGGCAGCGCGGGCTCCCCGCCCGTTCAACGCCCGCTCCCCCGGCGGTACCAGCCATGCGCCGGGCCCGCCGCCGCCGCCGCCGGGCGGGACTGCGCCCCTGGACTAAGATGGCGCCTCGCCCGCGCCCCCCCGGGCAGACCCGTACGTGTGGCCGCCCCGGGGGGCGGTTTCGAGTGGCGAACTCCGCCCCGCCCCCTGCGCTCGCGGCGTTCGCGCCAAAGCGCCCCGTGACGCGGCCGTGTGTAGGCCCGCCCCCGCCCTCCCGTGTCTTCAAACCGAGTGGGTGGGCATGATTGGCTGGCGTGCGTTCCACGTGACTAACGGTCGCGGGAAAGCCGCGGAGTCCGAACAGCGCGAGGCTAACGGTGCCCTCGGGCAGTGCTGTGCGGAGCCGCCGCCGCAGCCAGAGGTGTGTGAGCGGGGCTGTTAGCGAGCCGCCCTGTTAGCAAGCCGCCATGAGCTTTCTCGGCTTGCAGCAGGCGGCGCCGCCGCGGCGGGTCTCGGCCCGCCGGGCGTCCGCCCCAATCCGGCAGAAGCTGCTGTTCCTAAGCGGCCACAGCGACTGCGAGGAGGAGGACGAGGAGGAGGAAGGCAACAGCAGCGGCAACAGCATCGGCGACAGCACCGGCGAGGACTCGGCTTTCCAGGAGGCAGACTCGCCGTTCTCGGCGGCTCGCACCCCGCCTCGGGGCAACCCGCCTCTGCTGGAGGAGGAGGAGGAGGAGATGGAGCCAGCGGCGGCGGCGCTGCCGGACGAGGGGGACTCGTGGGAGGAGGAGGGGTTCGGCTCTTCTCCGGTGAAGTCGCCCAGAGCCTACTACATGGCTGGCTCGCCCTCGCCGCTGTCCCTCCAGAAGGGCCGCCGCTACTGCGGGCGCTCCCCGCCTCACTCCCCGGTTAGTGGCTACCAGCTGGGGAGCGAGGAGCCTAGCTCGCCGCTGCCCGACTGCCCTGACACTCCGCCTCACAAGACCTTCCGCAAGCTGCGCCTTTTCGACACGCCGCACACCCCCAAGGTGAGGCACCCGCCCCACCGCCGGAGCGCTCCGCCGCCCCCCGGGGCCCTCTGGCCGGCCTGAGGGCGGAGAGGGGTGCTGGGCCGGGCAGGGCTCGGCGGCCGGCCTGCCCCCGGCGGGCTGTGGGGCCGCGGGAGGCACCGCGCAGCGGCCGGCGGTTGAAATGTGGGGGTTAGGGGGAGGCGGGGGCCCGGGTCCGGGTCCGGGCGGTGCCGGCGGGGTCGCCGCCCGCCCCGCGAGCCGCTTGCACCACCCCGCCTGCCCGCAACGGCGAGTTGGCGGCTGCCCCGGGACCAGCCCACAGCCCGGCCGTTACGCCCGTTACGCCCGTTAAGCTCGGCCTCCGCGCGCCGGTGGGCCCGGCGGGGGCGGACGGCTGCGGGAGCCGCGTTAAAGGCCGGGGAGGCGCTGCCTCGCCGCGTGGCTGCCTCAGCCCGGCCGCAGCCGCCCCGCGCGCCCGCCCGCGGGGCCCAGGCGGACGCCGCTCGGTTCGCTCCGCGGCCCGGGCCAAGGGGGAAGCGAAAGTAGAACCGTGGCCCTCCCGTTCGTGCGTTTTGTCCCGTAGCGTAACTGGGGGCGTAGAACGACCTCCCCTTATAGATACAAAAAAGTATATTTAGAAATACATTTTTGCATTTATATATACCATTTATATATATAAATATACACGTACCCTGCTTTTGCTATATTTTGTGGAAAAGATTTTTTTTTTTAAAGGTGAAAGCAGAATATTACACTATTAAAATAAATGTTTTAGTGTCGTGTTGGCATTTGTACCTTTATAACCGGAAAGTTAAAGCCTGAGTTGGAATTTGCTTCTGCGTGTCTGTCAGTAAATCGGTGTGTCTTGTTTGAGTGCTCCTGTGGTTGTGCCGTGTGCCAGTGCGAGTTCAGACTCTGCACTCTTCTGCATCAAATGTAAAATGCTGTTTGAGTAGCTGATGCTGTTAAACTGATGGACTGGAAAGCTTAAAGGGATAGGTAGCTCTCAAGTCTGTCAATAACAGACTTTTGGAAGGTATTTCAACTTTTGAACTCGACACTCATGTAAAACACCATATAGTGAATTTAAATCTAGTGATAATAGGCTTGCTTTCTTCATTACTTTTTCTTATAGCCCTTCAGAAGTAATCCAGGGATAATCCCTGGGGATAATCTCCCAGGGGTCTATAGACTATAGATTAAAACCAACTGATTTAAGGTGCGAGGAAGGCAACCTTGCTAAACTGGTTTTCTACAACCTCCATCTCAAATGAGGTTTCACTGGTAGAAATCAGTGGTACGTGTTTGGAAATAGTAAAATTGGTGATGATCTTGTACTGAGTCAGGAGCAGACGCTTTAGAGATGCAAGAGTCTTGTGGATTGTGACACTAAAAACAAGGTCTTAACACTGCGGTTCGGTGGGATTCTTAAATTAGGTGCCCAAATTCTACATGGGTTATCTTGGAGAGGTTACCTTTGCATCTGGAAGAATCAATTGGTTAAGGTATCCAGTGGAAGTACTGAAATGTGTATTGAGACACACAGTGACTTAAAGGTCTTCATCTAGTCCAGATTTGGGGAGTGCAGTCGAGATTCCCAAATATTGAGCCTTTTTCCCTGTGGTGGTTTGGGCTTTAGTTACGTCAATTCTTTTATTTTGTAAGGTGTTGCTAGAGTAAGGCAATACTCTTGCTTGTGACCCTATAGGTCAGTGGTTGGCATCCTCACCAGGATGTAGGAGATTCAGGTGCAAACTTCCCTACCTGTAACTGGGAGAGGTTTCATCATGTGCCAGGAAAATGCCTGGTCTGACAAATTACTACCCAAAAGATCTGTTGTGGATATTGAACTGACAGCACAACAGTGCTGTCAGTTCTTGAGCAATTCTTTGTACGTTCGTGAAGAGGTATCTGTGCATCAGTATTAAATCTTTTATTTACTTACTGTTTTAGCTTGCCACCTAAATTTTTAGTCACCAAAGATAATTTTCTATGTCTGATTTAACTTCCGTATCTTATATGTGAAAATCACGGTGATATAGCACAGGATGGTCCATGAGTTTCATCTCTTGTTTGTTTCATGGACAACAAATTGTCCCAAGAAGTTTAGGTGATGACATGATTAAAGACAGAAAAACACTGCTCTTATAATCTTATCTGTGTTTTAAAAATATTTTAACATTCAGTGTTTCCTTTAACTGTTTTTTGTGTGGAGTGTAAAGCCTAATAGTTTCTTTGGAATTCTTTTTGATGGAAATGCAGATATTTAAACACCTCACGGTAACTTTGATTAGACAATATTGTAATGATAGCTTTCAAGCATGACCTGACTGTTTATGTCTAAAGCAATATGGAGGCTATAAATGTCTTTTTTTGTCGTCTTTTTTTGTTTTTAATTAAATATAGAGTTTGCTTTCTAAAGCACAAGGAATAGGCTCCAGCTCAGTCAAACTTCGAGGGGGCTCTCTGTTTATGAATGTTGGGAAATCGGAGAAGCAAGAAGATATTAGACAAACACCTCATGTGAACATCAATCCCTTCACTCCCGATTCCATGTTCCTTCACAACTCTGAAGGAAAATGTCGTAGGAGGAAGAGAATGCACTGGAATGAGTGAGTAACTTGTATCTTCCTTTGTTAAGCTTATCTTTAGAACTACTTCTAGCTGCAAAAATTTTGTTACAAATCGCTTCTATGAAGGTATTTTTCCTTGCAAATCTGTTAGTGATGCATAATATAGCTCTTAAAGTACCTGTTTTGAGATGCACGATATTATGAAAGAACCATTTAGCACTAGATCTTTTAGTGTACAGAGAGGATAGACCAGGCTGTGTCCTACAGTCGTTTTATCTGACTGAATGAGCTACACACACAGTCTTTTCTTGGGCAGGGAAAAACACATTAAATACTAGTATGAAACATGAAGAAATTACAGAATCACAGAATCAATCAGGTTGGAAGAGACCTCTGGGATCATCGAGTCCAACCATTGCCCTGACACCACCATGTCAACTAGACCATGTCCAGTCTTTTCTTAAGCACATCCAGAGATGGTGACTCCACCACCTCCCTGGGTAGCCCGTTCCAATGTCTAATAACCCTTTCTGAGAATAAATTCTTCCTAATGTCAAACCTGAACCTCCCCTGGTGAAGCTTGAGGCTATGTCCTCTTGTCCTATCACTAGTTGCATGGGAGAAGAGGATGACTCCCACTTCACTACAACCTCTCTTCAGTTGTAGAGAGCAATAAGGTCACCTCTGAGCCTCCTCTTCTCCAGGCTAAACAACCCCAGCTCCCTCAGCCGTTCCTCGTACGTCAGACCCTCCAGACTCTTCACCAGCTTGGTCGCCCTCCTTTGGACTTGCTCCAACACCTCAACATCTTTCTTGAAGTGCGGGGCCCAGAGCTGGACACAGTATTCAAGGTGCGGCCTCTCCAGTGTCGAGTAGAGAGGGACGATCACTTCCCTAGACCCGCTGGCTACACTATTCCTAATAGAGGCCAGGATGCCATTGGCCTTCTTGGCCACCTGGGCACACTGCTGGCTCATGTTCAGCCGGCTGTCGATCAGCACCCCCAGGTCTCTTTCCACCGGGCTGCTTTCTAACCACTCTTCCCCCAGCCTGTAGAGCTGCATGGGGTTGTTGTGGCCGAAGTGTAAGACCCGGCACTTGTTCTTGTTGAACCTCATGCCGTTGGTCTCGGCCCATCTATCTAACCTGTCCGGATCCCTCTGTAGGGCCTTCCTACCCTCCAGCAGATCGACACTCCCACCCAGCTTGGTGTCATCTGCAAATGTACTGAGGGTGCACTCAATCCCTACATCTAGATCATCTATAAAGATATTGAACAGCACCGGACACCCCAGAACTGAGCCCTGGGGAACACCGCTAGTGACCGGCCGCCAGTTGGACTTTGCCCCATTCACCACCACTCTCTGGGCTCTGCCATCCAGCCAGTTTTTAACCCATTTAAGAGTCCACCCATCCAAGCCCTGGGCAGCCAGTTTGTCTAGGAGGATGCTGTGGGAGACAGTGTCAAATGCCTTACGGAAGTTTAGATACAAAGATATCAGCATGGTACCTTTATTTTATGAGTTTGTGTTCAATTAGTTAAACTAAAAATCAACAACTGCTAGACTTCAGTTTTAAGTTTACTTAAGTCATATTAGTTCTGCAAAAGTAACTGGTGTGAATTTCAGCTCTTATGGAGAGGACATGGAAGCAAGTGATGGAGAGCCTGAAGATGAAACTATCAGACCTGCTAAGGTAATTAATCTTTAGAACTTGATACTAAATTTTGCAGTATGTGTATCTGCAGATCTAAGTATCTTTCTTTCTAATCTTTGCAGAGGTTAACAATAACAGAAAGTAATATGAAGTCACGGTATGCAATTGAATTTCATGAGTTGGAGAAGATTGGATCTGGTGAATTTGGTTCTGTGTTTAAATGTGTGAAGAGGCTTGATGGCTATATTTATGCAATAAAGCGATCCAAGAAACCCTTAGCTGGCTCAGTGGATGAGTGAGTATTTCCTCCTATTAAAAGTTAAAAAGTCACCTCTTGGTGCTTTTTCCTCCTGTGTCTCTCTGTATCAGTGTCTAGAGAAGGCATTTAAGAGAAAAGTGTAAATATACATGAATTAAATGTAAAACAGGTACAATTTTGAAGTCACTTTTTTTTTTTTTTCTGAATACTGTGCAATACTAGGGAGGAAAGGCTACTCGGCCTTTCTCCTAGCAGACGTTTGTCCCAGTATTCTGTGTAGGAACAGATTGTTCTCATCTGGAAAGTAGGGATAATGCTTGCTTGCATTAATGGCAGGAGGGACTGTATGAATAAACTGTGCAGTGATGATCCTTTGAGATACGAAAGGAAAGCAATATTCCCAACTCGGTCCTCATCCTTGTCAACTTGAGTGACATGCAGATTAGTTAAGTCAGTTGTAGGGTATTTTTTGGCATTTGTGAATGAGCCTGCGATTCATAACTTTTTTCCCCCCCACTGTTCTAATAGTTATAATATAAAACTCCACGAGTTTAGTATGCAATTTTGAGCAACTCAGACTTACACACGAGAAGTTAGGAATGTTGAGTTCAGTCATACTCCTGGCTTATGATCATCATTATTTTTTTCCTAAAACTTCAGTGATGCTTCTTAAAGCTTGCTGCTGCTGGTTGGAAGTATGTAATGGAAAAGTGGCAGCTCACTCAAGAATTACCTGCAACAAACCTGTTTCTTGATGTTCCATATACTTAGTCTTTTAATACAATGTAAGTTATTTTAGCTGTTTGGATACAAATGCAAATCCACCTTAAGGTGCCACAGAACTGAATATGAAGATTTTAATTAAAAACCTGAGCTGGCAGAGGGGCATTATATTACAATAAGTTTCTATCAAGCTGAAGCTGGACTAATTTCACCTCATAATATTCTGTGCTGTTATTTTTTGTGACTGTAACAGGCAAAATGCTTTAAGAGAGGTCTATGCACACGCAGTTCTGGGACAGCATTCTCATGTAGTAAGATACTACTCTGCATGGGCAGAAGATGATCATATGCTTATACAGAATGAATATTGCAATGGTAAGTAAAGTTCATCACTTGGTATGGACTTGCTTTTAAAAAATCTAATTTTTGGAGATCTACAGGTATCTCTACAGATCCCTAACACTAGCTAGGAACTGATTGCCCTACACATAGCTCATACCATCGTTGTCTCAAATGAGTCTGATGTTCCTTTCTATTGGAAAAGGCGTATCAGATATGTGAAGCAAAAACTACACAAAATTGCCAAGAGCAATGCATGATACTATGCAATACAAAGTCTTAAGTGTTCAAGAATATTGGAAGTACAGTGAGACATTTGTGAGCAGCAAAACTGTTCTTTCTTCTGTACAGTAGTACAAGCCCGGACTAGAGAAAATTACCAGAGAGTTTCCTTTAAAAAGGGAGGTGGACCTGATTTCTGAAGCTTTTTGCTATGGTTGATACCATGCCAGAGATTTGTAAGAGGGAGAGGGGTCTTTTCCCTTGTGTTGGTATCCTGTTAATTTGCATGGCACCTACAGCAGAAAAATAATTTTATTATATTACAAGGTTATAAGAAGGGGAGACAGCACTAGGTTTTACGCTTCCTATGTGTCATCAGCAAGTTCTTGGCAATATATTCACTGTTAATTTTGGAAGCCAGTTTACTTATTTTTGGAAGCAAGTTGTCATTACTTTGTCAATTGTTTGATGTAAAATAATCAGCTGTTTTCTTTAATGTTGTGTTAGGTGGCAGTTTAGCAGATGCCATAAGTGAAAATTACAGGAATATGCGTTATTTTACTGAACCAGAACTGAAGGACCTGCTACTTCAGGTGGCTCGAGGCCTAAAGTACATTCATTCAATGTCACTGGTACACATGGATATCAAACCTAGTAAGTGTGTAAACTGCTTTACTCTGTATTGACAACTTCCTCAGTTAATTTAATCTGCTGTAGAAAAATGTGCAGTTAGCCACACCTTACTAACCGCAAGTTCTTCACTGAAGTTCTAAATAGCAGTACAGAAATGGCAGTTATAAAATTGGCTCGCAAACTTAAACTGTTGTTGAGTTTATCTTGCGTCCTGTTTGTGTAATTGACTCTACTTGCATAACACTTGGCTCCTCTCCCAGCAGAGGGGCCAGCGCGAGTAAGTTATAGTTTCTTGCTCTAGGAACTGGGTATGTGTACAACTAAAACTTCTGTGTGGCGAAAGCAAACTGTAGTGAAACCAGACAAAGTAGAAATCGGACAGAAATGGGGTTGTTTTTACAATTCTGCTCTCTTTCAGGTAATATTTTCATATCTAGGACCTCAGTCCCAAGTACAACTTCAGAAGAAGGTGATGATGATGACTGGTCGTCTGATAGAGTCATATTTAAAATAGGTGAGAAGCAGCACAGTTGTGCTCAAAAGAATTGCGTTGTCTATTTGTCTTCGGAAAAATAACTTTCTTTTCTTTTTGCAGGTGATCTTGGTCATGTAACTCGAGTATCTAGTCCACAGGTGGAGGAAGGTGATAGCCGTTTTCTTGCAAATGAAGTCCTACAAGAGGTAACTGTTCTGTTTGTGGAAAATAGTGATGTTAGGTCTGCATGCTCTTCTCTTTTGAGTAATGAGTTGCTGTCTGCTACCTCCTTGCTGGAGGAGAGACTTCCTAAATGGTATCCCCTTGAACACTGCGTAGTACTTAAAGGGGAATGTAATATTGTGGATGTGGATGTGTTCAGTGCTGAATAGTTTAGCTGTCTGTTAGATTTCTTCTTTTTGAGTGGTATGTGTATTAAATTTGTTTTTCTTTTATTTTTCAAGAACTATGCTCATTTGCCAAAAGCAGATATTTTTGCTCTTGGTCTCACTGTTGTCTGTGCTGCTGGGGCTGAACCACTTCCAACTAATGGGGACCAGTGGCATGAAATTCGACAAGGAAAACTACCTAGAATACCACAAGTGCTTTCTCAAGAATTACTAGACTTACTAAAAGTAAGAACTCTTGTACCAGTGGCTCACTGATTAGTGTAATTTACTGTATTACTGGCCTCAACTAGAATGCCTTATTTTCTTTTTTCCAAGGTTATGATTAATCCTGATCCAGAGAAAAGGCCTTCAGCTGTGGCACTAATCAAGCACTCAGTGCTTCTTTCTGCCGCAAAAAAGAGTGCAGAGCAGCTCCGGATAGAACTGAATGCTGAAAAATTCAAAAACTCGCTCTTGCAGAAGTAAGTAGTTCCTTGGGGTCCTTAAATATAACTTAATTTCTAATGGGTTTTCACGTGATAGCAGAGTGATGATAAAACAGGGCCGTCCTTGTTTCTGCATGAGGTCCACAAATCTGTATGCATGTATATACCTGAGAGTACAAAGTGGGTTATATAACTTTAAAAGGAACTTTCTCCGTAGAAGGAACTTCTTGAACACTCTAAGGGAATCTCAACTATACTATTAGTATTCAAGGCATACAAAACGTTACAGTTTGTAAAAAATGTTTCAAGCATAATGCATACTTTTGTGACATGTATGGTGTAACTTACATTTATGGTATTTGAGTCTGTGTTTTTCTACGTCACCTGTACATTGAAACATGTTGGAAAGCATGACTTAAACGAGCTGTTTTGAACTTGAATGAAACTGCACATCAGGAATGTTTTTGGACTAACTTGACTTGTGCACAGCAGTGTTATTAGGTTACTAGAGGATCATTTGTATTGGGAGGTCATCTTGTCCTACCCCTTGCTCAAAAACTCAACTCTGAATTAAAGCTTTGAAGGAGAGATTCCCTTTAGGAAAGTCTGATTTCTGCTTAAGTTTCAGAGAAAGGGTTAGTAAGTTAAGAAGCAATCATCTGAATCTTTGACTGCAGTTAACTTTGCATGTATTATCCATAATAGGCAGGCTTTTATGAGGGAATATAGAACAGCAATTACTTTGACTGGCTTGTTTTGAATGAAGATGTTAACTTTGCATTTGGATTCTCTCCATTGCTATCTGCTTATCTTGCCATTGCTACAGTCTGAATGTAGCCAGAGTTGCTATTTTAGATGGTTATCTTTATAATCTTCTTATGAGTTACACTGACTGAAGAAAGAATAATTTGACAGTTTGTGCAGGTTATTCAAGGACAGATTTGCTGAGGTAATTTGCTTGCTTGTATAAAGAGAACGTATTTTTGTATCTTGTGAAAGGGGAAATTGGCAAAGCTAATATTTTGTGAAGACTACTTCTGACCTGGCAACAAGTAGAGTACATCCTTATATAATAATTTAAAAAGAACACTTATCCACAGTAATTTTTAACATGTGGGATAGTGTTCCATAAAATAGTTCAGGTAGGTATTTTTGGTTTATTTTGGTTTATTTTGGTTTTTTAACACTCCTGCATTTGACCCATTTAAGATACCACTTGTGTATGTAAGCTATCATCAGTGAAAGGAATCATTGTAAGGAAACTCAGCTTTTCTACTGTGTCGTCTACTTCAGAGGAAGGAAGAATTCAAGATTAGACTTCTAGGGAAGAATGGAAGTATATTGTAAAACTTAGTTTCCTGATAATGGTGTGGTGGGTTGGTGTGCACATGTGTGTGCATTTGTGACTGATGTTCAATCTTTAGGTAAGATGACTAAAAACTGATTGCATTCTCTTGTAGTGAACTGACACAGTGATAACGTGGGGAGGATTAGATGGGGCACGGGTGTTCATGAATGTTTGGCTTACAAGAATGGGATTAGCTTATTAAACTAAAACATGTAACTTAAAACTAAATTCAACTACACCAATGTGCAGCAAGTTTGTAAAATTTGATCTTGCTTTGGAGTCCAGATGTGAAGTGAGATTACAAATACTAGTTCTTATGGTACAAAATTCTTTGAGGGATAGTTTGGGATAGGAGAAGGAAAAGAGTATGGGGGGAATCCTTACACTTAGCCATATATCAGCATTTAAGGAAAGAAGGGATTTGTGGGGAAACCCTTGATAAAGATAACCCTTGCTCTTTAGTCAGACTATTTCATAACTTTATCCTGAGTTTTATTTTAACTTCATCCTCAGACTGAGTATTGGTAACTCTATGAAACAGAATAGTTGACAGAATGTTACAGGGGGACAATGGCCTGTGCTACCTTGAGTGACTCAACCTTGCAGTTTTGGGCTCAGATTCTTATGTTAGGCAAAGATTTAGGTGGTGATAAGCTTTTGATGTGGGTATGCAAAAGGATGCTTCCTGAGTTGTCTGTTGCCAGTTACATTCATCTGTGTTCATCTAAGCGTGTGCCTGCTTGTCTGAATCTTCCACAGAAGTTCACTTGTGGCTGAGTGCTTCATTTGGGCAAACTTCTGTAATTAGCTCTTCAGTGATTTATCATAGGGCTTGCATTAGAAAGTAAACAGCATCCTACCATGTTCTGGTAATTGATGCATGAGATGAAGTGTTGAGCTGCTTATAAAAGGCTGGATTTCAAAATTTGACTGAGTTGTGTGAATTTGTCATTTCCTTCCCTTGTTCAAAAGAAAGAACATCTGGACACGTAACGAACATCCCACTTCTGTCCTCTGGGTTGTAAACAGGTGGATGTGAATGATAATGGTCTTAGTATGACCTAAATTGATGTCAAGTCTTTAAGTTCTGAACTGCTGTAATTCATTTGAAACAATCTTGCTGTGATACACCTGTAGTCCTTACTGATAACGTTGCATAAGTGTGACTCTCTCAATGTCTTGCAGAGAGCTAAAGAAGGCACAGATGGCGAAGGCCGCAGCTGAAGCGCGAGCACTGGTCATTGCCAGAATGACAACTAGGTCTACATCACAAAATAGACCATCTCGACTCATTGGAAAGAAAATGAACCGCTCAGTTAGTCTTACTATATACTAACTATGAAGTCTAAAAGAACTACTGAGGATGGCTACAGCATCTCTGCTGGACTGAAGCCTAAGAAATTTAATTTAATTCTTGTTTTCTTGTCCTGTCATTGATTAGTGTCACTAGTTTTACAGGAATTGCTTCTGGGTTTTTTCTTGTACAATATGGCTGATTAGCTGTATTAACCTTTTGATTTAATGGACTCGGTTATGACTTTGTCTATAGAGGATCCTGGATACTAATCCATAAGCCTTTCAGTTACACTGTTAGATGTTACATTGTCCCAGGGTTAACCACTACAGTGGTGTGCTGCTTTGTAGTGTTATGGCATTGTAATAAGAAGTAATATCCCTAATGATCTTTAAGAGGGAGGGAGGGGGCCTTGCTTTGATAGTTACTGATTTTTTTTGGAGCAGAGGGGAATAAATTTTGAAAGACAGGCTTTAAGGTCACCTACACTCAACGTACCTGGTGTCAGGTAGACTTCTATTGTGAATTCTATTTGTATATTCAACTGGGAGCACTTTGTAGGCATTGCATAAACCACAGCTTAGAAACCTGTGGAATTAAGTGCCATGTGGAACTGCTGCTGTTTTTAGTTTGTTGTCCTCGGGGTAAACTGTAGCATTAAAACAATCATTATAGGCTTCTTGTTAAAACAATTCCGTGAAACAAATCTAAGCTGCATTTTAGTGAAGGCAGCATTTTTCTCTCAAAGCTAGTGCATTGTGAAATAATGCACCAATTTAATATTTGGATTCTGTATTAGAGTAGTGCAATTGTTAATGGTTGTCTTGGCTATTGATGTTTTGTAATTCTTTCTAATAAGGTTCTTTAAATGTTGATATTCTCTTCAGTTTCCATTCTTGAAGCTATTGTATATATTTTGGTTGTTTATGTTGGAGTACTTGTAAATAATTGTTTAGTGTAAGTGTTCAGGTTGTTCCTCATTGTTTATGTACATAAATTTGATTGTGCCTATAGTATACAATACTGAAACTGTAGTCTGAGATGCCAATAGACAAAGCTTAACCTATGCAGTTTTAAGTTCCAAAATGAACAGAACGTGGCCATCAGAACCTGTACTGATGTTAGACCTAGGCTGACAGATGTTGCTAAAAACTAAAACTGTTAATTACTGGCTTGTCTCTTCATTAATGTTAGTTAAAACAATGTTTCCCCTTTGTGCTTTATTTGTTCTTACTAGTGTTGAATTTAAATATTAAAGTTAAAAGTTTTGTTTAATATTGTCTCACACTTATTTAACTCCTATAGTTGGGGAAATAAAATATTGAGTCAGGAATATACTATGGCAAGTCCTGATTAGATCTGCTTCCTGCTCCTGCCTAATGCTTGTGGTTCCCTCTCATGAGAGGGGGACTGAGAGAACATACTTGCTGATAGTTATGTTAGGAGAGAAGCACTGCAGTCTGTGCATTAGGATCTATAGCAGTCTGTCTACAGCTTTAGAAATGGTACTGCACATTGGAAAGATGAAGCCCCTGGAAGATTTGAAGTAGAACCCATGACTGTGAAGATGCAGGATGAAACTTATGTGAAGAAAGACCTGGGACTGAGGTAAGGAGGAACTCATGAATTGCTGAGAATGGGAAGAGAATTTCTTATTTAGAAGTTGGGAAGAAAACCGTGGGAGGAATTGGAGTAGTCTATGGAAGACAATAACAGCATGTTATGTGGCATGGATGCAAAATATTTATGCATATGTATTCTACCTCACATAAAGAAGAGAGATGGTCGAATTAATAAAGGCTTAATAGATTAGTCTATTGGGGAAGCTTTTACATTGCTGTATTAAAGAGTCGCAGGTGACTGTCAGAGAAGCTGTATGTGAATTGAATGGACTATCATAAAATTTAACTTTGCAATTAGCAAATGAAAACTAAGTATTTTGATTTGTAAGAGGTCTCGGTGCTATTCATACATGACTGAAATTCAGAGGCTTGGTTTAGGTAACTATTCTCTGAATATGCAGTTCTCATCAGTAAAAACTGATAGACTCGAATACCTTTAAGTTTTTACTTTGTGTGATAGTCCTGTCTTGTTTGTGAGAGGACTTACAATATCTCATGGTTTTGTTCATTTACGCCAAATGAGATCTCTCCTAAAGCATAATTCTAAACAGTCATAAATATCAATTGATTTGGGATCAATAAACTTAATAAGCCTTTCTTCCCCTACAGTGTAAATAAATTTGATCTATCTGTGGTAATTATCTGCTCTTGCATCACTCATTTTCAGAGGCTTGTAACATCAGTATAGGGTATTGCTGTGTAAACAAGCTGTACACAGTAGCTGCATAGGCTTGGATGGACGTACGCTTCACTGGGTAAAAAACTGCCTGGATGTCTGGGCCCAAAGAGTTGTGGTGAATGGAGTTAAATCCAGTTTGCAGCTGGTCACAAGTGGGGTTCCCCAGGGCTCAGTGTTGGGGCCATTTCTCTAATACATCAATGATCTGGACGAGGGGATTGAGTGCACCCTCAGTAAGTTCACAGATGACACCAATTTGGGCGGGAGTGTTGATCTGCTGGAGGGTAGGAAGGCTCTGCAGAGGGATCTCGACAGGCTGGATCGATGGGCCGAGGCCAACTGTATAAGGTTCAACAAGGCCAAGTATCGGGTCCTGCACATGGGGCACAACAACCCCAGGTAACGCTACAGGCTTGGGGAAGAGTGGCTGGAAAGCCGCCTGGTGGAAAGGGACCTGGGGGTGTTGATCGATGGCCAGCTGACTATGAGCCAGCAGTGTGCCCAGGTGGCCAAAAAGGCCAACAGCATCCTAGCCTGCATCAGAAATAGTGTGGCCAGCAGGACTAGGGCAGGCATCGTCCCCCTGTACTCGGCACTGGTGAGGCTGCACCTGGAATACTGTGTTCAGTTTTGGGCCCCTCACTACAAGAAAGACATTGAGGTGCTGGAGAGAGTCTGAAGAGGAGCAACGAAGCTGGTGAAGGGTCTAGAGCACAAGTCCTATGAGGAGCAGCTGAGGGAACTGGGGTTGTTTAGTCTAGAGAAAAGGAGGCTGAGGGGAGACCTTATCGCTCTCTATAACTGCCTGAAAGGAGGTTGCAGCGAGGTGGGTGTCAGTCTGTTTTCCCAAGTGACAAGTAATAGGACAAGAGGAAATGGCCTCAAATTGTGCTAGGGGAGGTTTAGATTGGGTATTAGGAAAAAATTTCTTCACTGAAAGGGTTGTTAAGCAGTGGAACAGGCTGCCCAGGGAAGTGGTAAAGTCACCATCCCTGGAGGTATTTAAAAGATGTGCAGATGTGGTACTTGGGGACATGGTTTAGTAGTGGATTTGGCAGTATTAGGTTAACGGTTGGACTTGATGATCTTAAGGGTCTTTTCTAACCTAAATGATTCCATGGTTTTGTTCTGTTGCTGGTCACAGGTTTTGTTTCTGCCATGGAAGGGATGCTCAGCCTAAACCATGCAACTGAAGTGCCTTTGGATGTATTAACTTTCTCCTGTGTGCCAAGGAAAATGTTTAAAAAGGAGCTTCAGGGGTTTTAAGTAGCTTATAGGAGCAGTAAGAATGATGAAATTTTACCTCAAATTTTCATAAGCTTTCCTGAGGCCAATGGTGAGGCTGAGAATTTGCAACATGTGCATTAATGCTTCTCATGAATACTCCCAGCATTCAGTGATTCATGATTCAGATGCTTGCTGAGTGAGAAGTGCTGTCTATTTTTACTGACATTGAAGGTTTGGGGTTTTTTTAATAGAAACAGTCTTACAGTAGTTTTGGTAGCTTAAGAGTTTATTGAAAAAACAATATTTGGGCAAAACTTGTATGTGGTTAAGCAAGCCATCTTTTCAGGTGGAAGAAGAAGCTACTAGCCTCTCACAAAATGTAGGAAGTCAGATGTCAGTCGAAGAAATTCTACCAAGCATGGTATAACAAGATGAGCTTCAGCACTTTAAGAAGAAAGCTTTATCTCAATTTAAAAAGCAAGCATTAGAATTGGGTGGCAAATGTGTTATTCAAAATAGCTACATTTAATGTTTAACCATTTTTCTCATGAATTCAGCTAGCTGAATTTTCCAATACAGAGGTAGCATAGTACCTTAACTTTTTTGATCAGTCCCTGACTTGAACAACTACATAGAAAGAGAACTTTAAAATAACTGAAGGCAGGTATTTTATATCCCCACCTCCTCTAGTATTTGTCTGCTGCTTTGTCTTCTGTCTTTGAATATAAGTCCAGTGTCTGTAATCCATCTTCTAATGATATGTTACTGGACAACACTACCTGTCTAGTCTTGCTTAGTCTTGCTGCATCTTGTGCCCAAAGACTGGGTGGTGTGGTGGACTAAAGCTCTTACAGAATTAGTTTCATATAAAGACATGACACCACTTAACACTGACAAATGCTACTTTCCAAAAGAATATTCTGAAATTTTTCCATCTAAATGATTTATTTGTGGATGAATTATCTTCTATTTGACTGTACAAAACTAGAAATCATTCTGCTTTCATAGATTGCATATCAAACTCCCAGCATTTTTTGCCATGAATTCACACAGGGTTATCCAGCTAGAATTACTAAGGTCATCTTAGTCTTTTTTTTTTTTTTTTGTGTTAAGCTATTGATACACAGCAGTGTTGTGGAGGGTTTTTTTTTTTTTGCAGTTTCCAAGTGAGATAGAATTATAGAATGGTTTGGGTTGGAAGGGACCTTTAAAGGTCATCTAGTCCAATGCCCCTGCAATGAGCAGGGACATCTTCAAGTAGATCGGGTTGCTCAGGGCCCTGTCCAACCTGACCTTGTCCTGTCAGCTCACTGATTCCCTGCTTCCCTCTCACCCCAGATGCAAGCTGTTGATTACCACAGATCTAATAACATGTTTTATTTTAGTGGGGATGCATCTGAATTAGTAAGATGTAGAACCTGAAAGACTTACTACTTGGCTTTTTTATGAAGTTATAGACAAGCTCTATCTCCATCTAGAAATGGAGGTAGGCACTGCTTGTATATTTGAAAAGAGGATTTCAATTTCGTAGATTGCATTACTTTAGACTATAACATTTTAAAGTTTCATGCATAAAGGTACACTTAGTCGCCCTATTCTTCTTGTTGAACTGAGGAGGAGGAAGTGCCATGCGTTGTTTGATCCTGTACCAAAAGCTGACCAGCTTGACCTTGTTGTTAATGTGTTTTGTAGTCTCCAGCAACATCTGCTGGACAAAATAGTCAACTGTATACTAAATTTGTCTTTAACGTGTTTATGTGCTAGAATGACACTCGACCCTGAATGTTAGAAATCATTATCTTGTTCTGCAGTAGTGATAGAGTGAAGCGGGGCGGCGGCTCACCGGGTGTCGGGCGGCGGTCCGGAGTAACCACACGATCTCAATGTGAGTATGGAGGTTCTCCCCCTATCCGCAAAGCACGCAGCGGATATATAGGCGGGGCTGCTAATCATGCGTCCCGATCGGTCCACAGATTTACATACTCAGAGCTCTGGACTTAACTCTTGCGTAGCTCAAAGCCTGGGTTGCTCAGACTGCTCAGTGGCACAAGATCGTGCCCCTTCTCACTTAACCAAGCCTCTACAATTACCCCTTCTTGTTTGTGAGCAAGCCAGGCCTGATTTACAAGTTTCTTTAAAGCTTTTTGCAGGCAAGAAAATAGACATGGTAACACCAATAAGACAAAAATGGGTGTATTCCAAGGACTAACTGAGGGTTTGATGTGTCCTGCTTTTAACTGTTCCTCTACTAGTCCCTTGTCAAACACAGAAAATTCAGTTACATTTGGCCACCTCAAAGCAGTTGTAACATTAGGTTGGTCAATTTAAATACCGTGGCTCCCTGTTGGATATACACACAATCTTTACACCCAAACGTTAATGCATACAAAGCAACAAGGCATTGTTGAATAAATCAGCAAAAAGTTAATTACTGCAGCTTAGGCCCTGTGACCAATTACACGATTAAAATTACTTCCCATATTCACATCCACAGTACTCTTCCACCATTTAACATCTCAACCAAAACGTTACACATGTAAAACAATGACTAACAGGCAAAAGTACTAAACCTGTATATTCGATATTGCAAATACACTTATGACTATATTCCTCGTAGCGTCTGATTTTACTCCATACTGTGTAACTGCAGCTTTTGCTTGTTGAAGAATTTTCCAATCATGTGGTTCCCAAGTAGCTACTCCATTCTGTTGTAGCACTGGAAAAGCTCCCGCTCCACCTAGATCCGCAGCAGCACTCCAGTGTCCTTCTAATATGGCATCACGAATCACCCCACTCCACCTTGGTGCCCGAGGTGCAGGTGGAAGCGGAGCATCCCTGGCGTTGTCTCTATTTTGTTGCTGTACCTTTTAATCCTTTAATTCTCGCAAGACCTGCTGTAAGAGGCCAGTGGGGTCGGCTTCCGGGTTCCCACGGTCAGGTGGGGTAGATGACGTCGATGTTGACGAGCAGGGCGAGGGAGGAAGGGGTGGGTACGCCGGCGGCGCCGAGGGAGGGGGCCAGCTCCCCTCTCCTCCCACCAGCCAGGCAGGGTCGGGAGGAGCTGACCACTCCTCCTTCTCCTCCTCCTCTTCCGCCTTCCGCTCCCTTTGCCGCATGACTAAATTTTTGCTGCGCCACTGCTCCCGAGAGGCTGCCGCCTCTACCGCCGCACGGGCTTCGGCTACAGACGGTTGTATCGGCGCCGACATGCCCTTAACTGCCGGTAACCCGAAGAAACGAGCCAGAGCCCCAGAAGTTTTTTCCTTTTTAGCGGGGGGTGCGGACGCCGGAGCCGCCCGCATTTCAGCGGCCGCGCAGGCGACCTCTCTTTCTGCCCTCATAGTTTTTAAAGTCTCTATCACTTCTTGCCAGAGTCCACGCACCTCCCTAATTTCTTTTTCCTCGGGGTCCCTCTCAATAGTCTTTTCCCACATAATGTCTCCCATTTCTCTCCATTCCTCCATGGAAAATACAAGCGCTGTGTCTTTAAAACGTCCCCAGCGCTGGCCCAACTTTATCAGCTTAATTAGCTGTTTTTCCGCTGTCTCGCTCCCTCTCTTAGAGAGGATACTTGCGAGTAACGTGGCTGCAGCCTCTGTCTCCATGGCTGCCCTTTTTTACTCTGGGAGCTGAGTGGCCAACTCTTCCAGTGTCTGCTCTGTCTTCTTTGACCCGAGCAGCACCAACCAGTGTCTGCTCTGCCTTCTTTGACCCGAGCAGCACCACTCCCAGCCGTCTCCAGTGTCTGCTCTGCCTTCTTTGACCCGAGCAGCACCAACCAGTGTCTGCTCTGCCTTCTTTGACCCGAGCAGCACCACTCTCAGCCGTCTCCAGTGTCTGCTCTGCCTTCTTTGACCCGAGCAGCACCAACCAGTGTCTGCTCTGCCTTCTTTGACCCGAGCAGCACCACTCCCAGCCGTCTCCAGTGTCTGCTCTGCCTTCTTTGACCCGAGCAGCACCAACCAGTGTCTGCTCTGCCTTCTTTGACCCGAGCAGCACCACTCCCAGCCGTCTCCAGTGTCTGCTCTGCCTTTTTTGACCCGAGCAGCACCAACCAGTGTCTGCTCTGCCTTCTTTGACCCGAGCAGCACCACACCCAGCCGTCTCCAGTGTCTGCTCTGCCTTCTTTGACCCGAGCAGCACCACTCCCAGCTGTCCTTTTCCCAACACCCTCCTTATTGCTGCTTACCGCGGTCTTGGAGAGAGCACGCCGAAGGGAACCATCCTCTGCTACCAGTTGAAGCGGGGCGGCGGCTCACCGGGTGTCGGGCGGCGGTCCGGAGTAACCACACGATCTCAATGTGAGTATGGAGGTTCTCCCCCTATCCGCAAAGCACGCAGCGGATATATAGGCGGGGCTGCTAATCATGCGTCCCAATCGGTCCACAGATTTACATACTCAGAGCTCTGGACTTAACTCTTGCGTAGCTCAAAGCCTGGGTTGCTCAGACTGCTCAGTGGCACAAGATCGTGCCCCTTCTCACTTAACCAAGCCTCTACAATAGAGCACTCTTGCCAGCAGTAGCTCAGGTAAGGGTTGATTTTTATTTTTTCATCCACACCCACCCCCTTGGTTCTGTAGGCTTGGAAAAGGCATCGTCATGATTTCACCGTATATGTGATTTGGTATATAACATGTATGCATGCTTAATAAATCTGTGCATGTGTGTTACATATGAATATCACTGCTATAGCTGTGCTTGAGGACTTGGGAGTAAAGCAATGGCCAGCAAGAGTCATGTTCCCAGCATGAAGCTTACCGTCTTTCAGTGAACTGTGGAAACCATCGGGGAGAGCTGTGAGCTCCCCCGGTTGGAGGCTGCTGAGCTGACACAAAGGCTCTCGTCTCAAGAAACACGGCAGAGAGAAAGCAGGAAGAAGCAGCGACTGGGCAAGACAGCACACAGCAGATGAAGGTCCTGCTTCTGTTGAAACAGTTGGAATTGGATGAAGATGCTATCTTCCCAAAGTATAATGGGATTGGGGTAGGGGAAAGGGAGGTGCCCCGAGGAGAGAATATTGCTGTGCCTAATTAAACAGGAAGCAATTTGTTACTGTTTAACATGTTGCTCAGAGATCTGAGGTTGCACACGGTTGAAAATTATCTGAGATTCTGGGTAGTCTTGAAGAATTGGCTTCAAAGATCATCCTTTTGCCAGTCATTTGACTCTAATATTCAGCATCAATATTTAGCATGACATCTGAATTAATCATGCTGGTCTAAACTGATTTCTCTATTTGACTCAAGATGAAAGCAAAATAACTGGTCTAATTCTAATTAATGATCTTCTCTGTGTCCCTAGGGTTACTGCCAGATATGTGGGCTAATGGACATAAAATCTGCTGCTGTTACTGAATTACCATTTATGCACAGGAAAAGATTCTGTGTGTTCAGCCTGCATCCTGATGGAGAAGATCTTGTTCATCTATGGATTTATAAACAGAATGCGCCGCTAATGAAAGTATTTTATACAAGGTTTCTGCAGGGTGGGGATGAAGGGGACAGGAGAAATACCTCCTATCCCCAGTGTTTAGTAGTCTCACCAACTACTGATCTTGGGTGATCTTCCTACCTCTACAGCTGTTTCCTCTTGCTGCTTTTCACTCTCAGCTACTTAGGTGTTAAGATGTTTAGGGTGGAATCTCCCCATATATTTGTTCCATGCATTAGCAAATGGGATTTTAATCTCCTTTTGGTCTTGTAGACACTGAGTCAATATTGATTGACAGTCTTCTACACTAACCCTGCTTAAATGTGGTTTTTTTTTTCCAGTTTCCATCCTGAAACATGGTATCAGATGGCTACTGCAGTACACATCTGGGATTTAATTTCCTCTTCCTTTGTGAAAGTAAGGTATCTGTGGTATTCTGTTCTATGGTGAGTTCTGTAACTTGGTGAGAAATGCCTTATCAGCTACAAGTGTAGAGCAAGATGTGTGTTACCAGGGAGGAACTGAAAGGTAACTTAATGCCCTGTGTTTTACCTCTTCATTATGTTTCTTTTGTCAAGTTTGAATAGAAATGCATGTGTTGTGCATATGTGTATAAATAGCAGAAAACTCTAGTAAAGTAGGTGTGCTTTGCTGGAATCGCTTTAAAGATTGCTCTACAAGTCTTGGAAGTGAATGGAAAATTAACTTTTTTTTGGTAGGAGAGACTGAGCTTCCATTCTGATTCATCATCTAATGGTGCTTACCATTTCACCTAAAATAGTTTTCATGCTTAATTGCTACATAGTTCCAGTGAGAATGTTTGAGGCACATGTATAAGGCCAGAAATAAAACTTTTAAAAGTATTTAAAAATAATAGAAAAAAAAATTCCTTAAATGGCTTGAGGACTGGGTTATGGTATAATGTCAAATATATTTACTGGTTGGTACACTGTCCCCCAATGCTTCCTTGAGATGTTTTATGGTGGGACTAGTCTGTTCAGAAACTATAACACATCAATCATGAACACCAGCATTTGCTTTGGTTTTGTTTTCTACTGAAACATCGCTGTGAGATGGCAGATACTGGAAACAGTTTGCCATGAAGATGGCTTAATGGTCTTCAGTTTCATTTTCCTGTGGAGAGTGAAAACGACTGGTCTAGTTCAGGAAGATTTTCTCTGGGCTAACAATGAACAGAAAACTGAGCTGCTTATGTGTCTGAGTTCTTTCCTTGATGGCAGCTTAACTGACTTTGTGGTATAAAACAAAATTAGTAACAGTTCAAATGTGTAATCTTTCCTCTGGTTAGAACCTCCCTGACAAATACTTATTTGGCTAACAAGCAGTAATGAAGCTTCTGCAGGGAGGAGGAAAAGTGATTGACCTCTTAAGGCTGGGCATGAGCAGGGTCTAACTAAGCTTCTTCCTGAAAGCGTGAGTCACACTGAGACTGTGAGCCAGTTTTCCCTCCCTGATCTCCTCACCACTCTTCAGTCATGTTTTTAACCGTGGTGAGCAAACAAGACTAGAATATGCACAGATTTAAAATAAAGTTGCAGAGATCTCAGACAACTTTCAAGAAAAGCAGAAGTATGTGAAGTTGCATCAGAACTTACTTTTGTACCAGACAAGCAATTTAGAGTTTACGTAGTGCTATCAAGGACTTCATCGTTAAGTGTGATCACTGTTAATTAATGTTCTGTAGATTATATATCAATTTTATCTTAAAAATTTAAAGTGTAAAGTCTTTGATAAGCAAAAATCCAGACTCGCACATTAAAAGAGAAGAGCTGCTTAAAATAACTCATGCTTTGGGTGTGGATGCAGTTGGTCTTGTAACTTTGTTAAAGCTATTTTGGGTAAGTATAAAAAACAAAGGTTTTGTTCAACAGCAAGTTTACATCTGCATGAACTTCAGTTTAACTGTTTTTGCTCAATTAGTTCAATCCTATAAAAACTGTTTTAAATATGTCTATAAAATCATGTACTAGTTTTATGCATAACTTGTGAGTATCCTTTTGATTAACATACTAAAAGCTGGAGCAGCTGAGGCCTATGTAAACTACTAATTTTAATGAAACATTTAAGCATGGACTGTTAACTTGTTGACCTGAATGGAACTATTTATATTCTTAGTGGAAAACAAGTCCTGTTCTGGCAAAGGATTTTAGCATGTCATTTAAATCAGGAGTAACAGAAGCCAGCAAAAAGAATGAAGAGAAGCACACAGGTTTGTTTTTTTTTTTTTACAATAACTTTGTGGGGCATTTTGTTTTAATTTTTCCACTCTATTGTTTTTATAAAAATGAGCTGCCAAAAATCACTGAACTCTGTTCAAAACAGAAATTGTCCCTGCCATGAAGAGATTCATATGTGAATTAGATGAATTGCTTTTCCTCAGTGACATTTCACAGAACCTAACTGTATTTTAATGCACTTTAATAGGGATGTTCTGTGTTTACTGGTGACCTTGTGGTTGCTCAACTACCAAATAAAATAAAATAGTTTGTTAGGTTATCCCCATATACAAAAATGTCTCCTTCCTCCTTAAGTGGAATAGCTGTGGTCAAATTGGAGAAATGCTAATGTATTTCAAGATGATAGATGTTTCTGGTAATATTAATAGCTATAATGTTAGCAAATCAGGTTCATTAGGAAATTTAATCCAATTAATCTTTGATGTTAATGGTATAGTTCACACCATCCATCTTGAGGAAAGAGCATAAATAATTGTTTGTGGATTCCAAAGTCCTGAACAAACTATGGAGAAAAAGATTAAGAAAAATGAGAGGGGAAAAAGGGTGCTACGATATGCCTCATGAAAAAGGCAGGTTGTGTTTGACTATTTCACTGTGCTACTGAGAGACTATGACATCTCTGCATTGCTAGAGTATTTTTCTTGCTTGCTGTAAGGTAGAGAAGACACTAAAAAATAAAAATTACCAGAAATCTGTGGATTATTTTAGTCTCCAATTTCCCTCATATAGAAAACTAATTTGATGACTTTATCACATATGAGAATTAAAAATAATTCCTACAGTGGACTTTGCTGTCTGCGTATCTGTAGCAATCCTGACCAGAAGACCATTGCACACTGAGAATTAGCGATCTGTCTAAGTTAGGCCTGTGCTTCCTTAGCTTGTGCTGCACCGTGCTGCCCGTCCAGCCTGGCCTCTGGGCCCACGTGGGACTGTGTGTGTCCTGTGGTGTGGGATCAATTTACCTGCCTGATTGTATCAGAGGAGCCTGCGGGCAGCTCCCGCTTGGTACCTGTGTTTATACCAACTGTGTGGCCTGCCCTTTGTCTGAAAATGCAGCAAGAGGTTCACATGTGAATATCCTTTCTGTTTGGCAGTAGAAATAATGTATAGATTTGTTTTCTTGTACGGAAATCCTGCAATAGCTTGAGTGACCAAAATGGTGTAACTTTTCCATGGGCAGGAGCTGTGTGACATGCTGCGCCTTCATCAGAGACCTGGTTGATGCTGCACAGCTCAGGGTTCCCAGCACCTGAAGGAATGTAAGATTATCTATACTGTCTTCTCCATTTGTAGTGTTAGCTCTAATAAATAGTATTTTGAGTGACACCTTGGAGTCTATGTGCCTTTCTTACTGGGATCATAACAAACCAACACCACCTGGTGCAGAACAATCAGCTTGCTGTACCTGCCACAACTATTTCACTTGCGGAGTGCTGTTTTTGTTCTGACGATGCAGTTGAATGAAGACTAAAATTGGACAAAAAGTTAAAATCTTCATTTTTTCCTTGTTTGGTGTGCGTCTTGAATTTGGGTTGTGCTTAAAATCCATGGAAATTAAACGTTAACTTGATCACGAGCTGTGTACTGTGAATGATCTCACCTGCAGTATTCAAAGGAACATACATTGCAGCATTGTTTTCTTGCCACTTCTGCTCTAGATGCCACTAACTGTATTGTTACAGCAGAGAAATACCCTTGAGGATCTGCTGGAAAGCACAAGGAGCGTGGAGACATCTGAAGTCCTCACACAGCAGCTGCTCTCACCATTGCTTAGCCTGAACCCACAGCATTTAACAGGACTTAACACAAAAAAATACCCCCAAAACCGCCCAGCACCACCGCTTCCTTGTGATGACACTTTGTACCACTCCTGCTCTGGAAGCAGCGGTGAGGTTGTTTCTAGCCCTCCCCCCGTTATTTTTGAACGTCGTTCACTCCAGCTGCACGCAGCCTTCGTTGCAAGCTGCCTTCTGAAATTCTCGGGGCTGAAAGAGCCTACGAGGAAAGTTATTTTACTCTGTGTGAGCGTATCCCACTGTGAGCATCAGACGGCGTCTCCTCTACGACCAGCCGCGGGCCGGTCGCTTGCAGGGGCGGCGGAGCCGGCGCTGCTGAGGCGGGTAGCTCAGGCCGCCCCTGCCCCAGCCAGCGGGGCGCTCGGGCGCACCCGGCCAGGCTCCCGCTCCGCAGCGCCTCGCACCGCCCCGGCCCCCCCGCGGCCTCTGCCTCTGAGGCGGAACGCTCGCGGCTCCCGGGGCGGTGCCTGTGGGAGCCGGGCAGGGCAGGGCCGGGCACCCGCCCCTGGGGCGGGCGCGGCGGCTGCGGCGGGGCCGGGCGAGGTGAAGGCA
This sequence comes from Nyctibius grandis, assembly GCF_013368605.1. Lineage (NCBI taxonomy): Eukaryota > Metazoa > Chordata > Aves > Nyctibiiformes > Nyctibiidae > Nyctibius > Nyctibius grandis. The sequence continues at coordinate 12,272,584 of NC_090661.1, read as the reverse complement.
GAGCGGCGGCGGGAGCGGCGGCGTGGAGCGGGGCGGCGGCAGCCGGCGGGCCGGCCATGGTGGGCCTCAAGGAGGAGCTGCTGAAGTCCATCTGGCACGCCTTCACCGCCCTCGACCTCGACCGCAGCGGGAAGGTCTCCAAGTCCCAGCTCAAGGTAAGCGGGGCAGCCCGGCCCGGCGGGGGGTGGCGAGCTCAGGGGCCGCAGTGTGGGGCCGGGGCCCGCTGCGGGTGTGAGGGGCTGCCGCCATGAGCGTGAGAGGCCGTGACACGGGCCCGGGCTGTCCCCACCGGCCGCCTCCACAGTGGACAGGGGGGTGCTGGGCCTGGGGCCTGTGTGAGGTGGCCACGCTCGGGGCTGGACAAGGGAACACAGCCACTGGTTTTCAAACCCCACTTGGGGGCCATAAATTGCATTTTCTCAGTTGAGGCTGTCGTTTGGCACACGGCATTGCCAGTCACTGTGGCTCCTGGACACCTCCATCCCACGGGAGGCTTGTGCAGGCTCTTCCTCGCGCTCGAGGAGCCTTATTTTCATTCTGCCCAGGCAAGCGCTTTGTCCTCCCCGAGATGTCAGTGCACAAACCCGTGTTGTGCTTCTGGTCTGCTTTCAACTGCGTGTCCTTGGTACCCTTTCTGGCCAGAATCTTTTGTGGGGTAGCCACAAGGTCCCATCTATAGGGGTTGGCTGCATCCAAGTGAAATTCATAGCTTGCCAAGGGGAGAGTGAGGTTCCACAGTGCTCTCTTATTTGGTTATAAACAGGAGAATTAGTCAAGAGGCTCCAACTGCGCCATTCTTTCCTTAGCTTATATGCTGAGGCAATGTTTGAGCTCTTAAAAGAGCGCTCAGGCAGCTTGCTGAATCCGATCCCATCTTGGCCCTGCTTTATGGGACCATCTTGGCCTGGGAATAATAGCAGGAATCTAGCTAAATAAATATTTTTTATGGGAAAGCAACACCTGTTGACGTTTGAGACTGTGGGTCCTTGTACTGAGTGCTGGAGTTGTGTCAGCCGCAACAGTTAGCTGAAGTTCGCGCCCTTTGTGGGATTAACTCCACAAGCGAGAGTGGCCGTGCTGGGGGCAGTATTTCCAAGCGTGGTCGGTAGCAAATGGACTTTGTTTTTAGCGTTATGTAATAAGCATCCACAATATGCAATGTGCTGCAAGCAGCCTGTTCCTCTTCTCCTTTTCTTTGCTTGGGGCAATCAGGCTGTGAGATCCAGCCTCACTCGGCCAAAAGTGACTGTGGGGCAGGAGTCAGGCAAGAGGCCAGATCTGACTGTGAGCTCAAGCTGAAAACGTGTGCAGGTCCCAGGTCTTTTACAGGTGGTGTCATGAAAGTGAGTATTTTCTTTTGCAATGCTGCAGGACTAACTGAAGTAGGTTGCAGAGAGGTGGTTTTTTATGGCCCTGCTTTTTAAAGCAATCCTGTATTCCTGTCACGCTACCGCATCTTGTGTGTGCTGCCGTGATTTGTGCGCTCAGTGCAGTCACCTGGGTGGTGTGTTTGCAGCAGGTGTCATCATGCTGGTCGGTGAAGAAGCTGTATCGCACAGGTGCTGGGGTGAATTAAACGGGTAAAGAAGCAGCCAGGATGCTGGTGGGCTTGTACAGCTTGCTCTGATGGAGGTGTCATCACTTCTTCTCTAAGATCTTTGACTGACCTAGGTGTATTAGAGCAGCAGTTGTATTTCCAGACTGAAGCATAGTTACCTGTCTTGTCATGCTCTGATGTCTGACTAGAGCCCCATATCTACAAATGCTTATGTTTCAAAAAGGTAAAAAAAATAAAAAGGAGAGGGGAAATTAAACTTGTCCCCTCATTACGTATCTAACATCTTCCTAAACAGTTTTGATGTTTCATTTTGTCTATCTGTGAGAGAGAAGGGATGAAAAAACAGTGGGTCTTTGGTGGTCTGTGCAGTTCTGTCTGTGATGTAAAGGGTCCTGAGGGAAGTGTCAAGTGGGGGATCCGGGAATGCAGAAACAAGTCTGAAATGAGGCTTCTGCCTTCTCCCATGGCCACCAAGAGTTAGTTTTCAGGAAACACAGGAAGGGGTGGAGAGTGTTCTTCTGTAGGCTTTTTGTGGCAAATGATGATTGTGGTGTACAACTAATAGTCCTACTAGGGAGAAAAGGTGTACGTTATAGCAGTAGCCCCACATCTGTGCAGCGGAAGGGGTAGGCAGGACAGCAAAACAGAAGTTCCTGTATGATTGTTTTAGGGCTGCGTTGTACTAAGCAATTTCACAATGAAGTATTTCTCATCCACATTGCCATGAGGAAGATAGAGCATCCCTATAAAATTGAGAGATGAGGCTTGGAGATAAACAGGTTAGTAGAGATGTGTGGCATTAGAAAAATATGTTTAATAATTTAGTGAAACTCCTGTTATTAAAAAATTGGTAAAAATCTATTTGTTTTCTGAGAACAGCATGCAGTGTTGTAACTTGCCAAACTCTTCCCTCCAGTTAGTAAGAAAACTAACTGAAAATGGATCTTTGAGTTGTATAATCCAGTATAAGGTATTGCCATCATGTTGCATAGAAAGTCCTAAATATAAGGTGTTGGTTGTTAAAGAGAGTGATTTCTAGTTTCTCTACCTAGAAGTAGTCTTTAAGCCTTCCATAAAAATAAGTAATTTTCATTAAATGCTATGAGAAAAAATAATGTATGTTATGTAGTTGAGGCCCTACTGTGAAGGGTTTGCATCACACCAATGTGTATCACCAATGTGTATATTGGTGCATCACACCAATGTACAATTTTTATTGTATCTAGAGCAAAGGGATGGAGGTGAGTGGATTGGATCTGTTTCACAGTCTGGAGACAACAAACACTTGGAGGGAAAACTAGGACTTGCTTAGAATAGGAAGGATTTCATGAGATGCCTTTTATCCATTTGTATCTTTGTATGTTCTGAGCTGCTGAAAGAAACAGTCAAATCAGTCCTCTGTGTAATTCTGAATATTCTCTTCCAGTATGCACTGATTATTTTTTTTTGTCTAATCAATAATCTTCAGAAGTTCTACTGCTGTGCTGGCTGCAGATCATACCTTTTTTTCTACATCAGCAGAAACATTTGTGTATTCTGTTCTTAAATTATACCTTTAAATATGGAAACAATCATTATTTTGTCAGTGTGTTTCAGCACTTTCAAACACTGACATAGCAAGGCTAAAGTATAAGTTCTCTGTATGCAGTTATAGCTGCTGTTGTGGTTCGAGCACGAGCTACGTGCAAATACTTGCTTTCCTGTATTTAAATCCAATTTCATCTTTCTTGCAATCTGCAATTTTAAAATTGACTTGTTTTAAAAGTTTCTGCAATGTGTCAACATTCAATCTGCTTTTCATCCGGATCTTGAAACACTGTGGTTTTAAATGTAGTTACACTTAGCAGCCAGCAATACTCCTTGTAGTATGTGTATATGACATGTGGAAAGAATACATATCAATTAATTTTTACACTCTGTCCAGAAGGTCTTCCTTACATTGCCTTGTGACTTGTCTCTGCTTAGGCAATGGGGTTATTTGGCTGTTCTTGTTTTGTTTTGTGTGCTGCCATTGGGGTGGATTTTCAAAGTCTTGGATTCCTGTCATGATATCTACAGAATGTGGATGGTGAGCACCTCATGAAAATACAGTCGCATTTGGGCCCATAATATGTGGGTCACCAAGGTTACTAGTCAAGCTTGGAAAATTTACACTGGTCTTTAATTGTATCTGGGATGTTATAGGATTATTATACCTCTTATCTTTGTTTTGCATTTTTACTGAATGGGAAGTCAGTGGCCAGCGGGAAGAGGAAGAATGGTGTAATCAGGGGCAAAAGGGACGGTCCGAACAGAGAGGAAGACCTTGAACAATGTAGCAAGGCACTGGAAAGGTTGAGAGCCTGTGACGAGTGGGCAGGACCCCAGCCGGACAATTGGCTTTGTACAGCATTGAAGGATGGTAGGAAATTAGTCATCGTGACTCACTGTGAGAGAGTTGTACTCTGACGTTGTTAACGGGGCTCAGAAGCATTTGTATTAGGGGAGCCATGAGGAATCATGTCTGTAAGGTGTGAGGAGAGGGGTGCCCCTCTTCCAGAAGGGCTGGCAAACCAAGGCAGCTTGTAGACCAAAAGGGAGGGCATTAGGAAACAATGGGGCCGTGATACTGCACCTGAGAGGAGCAGCTGCCGGCGCATCAGCAGCCTGTTTAACTTTTGTCCTTAGGTTTTGTCAACTGGTTTCAAGGAAGATGTAGAAGAAAGGCACGGTAGATGGAGGATGTTTACTGGGAGCTCTTCCTAAGGGCTGGGAGCTGCAGGGCAGAAAGGCAATTCCCTGGGTGGTTGGACAGATGCTGGCTGGCACCAATATGTGACTGGGAGCGAGAGCGGGCATGCTGGTAATGAAGACAAGAGGAAGGGTGAGGTTATTGAAAATGGTGACAAGGGGTCTGTGAGTGCCCAAGGAAGAAGGGAGCAAATGAAGGAATGGAGAGGTGATGTGGGCAAAGGGCACTAGTGTCAGGAACCTGAGCTGGTAGAGGCCAGGCTTGAATACACTCGTCTGACTGGGAAAGAGGTTGCTGCACTAACCTTGATGTTAAATAATGAGGCTCTGAATGGAGCATTTGCTGCCTGGGTGTATAAGGAAGCTGTACCTAGGAGATGCTGTAATGCAAGAAACTGTACGCTTAAGATGTACCCTGGTTGAAAAGACCTTGAGCTTGTGACAAGGGGCATATATGATGCTGGTTTCCACACTGGTCAAAAAAGGAAAAGGGAAAGTACTTGTGAGTAGCCTTGTTTTGGCTGGCTAGCTGCTGACATGGATGTCAGCGAGAGATGAGCCAAGAATGTCTTGGAATGATTTCACACGAAGTCACTGAATGGAGCTGTCGGGATCTGCAATGCCAACATTTTAAAATCTTAAAAAGAGATGGGGGAGGGAGAAGACCCCCCTGAAAGATGGAAAAGAAGAAAGTACTGAAGAAGCTGACAATAGCCGCTGTAGGATTAGTCTGCCCTGCTAATGCTCCTACTATCATCTAGGCCAAATTTTTGTTGCTGAGAAGCAAGTAGTCTAGCAGATCTTCTTTTTCCCTTTAGAAACGCAGGTCACTTTTATGGACAAAGTTAAATGGAACTACTCAGATGGTAACAATTCAACACGTGCTTAGAGTTTTGGAAGATCAATGTTTTGGAAAACAGGAGCTCAGAGGGGAGCAGCTGTGGCAGAGTAGCGCTGGGCTGGAGATCTGCACTCCAGGTAAAGCAGCATGAGACTGGCCATAAATAAGTCTGTAACGGACCTTTGGTGTTCAGCTTGCTTGTTTCATCTGGTTATTTATATTTACAGCAGAGCACCTTCAGTATTCCCTGGGCACCACTAGGCATCTTTCTTACGAAACTTTTCACTGAAAATGGAAGAATTGTGCCCAGAGTGCACTGGTTTTGTGAACCCTTTGCAGACCACTTGTACTGTCTCATGGACTGCACTTTGCAGACCATGGCTGTACTCATTTGCTGCAGCACAGAGATGAGTCTCCGGCCTGGGGTAGAAGTTGGCTCTGACATGGAAGTAGATTGTTAAATGTGACATCCAGAGCATAATAAGTGCTGAAAGAAAAAGCTGCCTAGCAACCGTGTGGGCACAGGGGGAATAATCCTTACTGGTGCAAAACTTGCTCATGGTTGACGGAGCTTCTGCAAGGCAAGGCGATTTTTCGTTCCCCAATTAACCTAATACTTTGCTAGATTTTTTTTTCTTTTAATTGATCATTAAAATAGAGTAGATCACGGTCCAGATAATGTGATTTGAGAGAAAAAAACAAAACGAGACCTCAGTGCAGAATTTGTTAGGCTTGCCGTGCAACTGAAGAATTCAGCTGGCGCTTGTCCGTGTTAGAGAATGGCAGGGTTTGGCAGGTGCCGAGGAATTTCCTGAGTTATGAAAAGAGACCACTGGGCACACGAGTGATCGCAGATAAGGCAGATCTTAGAAAATGATTGACAGTGGAATTCTTTCCTGGTAAATTGGTTGCTTGATGTGGAAACCACCTAGGTTTCTGACAGCCCAAGTACAGCAAGAAGGCCGAAAAAGGGAGAAGAGAAACATGTAGAAAGGATGTGATGAGAAAGTGTTTTATTGAGACTTTGAAGTTATTTTGGTAATAAGCTTAAATCAGTTATGCTTTTAGAATATTTTTATTAGCTGAATATTTTTTTAGTTATAGTATTACCAACTACAGTCTGGTTGGAAAACTGAGATCATCTTTATCTCTCAAATTCAAGAATCCCTCAGTCTTCTATAAATAACAGCAGAAGCCTTAAATAGAAGGGGAACCACGCATGATAGTACTTTTTCCCCCCCATATGTAAATCACATGGACTCGAATACTTGATTTGATGTGGTGGTTAAAAATAAGGGTGGATTGAAGGGAAATAGACTGTTGATGGAGGGTAGCGTGAAATGTGATAACTCCTAAATACTATTTTGCTACTTTGGGAAATACAGCTTTTGTTGTAATATGGCTGATGCTATTGTTTTTCTGTTTTTAAACTTTTGCCTCTGGTTAGCTCCAGTGGCTTAATGTTAGCATACGACAATGCAAATATGTATTTCTTGTGGAAAGCTGTACTTTCCTAAAAGAAAGTGTAACTTTGAAGGCGTGTAGAGAGGAATTATCCTCTGAACTGAACTTGCATCTTGGGCTGTCTTTGTAGGATTTTATGCTCACTAGCACTTACACTCTACATGTCTCCTTATCACACGTACCCCAGACATTTTAAGTGTATGACATAGGTTTGATTTCCTAGGCTTTGACGACTTCAGACTTTCACTTCTTGTTTTGCAGCTACCCCATCTCAACCGCTTTATGTCTGCTCACCTAAACAGAGCTGCTTATACATTTTCTACACCTTTTTTTACTGCTTTCTTTTTGCATCATTTGGGTCTCTTTTTTAAATTTTATGCTGCACAGTGAAAAAGTAAAACATATGCCAAAACTCAGTTGCAGTCTGTCCCGTCTAGTTGTTGATTTAAAAAAAAAAATACCACAAGCAGCATGCCTTTTCAAAAGATGCAATCTGTTTTACTTCTGCCTAATTTTATTTTACCTGTATTTTTTGCCTTTCGTTCTTCGTTACGTTTTTTCAATGCAGACTGTTCCTGGGCATGTGAAGTTAAACCCTTAACCCAGTTCCTGTAGCCGTTACACGGTCTTCAGAGGCTTAGTTCTGCATCATGCCAAGGGGAGAGGGCTCCTGAGTGACAGCGCGTTTAAGTTCCAGTGGGCAGCATGTTACAGGACTGACCTGACTGAAGACAGTGTGAACAACAAAAGGGATGGTGCTTTGCCTTTCTTAGGAAAGCGCTGGCGGCACAGGAGTGACTGCTACCCAGGCTCTGCCTTCGTGTTGTTGGTACCGAGGCATTCGTTTGTGCATGCAAAACTCAGCCTAAGTTGAAGAAGTTGAGATGCGTTGGCTACCAGTTAGTTTTCAATAATTCAGTACTTCCTTAACACTAATCAAGCGTATAGCCTCTTCTTGAAGGTCATTTCTCAAGAACAGACATGAGTGCTGATGGGTGTTAAGCTCTTGACATAATTCATGCAAATACCTTTTTAAAATAAAAATTTGAGAAGCAAACCCTTCCCCTTTCTGTAACATTACTTTTCCTTTGCTAACTGAAACATGGGGTGAATGTTGAGAAGAACCCAAAAGCAAGCAGATGAGAGAAATCCATTGTTAATACTTTGAGTGGTCATTTCTTTGTAAAGTAAAGGTACATATTGAGTTGTTTTCTTCGTTACTTGTTTTCACTAGATAGTAAATATAATTTCAAAGGCTAGGTGTTTGTGGTTGTTTTCCATAGCTATCTAATTTCACTCTGTAAATATTACTTTGGTGTTTCTGCATGCCTATCCTGGTTTTCAAATGTGTATGTGTACAAAAGGTAGCTTCTGTAGCTGTGTTTGCACTTCTGTGGGAATGGACCTATCTGTGATTGCATTGCTTCTGTAAACGTGCAACTGGCTGAAGCTGTCGAGTCCTTGGAGTCAACTTTTTTAGTTATGCTTTGTTTTTTGACAAAAATCCACAGGGCATAACTTGTGCTGACATGAAAGTGTCACTTTGGGCATGGTTTTGCAAATCTGGAGATAACTCTGGAAAGAACACAGCATGGTTAAGGCCAACAGCAGTGTCACTGATTTCTCTTCTGTCCTTAGGTCCTTTCTCACAACTTATGCACAGTGTTAAATGTTCCCCACGATCCAGTGGCCTTGGAAGAGCACTTTAGGGACGATGATGAAGGACCAGTTTCCAATCAGGGTTACATGCCTTATCTAAACAAATTCATCTTGGAAAAGGTAAGTTTTGAATTCCTGTGTTCTGTTTTTCCCTTTACCAGGTTTTGTATTAGTGAGTCTTTACAGTAGACTTCTGCTTGCAGGAAGCATGCTGGTGTGAAGACACTCTGGTTGTGAGTGTGCTTGTGTGGGGTCGTGATGGGGCGGGTACTCTGGAGAGCCTGTGCCTTAAAAAGGAAGGATGAACTGTTCTCTACTTCTTTTTTCTCTCCTTGGTTTCTGTTTCCTGTTACATCTGGTCCTTGTCTAAGCTGTGTTGATGCAGAACCATGTTCATATTAATAAAGCACCTCAGCTTGAATTTATTTGGAAGTGTCTTGTAGCTATAGATTGTCCCACTTTATACTATGGCTATAACAGAATATTATCACAAACTCCTTTGCAAACAGGAAGGGCAAAAATATCTTTAATGTGTATTCACAAAGTATTTTAATAAATAGATCCCTTCAAATAGTTACAGTGGGTGACATTAGGGAGTATTGTTAAGTTTCATCTTGTAAGTTCTTTCCTGTCGTGTCTGAGCACTCCTCAGTCTTCTGTTCTGCCTTGTTTTGGGGGAAGCTCTGGAAAGCCAGCAGGGTTTCTCCTACTCTCCTCTCCATCTTCTTCTAAGATAGGTAGTCACTGGGTCGGAGCTGGGCTCTGGGAGCTGTGCGTTTGAGATTTACATTGAAATTTTTGAAAGTAAGAAAACTATCTTCTTGCTTTTTTGCTGACCACTTCTGTTGAGAGACTGGTCTAGACGGTAAAAAACAGCCCATGTGATAGTGCAAACATATCAGCTTCAATACCACTGATTTCTCATACACTTGGGGGCCGAGCCCAGAAACCCTCAAACTTTGATGTTGTGGCTGGAGAGATACATAGATTTTTGCTTTCTTTTATAATGTTAAGAAGTCCAGGAATGACATGCTGCTGAAAAGTCCAATGCAGCAATTGCCAATTATGCAAACTCCTTAGCCCAGTCTGCTATTTTTTCTGCTTCTTTAATCTACATTTAATACTGTTGGAAAACGTGATATATATAATGCAGTCTGGTAGCTTGGAAGCAGGAGTAGCTTCATATATCTAGCTGAGACTTATCAGCTCCTTTGCTTCTCTAGTCTGTGTTTCTCATACCCAGGAACAGAGTCTTGTTTTATGTGTGGGAGTTGTTGGCCATTGATACACGTACCCACTTAATGTCTTTTTTTGATGTTGGAGAATCTAGCTTTGTCCCTAAGAAGACCGTGATCTCATTTCCACTTTGTGTTGGCTGTTGGAGCTCCTGTAGGATTCAATGGAGACCAAGGAGTTTTTATACAAATTTTGGGGAAAAAGAAAAGGCCTTACTTTATTTTGACCGAAGGATTACAGTAGTAGAATGTGAATCACAGTGGTTTTTGTTAATACCATTTGTTAGGCAGTAGCAAGCCATTAAGTGAAAAAAAAAGATAAAGATGGAAGGCTTTTTCAAATATAAACATGCTTTATTGTTAAGGGGTGTTTATAGGAAGAATAGTTACGGAAGTGAGGAGCAATTGCATTTAAATAATACTCTAATTTGAAAATTAAAGACCTGGCTACATAAGCAAGTTGGTGTGAATTTACAGGGTTTAGCTCTCTGGGGCACCTTCTTACCCCATGGTAAAAATAAAGGACAAGTTACTTTGTTTTCTCATGAAAGCATGACTGCATGTAGTTTCTTGTGTTGTTTTATTCATACACTGATCTGGCTTCCGATAATTGCTCAATATGCCCATACCATTAGTTCGTCTTAAAAGATGAAAGTGTTAAGGAACAGGATTAAATTTTAATCCTGACTGAATGCTTGTACACCGTTTAGATATGTAGTATTAAAAATCAGTTAAATTCTTTAGATAGAAGGCTATCTTTGTGGACTGGAAAAATCTTGATTGTGACATCTCATCTTTTAGAGATGACTTTACATCAGTGCCAAAAGACAACATGCAGTGGGATGAAGTCACTGGTTCATACCATGTCTCCTTTGTTTAAAACAAACAAGCAAAAAAAGCAAACAGGAAACCCCTTCTTTTTTCATTCTTCCAAGGCATAATCTGTTCTTCTAGATGGGGTGATTGTAGAACAAATGCTATTAATTTATGTTAGTCAGCAAAGGTACTAAAGAAAGACTGGTGCTTTATACCCCCAAATACAGAGGAAATTCTCTCAATTTCCAGTCAAACATCTTCTGGTGAATTAATTGATTTGAGCAAGAGCAACCTGCTCAAGAGAGGTTTTTTTATCTCAAGATATTTTGCTTTAAAACATTTGAAGAATGAATCCTTAGATTTCTTTAAAACAGATACGTAACTGTGACTTATAATTTTATTGAGAGGACTTTGTAACCTTTTGAAATAACTTCTGTTGTACTTTTAAATGCAGTTGTAGCGTTTCATATTTTTTAGTGCTGGCTTACCCTGTGTTACCCTGCAATAAAGCCTCTTTATATAGAACCAAGGAGTCATCAAGAAAGGCACAAGTTGGTAGTTTAATGAGGTAAATTGGTTGCAACTAATTTCCTTTATCCAAATAGGGAATTTGAATAAATAGTTTGAAGAATTAGTATTGCCTTACTGATGATTTCTAGTATCGCGCTGCTTCTTACTTAGCAGACAGATGTATCTAGGATTTTCCTTCATCTGAAACAAAATGTGTTCTTATTCTGTAAGTGTCCCTTTCAGGAGGAAGCTGTCCCTTGCCAGTATAATGTCTTCATAATTTGTTTTACTTGGTTTCATAACTGTATTTTAGCATGTTCCATTATTTACAATGTATGTCTTAATACCAATTGAAAATGTTTCCTTTTCTATTATGGTGATGGTGGTATTTTACAACACGCCTTATTTACAGCAGAGAAGAGTCATAGTGGGGTGAGACAAAGAAGGACATAGTTCTAAACCTCAGGTTATCTCATCTTCCAGACAGCGAGTGAATGCTATTTGCGCTGCTAGTGCTTGTTATATTTTTGGAACTGATCTGATCACTCATGCTTAAGCCAAATATTTTCTGTATTTCCTTATGTTTTAGAGTTACTTGGTAGAATATCGATCATAGTAAATTATACTTTGCATATTAGTAGGAATTAAAGATCTAGAAAATTGTATGGGTTTTGCTGCATTTTTCTTTTGATTAATTTGTGAAACTTCTTAGAAAGGGAAAGTAGGTGTCTTACATATCATGTTTTTATTTCTATGAGTTTAAGCAGTTTAAGGTTGGAGGGGTCAGTTCATTTGCATGTTTCGTCATTTGGACAGATGCACAAATAAAAGTGATAGTTGCTGTAGAGTTAATGGTGTGGAGCACTGTAGAAGTTTCCAAATGAAACGGTGACTTCAAATAATTTGAACAAATTATGAAGTACAGTTAAAAACAGACACTAGTGCACAGGAAAAATCTCTTGTACAAGGATTTGTTCATTAATTAAGCAACAGAATTGTGTGATATTCACACAGGTTGCAAGCAGGATGAGCATTCTGGCCAAACACAACTGAAATTCTGGTTTCTCAGTAGAGTGTCATAAATTTCTTATTTTAGTTTCACATCAAGATGATTTCAGTGTAGGATTCATAGTAGAGTCTCACTGTAATTAAAGATGTTTTGGGGAATCCTCTTTAAAATCCAGGATAGTTTTTGACCCAATCTGTTTTTATAAATATGTGTTTTGTTCATGTCATGAAAAAGCAATGTGTGTATTTGTTTATGACTTTTTTTTGACATCAGTACCTCCTGTTTGAAAAGTTTCTACTTTCACAGTTTCTTAAGTAGGTTAGAAGTACTTTTGCAGGTAAATTCAAGTATAACTTTAGAAACTGTCTGAATGTTTTTATTTTTGAAATGATGCTTAGAAATGATCTCTCATAAATCCAGAGAGATTGTTCATTCAGAGTAATATTATGTAGCCACCCACAGTGGAGTGTGGCCAGTCAAGGAAGCCAAAGTAGCACAGCCAAGACTTTTGTAGTATGGAGTTCGCTCTAAAGCAATTCGGGTTTAGTTGCGGGATTTTCACCTTTCTTCCTCTCCCATCCCAAGCAAATGTACTTGTAGAATGTAGGTACCAGGAATAGTTGGCATTGCTACATGAAATTGCTGAGGAAAATTTTTATTCTTTATTACAGAGAACTATTTAGTTCCATCTCCAACTCCCAATATCCCCAGAACAACAATTTTGTGATTATATCCTTTATTTAACAGACAACCTGATCATTTAGAAAAAAACCCACAGATGCAAATCAGAGTTATTTTGGAGAGCCAGGACTTGTGCATTCATCTGATTATTGCTCCTGAATAATTCCTAAGCAGTGTCTCTGCTCCAGATGCCACATGGACCCCGTGAAGTCCATTTCAGAATCAAGTCTAGATTCTGAAAAAAGGTCTTATATGTCTAAAGTGGAACCTCTGGCACAGTGTGACCTAGTCCCCTGTGGCAAAATGGTCCTGAAACCTCCTGCTTGGCTGCTGCCTAGTCATGGTGGCAGTAACGTGCTGTAGGTGACTTGGGTTTTAACATGAGTTTTTGAGGCACACACGATCCAGCTTTGCTATGTGAGCAGAAACCATGCACTTGCCTTTACCCCAACCAGGGCCTATGCCTTTCTCCACCTGTCTCCCTGTGGTCATTGATTGCTGCTGTGCTTTAAAACATGAGCTGCTCGTAGAGCAACCCACCTTATTTATAGTGCTTAGAGCACTTGCCAGGTGGTGGCTGTAGGAAAGGAGATTCCCACCCTGTCAGCATCTTCCTCAGGATTAGCATAACCACGAGGACATTTCCAAGGTGGAGCTGCTCATCATCTGTGTGGGTGAAGCTGTTTTAGAAAAGAAGTCAAGCTTCATTGGGCAGGGTGGGGTGGACAGACAGGAAAAAGCACAGGCAAAAGTAACCAAGGGATGAGGTGCTGGCAAATTGAAGGAAGGAGAAGGAAACCTGGCTTCTAGCCCTTCTTCCAAAGTGTTGTTTGCTTAGCTGGTGTTTCAAGACCCATGCTTCTTGTGCGAACAACCAGGATGCTGAGCTTGTGGCTATAGCAGCTATAGCTCCTACAGCTTCCACCTTCTTCAAAGGACAGCTGTATCCCGTAGCCAGCCTCTTGCATTGTCACTTACATTGGTGGCCTGCTCTGCAAGCATACAAAGTTTATGACTTGCTTTCATAGTCTCACTTTTAGTCTTGGAAACTGTATTGTAAAGTGCTTCTTGGCACAGGGTTGGTTTCCTGTTTACTTCTGGTTTGTTTTTTTTTTCCTCCACCCACATCAGTTCATCCCTTCCTTAGTCTATCTTTGACTTCGCCACTGTGGCTTACCCTCTGCTATATTTGACCACTTACCAGCCTGGATAGGAAATCATACAGTTTGCAATGGTGTCCTTGAGGCATCTCAAATATATCGTTTGGCCTATCATAAGAAAAAGTCACTGAACATTACTGGTGTCGTTACCACAAGAGGTATGAGAACTTGTTTCTTAGACATGCTTTCCGAAATCTCAAGGGACTTCCATTACAGTGTAGAACATGCCTTTATCAGTTCTGTGTTGGCAAAGAAATAGCACTGCTAAACTGTAGGGAGATGAAAAGATTTAATCTCTTAACATAAATGAGGGTTTAAAAAGAAAATAGAGGAAATGAAAGCTTTTGCATATGTAAATAATTCACAGATGGGTACGTACAGTTGCTAGGTATGATAATAAAAACAAGAGGAATTTTTTTTATCAATAGGGTGAAGGTTTGCAAGTCTGAGAAAAAGGAAAGGTTTTAAAGTGGATTAGTGTCCGAGAAGAAACTTATTACATGTTTATGAATATCCTAGAAGAGTTACGTTTGAGTAATATAAAATGGAAAAACGTATTAAAGGTCTTTCCCACTATTGTTCCAGTGTCGCTTTTAGCATATCCACATGCAGTTTTGGCTGTAATGGTTGCCAGATTTGCTATATAAAATCTCAGTAACTCAGTGCAATAGAAGGGCAGTTGGAACTAACACACTTCTGAAGATGGTTTGGAAGCTAAAGCTAATGTGCTTAGAGGAAATGCAGAATGCAGCATAGCCTCCTTCACATGAAGTCAGGGTGTTATTAACTCGACCAGAAATTGGAGGTTGGTTGTAGATTTTGCTGGAAGAAATTCCTTAGTTGACCCCATGCAGGAAGTCAGACTATGCTGCTACAGTGCTCTGTTTGGGCCTTAACATTTCTTGCAAACTAGAATTTTTTCAGTGCTTTTTGTGTGAATTAGCCTGTTGGTTATTCTGTGCCATTCATGCCTATTTTTTTTTTTGTTCAATTTCTTCATTTTAGGTTCAAGGAAACTTTGACAAAGTTGAATTCAACAGGATGTGCTGGACTCTCTGTGCTAAAAAGAATCTATCTAAAAGTCCTTTGCTGATTAGTGATGAAGATGCATTTAAAGTGTGGGTTATTTTTAACTTCTTATCAGAGGACAAATACCCTTTAATCATTGTACCTGAGGAGGTAAGAAACAAAAACTTAAGCTGTTTAACACCAGTTTGCTTAATGTCCCAGCTGAACTATGTTAATGTTTGCTACTCTTTAGAGAGTGAAGATAAAATAATTCTTTAATATAAAACTTTTATTCCCCTCTTTTAATGATGTAAGGCCTCGTGTGCTTTTCTTTGTCTTCCAGAGTGCATACATGGGGATTCCCACAGGATACTTTAGATATTGATGGCTATGTGTGTCTGTCATTTAAACACCCTGGACTAAATGGGACATGCTGCTTGCCACCCAATAAATAGCTTATTTTGCTTTTTGTGACAACTAGCTGGTGCTGGGGAGACTAGCTCCAGTACCAGCACTCGGAGCTGTTGAGGTTCTTGCTTTGCTCATGAGTAGTGTGTGTATGATCTTTAATTACTGCACTTGCTTATGTGTGATTAAAGTTTTGCAGAGTTAGTACATTAGTATGATTCTGAAAAAAAATTCTCCCCTCTGCTCTGTGTTACCGTGACTTGCAAGATGAGTCTTAAGTCTCACGTCACCCTCCTGATGAAAAGGAGAAGTACGAACTTTTCTGATGATGTCTGTTTCTGATCAAAAGCAGCCACCACCTGAACACTCTTGCTTGAAAAGGTTCAAGGAATAATACCAGAGAGATCTCGTTATACTTTAAGTTCATGAACAAGTATGGGCAACACTCAAATAGGTATTTCAACCCTAAAGCAAGATTTCAGTATCTCCCCAATGCTCCCCATGGGGAGGGGCGAGGGAAGAAGCAGAAAGATCAGAACTGTAGGCATAAATAATCTCTTGCAAAACTGTATACAGAAATCCCAGGGGTTTGCGGTTCAGCACTGGAGTACTAACTAATAAATATTTGCAAATTGTTGAACAGTCAGGGATCAAAACAGTCTGATTTACCTGTCACTGCAACATAACTGTTGGACTCCAAGCTGTTGTGCCAAACCATTAAGTACAGATAACTCCCCTATCAAAATAAACTGCTCGGTTTTGCCTTATCACTCACTTTTTAGCAGACTTTCACTCTGTACAATGTTTCTGGTTTTGCCAGACTGGTGATGATAGGGCCCTACCTGCCATGCTATGTTCCCGTGAGAAATGGGACAGTCTTCTTGCTTGCCTTCCTGGTTTTTTTTCTGTCAGTTCTGGGACAGGGATCATGGTTATAAAAGCTAAGACAGCTCCTTTCTTAATGGTGCCAGATTTGGCTTTGGTAGAAGGTCAGAGCCACTAATAAATGTCAAAACTGTGACTCAAATCCACGTCTCTGGTTTGTCATTGTGTTCCCTGCTGCGCAGCCTGGCTTACCTGAGGGTAGATATTTCACATCTCCTTATTTGTTGGCATGGTTAAAAGCTTCAGAGCTGCTAGCTCTGGGGTGTCAGCGTGGCTCACTCGCTCCCCCTCCACCAAGCAAGCCCCTGGATTCGTGCTGCCTTCTGGCAGACGGGCTGCAGAGTCATCTCCAAGCCCAAAAGAGGTTTTCCAGATTTCATAACTGCTGTTGTTTGCTTTCCTTCCTATCCTTAATGTTCAGGGTTAACCTGTATTGCTCTTCTACTTGGATTATTTTTAAAATTCTTAGGGTGGATCTGTGTCTGCATCTCCTTGATTATGGCAAGATTTAAATTGTGCAATACTATTTAAAGAAAGCTTACAGAGCCTGACAAAGAAAGATTGCTCTGTTCTTATCATATACAATGCCTATATTCACACTAACCTTTTGCCTTAGACCACACAGGTAATGTAATCAGCCAGTGGAGGAATGCTGTCTGCTGAATGCACTCCTTTCTGGTTTGCATTGGTCCTCGTCGGCTTCTCTGTGCATCTGGAAAATTCCACATTTACTCATTTACCCTTTTACACAACATTCCAAAAGTAAAGATGCAAAGTCTCAGTTTCGGTCAGTTTTGCTTTTTGTTCTGTGTGACCTTTCATATCTGCCTTTTAAGTTCTTATGTCTCAGTTTTTTAGTGTTAAATCTAAACTCCAGATTTGCAAAGCATTTTTTTGTACAAACTTGCAGTTGTTGTCTTAGCACTGAGAAATTTCTACCTGAATGTAACTCTTTTCAATAGTATTCAAAATTATACTGGTACATAGTAAAGGCATTTTTCTTTCCACTTACTTTTTACGCCTTTCGAGTTCATAAGAAAGCTTGATTATATATTTAGTCTTCACCACTTTATATTGCATCCTGTCATTTAATTACAAAATGGCTTGCACATCATGTATAAAGTGAGGACATTTTTGCAAAGTGAAGAAGAGAGGAGAGGGTGATGGAAGCATCGCTGTTCTGTGATGTTTATGTTTTGGTGAGAGCAATGTAAACCTCTCATGGGTGACCATAGCTTCCCAGCCAGGGAGCAAGCTTTCCTTCCCTCCCTGTCTGTTGCTCTTATCCTTGGCCGAGAACATTGCAACACACGATTTACTGCAGTTTCTGGCTCAGAGTCCTTTGTGTGGGATCCAGCTGTTTCCTCTCCTCCCTCACTTCCACGTCGTAGGCTTTTGGGTTTCGGGGGTTTTGTTTCCCCTTTATAAGTAACTAGTAAACTTGCCTCATAGTTTCAGGTTGGAAGGGTGATCCCTTGAAGATTTTTGCGTCCCATCTTGTGGATGGGAAGCTTATGAGAGAACTTCTTAGGTCTCCAGTGAATGCGCTGATAGAACTTCATGTGGCTATGAGGATGCCTTCTCCTCCTCCTCCTTGGAGGAGCTGCTCTTTGAGACCTTCATGGGAATCTGATTCCCCACCCCGCCCCGAATGAGATAAGTGGTTTCTGCACTCATTTGAACAATTTCATATCTGGAAAACTCTCCTGCTTGGGTGCAGTTTCACCTTATTTGCCCTGCGCTGACTAAGTATTGAGGCTGCTGTCCTTCCTTCTTGCCCATGTTGTGTACTTTTGCACTAGTGCTGTGGTGCTAGGCCTTTCATATTAGACAGCTAATTGTGGTGAAGCTGTTAACCCCATCTGCAAAGTGTTACATGTTGATTCCCTGCCCAGGTGTTGAATGGACAGCAAATTTGGAACAGCTGCAGCTCAACCAGAGAAGGGAAAACAGGCTACTTAGTTAAGGTTTTGGAGACACAGGCTGAGGAAAGCTTTAGAAAGAGCAAAGTGAGGAAAACAGTTACAAAGAAGGAATTTGAAAGCAGTGGAGAGGTGACACAAGGACCAGAAGTTGCTTGTTTAGCAGAGGCCAGACTGAAAGCCAGAGGCAGCATCTGGCCTGTGCTCCTCACCTGCCATAGAAGGAGAGATGGCAGCCTTGCACTTGAGGGAAATAAGGTTAGTAAAATCCAGCATGGGGAAGGGCTTGGGTTGGGGTGTGTAGTTTTGGGTTGTGACTTCAAGCTTGAGAAGATCAGGGAGAAGTCAGGTCACAGAGAGACGGGAGCTAGTGGCTATGCAGGGCACTGGGCTGAGCTGGTAGTGGCCTTGGGCTCCAGTGTAGCTTCTGCTGGCAACTGGTGGGCAGCTGAGAGAAGTTAGGAGAGTTGGAAGGGAACAGAGATCCATGTGCTCATGTCCCAGGGAAATGCGAAATGGTATCAAATCTGAAAGCTTCATCCACTTTCAAGTGAGAAGCTTTGCTATACACAAAGTGAAACACTTCTGTGAACGGGATAAATGTGGTATTTCAAAGAGATACAGATGGACTGGAGAAAAACAATGCTGTATTTTGTTTGCTCTAGTTAAAATTAGTCCTGATGGACAGCTTTCAGAATTAATGCAATTCTTGGCTAACAACAGAACTGCCTCCTGGTGCAGGGGGCAGAGCTTTACCAAGCAGCTACATCACTAATGTGCCCAGAAAGTGGGGCATGGGTGGGAGCTCCTTCCCTTCCCTGCAGCCAGTCTTTTCCACTAGATCATCTGAGATGCAGACATCCAAATGTGTGTTTCCTTAAGCTCTTGCATGCATTGCCTCTTCATGAGAGGGGCAAAATAAAGGGAAGAAAGGTGGAGAGAACTGTAGCCATAGGAGGAGAAATATTTCTAGTCTGTTATGAGCTTCCCTGACAACTCACCTCTTAGCTGTTACAGACTCATTTGTGTGCCTTGGTATTGTTTAACCAGACATTTTCTGCTTTATAAAAAGGGTTCCAAACACTTCCCCTTTCTTATTTCGGGACATGTGACTGCAGCCTTGGGAATGCTTTATCGCCTGAAAGCTGTGGTATGTGGTTAGCTGTGTTTCTGGGCCATCCTTAATGGTGAAACTCGCA
The DNA here is from genome assembly GCF_013368605.1 of Nyctibius grandis. NCBI lineage: Eukaryota > Metazoa > Chordata > Aves > Nyctibiiformes > Nyctibiidae > Nyctibius > Nyctibius grandis. The sequence goes on along the minus strand of NC_090661.1, from coordinate 12,253,499 downwards.
GATATTTACACTGCAAGCTGCACACTCTTTGTGTGTTGTAATCTAGTGTTCAGATAACTCGTTTTAAATAAGCCAAATGTATTTGGTGTCTTTGCTGTTCAAGCCTGTCTTCTTGAGGGAAGAAGATTTGTACAGCCATTTGTCACTTGTCCTCTAGCCTTCAACTAACATGCAGCATATCTAATCCTCCTAGTTAGGACAAAGAGGGTCTAAACCTTGTATGGCTTTCTGTGCCTTTGAAGATGAGGTGATGTTTTTTAGACTGAGGAGGTGAAAGGCTGAAGCTGTCCAGTGGTGACTCTTCTGGAGGCATTTCTTGCAGAAAAAGGTTTTTTGTGACCACGTTTGCTTCCTTGTTCTGCATTCTAGTATCAGAAACTGATACAATGAATGAAATACTGGGAATTGAACCTTGGCCGTTCAGAAATATAATCAAAACTGATACAACTAGAATGAAAGCTGCTTGTGTTGGTTTTTAATTGACCCATGACGTCTACAAGTTGATGGTTAGAAAGATGTTTAGTCACTTACGACTTGCGTCAGTTCTTCCCATTTCGCTACTCTTTTCCTTGATTGCTGCAAAAAAAAAGACAGTTTTCAGCTTATGCCGTAGGTTGCTCTTAGGATTTACATGTTTACGAGTTACACTGTTTTTTGAGTTGACCTTTATTATATTACTTAATGGTAATTTAATTTAATTTAAAAAAAAAAGAAGATAATGGCTTACACTGCATAATGAACATAGTTTTTGCAAAGTCTATTAATCCAGAGTAGTTATTGTCCCTGAAGTTTAATAAATTCTAGTATGGGGATTTTTTTGTTGGTGGAAAGGAAGAAACAAATATTTGACTTAAAAGTAAGTGATGTTCTGATGGGATGAAAAAAAGGAATTGATGATGACTGTGAAAGGGGATATAATTGCTTTCATGTCTCTTGTGCAGTAACATGTGCTTCCACAGAATTTTGTGCAACGTGAATAGACTTTTTACATCTGCTCTGTTAATATCACAAGCCTTATTTGAATAGCATGAACCAGAATAGCCTTGTCTGCTGTGCTCTGCTGGGCATGAAAGCCTCCTTGACATTATTTTTCATTTTTCATCTTCTAAGAGACCCACTTGTATATCAGAAAAATATGTGAAACATCTATGATACTTCATTCCCCATGGAGGATAGTGCCAGGAATACCTGGAAAAGCAAAGCAAACAGGTATTGAAACATGGGAAAAGAAAGTGCCCTCTGAAAGAAGGCACCAAACAGGCCGCATAGCTCATGTTAAAGAGCCTCTGTTCTTTATATTATTTTTGCTTTCTCTTGCAAAATTCTGGCTGAAAAGTTTCTGTTGATTTGAGATGGCAGCTGTTTTTCATACTGTGGAGCCAGTTGGTCCGTACTGGTGTATGTAGCATTAGCAGCCCCCTTGTGTTTTTACGTTCATGTCTGAAAGTGAGTAAGATCCAGTTGGAATAGCAGCAAACATCGCTTCATGTTTGCTTTTTGGCGCTCTACTTTTTAACCACAAGAGTAGGTTATGTTTGAGCCAGTAGACTTAATGTGTCAGTTATTTGCTGAGTTGACATATCGCTTTGTGGAGAAGGGGAAATGTCATTTGCTCTCAGAGGTTCCTCATTTGAGCACATAATGAATGGTCTCTTCTTTGCTTCCACGCTTACCAGCACTGTTCCATATTTATACCCTACCCCAACACCCACTGTTGCTATTGAGCAGATACGTTAGATAAAATTTTTCTGGGGATTTTGGTTAGCCGTGTACTTATCTGAATGCAAGATAAAGCTTGATTTTTATTTTTTTAATTTTAGAAATTAAAATGTAATATGCACAGGTTCTTTTTCAGTTAAGAAAAGTTAATGTATTTTAAAATAATGAGATATTTTAGGTACTTTAATGGGATTTGTGGTCATATTAGTGACTTGTAGATGGGGGTTAGCAGACTTAAATGTTTAAATCTGTTCTGATAATCAAAATAAGGTAAAATATGAAGAAATTATATTAAAGGAAAGGTTATGTTGACTTATTTTTAGTGCATTACATGATAATGTGTACTAGCCAAGAGTTTTGCATTGCTTCTTTTCCGGACCTTTAGTTTGATACACGTTGTTCATATGGCTTGAGCAAAAAAGTGAAAAAAATCTGTTGGGGTGTGTTTCTTTTTTGTGTGTCCCTTTGTCTGCAAGGGGGTCCTAGTACCTTGAGATAGTTAACCAAAGGAATTTGAGAGCTGCATGCCTCAAGCAGTGCAATTTCCAAGTGAAATCTTGGAACAATACATTTTAAAGTTCATTAAGTTTTAATGATTTTTTTTTTTAACTACTGTCTAGCATTTTGGCAGGTATATTATCTACCTAATTAAGCCTCAGTTATTTTAGCTTTCCTTTCAGCTGAAGTACAGGATTGTCGTTCAGAACTGGAGCTGCTCAGAGGGACTGAGCTGAGTGGCAGCATGTGTTTTGAACATGGGGGAAAAAGTTACTCCTGCATTGATGCCAGAGCTCATTTGAGCTCATCAAATCCAGGTTTTAGGAGGTTAGTTTTGAAGCAAGTTTGCAGTGCTGCTGTTCTTGCATGCTGTGAAGGGCTTTTTTGGGTGTTGTTTTGGTTTTTTTTCTATAAAACTTGCCTGGAGTAGGAAGTAAGCTGCTTCCTGCCTTTAACAGGCTGCTGAGGATTTATGGTAGTTGATGCTTGAAAGCCTTGGATTAATTTTTTGACTTAAGGATTTTGGAGAGTGAAAGCCTATTTTAAAGACTTTTAAAGGAATTAGTTACTGAATTTTACAGAAATCTAGTAAAAGTGATGTGTTGGTTGCTTGGGAGAGCATGCTAGAATTTCCTTGCTGTCATGTGACTATATTTACTTCAGTGATTCAGAGCCGTGCATGGAACCATGGCAAAGCAGAGTTTTATGACTTGTTCTGGTGAACAGTCTGAGCATGAGCAGGGGTGAACGTGGCACAGCCGAGCCCAGGCACTGCAGCAGCAGGACGCCCGTGCCACCCTCCGCGGCCTGCTGCACACTGCCTGCGCAGAGCGGGTGAAGCGGACGTGTGCGTATGCCCTCCCCTGGGAGAGCTTTCCTCAAACGGCAGATGGGCACAGCACAGAGCTGAAAGTCATCTTTGCTGATTACCATAAACCTTGTACCCTGTGATAGTTGCATGTGTCTACAATTTGAATGCCACTTCTGTAGAGGCCTCTGTTCAAATCGCATATTTGCTAGTAAGAATTGCATGAGAAGCTAAAAATACTTAAATGCCTTAGTCAGTGAAGCTCAAATGAAAAGCAATGCTCTCTACAACTTCTGTACTCACCCTGGAGGCGTATTTTCTGCATGGTTAGCCTGTCTTCTCTTAACACACTGTTTACGAGGAAGATACGACAGCCACATCTGGGAGGGATATGTGCTACCCACTCATTCAACGGAGCGGGAACTTTCCTCTAGACCATGCAGTGGCTGTCAGTAGCTTCTCCACTTTGCTGTAGCATTAGTCACAGAATCACAGAATGGTTAGAGTTGGAAGGGACCTCTGGAGATCATGTAGTCCAACCCCCTGCCAAAGCAGGTTCCCCTAGAGCACGTTGCACAGGGTCGTGTCCAGGCAGGTTCTGAATAGCTCCAGAGAAGGAGACTCCACAACCTCCCTGGGCAGCCTGTTCCAGTGCTCTGTCACCCTCAAAGTAAAGAAGTTTTTCCTCGTATTGAGATGGAACTTCCCATGTTTCAGCTTGTGCTCATTGCCCCTTGTTCTGTCACTGGGTACCACTGAGAAGAGTCTGGCTCCATCTTCTTGACACCCACCCCTAAGGTATTAGTCCATGTGCTACTAGAGTAGAGGCTCTGAGACTAAGAACAGTTACTGAGCTGAAATAGTAAGCAAAGCCCACCGATCTGGAGGGTGAATTGGGTAATTTACTGCTTTGCCAGATGCATGTGTTCTGGTACACACTTATGTGCTTCTTTATCATAGATGGGAGGGAAAGGAAGGGATTTGCCTGTACTAGTTGCAAGAAAGAGAAGCAGCAGCCACAAAATTAGCATGCATGCTGCATCAAAACCTTGAGGCCTGGGAGTTCTTGTGGTGAAATGTGTGGGGAGCAACATTACACTATTTCTTTGTACTCCCAAATCTCTTACGTAGAGACAGGCGGGTGCTCAAAAGCCTATTAGACCAGCTGAAAGGTGACTCTGAGCTGTAGCTGAGAAGTTAATTTATTCTGTGGTGAAACATCCTCTGGCTGTCTCAGCTGGGGTTTTTCTTACCTGTAGGAGAAATTGCATTGTGCTTTCAAGCAGTGCTGAGGAACAGAGGCGAACCAGCACCAGTGATTAGAACAATGAAGTCCTGGAAAGCATTTGTTTCCACTGCTTTTTAATGAGGCATGTTTGTGCTGTACACCTTAGTCATTTTTGATAATGGGATTCAGACTCGTGAGTCAGTGTTTCCAAACCCACACCTAAAAATAGGTAAACTGAAAATGGAGCAGACGGTCCTGAAGGACTAACCTTCAGAAAAGCAGCACTTGAGGAAATTTGTGTTATTTCCACGTGCACAGAGAGAACCTGAAAGGGTCGTGTTGCTTTCCCTCCCCACCTCCGCTGGGCAGCCAGCAGTTGCTACCCTGTCGCATCCCTCCTGCCTGTAGAGAAGCCGGGCAGCCAGGAGGAGCCCTCCTGCAGCTTTGTGGACGAACCTACCAGGAACTGGTTCTGTGCTGGCCGTGTGGTGGATGGAGACAAAGGCCAGCCCTTGGGGGAGCTGGTGCTGCCCTGTCCCTGCGGTGGGCTGGTGCAGGAGGGTGGTCCGGTGTGAGGTTACTGAGCACCCTCTCCCCAGACTTCCTCCTTAGGGAGGGTGCAGGCAGCTTTACTGTCTGCTTTGGCTGGTTGCTGAAGGCAGTTGGGTTCCCTGCAAAGCTGGCGAGGAAACACAGTGAGCCATAACCCAAGGTAGCAGAAGGCCACATTAGCTTGGTCTGGGTTAAATGCTGTACTTGATATCCTGTGACTTCAGTCATGGAAACTTAGAAGTGTGGCTTTTACTTGTCTGTGTAGAGGTCTTTGTAGGAAAGCTCTCACCAATTCTTTTGTTTAAAGAGCTGTTTAAAGCATTTTACAGCTCAAAGCTGTAGATGGGCTTAGTTTTAAATACTACCTTGTTTAAAGAGTGAACAGTGATGAGTTTAAAAACAACATAAAAACCAGACAGAAGAAGAAACGCAGCCCTTTTTCCCTCTTTTTCGTTCTTGTGTTTATTTTGACTAGTGTTATTAGTGTTATTACCCTGTGTATGGTAATGCTTACAGAATGATGAAAGATTAAAGGAAAAGGAGAGTTTATTTTGGAAACAATAAAAGTGGAAGTGAAAAATTTGTTCTATAACTTCTCTTGATACATCTGCCAAGATTGTGTCCAGTGATGGAGTGCTTGAGAGCTGGAGCAGATGGGTCAGGTGAAGACTAAGATATGTGATCGTACCTTGATAGTTTTTCATTTCACTTCTTGTCCAAACTGCCATCTTTTCTTATTTTTTTCTAATCTGTTTGCTTTTTATCTTACAAGAATACTTTTTGAAACATCTTGCTTTCTCACACTTCAGTCATCACGGTTTGGAAGCTGTTGCAGGGAAGGTCCCGTGTGTTCTGTAGGAATCTGAAATATTAAAAGAGGCTGTCAGACTCAATTCTTTCTTTCTTTACTATGAAGAGAGTAGCTGCGGGATGGGCTTGGCAGTCAAAAGTTCAGCTGAGACAGGAGCCTAAAATATTTGCTAATTAAACCACCTGCCTTTGGGGGCCTACATGTGAAAGTAGGAATCTGTTTGTAGTGATAGTCTCTAGAGAAGCTTAGTTTATAGATCTGAAACGCTTGGTTTCAATGCCTGCTGAAAATGATTAATTTCTGTTTGTATTTCTGTACAGATTGAATATTTACTTAAAAAACTCACTGAAGCAATGGGAGCAGGCTGGCAGCAAGAGCAGTTTGACCATTATAAGATCACTCTCAATGCCAGTCGAGAAGGTCTTTCTGCGTGGGAGCTCATTGATCTCATCGGAAGTGGGCAGTTTAGTAAAGGGATGGACCGACAGACGGTGTCCATGGCAATCAATGAAGTCTTTAATGAGCTCATATTAGATGTACTCAAACAGGTAAGAACCACGGAGAAGTAATGTTTTAAAGTAGAACAATTTGCTGCATAATTAGAAAATGTTCAACTTGGACTGAAATTTCTTTACCTGATGGATAATGAGCAAGGGGAAATTAGGTAAATTACTTATAAGGGTTCTTTAATATGAGCTTATTTTTATAAAAGAGAAATTGTGCCGCTGTTTGGGTTGTTGTAATTGTTGAAGCATTATGAATGAATTGCTTGTCGGTAGAGTTTGTTTTTAGAAAGTAAAAGTAGTGTGCTCTGACTTGAAATACAGCCTTTTTTATACCAGTATCAACTGCTTGTTAGCTGACAGAATAGCTGCAACATGCTGTCAGTTCTTAAACTGGTGACAGCTCTTCAGTCTTTGAAAATACTTTTTCTAGTTGCAGTTATGTTGTAGCAAATATAAGTTGTGCTGATGATAACCTCCATATTCTGACAAGGAGGTCTGGTCAAAGGTATTGGTCCATCTGAAAGGTCTGCTTCTAAGTTGCCCCCACTTCAACAGGGCAAAATGGTGTAGAAGAGCTCCAGAGCTCTCTCCCTTCTTCTGCTTAGCAGGCTATGTGACTGACAACTTGTTTACCTGTACTCAAACACCAGAAGTCATGCTGGCCTTTATAGTCTTAGCAAACTTCTGTCAGTTTCTTCAGATTTCCAGTGGCTGCTTTATCAGTTTAGGAATGGCTTTTAAAACTGCATTTCTTTCATGTGAAGTATAAATATCACAGGGAGGGGGTCACAGCAGAGCTTACCTAGAGAGCTCTTTAAAATTGACTTTTACCTGACAGAGAATTTTTTTCATCTTTGATTTCTTGGCTTCTTGGTGAGGAGAGAAACAAAGGCTTTCTTGGCAGGCTTTCCTAAGCTGTTCTGAAGAAACCATCAGAAGGTCTTAGCACAGGAAATTCTTTCAGAATATCCACAGAACAATGCAGAAGTCTATTTTTGTTAACTGCTGGTTGCATGTTGGAGGTGAGGGCTGGGGACACATGCGCGCACACACACACATGGTCAGATGAGGGCAAAATGAAGTCATTCTGCTGTTTAATATCATGAAAATAAAATAACTGGTGTCAGGTCAGTCCTTCCGCTTGAAACTGTGAGGAAATCAGATTTCTTTTCAGTTTTGATACTGCGTTGTGTGTCTTTCTCCTCCCTGCACTGCCCCCCCCCCCTTTTTTTTTTTCTTTTAGCTGTCTCCTGTCTTTCCTCTCTTGGTGACTGGGCCTCTTTCTCAAGGATATCTTGAGTGCCTTTGAATGGTTCCTTGACACTTAAAAATAGTTTGCGTCAAGGTTTGGCCCAGGGCCTCCTGGACAGTCACTGGCCTAATGGAGAATGGAGTTCCCCGCATGACTTACAGACGTCTGGTTCAGTCACAGCTTGTACCCTGATAACCTTGTTGATTCACAGAATTGTCCTGTTTATTGCAGTATATGATTACTTCAAGGTATTAATGAATGACGTACCGTATCGTAGCCAAGTCTCATACTACCCTTTTTATTGTACACTTATCCTGGATCTCCATGGCTTCTGGAGGGTAACAGTGATAATTAAATTTGTCATACTTAGTTTTCTGAAAGATGTGTCCCTCGTGATAGTTGGTGTGACAAGATCCCCAGGAACTGTCAGTGAAGACAGTTCTTCACTGTTGGAAGAACATCTTGGAAGTTGTTCAACATTCTTGTTGAAGTTCATCTTGGAAGATGAGAAGCAGCTGGTGCACAGAATTAATAAATAAAGATATTGCAGAAATTTGAGGGGAAAATACCATTCTGACTTGGCTTGAAAGAAAATTCTGTATGTCAGGAGGGGGAAAAACACCTGGTTATGACTTAAACTGTGTAAGGCATGAAAGTGAAGCTGCAGGAATCCTTCACACGCCCTTGCGACCACCCAGACCTTGGGCCTGAGCATGGAGGCAGCGAGCAAAGCTGCTTCTCTGCGCATTCCTGTTTTGGAGCAAGGGGGTGAGATGGCAAGGGAATAGGCACGGCCTTGGCTCTGGCCACGTTTAACTGGCTAGAAAAGCTGAGCACAGATAAGCTGTATGTGTAGGGTGGTGGTTGGTTTTTTTTTGGGGGGGGGGAGGGCGTTTAAACAAAACAGCTTCTCTAGCTGTCCTGAATTTTTTTTCCCTTCAGACCTGTACAGAAAGACACCTTTGACTTAAATATGCCTCAGCACATTTATTTGCTTGTACCCAAAATTGCTATAGCTAAAAGGCATTACAGAAAAATGTACCCTGGTCTCCTTTCCAACTTTTCCATCCTTTTAATCTGGAATACTTCGAGTACAGTGCTTTCTGTATGGCTTGTTCACAGCGATATTGATGTAGGTGTTTCAGTTTCATTTGTGATTGGACTTTTTTCTGAAGTTAGGAGTCGGATAAAAGTATGTAAGTAATTGGGGAATATGATTTCAGAAATGGCAGGTATAGCTGAAATACTGGCAAACTTTGAAACTCTGGATTAAAAACTGACTAGGTCACAGCAGTGCCTGTGATAAGATCACTAAAAATCAAATGCCTGAAAGAAGGACCAATTATTATGTCATTCCCTGTGCACCCTCTTTTCGATGAGATGGTTTTTGAATTGCCGTAGCCACGCTGGATAATGTATAACAGGGTTACTGGTATAACTGCACTTAGTATTGCTGCTTTTGTTTTAGATATGTTAATATTCAATAGAGGCAAACTGTACAATTTGATCATGATACCAGCCCTATTTATTGTCATTACAGAAGACTATAATTTTTATTCTTTTATTTGTATAAAGCTCAGTGGCAAAGTGTGGGCCTCTCTTCCTTCTTTTGAAATAGTCTTGTTAAGGCTTGCAAGTGTTTTTCTCACATAGGAAGTTGAGTGGATCATCTTTCAAGGAAAATAAAATACTGTGAGTGAAATCTTGGCATTATTTAAATCAAGATACAACTCTGTTCCTTTAAGGGAAAATCCAGGCTTCTCCAGTGTTCCCATATCCTGTCCAATAAAGAAGCCAGGAGTATGGTTCTGCTATCGGTTTCTCTAACATACTCGTTGAAGTATCCTGTATGGGATCACTTCTTCAGTGGGGTGCAGCTAAACAAGTGTGTTGGCAGGGTGGAGCCACTCCCAGGACAGAGGTGCTTCTGCTTTGTCCCTGGGAAAATCCCGCAACAGACTGGATTTACAGTGTGTAGGGGCAGGCCCACGTCTGTCACTGGGACGTGCATCCACACAGGACTGACTTTTAATAATGGTAATGTCATTGAAGTATTACAGGTGAGTCTTAACGGTGGTAAATGTCTCTGCTTGACTGACCAAAATTAAATAGTAAAGGTCATCAGAGTCATCATAATGACTTGATAATGATGTAATAATAATAATAATAATAATTGTTCAGTTCTTCAGATAACACAATTACTTTAAAAACTGGACAGAAGAACAGTGAGTAGTTTCTTATGGGCTAAACAATTAGCAGTGTGCTGGTATTAGGAGTGGAAGCGTGTAGGTGAAGTATTTAGGGCCTTGAGCTAACTTTTCTATGTGCTTTATTGCGCCTTTAAGCCACACACCAAAAGACCAGGCGGTTCAGCAGAGGCTGGGCATTTCAGTTGATCCGTTGCTTTTTACAGGGCTATATGTTGAAAAAAGGTCATAAAAGGAAAAACTGGACAGAACGATGGTTTGTGCTAAAACCCAATATTATTTCCTACTATGTAAGTGAAGATTTAAAGGACAAGAAGGGAGACATCATACTGGATGGCAACTGTTGTGTAGAGGTAAAAAAAAACCCTATGAATGTCTCTAAAGATAACAATCCTTTTTGTGTGCGGGATGGACTCCTGATACTTTCGTTCATGGAATTTTTTTTTACTTTATATAAAAACAGTTCATAAACGCTCTTTTTATAAAGGTTCTTAGTGCTGGTATTTGTAGCTCTGCATACGTGGGGCTTGACAATATAATTTAGATTTCAGTGTTTGCAAGGCTAATCCTTTGTTACCCATTCTAGGCCTTGCCTGACAAAGATGGAAAGAAATGCCTTTTTCTCGTAAAATGTCTTGATAAAAGCTTTGAGATCAGTGCCTCCGATAAGAAGAAGAAGCAGGAGTGGATTCAAGGTGAGATTTCAAAAATCTTAGTTATGTGCAAGTTAAGGTAAGCTGAAGTCTTACAGCTGTGCTTTACTCAGATTTGAAATTATTGGTCTTGTGATTTTTGGTGTCTCTGTTTTGGGCACATGGAAAGGATCTTTAAGGAGCATGAGACTCGGGAAGAACTAAGGATCCATGTAAGGGGAATCAGTTTGTCATTGAGGTGTCTCAATTTAAGCAGCCATAACTAAAATGAAATGGATATTGTTGTTTTTTTTTTTTTTTTTTTTCTATATTGGCTGTACTTCTAGGGGATGGGAAAGGGAAGGGGAATACATTGTAAATTGTTGCTTTTGGGGAGAAAGGGAAAGCTTGTTCAGTTCAGCATCACAAAATACTGTCTTTGCTTTTGCAGTTTTGCTTGAGGTAATATGATTTGGTGAGCTGAGGATAAGGCTGGGAATTGGGGCTTCCTTTTCTGTTCCCACGGTGAAGTTACTCCTTCTGTGAGACCTTCCCAGATGTGTGCTGAGTGATAGTTACATGCATGTTTTGCAGAGCAAGATAGAAGCCTGTGCAAAGCCACTGTTGCCAGTGCCATTGAAGTATGTACAGCATTTAACTATTTGGAGCTGTGTGCTTTCATTTGTGCTTCACTCTTTACCTAAAGCACATGTTTAATTGCACCAGAGTCTGATGCATGATGAATGATTACTTAGTTCCAAAAGGAGATCTTTTTTCACAGTTGTAGTCGGTGAATAAAATATCAAAACCATCTGCCACTCCTCAGGTTTGCTTTCTGAATATTTCCTCAGTGAATATAAGTGAATGAGAGCTACTTTCTTACTGGGAGAAAGTTTTCCCTTGGAGTATCAGTAAGAATAAAGGGTTTAAGGATGGTTCTAGGGGAGTGAGTGAGTGATGTCTATATTAGGTAACATCTTACTGCTTGATTAGTGTCAATAAATCTAGGTAGTAAGAAATCTTGAAGTGTTGGGGTTTGGTTTTTCTTTTTTTAGCTAGGTGTACAAGTGACTTGTATGTATGTCTGCTGCCTGTAAGAAATCAACATTGGAATTGACATAATGCATTGGAATTGCTGGACCTTATGCTTGTAGCACACAGCCAGTACTGAAAGCCAAGTGTCTTTCACTTTTGGTTTGTGTTGACAGCTAGCCTGATGAGAATTAGGAGAACTGACAACAGTTATTTCTGATTTTAAAATACATTAAAAAAAACCAAACAAACACAAAAACCAAAACCCACACCACCACAGGTATTCATTCACTAAGGCTATCCAGAAAGTTTAGCATTTCTCTTCACTGGTGTTTGGTTTGCCCCCCCAGTTCAAGAAAGATAAGGAATTACTGGGGAGAGTCCAGCGAAGGGCTACAAAGATGATCAGAGGACTGGAGCATCTCCCTTATGAGGAGAGGCTGAGAGAGCTGGGTCTGTTCAGCTTGGAGAAGAGAAGACTGAGGGGGGGATCTTATCAATGCTTACAAATACCTTAGGGGTGGGTGTCAAGAGGAGGGGGCCAGACTCTTCTCAGTGGTGTCCAGTGACAGGACAAGGGGCATTGGGCACAAGCTGAAACATGGGAAGTTCCATCTGAAAATGAGGAGGAACTTCTTTACTTTGAGGGTGACAGAGCACTGGAACAGGCTGCCCAGGGAGGTTGTGGAGTCTCCTTCTCTGGAGCTATTCAGAACCTGCCTGGACACGACCCTGTGCAACGTGCTCTAGGGGAACCTGCTTTGGCAGGGGGTTGGACTACATGATCTCCAGAGGTCCCTTCCAACCCTTAACCATTCTGTGATTCTGTGTTCTACTTTTCCTCTGCCTTGCACACTCCTTTCCAGCCATACAGACCACTGTAAACCTGCTGAGAGCAGGGAGCCCTCCACCCCACAAAGAAGCACGCCAAAAACGAAAAGAATTGCGCCAGAAGCTGTTAGCTGAGCAAGAAGAGCTGGAGCGGCAGATGAAAGAACTGCAAATGGCCAACGAGAACAAGCAGAAGGAACTGGAGACTGTGCGAAAGGTGGGAGTGCGAGCTGCTGACCGTCATGCTTTGAGCTCAGTCTCTGGTTGAGATGGGCTTCTTAGGCATCTGTTTCCTGTTCAGGTGTTCAGACAGAGGAGGTGAGCTCTTGTCAGCACCAGCCCCCTAAGCAAGTGGATCTGGTGGTTGAGCCTGCAGTAAAGCCTTCAGTGGTGACTGCAGCAGTTTCTAAGGACTGTTCAGCAGGCTTGGGGAAACTCATGTGGCTCAGCCCTGTCCCCTGTACTTACGAGGGTGTTGTGAAACAAGTGTAGACGAAAAACCTCAGCTGGGTGGATGGTGTTTGCGGACGCGAGAGTCTAGTGTTTTCAGTTAACTTGTGGGGTTTTTTTTGTTTTTCTTTGCTGTCAGACATCTGTCAAACTTCAGGCTTTTCATTAATATTCCAAAGTTATGTTATGTGAATTGTATGTGTGGGGGAACGCTTCTCTTCACACAAACGTAGTTTCCAGAAATGATACATAAATTTGGTTTACAAAGAGTCCACAGATGCAAAGTGATTTTTGAGTATGTATAGGCATAATTTTATTAGAATAGTTTGGGAGAGATTTATAGAGCTGAGATACATAGCAACCATTTATAAACTGTTTAAATGCGTGTTCCTTGTAAGTGTTGGATTGACTTGTAAAAGCATGAGAACTGGACTAGAAACTTCTGAGTATTAGCAGAAGACTTGCTGAATATGTTATTTTCCTTGTAGACAGCTTTTCAGTCTAACGACTGGCAGGAGAGACCAAGGTGCCTTTGCTGTGCCTGCACACTCGTAACAGTAGATTGAACATGCTGATGGCTCTTTGTGCTTTGGAACAACTGGTACCTCTGCTATAGTTCTCCACCGAGACTTGATTAGTATCCAGATATATCTTCTGGCTTTTCTTTTTAAAGACTTGAAAGAAGAGTTACTCTGGCTTTTATTGCCGTGATACCTTTTAATGAGGAGTGTGCCTTGGAAATAACTTAGAATGCCATCAAATGCCTCCCTCCCCACCATTTTGGCTGCTGAGTCCCTGCTGCTAGAGCAGTCCAGATCTTTGGCCTGTGCTTAGTCTAGAGAGTCTTTCATTCACTGTCTTCCTAAATTAATTTGATTTTTTTTTTTTTTTTTTTTTTTGCATTCCCATTTAGGACAAGTCTGCATTTTGCTTGACTTTTTCATAAATGAAAAACACTAATTTTATCCCTCAGTTAGTTAGAAAAAAAATTAATGATCTTTGCGGGGGCGGGTGGGCAGGTTGGGGAGCTATAAATATTGTGAGAACGTGTTAAAGGTGCCAAGTCGAGAAAGCAAATAAAATAATCCAAAATATATATATTTTTTTAAAAGTCATTAAGTCACAATTTGTGGTGAGGAGAAATGTGTCTTTTTTTTAATTACCCTTGCACTGACAGTACTGTGTGCATACTATTCTGTTTGCATTAAATGGAATCTGACAGTGGAAAACCATTTTTAAATTTAATTTTAGCACCATGTGTTTAAGATTCAGAATGCAAAAATATGGTTTAAAGGTTAGCCTGTGTTACGTGTGAGTTACTGGTAAGTAATATACCTGCTAACAGAAATTGTAGGACTGGATTTCAGTGTTGAGTTTACTTTATGGAGAAAAAGTTAGGGGGAAGATAACGTGAGAGCAACCCCAAAGGAGCATAGGATGTTGACAGGCTCCAGGGAGTTTTGTAGAAATCACAATGGATAAACTAAAGAGAGTTGCAGCAAGAAGCAGCTTTTGAAGTGGACTGGATTAAAATGACTTCTCTGGGAAAGTAGTTTAGTCTCTAACATGAATTACTGCGCTTTGACTAAGTGGAATTAGTGGGGAGGTACTGTGCTGGAAGAACTTAAAGTGTTTGATTAGTTAGAAAAATGTTCTTCAAGAAAAAGGCTTTGTAAATAGTTCAGGAAACTGAATTGTTCTGGAAACCTTAGAGTTAGATTTGCTTCTGAGTGAGCCACCACTTATGCAGCATCTGCCAAAGTGCACTCTGAGACTCGTTTGTGTTTTGATAGCGCCTGCAGTAGAAAATTTCAGAAGAATAAGAGCCTTTGTCTAAAAGAGATTTTTTTTTTCATTTTTTTTTTTTAAATGGAATTTTAAGATACACACACTGAACAGACTGAAAGGTAAGTTTTTCTTGCCAAGAGAGCATGCACAAGACTTGTGCACCCTTTCTGTTTCAGTTTGGGGTCTTGCATGGGCTTCAGAGACTCTGTGCTACCGAACCCCAGCTGGAATGGTGTGTTCCTGTCTATCCCCCTTCCCTCCCCCCCTGCCAATGTTTAGGACTTTTCCCTAAACTGCATAGTGGGTGCCAGTAACATTACCTGCCAGGAACTGATGTCCTCTGACGTTAATTAAGCAGGAAGTTGCTGATAAAGAGTGGACAAACTGTATTTTCTTGCTGAGCGCTCTGGCAAAAGCCTAGCACCCACCCTTGCCTGTGACTCTGCACGTTCGTCCTCTCGGCTCACAGTATTGGCAATGTTTGTTTAATTTCAAAGCGAGGAAGGAAATCAAAAGAAAATTTCACTTAAATAGGCATCTTGGATTTGACTACAATTACGTGCTTTTAAATGTTCTGGCAGAGGAGCAATACTACTTCTAAAAGACTGACATTTAAGTCTTTAAAGGAAAGCAATTCTGTACTAACATCTACAGCTTAAAAACAAACTAGGAGCCTTCTCCTTCCCTTCTTCCCATCTATTTCAGACTAGAGTGACATCACAAGCACTTAAAGGAATGAAAGTTTTAGCTTGGCAGTTTTAATCATTTAGGCATCTCATTAGTTCATCTAGGTTGTGTGAGGGAGGATGGTTTCAATGTGGTACCTAACAAAAAATACAAAAGAAGATGGGTGTCCGACTCTTACTGAAGGTCGGCGGAAGCAATTTCACCAGCCTAGCGTATTACAAAAGAAGGGTGCTTGCTTTCTGTTTCCTCTGAAGCATCAGATAAGTTTCTTAGGAAAATTCTGTGACAGAATTATTTTATTTTCAGTATTGGTGAAGTTTTGGCTGGTACTTGTGCATTCTAAAAACACATGCTATCTAAATACTGATGAAAGGAAAAACTGTAATGACTATCCTTATTTGTGAAATCAAGATGCAAAAGAAGTTAAATAAGTTGCAAGAAGGCGTGACAGTACCAGCAGCTGTTTCCTAGGCCTTAGCTCTGACCAGGCTAATTTTTCCCCTAATTTCAAGTGATGATTATTAACTAGAATTTTATTTACCGTACATGGTAATTTAGGGGATGTTAAAGGGATGTGATTCAGAATAGCACAAGTACTTATTATAGTCGATGTGTGTGGCACTTCTGCTTTCCCATGGCAATTTAGTGCTTCTCAGTTCTGTTTCTGTATGAACTCTATGCACACTGGCGTGTTTTCACTGTTGGAACTCCTGTGCAGTCCTGCCTGCGATGTGGTTTTCCATCGTAGTTTTCTATCCCATATGAGATAGAGAAGGAAATGCAGGGATTTCTATCGGTTGTGCAAAGCAGGACTCAAGGGCAACTTGGAGGAAGCCTGATAATTAACTTTCCATTGACAAATTTAAAATCACCTTGCAAATAACAAGATCTAAAATTATATTTAGAGATTGAGAATAGACTCAGACATTTAAAAAAAAAAAAAAAGCTGGTGCCCTACTGCTTTTGAAGGTTTCTTCCATTTTTTTTTAAAAAACAAATTGTTAAATAAAATTCCATTGCCCTCAGATGTTTAGTTTTGACAAACTGGTTTTTCCTTCTTTTCTCTCCCCCCTCCTTCTCTTCCAGCAACTGGAAGCAGCAGCTGCTCGTGCTGCTGAGGAAGAGAAGAAAAGACTTCAGACTCAAGTCGAATTACAAGATCGCTTCAGTTTGGAGCTGGAGAGAGAAAAAATGGTGAGTAGTGCACACAGGTTTTTGCTATGATTACACAGAGTGAGCAACGCATTCAGCAATGAACATCCCTCACAGGCAGTCACTGAAAGGACTCCGCAGATTTTGCAGGAGGCTGGAGAATGCAACCTGCGTTGCATTTATTAGAGATGTAGGAATAAAATATTTTTACTAGTGAATTCAAACACTGGATCAGCTTGCCTACAATTTGTATAGCATTCAAAGCTTAAATATTATTGGAAAATTGGGGAAAATTTGACTGTTTGAAAGATAAATGCAGACTGAAGTTATCCTTGCAGTGTTCAAAGATGGAGAACCTGAGACCAGTACATACTATATGAGTATGCAAAAAGAACACAGGCATAATCAAAATGCATTTTAGGAATTTTCTGACTTGAATGTATTCCTAAAACTATTGCTTTTTTATACTGTGTGTTCTTTCATATTTACATACGCACAAACATAAAAAAAATAAAATAAATATTTTAGCTTTACAATGCTGTTTCTATAATCCACACTGAGAATTTCCAAAATAACTAATTTTAAATCTTCAAGGGCTTTGTCAGGCATAACAGGCTTTTCTGTTAGCTGGAGAACAGAAGTAGAAACAGTCAAGTTGGAACATCTCGGGACCAAATGCACACGGTGCTGCTTTATGGGCTGAGTGTGAATTCCTGAATACCATCACTTTCCGGGTCAGTGGGATTTCGGTTAGCTGAGGGAAAGACGACTGCAGCCCAGCAGAGCAGGACGTGCCATCCCCCCACACTTGACAGCAAGCCTTTCTTGCTGACTTCAGCTGTGCTTACCTCTGTGAAGTACATGTTACGTGTCGCTAAATGCTGAGATGTTGGTGCTTTATCCCGACTCAGTTCCAAGCCAGCTGACAGCTGTTGTCCCCAGCACAGCGAGGGGCTGAGCGGGAGGACGGCTCTGGTGCCGCAGTGCCCCTGGTTTCCCTCTCAGGTCAGTGAAAGGCGGGGAATGAGGATTAGAGACTGGGTGACTGTGGACTGAGGAAGGTGAGGCATCCCCTCACCTTCCTCTGTCCCTTACCGTTGTTTTTTGTTATAGTTGCCGTCTCTTAGCAAAGCCAATCTTCTTAGCTGATTTCCAACCCTTTATCCATCCTGTGCTGTCGTGGTGCCATCGTCCAGATCTAAGCATGTGAAATACACTGCTGCCAAGGGAGGGCTTGCCTGAGGAAAGGAGTGGAAACAGTGTAATTAAACCAGCCTGACCTTTGTGTCTATGAGCTTTCTCTTCATTCACTTTAGTGTGTATCTGTAAACTAAGTGACAAGATCAAATTGACTGAGTTAGGTTTAAACCCCTGTAAAAATCCTGTGCTGCATGAAGTAGGGCAACGTAAGTAACCTGCGTTATTTGTTGTTTTTTTTTAAATGCCCTTAGTTACACAGCTACAAATCTAGACTCAATTTTATCAGTTTTGCTCTGCAGGCAGCAGGAGAAGGTTTGTCTCTGAAAACATTATCCGAGGGAAACCTGGCAATTCCTTTCAAAATTGGAAACCTGAGTTGAATGGTAGCTTATACGTGTCCTCAATTTGTGCTGCTAGGTGAGACAAAAAATGGAAGAGCAGGTTGCTCAGAAATCATCTGAACTGGAACAGTATTTACAGAGAGTACGTGAACTCGAAGAAATGTATAAGCAGCTACAGGAAGCTTTGGAGGATGAGAAACAGGCACGTCAAGATGAAGAAACTGTAAGGAAACTTCAAGCCAGGTATGGCTTTAACCTAGCAGAGATTTATTTCAATTCCCCCCCCACCCGCCCTGCCATAATAAATAACTGTGCCATACTATGAAAGATTGTTTGCATCTTGGACACACTGCTGGAATGGGGGAACTAGCTTGAAGTCCAAACATAGAATAGATTTTTTTTCTTCCTCAAGCTATGAAGGCTAAAGCTGCATTTATGATTTTAAAAATGTTTGGTTGGCCCTTATAGCAGTGGGAGTGCGCAGCAATTTCAGAAAAGCAGGCACACTTATTTTTCCTCAGGTGTTGTGCATGTCAGCACTTGAAAAACTGACATCACTTTGTACAGAATTTTCAATTGTGTATTTTACAAAGCAGCAACTGTAAAATATGACTTTCTGCTGTATTTTATCACAGGTTGAAATTATAATTGATAAAGGGTTATGTGTCCTCTTACTCATATGGGCTTTGTTTAGTGTGGTTTGTTTCTTCATATATTCAGGCCTCCTAAGACAATTGAGCTAACTTACGCATGCTTGTTTCTTCTGTGGTTTTCAGTGTTGTGTATTTGCATTATCGACTCAATTTTCTGAATAGCCCTTTGTGGCAGGCAGACTGCTAGCACTGCTGGCATGATTTTCAGCTTTACACTGAACTTTTTCCCTGCTTCCCAAGCTTTTTTTTTTTTTTTTTTTTTTTTTTTTAAAAAAAAAAAAAAAGAAAATTATTAGCTTGGCTTTCCTACATGCTACCTAATGGATACAGCTTACTTTAAAGTGCAGTTAACATTGCAGTCTCCATTGCAGATTACTGGAAGAGGAGTCAGCAAAGAGAGCTGAACTGGAAAAATGGCACTTGCAGCAGCAACAGACCATTCAGCTGACAGAAGCAGAGAAGCAAGAGCTAGAAAACCAGAGAATGATAAAGGAACAGGCTCTTCAAGTTGCTATGCAGCAACTAGAACAACTTGAACTGGAAAGGAAGGAGGCCCTTGAGCAATATGAGGTGAGCTGTTCTGTTCATCAGCCTCTCATACTTAGCCAGGTACCGAGTAATTTAACTGAATTTGAAGTTCATCAATATCAACGCTTCTTTAAGGATTAGTATGGCACAAAAATTATAACAACAGGTAGGATAGTTATGTGTTGGGTTTTTTGGCCTAGACCAGTAGATGTATTTGAAGAAGAGGACATGTTTCAGACACACCACCTCCTTTATTCTTTTGTCCCAATTCACCCACAAGCCAGCTAAGTGATATCCTGAAATATGCTGTATACATTTGTCCGCTGCTGTAGGCTAACTGTTCTTACGCAGTCCCATTGCTGTCATAGCCGAATGCCTTATGCTTTTGAATTAGTTATTCTTGCAGTGTTTTGGTGATGTCATCGGGCAATATTGTCTTCTACAGATGAAAAATCAATGTGCTACTGTAGGCCCTTGCTCCTCAAAAAGGTATTTAAGCATTGAACTGTTGTCAAGGAAAGTTAGGAATTAACCCAGATTCTCCATGTGCAGCAGTGCCTCATGTCCCAAACGCCAGGCCTGTTCTCTGCCCCACTGAGTGTTTTTGGGGAAGGCCAGCAGCTGTATTCATGGAAGAAATAGAGTCAGAAGAATCCAGCAAGTACAGAGTCTGAAGTGTGGCACACTTTCTAGGGCTAGAGAGGTGATGATCCTGCGTGTATTTAGGTCAGGAAACAAAACATGACTAGATTTCTGTTTAACTAGGGAGTGTGTTTATGCTGTCCCTGTGTTCTTGAGGTTAGCTCTGAAGGACAAGCCAGTGAGCTGTCACGACGCAGTGACTGCAAGCAAGGGCCCAGGTGGGGCAGTTCTGGCCACTTTTACAACTTATTACGTTGGTGTTACATCTAACGCCATCTGCGGATTGCTTTTGGCTAATACTTGACTTTTTTTTTTAGCTGACATCTCAGGCTTTTTTCTATATGAAGCATCATTTACTACTACAAAGGAATTCCTGAATACAATAGACATTAAAAAACCCAAACAAACAAACAAATCCACGAAACAAATGGTAGAGTAGGTCACTGCAATAGTTGACTCATTATTTTAGAAATAATTAAACATTCTGGCCTTCCACTTGGAATTGACTAAAAGACTGGTTTAGACTGAAGAATACCTCTTTCATGCTTGGGGGTAACAGCAGTGGTCCTTTTCCTAGCTTACATTTTGTGATTTCTGATAGAGAGAGGTACTCACTAGCTTGTCTTAGTTTGGAACAGAAAATGCATCTTCCTGTTTTGAAACTTGTCACGGTTTAAAGCTGGGCTGGCGATTAAACCTGCGGCAGATGCCCTCTGTTATCCCCCCCCCTCCCCCCAGAGGGAAAGGGAAAGGGAAAAGGGAGAGAGACTTCTGGGTTGGAAAATTAAAACAGTTTTAATAAACTATAATAATGAAAAAAAAGTATAATAATAATAATAGAAATAATCAAATATATACAAATATATATACAAAACCAAGATTGAGCTCCCCTGAAGTCAGCCACGTCACCACCAGCACTGCAGGGCAGGCTCCGGGAAGGCCCAGGCTGGGCCTAGCGACGGTCGAGAGCTGGATTCAGGAACGCACGGATCGGGATCGGGGGCAGCAGGAAAACAGACGGAGTCCTCCCTGGACACCGGCCATAGCAGAAAGAGAGCGAGACCCTCGTGATCCCCCCTCTTTATACCGAGAATGACGTGTATGGGATGGAATACCCTCGTTGGTCAATTTTGGGTCACCTGCCCTGTCCGCTCCCCTCTGCAGCTGCGACCCCCCTTCGGCTCTTCACTCGTAAGCAATGAGGAATTCAGCAGTGACCTTGGTTTCTCTCAAGAATATGTACAGCAAGAGCCTTTCTGCACAACATCCCTACCGGTGCCTCAGTGATAACTACAAACTTCGAGCGTTATCAGTCCTGGAAGCAGACACTGTCTGCAAAAACATGCAGTTAGTTTCAGAAAATGCAGTTACTTAGAGGAGACTTAGCTGAAAGTAAAAATCACTGAAAGGAAAATCGGCCTGGTTTAGGCCAAACCAGGACATTCCACCCCTTATTCCATACCATTCACGTCATACTCAGATCACCACTAACTTTTCATTTTAAAATATATACAGATAACATTAGTTTATGATTCATCTCTATACAAAAAAAAAGTTCATCAAGTTCATTTAGTTCAGGATTGTGGGTTTCCATCTGGCTAGGAGTCTCCCAGGGTAGGAGAGATGATATGAGCTTTGTCACAGTTCGTGCCCACGGGTTGCAGGTTAGATGTCAGTCTCGAGGAGGTTACTGGAAGCCACTTGCAGCTAGCTCCGGTCTCATCACCACTGCTTCAACCTGAAAGACACTTATGAACACTGTTAGTATTATGCAGCAATTAACATCATGCAGTTCAGAATTAAGTATTCTCACCCAAGATCAGATCACCTTCAGGGACACATCGGACTCCACCATCCTGCAGCATCACCCACCAAGTACATCCAGGTCCTTGAGCAAAAGCAATCCCATGAATGGGTTTACCTTTGCCCGTAGCAGGAAGAACCCAGACAGTTTTTCCCAACAGATTCCTTTCATGCACCACAGGGACTTTATCCCCTTCTATTGTATGTAAAAGGTCTGACTGAGCAGGGCCAGCTCGGTTGATAGATCCTCTGGTGTTAACTAGCCAGGTAGCTTGTGCCAAATGCTTATCCCAGTTTTTAAAGGTTCCACCCCCCATTGCTTTTAGGGTAGTTTTTAACAGCCCATTATACCGTTCAACTTTCCCAGAGGCTGGTGCATGATAGGGGATGTGATATACCCATTCGATGCCATGCTCTTTGGCCCAGTTATCTATGAGACTGTTTTTGAAATGAGTACCGTTATCTGACTCAATTCTCTCTGGTGTGCCATGTCGCCACAAGATTTGCTTTTCGAGGCCCAGGATAGTGTTCCGGGCAGTTTATGCCTTCAGTCTTTATGAAGACTAGCCCTACTTCTGCAGCTACAGAATCTTGTAAAACCTAGTTATTTGTGGATTCTGGTTTGACAGCTTACTTTTATACAGCTAGCGACTGACTAAATTACTTAGCATGGTTAGAAATTAATTTCTCCTGTCTTCATGACATGGAGTGGTGGCTGAATTAGCATGGTTCTGTCTTTAGATTTAAAAGGGTGTTTTTCCTTTTTATATGAACAGAGTAAAGTTGTCCTTGTTTTCAAGTGGGCTGTATCTTATTTCAGGAGGTGAAGAAGAAGTTGGAAATGGCAGCTAATA
Source organism: Nyctibius grandis (assembly GCF_013368605.1). Lineage (NCBI taxonomy): Eukaryota > Metazoa > Chordata > Aves > Nyctibiiformes > Nyctibiidae > Nyctibius > Nyctibius grandis. The sequence goes on along the minus strand of NC_090661.1, from coordinate 12,231,325 downwards.
ACACCAAGAGCTGGAAAGATAAAGTAGCTCATCATGAGGGATTAATTCGACTAATAGAGCCAGGTAAGTTACCAACAGAAAAGTTACAAAAATATGTATTAATTCTGTCTCATACACTTAGATCACCTACTGATTTACTGAAGTTTGCCTTTTCCTGTAGCTTATTGGTTTCATGGCAGCCTATAAATATCACTTTGGTGACAACTGCTGAGGGTAATGTTCAAGTCTTTACCTCCACTGGGCCTACTATAACAATTAATTTTTTTGTTATTATTATTTGTTTATTTATTTATCTAAAACAAAGCAAGGATCAACCTGAACATTGCATGGTTTGGGTGTTTAGTGCGGTTAGCATAAATGCTAATTGCCAAAAACATGAAGTAAAGATAGCTAAAATATTTGATTTTTTTGGAAAAGTTTTTAATTTCTTAGCTTAATTAACAGCATGCTAGCCCAGAGGAAAGTGGCTTTGTAATGCAGTGCTGGAGAGATCACTTTCCTTCAATGACATCTCTAAAGGCAAGAAGAGGAGGGGTTTACTAAGATAGAATTATTTTGGGGTGGGGGGGAAGTTGAGAGATAAAGATGCAAAAGATTGCAGCAGCTGACAACTTCTCACACTAAGCACCTTCGCTGACGGTGTCCCAGGCCTTCCTCCCTCCTCAGTTAGGCAGGTCCTCAGGTCACTTTTGAGAAGGTTTCCAGTCACAGAAGAGACAGCACTTACCAAATCGTCCCGTGGCAACACTTGGCCTGTCCCACTGACGGTGGGTGAGCGATGTCCCTGTCAGAAACGCCTGTTTCAAGTACTGCACTCTGTCGTCTTCCAGGCTCCAAGAATCCTCACTTAATCACAAACTGGGGCCCGGCCGCCTTCACTGAGGCTGAACTCGAGCAACGACAAAAGAGCTGGAAAGGGAAAAAAGCCACTTCTGAGGAACGACAGTAGCTGACGTATCGTTCGTGAATAGAAGCCCACCTTCCGTCGTTCTGCTTTGGACAGAGCAGCTTCGCGCCTCTAAAGATCTTAGTTTGCTCAGCAGGTTGGGCCTTTCTACAAAGGAAATACCATTTACCACATAGGAGTGTCTACTCACAGCTCAGTAATTACAGTATGTGGTGTCTGACAGTACTTGCCGTTTTCCTCCCATTTCCAGAAATTCAGTTCTTTCATACAAAACTTTTCAACTGAAGATTTTTATTTAAATGTAGCTTGTGACAGAGTTGTTTCTATGCTAGCCTGTAACAATCTGACAGCATCTAACACATCAAGCAGCGTCACTTTCATTCCAAAAAGTGAGGGAAGCAATTGGTTCAGTTAGTATAATTTAAACCCAGGATAAATCAGTCCTGGAGGTTTGGTCCAACTCAGAGATAGAGCATTACCTTTCCTTCCTTTGAGTCTCCTTTTATTTTTTGCTCTGTCCATCTGTTGCTCTTCACACTGTGCTTAGTGCTCAGATAGATTCTTCCTTAGCGAGGGTAGACTGGCATCACTTGGTACCTGCTGGCTGGTCGGATTGTGTGTCCTGTTTACCCCTGTCTGCAGGAATCCAAACAAAAGAACTGGAAATAGGCACCTACAAAATGCTGCTGTAAAACACTTGCAAAAAGTAGTCATGCCAGATTGTTCTTGTACTGTCTCATACTTGAGAAGTGCCAAAAAAAAAAAAGCCTTGAGAGTTCACTTCACAGTTCAAAAGATGCAGTTTTGACTTACAGATTTCTGGAGCAGATGAATGGAAGATGATAGCACACACAGGCCAAATGTCATCAGCATCAACGCTATGTTTGTGCAAGAAATCTTAATTATAACATACCCCACTGTTTCAGATGCAGCACTCTTGTCTTATTCTTAATTGGAGGCCAGATTAAAAAAAAAAGGCAAGAAGAAAACTAAATTGACATTTTAATTTTAGACAAAAATGATAAATGTGTAACAATAGTGCTTTAGAAAAAATTAATTCCCATCAATAAAATAATTTCAGCGTTTCTAGTGACAAGGCTTCCCAAAGAGCCTACTGCTCTGCCCTGGCATTCTCTCCAGGGACGAAGCCAGTTATTGCTGTTTCTGTAGGGAAGAGGAATAAGTCTGTGATTTGGCTCTGTCCGCCTCCCACACCAGACCAGAAGTCAGTCTGTTGCTAAGTAAAATAGTATTGTTGCTGAACTGTACAGATGTCGTGAGAATTAAGTCCCCCATCCCGAAGAGCAGGTGCCCACTGGTGTGGCCTGTGAGTTCAGCTTTGACCTTCATCTGTAAACAGGACATGGACACCCATCTCTGAGCACCTGCTTTTTAGTTCAGCTAAATGTTAAATTATTTTTAATAAATAAGCAGTGATTGTTTCAGATGGCCAACCTGTGCGTTTGTGTACGGTATTATGACACTTGGGTCTCAGAAGAGCAGAAGCTGTACAGAAGTGATCCTCAGATCTGGAAGTCAGTAGCATTTTATTTGCCTGTTAACTAAGACTCACTCAAATATTGAATCTTCTCAGTCTTTTCTTCTCTAGTTATGTTCTTGTACTAATTGAAATTTTTAATGTTTCAGTAAACGGAGTGCTGATTAGAATGGCAGGAAAATCCAGGATCTTCCTATTTGTATTTACTGTACAGGAAAGCAGTAGTTCCTTAAGCTTGCTAACAAGGCGTTTTTTAAATTGATTATGTTTACAGAAGAAATGTGAAAAATACCTGTAACAGAAATACTAATGTATACATCGTTAAACTTTGCTAAAGGAGATGGAACAGTATTTATAACTACCAGACATCTTTTATGTGGAGAGCAGAAGGTGTATTGGGGCTAAACTTGTTTAATTTTTCTAACAGTCTTTATTTCGGACAAATGTTTTTTTTAAGAACACCAAATGATGCATGTTTTCATATTTTGTACTGTTCTTTAGAATTGGCTATTTAATAAAGTAATACAAAGTCATTTACATTTCTGAATTAACTGATGTCTTTTTGCATGGGTTTCTTTTGGATTACTGGATGTCACGGTTTAAAGCTGGGCCGGCTATTAAACCTATGGCAGATGCTCTCTGTTAACCCTCCCCCCCACCCCAAAGGGAAAGGGAAAGGGAAAAGGGAGAGAGGCTTCCGGGCTGGAAAGTTAAAACAGTTTTAATAAACTATAATAATGAAAAAGAGTATAATAACAATAATAGAAATAATCAAATATATACAAATATATATACAAAACCAAGATTGAGCTCCCCTGAAGTCAGCCACGTCACCACCGGCACTGCAGGGCAGGCTCCGGGAAGGCCCAGGCTGGGCCCAGCGACGGTCAAGAGCTGGATTCAGGAACGCACGGATCGGGATCGGGGGCAGCAGGAAAACAGACGGAGTCCTCCTTGGACACCAGCCACAGCAGAAAGAGAGCGAGACCCTCGTGATCCCCCCACTTTATACCGAGAATGACGTGTATGGGATGGAATACCTTCGCTGGTCAATTTTGGGTCACCTGCCCTGTCCGCTCCCCTCTGCAGCTGCGACCCCCCCTTTGGCTCTTCACTCGTAAGCAGTGAGGAATTCAGCAGTGACCTTGGTTTCTCTTAAGAACAAGTACAGCAAGAGCCTTTCTGCACAACATCCCTACCGGTGCCTCAGTGATAACTACAAACTTCGAGCGTTATCAGTCCTGGAAGCAGACACTGTCTGCAAAAACATGCAGTTAGTTTCAGAAAGTGCAGTTACTTAGAGGAGACTTAGCTGAAAGTAAAAATCACTGAAAGGAAAATCGGCCTGGTTTACGCCAAACCAGGACACTGGAGTTCAAAATCCAGTAACTGTTGTGTGCATTTCTTTGATGGAAGAAATACACTTCTAATGGTCTGATGAATGGGATTTGGATTAAAGCCGTAATAAAGGCAATGGTCACCCAGATAATACAATATAACTTGTCTTAACAGCAACAAGTGCAAAAGAGTCCTTCATTAAAATGTTTCGAGTTATTTCTTAGTCACTATGAGAAGAGGAAATGAGACGATTCTCCTTTTAGCTTTCTTGTCCCTGCCTGCTCTGACAAATTAAGAAAGCTTTGTGTGAAGTGTTGCACAGTAAAAGTGGGGGAAGAGGTTGGTTTAAAAATTAACCAATTGCATATTGAGCAAAAATACCACTTTAGACTAAGTCCATTAAAGCTACACTGAACAGAATCACAGAATCACAGAATCACAGAATGTTAGGGGTTGGAAGGGACCTCGAAAGATCATCTAGTCCAATCCCCCTGCTGGAGCAGGATTACCCAGATCATATCACACAGGAACACGTCCAGGCGGGTTTTGAATGTCTCCAGAGAAGGAGACTCCACAACCTCTCTGGGCAGCCTGTTCCAGTGTTCGGTCACCCTCACCGTAAACAAGTTTTTGCTCATGTTTATGTGGAACCTCCTGTGTTCCAGCTTGCACCCATTGCCCCTTGTCCTGTCAAGGGATGTCACTGAGAAGAGCCTGGCTCCAGGCTCCATCCTCATGACACTTGCCCTTTACATATTTATAAACATTAATGAGGTCACCCCTCAGTCTCCTCTTCTCTAAGCTAAAGAGACCCAGCTCCCTCAGCCTCTCCTCATAAGGGAGATGTTCCACCCCCTTAATCATCTTCGTGGCTCTGCGCTGGACTCTCTCTAGCAGTTCCCTGTCCTTCTTGAACTGAGGGGCCCAGAACTGGACACAATATTCCAGATGCGGCCTCACCAGGGCAGAGTAGAGGGGGGAGGAGAACCTCTCTTGACCTGCTAACCACACCCCTTCTAATACACCCCAGGATGCCATTGGCCTTCTTGGCCACAAGGGCACATTGCTGGCTCATGGTCATCCTGCTGTCCACTAGGACCCCCAGGTCCCTTTCCCCTACGCTGGTCTCCAACAGCTCTGTCCCCAACTTGTACTCATACATGGGGTTGTTCTTGCCCAGATGCAGGACTCTACACTTGCCCTTGTTATATTTCATTAAGTTTCTCCCCGCCCAACTCTCCAGCCTGTCTAGGTCCCTCTGAATGGCTGCGCAGCCTTCTGGTGTGTCAGCCACTCCTCCCAGTTTTGTGTCATCAGTGAACTTGCTGACAGTGCACTCTATTCCCTCATCCAAGTCATTAATGAATATATTGAATAGAACTGGTCCCAGTACCGACCCTTGAGGGACTCCGCTAGACACAGGCCTCCAACTGGACTCTGTCCCATTGACCACCACTCTCTGGCTTCTTTCCTTCAGCCAGTTCACAATCCACCTCACTACCCAATCATCCAGACCACACTTCCTCAGTTTAGCTGCAAGGGTGCTGTGGGAGACCGTGTCAAACGCTTTACTGAAATCGAGACAGACCACATCCACAGCTTTACCATCATCTATCCACTGGGTTATGTCCTCATAAAAGGCTATCAAGTTGGTTAAGCATGACTTCCCCTTGGTGAAGCCATGTTGACTGCCCCTAATGATCCTCCTATCCTTGATGTGCCTAGAGACAGCACCAAGGACAAGTTGTTCCATTACCTTTCCAGGGATGGAGGTGAGGCTGACCGGTCTATAGTTACCCAGGTCCTCCTTCTTGCCCTTTTTGAAGACTGAAGTGACATTTGCTTTCTTCCAGTCCTCAGGCACCTCTCCCGTTGCCCACGACTTAGCAAAGATGATGGAGAGTGGCCTAGCAATGACTTCCACCAGCTCCCTCAGCACCCGCGGGTGCATCCCATCAGGGCCCATGGATTTATGGATATCCAGGTTGCTTAATTGGTCCCTGACCCAGCCCTCATCAACCAAGACAGATTCCTTCTCTATCCTGACTTCCTCTGGGGCCTCAGGGCATTCAAACACAGCATTCAAAGAGAGAATAGAGCCTCTGAGTCAGTCACCCCATCTCATGAAACAGTGCAGCATGGAAAACTACCCCCGGTGCAGTGTCACCTCTGGTGAGCCCAAAGGTTACAGTGTGCTTATTCCAAGAAACCAATGAGGCTGCTAATGGTGAGGATATCCTCAATGAAACGTGATGCTATGGACGTCTCTGTTCCACCTCAAGAAGCCTTGCAACACTGTAGTGCCTTACGTACACGCCAGGCTTACCTACGCAGAGGCCAGTGGAAAGCTGCGTCCGCTGTTCTTGAACCTGCAGCCCTGGAGGGCTTAGTCCTCTTGGTTTGTCTGTCAGATTCAGGTTCGCCTGCTGCTGATGCTGGAATACTCCTGCAAACTAATAGCACAGCACCATGCTTTTTTTTCTCCTAAAACCAGGATTTGGTTTAGTTTTTTTTGCCCTGTGACCATTTTATGGAGCCTATTGATGCATCCTTATTCGCGCATTCCCAAACTGGAACAGGCAGGTTTCCAACAACTCCTGTTACTTCTGTTAAACTTTCCTGCATGACCAGCCACAAAACCAAAGCCTATATGGGAAAGTAACAGCATGTTGGAACACTACCTTTATCCTGGGGCCAGGGGGGACCCAACCCCAAAAGAAGCAACTGTTCAGTCACGCAGGCCTGCTGGAACAGCAGCTTCACCAGCCGTGTCAGTAAAAGTGAACTGAAAATAACTGCTCTGATTTTTATCTCGAATATGTGAAGCAGTTAAGTAAACGATGTTTGAGCAAACTGGTGAGTGGCCAGGAAAGGGGATATCCATAAGGTCTGTAGCTGCTTTGGGGAGAGAGGTAATTATTTGTTCGTAAAGGGCACAGAAGAGAGGAATTATAATTCTGTTAGAGATGCCACACAGTTGTCATCTCTAACAGAATGAAAATCTCCCCAACACCAGCAAAATTTTAATTCCCCCACTCATCAGTTAGGGACTTTCCAACTCTGCCTGCCCTATGCCGGTTATTTGGTAATTGTGGCTCCCTTTGGTTTGTGGTTTTTTTTTTTTCCCAAAATCTTTTCGCGGAGCCGGGAACAAAGGCCGGGCCGCGGGGCCTGTCCCATATTCGGGCTCCAGCTGCCACCTGGTGGTGGCTCAGCCCTGAGCGCCCCAGCCCGTGCGCTGGGAGCAGGGGGTTACGCACCCTGCGAAGGCGTCCGAGGCGATGCAAACCACGCTCCAGCTTCAGTCCCCTTCAGCAGCTGCAGCAGCCGTTTACAAGGGAGAAGCACAACGACATACAAAGGCTAGAAAAAATGTGACGTGAACCAGGTCTCCTGCTGTATTACAATTACCTCACTGCCGTCGTTGTAGCGCATTGCTGTCCTCGGGTTCACGAGCCAATTTGGTTCCCTGTTATCTCAGCTCAGTGTATCTGGTCCCAGGAACCTAGGAAAAAGGATTTTACAATACAACTGTTACCACTGGCTTAGGAGAAATTTATGCTCAGAGCCTTGAAGCTAATTCAGGCATATTTTCCAAAAAAAACCCCACCCCATGGCACCACAGAAGGACAATGTGTACAGTTGGATACATCATTCAGCAAGCTCTTAGCTGCAGCACAAAGCTTGGGCTGCCATGCAGCTTTCCTCATGGGAGCAAAGCACAGCAAGGAAAAAATGTGTAAGGAAGGTTACTTACCTGCAAGTAGTGTTTTCTCAGGTGCCTCGTGCATGCCTTCACCCCATCCCGTTCGTTCTCCCTCGCCCTACTGAACAGTGCTCATTGACTTGCAGGATAAAAAAGCCCCGAGGCTGCAGGAGTGGGACTGAGAGAAGGACAGAAGGACGTGCAATGTGCCAGCTCACACATAGTTCTGTTTTGGGAGCAGGCCCCTGACCCATCCCTTCAAGTCACAAGGTGGCAGGGGGAAGAATAAAAAAGAAAAAAGAGACCAGCTTGTGGTTTGAAACATTTCAGGGCTCCTGGCCTGGCAGGGTAGGCAGCTATACAGACATAATGTCTTAAGGACTCCTGTCAACTGCTAATATTGAGTTCCAAAATAAAACCCAAACAGAAAGTTTGTAACACCACATGAATTCAGAGACTATTGTGACTTTCATACCTCGAGTCTCACTGCGAACTTCAGCTCCTCGGAAATGCCAGGGAAGCGCAAGGGCAGAAAAGCGCTGGTTTATGAACTGGGTTTCTGGGTATGTCAAAAGTACACACCCTTCAAAAAATGGAAAGGCCAGTGGTTGTTTTAACACTTAAGATGTAAAAAGATTTAGAAAAATGTAGTTGCTTCCCACCTCCAAAAGAAATTAAAATTGGAACATTATGATACAAAACAAAAGATAAAAACATCCTGAAAAGCCTTGAGAGGGAGATTTAATGAGGCAGTTCTTAACACCTACAAGCACAATCCCGGAAAGACCGCTTGACGAGAGCCCCTCTCCTCGCTTCTTTCTGATATTTTAGCCTAATTGACAGAGGTAATGTAAAAGGATATGAGCAGCTGGCCAGAGGAAAACCCATGACAGACTGGGCAGAAGGTTAATAAAACGAAAAAAAATCACAAACCCCAGAACAACTGCACTCACTTTTCCCCATTGGTCATTATTTTAAATTCCTTAATAAATAAAATAAGCACAAAAAAAATAACCCTTTCTACCTTAGTCAGTGTGCTCACTGCTCACATCGCTCTTCTGCCTATCAAAGGAGCTTGCTCTAGCACCAGCTTTATACACTGTTATTAATATCAATTAATTAACTAACTAATAGAGCTACTTGCCATGGCTATGGCACACAAACAGCTTTTACAGGATCCAGGCATAATGGCTTCTTGGAAACGCTCACCTGTCGTTATTCCTGTCATCGCCTATTTTCTGAGCACACGACAGTGATTTGCTCAGGCAATGCAGATCTCACCAGGAGGAACCTACCAGGGTGTTTGTGAGGATGTTTGAGCGTGATTCGCACAGGTCTGTGCCGGCTGCTCTCGCCCACAACTGCACAAGGCGCCCGTGTCCTTTCACCTAATTTGGCCAACAAGCCTAATTTGAACATGTTAGTATCTCAGATGGGATTAAAACCTCAAGCATTGACATGAGACAGTTTCAAAAGCAGCCTGGGCTTTCTTAGTGTTGACATTTATTAGCTGTTTCAATGCCTACCAGAGCATGGGGATTTCTCTTTCCACTCCGAAGAGGCTTGTGCAGCTCAGCCCTGACACGTCATGCAAGTGCTGGGGAAGCCCAGGACCTCTGGGGCGTTGGTTCCTTGGTCCTGACTAAAAAAGGAAAATAAAACCACTTAAAAACCTATTTAAGATCAGGCTTTGCTTAGACACCTTTAGAAAGTCCCTCCCACAGTATAGCTGGGACTGAAATCTTGCATTCGGAGCAGCTGAAGGTTGTGTTTTCCCAGCCGTTTCCTTTGCCAGCGAGGCATTGGGCTGTTTTGCTCTTTCCAAGCTGTGAAGTCAACCACCGAGTCTGCCTGCGAGGGAGAAGCATGCCTCATTTCGCAGCCGGGCTTTCCCCCCTCCCAGAGCGATTGTGTTGGCCCTGGGCTGCTTTTTCCCAGAGAAGGTGGGAAATGATGGAGGGGTACAGTCTGCTCTCACATGGGTCCCCCTCAAAAAGCTGAGCAGGGCCCAGTCACTCAGTGTGTGGCTGCTCCCTATGGGGATGGAGGTGGCATCTTCTGCATTGCTGTTGTGCTTTAGCATGGCCATTGCTGGACTGTGAGGATTGCATGACGCCCAAGGGGGTCGCTGCTGGCCCGTGGAGCATCCTGGGGAGATGGTTGGCCAGAAACAACCTCCACCCCAAGCCTGGTCTCGCAGCATAGCCGTACATGGCTGTGCTTGCAAAAGAAACTTGTCCTCCTGTGCTCCCGCATGCTCCCTTTGCTGTCACCATTACAGATGGCAAAAGCCAAACCCACAGTTGCTCTCAGGCCACCTCTGGCCAGCAAATACACCCCGCTGGCAGGAGAAAGTCTAGAGTGTATATTCCTTGAAATCATATTTCCAAGGGCTGGGCAGCCAAGGGCTGGGTGCAGGCATGGGGCACGATACAAGTACCAGCTTGGCAGAACATCTCACCAAAGGAAAAGGGAAAAAAAACCCCCACACCGGGTGCCAAATGCCATCGCCAGGCTGGGCTGCTCCCCGGCCTTTCTGCCATCTCCGCAGAGCACGGACCAGCCCTGCACAGCTTCGAAGGCAGCTCTGTCTCTGCTTCCCCTCCTCACACCACTCACTCCTACTGGTGTCCCTGCAACCCAGCTGACAGAGTACCAGTTTGCAGGCGTTTACCGCCCAGCAAACACTCTGTCGCTGCAGACTGGTGCAGTTGTGTTAGCAGAAAGCTCCTGGGCAAGCGCTGGGCCTAGGGCAGCGTGTGCTGAGCCCGCACCACCCCCGGGCGCATGGTGTTGCACGGCCGCTCGCTGCTCTCCCGGTTTTCTGTACTTTTCTCATTTTTATCTCGCCCCTCCTGATCAGCCCCGACTCTCTACGTGCTGAAGCAGGGTGAGAAGACTGACGCGATTTTTCCAAAGCCCCCGGCTAGTTCTGGGACCCACAGCACAGAGCTCCGCCAGCTCCTGCCTCGGCAGGCTGGCCAGGCAGCTGCAGCTGCTCCCCCAGAGACGGGGAGAACAATAAGAAATACCAGATCTGCCGCAGGAATGTGGGAGATACCGTGGCGGGGGGCCCTGGTGAGTCTGGGCAGGATTTGCGCATGGCTTGGACATAGACCAGAGGTTGCCACTCGAACAGCCCTGTCGTCGGGCCGGGGTGACTCGGGGGGTGCGTCGTGGGGCCCTGCCTCGCCATGGCCCCCGCAGGGAGCTGGACGGCAGATGGCAGCCGGACACCACCGCCCAGCCCTCAAACAGCTCACGGGAGAGAAGTCTCTCCTCGACAGGCTCGTAATTAATCACATCTGCAGATCCTGTTTTGAAAGGCAGTCACACAGATGCGGTACCACACGGGTTTTTTACCGCTGAGTCGGTAGCGCCCTTGGAGCTGCGTCACTTGTGTACGTGCAGCAACACACTGCTACTGCAGGAGGAAAAACCCACTCTTCCTTTGCAAGGGAAGCACACGTAATGCCAGACCAAAACCTTTTCTTAGGGTTTGGATGACTTATCTCACCAAAGAAAAGCAAAAAGAGTGAGGAGCAGGCAGATTACGAACGACAAGGCTGTCGGCATACCCAGTCATCACGGCGTGGTGGGCTGCTGCCTAACTGTGAAGGCTGAGCGGCAGGGATACACCTCACCCCTCCTGTGCTCTGGGCACACTGGTTACCCCGATTTATTCAGGTGACTGAAACCAGGGTCTGCACCCACAGCTGCGAAGGCCTGACGCTGATTTGAGAGTCATACAGTTACTCTGTTGCATAACATTTTCCCTCAATGACTTACAAACTTTAATCCAATTTTGAAATGTAGGGGAGGTTGAGTTGGATTACATTAGCTTAACTGCTCATGTCATAAACTCTTGAGAAGTGGGACTGGAGGTTTTTTCCTCCAGAAATCTTTTGTTGTCCCACAAAATCCTTGTTTTTTTTCTTAGCTCAGACACAAAAAGGGGGAGTTTTCAGCTTCCAAAAATAAATCAAAGACACCATGATGCCTGGAGGGTATTTGTTGCTCCAGAGGAACGTGAACCTGGTGGTTTAGTTTAAGACAGACTAAGCTAACTCTCGCATTTTCTACATTCCTCTTTTTCCTGATATATCAAGATCGACAGGTTTGAACTGTTGTTTTAATGAAAACCTACTACTCCTGAGAGGGTTTCCTGTTTTAGAAAGATGATATTTCAGAGCTACAAAATTCCAAACAATTTGACTTGCTATCACCTTCGTCAGGTCCCTTAATCTCCTTATGCCTCAGTTGCTCACTGGTGAAACATGAGTGATATCTACGCATTACAAAAGCACACAGAGCTCTGCAAAATACTCAGTTGTCCCTAAAAAGAGAGCTCTTTAAGCGATACCATGAGAAACTGAAATTGTATCCACAAGGTGCAAACCAGAGATTGCTGCGTGAGGCCTTGGAAAGGGTCATGCATACAAAGGCAACCCCTGCATGACCAGAGCCCCCTGGCACCATCCCCTGCCAGCCCCTTGCAGGGGCACCTCCACCTCCTCCACCCTTAGGCATGATCACTGTTGGCCAGAAAAACTCCTCTGAGCTCTTGGGTAACAACCGCAAATTGAAGCAGCCTTTAGCTCTCTAATTAACTGAAGCTAAACCACCACGTAACTAACCCCGAAGTGTCAGGAAAATTAAGCCAGTAGTCATAAAGTGATGCTGTGCTCCAGCCAAGCCCTCTTTCGTCATCTCTAACCCAGGCTACTGAATCAATCCCAGGTAGGTTTTCTACTCCCTTGTGCATGTGGAGCTCCAGAAACATCCTGGGGTAAATATAAAGATGACTGAACTGGGCATTGCATCTCTGGACAGTTTTCAGAGCTTAAGTTCTGCAACTCAGAGCAACAAATTTTGCAGGTAAATGCAATTCACTTGTTGGAAGGCTCGAGTATTTGTGTTAAACTTGCAAGTACAACAGGACTCCCTGAATATGTTTTTGCTCTTGGAAGTTGATCCTCAGCTCCCAGTTTTATTAATTCTGCAATCCAAAATGTTTTCTTTGCTGTTTTTTTCTTGTCTACTAAAGGCAATTAGGATTTTACAACTGTTCTAACAATTTAGAAACTCTAATATGTAAAAACACTTTCTTGTGTTACAAAAGTTTCTCTGAATTGTAAAATACGTTACAAAGGGGAGGGAGTCAGTCCCTTGCACAGTTTGGGCTGGTCCCCTGGCAGAAACTGACCACTGGCAGCTTGCAAGGCATGGAAAAAAGACTTATTGCCCAGATCCTGGAAACACAGTCAAAGCTGCCTTAGCTGGGCAAATCAGCACCGATTTCTCAGCACTAGTTCCTGAAGGTACAGGTCTACTGACGTCAGGGCTGTCATCCTTATTGCAGGGCTCAGAGCCCTTGAAACGTTTTATCAGCAAGCCCTAGTCCAGCCCACTGCACAGAAAAGCTCTTCAAATGCTTCTGATTGGGATGGCTGGGACATGAGAATGTCGAGTGGTCTCGATGCCTCCCCACTCACCTGCTCCAACTGTGCAGCAGCATGTTTTAGGGATCTCTGAAATACGCACTTTGAGAAGCCAGCTGCTCTCCTGTTTGACTCAGAAATCCTCCTGGAACATTGCTGCTTCCTGTCTGAACGCCTCTTTTAAAGCAAAGTTTTCTTCCTGCTGTGCCAAAGCAGCCTATAAATAAGGAAAAGACAGCAAAGTTCAGGAAAACAACTTATCTGATATGCAAAAGCTCACAGGTGCAACATGAAGGAATGCACAACGCTCAGGATTACATGCCCATTAGGAAAATAGGAAAGCCACTAATGATTTTCAAAGCTAGACTCTCACTCATTATTCCTATCTGGCTATTATTTTTGGGAGACTTAAAGATTCCTTTTATCAGGGAATGTTTCCTGATAATTTCTTACAGAAAGAGTATTGCTCTTACCCCTTTGCTTTTCAGGTAGGTGAAGCACTTCATAAGCTGCTCTCTGAGCACGGCTCAAGGGCAGGAGTAAGTGGGATTTTTGGGGGTGAGGGAGGCTGAGACATATCATCTTGCTGGAAGAGCCAGAGCAGAGCCAGCAGCCATGCCGACCAGCAGCAGTGCATGCTGGTGGTGGGATGACAGTTCACTGTCCCACAGAGCTGTCGATAAGCCACTTTGCCTTCTAGTGCAGCAGCGTAAAGCTGCATGTGGGCTCATTTTCTGTTTCCCCGTGTTCTGCAACGCAGACAACTCCCGGAGTCCCAAGGACGCAGGATGAAAAACTCATCCTTCCTTTTGGCCCGGATCCTGAACAGACATATGCACATGCTTAGCACTGAGCACGTGAGTAGCAACACTGATCTCCATGGAGCAATCCACATGCTTGAGCCTCTGCACGTTTGGGAGCGGGAGAGAGAAGGACACTTGGTTCTTGGGTTGCCTGTTTTACATACCACTGGTAGAGATCCCACCCAAGAGAGAGCCATGCGGCAGGATGGCACTGAACTATATAGCTGTTTTTATTTCCATCATTTGTGGCCTTGCAGAGACCTGCTACAAATTATCTGAGATATTACACCCCAGATGAGTCGAAACAACAGGTCTTGCTGCAGACTGTTTTTAATGGGATGATTTAGTTACTGCTTTCCTCCCACCATGTCTTCTTCTTTATTCCCACTAGTGACACGTTGGCTGCAGAGAAAAGTTATTCATGCTCTAGAAATGTAATATTTACTCAAAACAATTTTTATTTGCCTTGGCTTCTTCCCAGTGCCATAAAGTGATAGCCAGCCCCAAGTGCTTACATAGACAACATGTGCATCTGAGTCATATTTATGATCCCAGTTATAAAAAGCACACAATCTTGTTGTTTGGTGCAATAGGATGGGGCTGAAGGCATCAGCACGTCTTGAGCATAGCCTGTCTCTGGAATCTGCAGAAATTTGCCATGCTCCAAATTTAGAACTTGTGGGTGGAAGCTCAGGCAGGAGCCAACTTTTTATACCATTACATCACAGGAATTGAGGGCTTCGTGCCAAAGGATCCAAGGAAATTAATAAAGAGCAGAGGCTGTCCAGCTGTTTGAATTTAAAGTCACGGCAGAGAGGTAATTATTAATAAAAGTAGCCTTATTCAGAGCATAGTAATCTCATTGCTTAAATTGAACATATCCCCTCTTTACTGCAACTTACTATTCTGTTGGAACTTGTAAAGATAATAGTAAGGAATTAACATCTGTAAGAGATAGGCTCAGTGAAGCCGAGATCGTTCTTGACAGAGGACATGCTTCAGTGGTAACTTTCCAGCTAAGTAATGCTCAGCGAGCGCACGCGTTTGCCAGTGGCACCACCGCTCCCCTGGCTGGAGGAGGTGGCTGGAACGTGGCGTGCATTTTTCCAGCTAAAACACACAAGGTCTCAAATGGACAGCGATCAAAGCTGTATCCAGCTAATCTGAAGAGTAATTCAACTTGTTTGACCTCCCTGCGCTGGGGCAGCCAGCATAAGCTCAAATGTCACAGCCTCCCAGGGGCTGACGGTAAAGCATTGGGGCCCGTTACCAAGAGGTGCGGGGTGACCCGACCGACCTTCCAGCTGGTTTGGGAGGCACTGTGCATGCCCACCGCCCTGGCAGTGAATGGCCCTGTGTGCCAATGCTGGGAGGGGGGCATTGCCTGTGCATCTTAGCGCCATATCCCGACAGACCATGGAGCCCAGGTCTGCTAGATGCTGCTTTCTGCACCTCAAAAGCACAGCACACATGATAGGCACCTTCCTAGCTCCAACAGTGAACTTGCAGACCCCAGCAGGACAGGCTCCACAGAGGAAAAATACTAGGTCTGCACACAGAAAGGGGTCGTGGTGTTTAGGTGCTGGGACTGCATGCCAAGGGCTGAACACAGGCTTGCCACAAAACATGTAACCAGGAGAATATAGCAGTGTCTTTATAAAAGCAGTTCCCCTGATGCTTAAACCACAGAAATGTTGGTATGCAGCTACAGGGATTTACAGCTTATACTCTCCTCAAGGGTATGCAAAAGCTATGAATAATTAAATATTTAGTTCTAGGTTCTCTAGGAAGTTCCCCATTCCCATTTTACAGATAAACAAACTGAGGTGGGAAGTAACTAAAAGCAAACCAAATGTCAGAGTTCTCAAAGAGATGCTCCTGCACCCACAGATATCACATCATGCTTGCACATGTACTTCTTGCAGCAGCACATACCAAACAGCTTTACGCATCCACGCCTCACCAGGAGCCACAGCAAAGACCACAACCTGCAACTCCCAACATCCCCTGCTTTGGTCTAAGCATCCACACACATATAGCATCCCTTTCTCCAGGGACAGCAGATTTAAAAAAAAAAAAAAAAATCACTGTCCACAGGGTGACAGTTTCCACGATGGGAAGATGACAGTTACTGGTAGGGAAAAGTAAGAAAATAGCAGAAATCAAGTCATTCTCTATTTCTTAAACATGGTGTTTCCACTTGCAACACAGGCACGCGTGTGCAGGGAGTGTTATAAGACTTCAGGCTGCTCTAGACTCAAAAGACTCTATTACTAGATAAACTTCTCATATTTTACCTAGAAAAAAACGATGCCAACCATTCAATTCCTGCCAGAGAACCCACTGAGGGATCCTGGCCCTGCTCAAGTACAACGCTTCAATACTGTATGTTTTTCCCAGTGTGTAGCTGATCATGCTGGACCATGTATTTTATTCTTTGTGAATAGCTATGAACATCTAAAGATTAAAAAAACTCAGGTTTATTAAACATTCCATTTATAGTTAAGAGATGCCCTCCCACGATACGTGACTCACAGAAGTAAGCTGAGGAATTGCAGTAGGTGAGGAGATCCTTTGGCTGCTGCATCGCTGTGTGATGGGAGACATCTTGCTGGGTAGGAACCTGGAGCTGGACTGGCTCTTGGGGCTGGCTTGTCCACACGGCTGCAAGCTGAAAGCATCTGACATGGCTCTGAAGCATTTCTCCACTTCAACAAAGAATGGCATAAGGAGACTTTGAGGAGGGACAATACAGGGCTTTCCTTGACTGCTAAAAATACCTGCAATATAGGACTTAAAAGGAAAAAAAGACTTAAGTAATGGGATACCTTGAAGAGGAATTTATTTTAAAAAATTACTATTGGGGACAGAAAGCACCCCAAAAACTATCACCAGATATTTGTCATGGTAAAAAGACAAAAGACTCCTTATTTCCTACTTGAGCGCCCCAAGGCATGTTCCATTTAAGGAGTGAAGTAGCCATTTTACCCAGTCTCATGCTGTTACTCCACAGCTTTTCCGTGCATGCTCCATCTTGCGCTACAGAGAGTCTGCAACCACATGCCACTGTGCCTCTGACGTGTGGATAGAAGGTGGAAGAAAAAAGTCAGCCAAATAAGCAGTCTTAAGGATACTGTCATGCACCCCAGAAGCTGGGAATGCCTACCTGTCAGAGCCAGACAGTGGATACTCATCGTCCTCAGACCTTCCTTTCAGATACTGCGGGATAGTAACCTCACTTCCTGGAGTGCCGCGTCAGACAAATAATTGTAATAAGCAAGCGATTCTATGGAAATAGATTAAACACTTCAAGCTATAACCCAACGAGTTTCTAACCCATGGCTAATCTCCAACTCTCTTCCTGCTGAAGTCAGCAGCAATCCTTCCCACCCTATCTACAGTCAATAGAAACACAGCAAACATTTACAAATTTGGAGACCTTGCCCATTCTTACAGCTGGGCAAGAGTTGCATTTCCAAAATGCTATTTAAGCCGCACAGAAACTTCTTTAGCAGAAGTCCCTTTGTCTCCAGCAGACGATCCCTTATTTCACTATGGTTCTAGATGCAACCAACCATCATCCTATTTAAAAGTCGTTCCCTTAGTCATCATCTTCCAACAATGGTAGCAATAAATACATCTGATCAGTTAATTTACTTTCTGCAATCATGAAGCTAGACTAACAACCTGTTTTATCTTCTGACACGTAGCTTGTAAAACCAGCTCAAACTAGTAGCACAGAAATGAATACTAGTACATAAAACATGGAAAAGAGTTTTATGAGAAGGTGGGTTTGTGGCTTCTTGTTTTGACTTTTTTCCATGAGATTTTTAAAAGTCTCAAACCCTGAAATTAAGGAACCTCGGTGGTGCCTTATTTCCCAGTAGTTTCTTTAAAAGATGAGTTGTTCAGAAAGCATGGAAAGTATTAGAGTCATTGCTTTGATGTCTGTAATAGAAATTTGGGATGCGATATGAAAGAAATAAGGAAAGTGCTGTTATTTCCTTTTGGAATGGCAGTCTGACATGACTGGTGCTGTTATACAACAGAGCGACCGAACGGCAGTGCACACGCTAACCCAGCAGCGGGCCGAGGAACTCGTCCTAATCAAGTTTATAGCTGGATGCTAATGGGCTCAGCAAACAAACACTCATGTTTATTATAACAGAATGAACAGAATGTACCACAGAGAATATGACTCACTTTTCCATAGGACGCCTCTCTATTCTCTGGGTTTGAATAATGAAATATTGCACCTCTCACTTGCAGTTTGTTTTACAAAGTTTTAATGAGTTCATCCCAATGAGTTGTAGCCCTGCCACATAAAAACTGATTCATTTGCCTTGTGAAAATAAGCGTGCCTTTTGACAGGACACTCTGCACTAGGCCCTACTAAATCAGCAGAGAGGCTAGACTCGCCCACAGGTGGTTTTAGTCTTGAGTGCTTTTTGAAAAAGAAAATATGCAGTCAGCTTCAGCAGCATGTCTGCTGTTTTCCCTTGGGTGACAGGCTGTCCTCCTGCATCCAAAGTATCCCTCCTTCTCTGTACAGAGTTTGTCTTTTAAACTGGGGCTTTAAAACCATTACTCTCTGTAAGAAAAGAGTTTGTTTTGAAGCAGAGTTTGGGAAAGGGACATTTAAGAAATGATTACATTTTTATTTCAAAATATGCAAAAACAAAAAAAAAAAGCTGCCTACTAACTCACAGGAAATTCTGATTAAAGTAGGTGTCCTTATAAGACCCTCCTGCAAGAAATTCAAATGAAGGGCAGGGGAGGGAAAGAGATTTTTAAGTAAACAAGTGAGAAGAGCCAGGGAAAACAAGAGCAATGAGCAGAGTCTCAGGTGGCCAACTTGGCGGAGCGGGGCGTGAAGGAAGGAAGAGGCTGTGGGACAACGAACCGCTGGCATTTACAGTAGTTGAGGAGTCTCCAGAGGTTGTGACTTTGACCACAAGTTGCTTAATGATACTGTATGCTCCTTTTCCTTCACATCCAGCCCCAGTCATGTGGGTAAATCCCCCTTCGAGCCAAGAGAGTGGACACAGGTGCACGGGTGGTGGTGTGGATGGTGCTGTTTGAGGGAGGAAGAGGAGGAGCGGCAGAGAGGGTGTTTCACTGCCCCTTGAAAATACAGGAGTCATGATGAGAAAAGACAGCTCCTGACTCAGGTCTCGGTCCCTGGACGGGAGAGGGCTGGTGAATAACAAGTCAGGGACTGAGGGACTGCCCTGTGATGTAGACAGGGCCAGTTGCAGCTAGAAAGGTTTTTTTTTTCTCCCCCTGAAGTCAGTGGAGACCTTCAAGTGACAGAAGAGAATGATGAGACAGGAGAAATGGTGTGTTTGTCACTTCCCAGCAACAGATGCAGGAGAGCAGAGGATCTGCTAGCAAAGAGGTGGATGTAAGCTGTCACTTCAGAGATCAACTTGTTGCTGTGGCTTTCTACCGAGCATCGACAGTTACTGCGAAAGACACTTGATTCAAGTTTGTGGTGGAGATTAACCTTGGCTAAGACTCTGCAAGTTAGAAAACCATTTCAAGTTAAGAAATGAACTATTCCCCAGGTTAAAGACTTCTCAGGCTATATCTCATCTCTGTGGGAATTTTTAGTGTGGATCTGAAAATGCATTGTTTGAAAGTTATTTAAGTACCCTTTTGCAGCCTGAAACACTAGCTGCAATAATGGAGAAACTAACTGAATGACAGAAAAGCAAACCCTAAAATAGTTACCATTAACACCAGGAAGGCTGCGGGGGGTGTGTTATCCTGTGGTTTTCTGTGCTTGGTAGCAATGTGTCATCATAAAAAGCGTACATTTAAAAGCTGAACAATGCCGTGCATGGTGTCACCTTCCCAAGGGCTAACTGTGCAACAGCTTCTCCAAACTGCTGAATTTCCACTGCTGAAGCAGTTCATTAAAAAAATACTTATACAGCTGGGAATTATAAAGCTCTGCAAGAGCCTGTAATGCCAAGGACCTTCATTTGGAGGCACACCTACGTTTCTAGTGCTTTGGAAGCTGGTCTTTTCCAAAAATCTTTCTATAGACGCTAAAGCAAGGATTAATCTGGCCACAGTCCATTCACCATGAGTGATTATGTCTTAAAGGGACATTCCCTCTCTTTAAAAAATTCTGATTCTTCACATGTTTCTGGTTAAAAAAAAACCACAAAAGAACCAACCCTTGTGCCTGTGTCAGTGTCTTAGATGTATAAATTTAAACATTCCAGTGTAAGCTAAGATTATCTTGCATCTTGCCCACTGAGACATGTGGGTTTGGCTTTATAAGACTCCATAACTGGCCTGCTTGAACCCTGTCCAGCAAGTTTTCATCTAAATTGATTAGGACTTGGAACATATTTTCTTGGACAAATTGTGTTCTAATGAATAGAACACTCCCTCACAGCTGTCCTGCCAGAAAGCCAAGATTTTTTCTGTCTAGAAATCATCCCAAAGTGACCCTTAGATAAAGTTCAGAATCCATTTTCATTTTTTAATTAAGAAAAGGTTTGCTTAATTCCATTCCATACATTTCAGTGCTAGGCAGCTGACACATGATTCTCCCTAAACATTTTATTTTAAAGAATTTGGTTGTGATGTCAGATCTGCCACAGACAATACATTTCTAAACACACTGTTTACATTAAATGCAAAGCATAAAGACAGCTTCAGCAGGGGGAGAAGTCTCTCTCATCCCAATACCTGTAGATGGCATATAGAGCAAACTCAAGGTCAGCTTTATTCTCCACACAATGATTTTAAACATTAATGAAGACAAACAGGGGACACTGCTCTAAAGCCTCACCCAGGCACCATGGATTTCCATGATGCCCTTCCCCAGGGACATGGCTCCTCAACAGACCCCTCTTCCCACCCAACAGGTAGCTTCAAAAGCTCATCTTCAAGTCCAAGCGCGGACTGGCTGGGAAATCCTATCATTAATTAATGCCAGCCAAACAAAGAGGGCATCTCCCCTCAATAAGGGGCCCTGGACAGTCTGAGGTAAGAGCCTTACCCAGTCAGCATGAACACACCTTTTCTTTTTAGCATTTTGCTCCATAGTTGTTCTCCCAGATGTCCCAGCTTGAAACCTTGGTAAATGTTTGTGTTATGATTAGCCGATCCAGAATTATTATTCTATGACCTTTCCCATGGTACATAAGGAGAATTCCATTCAATCCAGAATACCCAGTGGACATCCATGATTACATCATTTTGCTTATCTTTTAGCAAGAGTATTTCTAGGAACCAGGAGTACAATTTGAGACAAGATCAGATCCTTTCTAGTCTTGCAAAAGATGGTTCTGACCCATGCACCTATGTAGCAATAACATGCCTTCAGCATGGTTTCAGGATTTTGCTGACACATGGCACTCAGAAATCAAAGATGTTTGTTTACAGGAATTCGAAGGAACAAGTCTTTCAATGAACATGACTTCCCAACTCTTTAAACATCAGCTATATCTTTAACAAGACAGGAAACTGAGGCAAAGTCACTTATACTCGAATGGAATGTGACTCCGTCAACTACTAACTATGCTTATAGAAGAAATAAGTAAATCACGACAAATTGCTCTGCTACAAAAGTAATTAGCATTGTGGTATTGCTTGTGGAAAACAGGTCATAAGAAGACAATAAGAATGGCAAGCTTCCTCTGCTCTCAACAGGCTCTGCTTGCTCATACTTGCAAGACACACTGAGCTGCAGAAATTTACCTGAAATCCCACAGAGAAAGACGATAGCTGCTGCAGTTATTCTCCAATGCCTTTATTGAAAGCTGGTCCAGCCAAATCAACATGACTAGCCAATCTGCATGATTAGATAAAAAAAGGTCTTACTTAAGCTTATGCTGCATTGGCAGACACATTCAGATGAAAAAAATGTCACGTACCTCTGTAGAGGCCAAGTCATCTTTGCTTGTGGACTAAGAAACTGGTTATATTTTCAGACATTGCTTTGAGCTCATGGTTTGTTTGGTTTGTTTTGTTTGTGTTTTGTTTTTTTTTTTTTTTTTTACTGTGTGCTCTTAAACCAGCTCATCGAAACATAAATATAATGACAAGGAATGAACGGGGACAAGGTTTGCTAGCAATTTATTGCACTGTATTCTGCAGCCTGCTATTGTCTGGAAATGTGGTTATAATGGGCTGATTATACAACATTAAACCCTCCTGAAAGCATACACAGAAACTGTGATATAATCATGCTCGGAGCAGTTATCTTTAAACACAAGCACGGGTTCAGCGCCCAGTGGAGAGCAGCAAGCGAAGCTATGGGCCCAAGGCAAAACAATGACCAACTGGCAAGAAACATCTTCATTAGTCTTTGTTAGAGTTTGTATTTTTAAAGTCATTGTGCAGTTTAATTAAGTTGGTAACACGCAGATGAGAAAGTGGAAAAAAAATGTGAAGACATAGGGAGATGAAATGCTAAAGCACTGAAAGATGTCACCTCCTCTGTGAAATGCTTACGTTGTGAAATTAGAAGAAAGAATGAGCCATTTCAGGATACGTCTGGAATAAGAGATAAGACTAGAAGATTACAATCTTCTAGTAGTCTTCCACAAATCCTCTTTATTTGCATTCTACATCATGCGGTCTGATTCTGAACACAAATCAAATGGAGAACAGACAAAAAGATGAACTGCAGTCTAAGAAATGGGATTTCAGGACACGTGGCACTTTCAAGACCTTGAGAACTTGATTCACATCTTCCCTGAAGACACTAGCAACATTTACTCACAAGAGCTAAAGGTTTGGTCAAGGCTAAGTCATCACAGAATGATTAACTCAGAGACCAAGGATGTAAATGGGATAAGAAAACAGAAGAGGGAGTGAGCAGAACTCAGGTCAACCCTTGTGACCATTCCTGGTAGGCCCTGTGTGCTACCAAGTTGATCACAGGCTTTAAATATTTTTTGGTTGTATTTCAGCTTGTTATACACACTCAGCTCCTCTCCCTGTTTATCTGTTTTGCAGTGCTGGACATGTGCGTAGTTTTGTGAAATTATATAAAGCTTTTAAGCAGAGACAGCCAAAAATGTTTTGAGAGAAACAGGCAAACTATTTCTCGAGCTGAACAGGAGACTTCAGGCCAGATCCCAGCTATCATGTCCAGGTTAAGTTCCCCTTGCGCCATTTCCAGAAAAAGAGAGGACTTCAAGCTGTCCTAGGGAGCAGCTGGGAATTTCCTTTTCCTGGGGGAACCCATGGGTGGCATCAGGCCAGACAAAGCCAGATTCATGCTGTCCGCTCCCTGCTGACAAAGCAGGTGCTCCCCAGCTATCTGGCAACAGGAGGGGACAACCAGCATTCAGTCATGTGGTCCCCTGGAGAGGAGCCCAGCAGGCTGAAGTGAAGTTGCAAAAATCACATGAGCATTTCCTGCCCTCGCCTCAGGTAACAGCTGCTTTGGTGGGTATCGAATTGCAGCTACCGAAACCAGAGAAAGAGCTGAGCTGCTAACCAGGGGGCCTGTCAGGATTTTTGCCCCTCATCTGTGCAGAAACCAGAGGACTTTGCCCTAGCTTGTGCTCTTTCGCACCTGTGGCTGCCCTTGTCTTGCTGCGTGACTCAAAGGCTGGCATGCGAGCCTCCCACTTGTGCATGGGCAGACAGGTAGGAGACTCTGACAGCAAGACCAGACATTACATTACCTTTAACTCTTACATACCCCGTAACTAATCAGCACCCATTTCACAGAAGTCACGTGGATTGCCAGCATCCTGGAGCAGCCCTCGCTCAGCAACCTACTTGCATGCAGCATTTCCACTGTGCTTAAATGACAGTTTTGCCTAGGAACTCGGTCTCAAAAGAAAAAGTGCTGAACACCAAATACAAGCTCTTGGTAGTTAGTGTTTTGCAAGATCCATCCTTGTTGAAGGACTGCAGGGTTTGTACCCTCTGCTGTTAAATGGAGGGACAGAGGGGTTACAGGAAAGGCACACTTGAACTCTCTGCAGCCAGTATATAGTGTTGCAGGGAATGAGCCAAAATGTCAATGTTAAGGAAGCAAAACAGAGAACGAAAGAGAGATGGGAGTGGAGTATAAAGCTCAGAATTATGGACACAAATTAATGAACAGGCAGTACTGGAAATGGGAACAAGCTGTCAGAACTTCATCTCTTACAAGGGATAAAGAAAAAAAAAATCATAATTTCTGATGCTTTTGATGGAAACATAGTTATGCAAGACTGATATTGTTCACACTGATTTAATTAAGACTCTGTCAGCACTGTCAAGCTTAATTGGCCTGGTATTTAACAGTTATAGAAGTCAGTTATAAAAACGTGCTCTGCACTAAAAATCATCATTCTATAAATGGTCCCAGTCCTAGAAGGGTCGCCTTTTTGGCACAGCAGCCTCTTGAGAGCATCCCACTTATGTGCTAAGATATCTCTATCTAGCTGAAAAGATTACAAGCTCATGCCGCATTCCTTGCCCACACAGTCCTCTCCTCGCAATTGGTGGGAATCCGGGGTGTCCAAGGAATGCAGAGTCAAGCTTCCTGGCAGCACCCCATCGCAGAAATTATTTCACAGAGAATTAATCCCCGATTCTGACACTTCTTGTCATGTTAGATTCAAATCTCTGCATTTGCTGAGCTGTAATGAGAGTGGAAAGGCAAGGACTAGACAATGGACTTGCACCACTTGAAAACATTTTGGTTTCTGGGCTGGTTAGTGACAGAAGCATTTCTCTATGTAGAGAAACGAGCTTGTCTGGATGTCAGCAACAGCCCATGGGTAGAGTATGCCACCAACTTCGGCTACTGTCATGTACAGCCCTATTCATCAGGGCCATATCACCTCTAGCGCTAACTCCTGCAGCTGTGGGACATGCCTTTCTTCTTGCCTTAGTGGGCAGCAAGTACACACCAGCCTGGAGTCACCAGTGAAATCAATTAGGTCGCTAGTGGGCTGCCTCAGGGAGTATTGTAGATAAGATTCAAATAGAGGCAGCAAAATTAATATCGATGAGAACAAACAACCAACACTCCCAGAAAATCCCATGTTCTGCAATTCTTATTGCTTCATCAGTGACAGGAAAGAGCAGTGTTTTAAAATAGAAGTTCACTTAATTGAATTTCCCTTAAGGCACAGAAAATAAGCTTCCATGAAGTGGTATCAATTGTTCAACAATAACATGCTCTCCTGACTGAAAACTGGGTTAGGAATTTGTATTGTATTTTCACAAAACATAATTCCTACCCCAGTTTCCTCCTCCTCCTCCTTGAGATAACCAGGCAGATTCCACCTCAGTGATTACTGAGTTGGACTGTGGGAGTCAGTCAATGTATAACTGATGTCCAGCTTCTCCACATACCTACTTAATGGAGGCTGGTGGATCCACTACAGGGCTTTAGATGCACGAAGGCATTAAAGGAGTTGGTTGCTTAAATACCTTTGTAGATATGCATCCTTATCCTCTGTGCTGGGGCTCAAGGTTCAAAACTCTGTGTCAGCCCAGGCGAGGTCAGCTGTGCACAGGACTCACATCCTTGTCCCTCCTGGGTTACAGGGCACGCAGGAATATAAATCTCAGAGTACTAAAAAAAGGGGAAAGAAAGGAACACTCAAAAGCCACAGGACGATGAGGACTCATACCTCTTTCTGATAACACAAAGTGTTAAGGACCAACAGTCATGTATTTACGTGTGAAATATTATCTTTCTGAAAGCTTGTCATAAATGTGGCTCACACCACAGGGATGGCCATGCTTTCCAAGTTTGTGCAGCAGGAAGAATATTTCCTAGGGAATAAGGTCAAAATATTAGTATTCAACTGAATCAGTATGGGCTAAATTAATGGAATTACTACTCTGTCGTAGGCTTCCATACGTGAAATCCGAGAAAGCGGTTGTATCAACAGCACATCAATCCATGGCACTGGTCAGAGGAACAAAAAAACTAATCTTCAGTTTCAAACTTTCATTCAGCTTTGGCACAGAAAGGTTAACTTTTGTTTAAACAATGCTTCTGAACAGATAACATTAATTAAATGTTTGCATTCAAGTCTTATTACACAGTGCAATAAGTTTGCTTTCTATGCAAACACTGTGCGTCCGGTATGGGACAGAAAGCTGGGGCGGGCAGAGACTAATGAGTAATAGTTCAATCCCATGGACCTTTTTAAAACTAAAAGCAAGTAGAGGGGAATGCTTGCCATCTCCAGACACTGTGTGCATCCGCCTCTAAGTTTCTTCTCATTCTCCAGGGATTTGCAAAATTATGTGTTTAAATATTCATTTTCCCTCTTCTCTAACGCTGCTTAAAACTCCTTTTTCAAGCCCAAGAATGACATAGCCAGTGGATGCAAATTATATTCAGTAAAAACAGAAATCGTGTAGCAGCACCGGGTAAATCAAATGCCAAGTTAGCCCTGATGTGAAGCAAAGCAGCTAAATCATCCATCCAGATGGGAAATGTTGACAGTCCCTTAACTGTAGCAGTTCTAGTTCTCGCAATATAGAGAGGTGTGCGATTTGGCTTTGTTAAGCAGACATCATGGAACTATTTATTCTGTCCACAAGTCAAACAGGAAGTTTATTAAACTTGCATATTGCTGGACATATCACCTGGCTGCTGTGTTTCATATTGGAATGCAAAATTGGATGGTTCATTTCTGTACTGACGTAATGGACTGCCATACGGAGGATTTCTCCTTGAGCCTAAGACCTATTTCTCTGACCCCAGGAGCTCATTGGATGTTATGCATCCAATTCCTGACAGGAATGCTTCATTTTGCTCTTGAGCAACCACTTCTGAGCAAGCCAGGAGCAGAATCCAGCTCTTCTTGGCTGGAAGAATTGGGATGTCCCAAAATGGGGCTTTTTAACAGATGAGTGAAAAAGCAGAGAGCCCAAAGGACTGTCCCTCTCCAAAGAAAACCATACAAATCAACAAGGAAAAATTCCTCTTCATAAGTCAGACTTTCTACGATGGTAAAACAGCTGTGTGCTCTTGGGCTTAGCTCTGCTCCAGCATCCCCCTGAATATCCTTTTGACTGTCTCAACAAGGCTCCTGGATCTGCCTTTGGCAGATGCTGAACCAAGTCGACTTTAAACATGCCCTAGATTTCTTGTGGGAGACTGTCTTGGTCACAGAATCAGAATGGTTTGGGTTGGAAGGGACCTTAAAGATCATCTAGTTCCAACTCCCCTGCCATTGGCGGGGACACCTTCCACTAGACCAGGTTGCTGAAAGTCCCATCCTCACAGTGGACCTTCCTGCCACCCCAGGGCACCATTGCTCTCCCTCCCCACGGGCCATATGCTTCCCTTCTGTCAGGTTTGGCTGGGCTGTGGATTCCTCCCCTGCCAAAGTGGTGGGTTGCAGCCAGTATGGCTGCTGGGGACAAGCTTGCTACTACCACCAACGCGCTCTCTCTGGCAGGTTGGAAAGCTGCAAATACAGTGCTGCTTCCCACGCAGGAGAGCTCTTACCTCCCCCAGGATGGGGAGCCCTGGCCCAGGATGTTATTAGTGGGGTGCAGGATGATGGTTGGGAGCACAGCATTATACACACCTGAAGGGCCCATAGGGAAGAAAATGGGGGTGACAACCAAGCTTTTCAGAAATAATTTGCTGAACCACCAAGTCGCCCTGCAAATGCATCAGGGAGAACAAAGGAGTCTTAAGTAATTTTTGTAGTTTCTTTTCTCTGTGCAGTAAACTGCTGAGCATGACCATCCTCTACTTACCAATATAAGCTATGGGGCAGAATTGATTTTTCCCCACTTTATTTGCAGTTCAATATCAATCCCAAATAATTTCTCTTCACCCTGATAAAAGTTTTTTCTTAACAGCAAATAGTGTTTTTCAGACTTCTCTTAACACCCCCCAACATGCACTTAAAATTTTGTTGAATTTAACCAGTGAACAACCTTTCAAAGTGGACAGTTGAAAAGATCGCTTGCTTTCAGCTAAAACTGTACAAAATACACTAGGTGTTTTGTCCAAAGAATTCCTCCCAGATTTACAGCAGGCCAACTGGATTCATAAACTGTTCACAGATAAGAGTAATCAGACAGATTTAAAATAGGAAACATTTTCTCCTCTGTTTGTGCTAATTTTTTCAAAATCAGATGACAAATACAACATCAGTGTGATGTATCATTTTACGAATGTATTAAGGCCCTTCCCTGACATTTCACTCTTCATGGCAGCCTGCAGAAGGTAATTTAAGATGCAGGCATTTTTTGAAATATGAATAGAGACACACTCATCCAAAGCACACCAATCTTTTTGGCCTGTTCAGAACAGAGAAACTTTAACTGCTATATACATTTCAAGCAGGCTGGATATCACTTGAGATGGAGAATTATATCTTTTCACTTCTAGCTTAACACAGCAGGAGTAAGCAAACCTCAGCATATGTACAGGCATGTGAACCCAACTGCCATCCCTCAACACCCATTCATGGGCTAATACTATTGTAATTATTCAGTCTGTTTTCACATCTTGCCTGCTTGTTTGGCTTTGCATGTTACTGAACCTCAGCATCATCTCCATGAACTACCACAAAACATGGGTCGGCAGGGACCCCTGGATGTTACTCAGCCCAACCTCCTGCTTGAAGCAGGTCTATCACCAATGCCAGAGCAGACCAGCAGGTTCAGCTGCTGTGCCACTCACCAGGAGGTTTAGGCATAAAAACCATAGCAATATTCAAACTACAACCTTGCCTGAACTGATGACCACTCCAGGGACCACTTGAGTCTTTACAGTGGTCAGGAGTTGCCTTCCGTGAAGAATACAGCAGGGAACGGAGGTCCCCAGCTACGCAGAAGTTAGCATTGCTTCACCAAGCCTGACAACTGAATTTTTACAAACTGTAAAAATGACCAGCTTCCAAGCTTTGAGGCAGGGAGAAAAGTTAACTATATACGATAATTACATTTTCTTTGGACTT
The DNA here is from genome assembly GCF_013368605.1 of Nyctibius grandis. Classification (NCBI taxonomy): domain Eukaryota; kingdom Metazoa; phylum Chordata; class Aves; order Nyctibiiformes; family Nyctibiidae; genus Nyctibius; species Nyctibius grandis. The sequence goes on along the minus strand of NC_090661.1, from coordinate 12,202,717 downwards.
ATCTATCTGTACGTGAGAGCTGGGGTTGAAAACACTTAGTACAAAGCAGAGAAGAACTTAAAGCACGCTCACTTATTTAAACTAGCTTCCAGCATTCTTGGTTCAAAGTAATGCACAACAGATACAAAGTTTTAGTGTATCAGGGATTCTCTTTATTTCTACAATGCTTTTTAAATTGCTATCCTGTCTGTTCCCTTTCCAGAGAATTAACGTTCATCTGTCATGCTTAAAGGACAGGGACTAGTAGGGTAAGACTGCATAGGACACTGCTCCTGATGTGTTCACCCAGCCATTGAAGAGCAAGCTGAACTGGTATCTATTTTATTAACACTTCTCAACACGTTCCTCATGCAGCTGCAAGAGGCCAGCCAAAGAGGATGCCCTCTGAGCAGCCTCCTGGGGAGGCCAGGTGCTAAGGAACAGCCTTTGACATTATGACACCCTCATTTTGCTCTAAAGTTTTTGCCATTAGTCATAAAGCCCTATGCATTCACTTGCATGGTGAAAAGGTTTTTACAGTAAAAATTCAGACATTTTCTGCAACTTCATTGAAGTTCAGTAAGCTGTATTTTCTCATTGCTAAGAACATGTCTGCTTGAGCTGGAAAACTTCTGGCAAAGTGCAAGTTAGCAGAGGAGTCAGTACTTGTCAGACCACGCAGCAAGCTCAAGAGCTCCCTTCTCAGCACACCTTACACCTTCCTCACGACTCCTGTGGCTTTGCACATGCCTGCAACTACATGCCCCAGAACCATACGCTAGTTTAAAAAGGCAAAAGAATTTTTTTTCCTGAGTTTGAACTCTGGCTTTGTTTTGAAACCTTCCCTTTTTTTCCTGACTAATGGAGCTCATGAAGGAACACCTCCCCCAGGCCAAAAGCATGGAAGATGCTTGTGATGATCTGCCAAGATTTTAACAAGGGCGTCCTGAGCACCTCGAAGCTGCACATCAGTGGAATGCGGCTCATATTAATAATACTTTAACTTCTCTCAACACGCTCAGAGACAACCTTGATGCCAACGCACAGGGTCCTGAGGGCAGAATGACAGCATCCACACAAGCTATTAACCTGAAAGACAAACGTTCACATTTTTTGCTAATCCTCTCAAGTACTTAGCGTTTCAGAATCTCTTTCCTCATAGTCGCACTCACAAGACCGTAGAATTACTTATTTTAGTCTGAAAGTAGCTAGTCACGTGCTGGCATTAATTGCGAGAACTCTCACTTGTTTATTACCATAGCACTACTGGTATATAGCAAATGTACCAGATTTACAAATGAAGGGCTTTGTTCAGACACATGCAAAACCTCTCTAAGAATGAACATTTTGGGGATGTAGGTGGGAATCATTCACAATATGCCCAGTGAGCACTTCTCTGAACATCCAGGAGTTAGCCCAGTAGGTATGGACCCTGCCGCTCCACTCCATCCCCGTCCTAGAGCAAGCCAAGGAGGGGAGTACTGCTGCAGCTCTTCACCCAGTGTTACAAAGGTATCAGGCATTCGCAAAATATTGTACTAACATTTAAGCTACAGGAGTGCAGACTGGCCACTGCAGAAAGTGGGCAAAGTCTTACAGTCTTTTCAATTGTAGAAGCCTCTATGGCAACAAGAGAGATCAAGAACATCTTGATTTGGATGTATACCTTCGAATTACTTAATCAGAAAGAATATTACAGGCAACAGGGATTTAAAACTATCATGTAACCAAGCCAATTTTATACCGGTCTTATCGGAAGATGTTGCAACAAGACACTTCGTGCATTGTTTACATTTCAAAAATAATGAAACCAGAGGACACAACAAATGAAACTAAAACCCCAGGCTGCTTCACGTAGTTTCTATGCCTCGGCAAATCAAGGTCAAAACAAAATCCTAAAACTTCCCCACATCATCTTCTCCCCTCTCACAAGGCGGGAAAGAGGGATTCTGAAGGGCTATCAAAAGACTAACCTTTAGCATTACTTCCTCATCTCAAGTTTGTTAAGAGAACACAGTGGTGACCCTCCTTGTGCCTGCTGAAGAAAGCTGACATAGGGAGGCAAATAAAATATCAGCAATACTGAGAGAAAGAACAGCAAGAAAGCAAGTTTAGTATTAGGGACTTGTTGCCAAGTGGAGGCAGATCTTTCCTTGTTGATATGACACAGACTTTACTCTTGGGCTAGGTGTGCTGTGCAGGAAAGAGCTGGGATCCCCCCCAGCTGCTCCACTGGTCTTGATCTGGTTAATGTCTACCAGAAACACACTTGTCAACCCTCTCCCTTTTCTGACCATCATAAGTATCAAGGTTCGAGATCAAAATCTGAAAACAAAACATGTTGAAAGACTTGTCTTCTCTGAAAGTGAGAAGAAAGCATGTCTAACTATTCAGACTGCGTGCTTTTCAGTGTAGGCATGCTGGATTATCAGAGTTTACATGATAGCTTTCATCAGGGGATCACACAACACTGCAAACAAGCCACATGTGAACCCTGTAAGGCAGGGATAAATCAAGATTTTCTGTATTTCACTGAGCAGAAGACTGCAGAACTAAGAAGTTTAGGGATTCATGCAGGGTCACATAGAAGCAGAAGAGCTGTGAAGGGAGCCTCCGACCAAAATAACATGGATGCATACGAAAAAGTCCAAAGTCCACAGTTTTTCCAGTTCTCATGGGATCACAGGCCCTAAGATTCCACCAGGTCAAGTAAGCCACGGTCTGCTCAAGTATATACGTCCCCTTTTTTGTCATGTAACCACTATGTGACCCTGACAAAAAGTTAAGGGGTTTCTTTGCTCTGATATAGGCTTTTAGTACCTTTTTAACGGGAGGGAAAAAAGAGAACGAGACCCAGGTGAGCATACAACAACAAAACAATCACTCCAGCCTCACTTCATTTCACTTGCAAACAATATAAGTACTTTTCTGTTCAGGTATATACTTTTTATATATACTGTATAGGTGTATACTTTATACATACTTTTCTGTACTGGAATAATAATAACCTATGTCCTGGCCACAGCACAAGCAAGAATCTCACATTAGAAGATGATTATCTTGCTACAGTCACGCATTGAGAAGCAGCTACTCCAGCATAGACTGGGAGTATCCCATCTAGGAAAAGGAAAGCAGAGCATGGAGTTGGGGTGCACCACCATGCACCCCTGTTACCACAGAACTGTGCACCGCCATGAACAGCAGCAGCATTACGCTTTCCATTCTAGGCCATAAAGGAGGAGTGAGGGAGATACAAGAGCAGGTCTTGTTGGTTCTGGGAATATAGGAAGATAAAAACCATGACTGTGTAGCAGTGCAGAACAAAAATAAGCTAGGCATCCCACAAAGTCATTCAACATGTCTATTAACACTCCTGATAAGTGACAGCTTCTACCTTTCGCAGCCACTGACATCAGTAAATGTTATTTAGTGATTCACATTTCAGTGAAGAGTAAACAAATTATAGTCTGTGCAAGGAACAAATAGTCGTGAAATCTGAACTCAACAGAGATACCTTCCATAACTCAGAACTTGACAGGGTGTGCTTACACATCTAGCAGAGAACTTCTATCAAGATTTGGAGAAGCTTATGGGAACTGCAGTCCTCTCATTTGCAGCAGACGTACTTCTTGGGAGATTCATTCTTCTTAAACAGAAAGTGTTTTAACCATTTTAAAAAATGTAAGTTTAAAACTAGCAGGTATTCTGACACTGTGTGCAGAAGACTGGATTCTCACTCATTTCCCAGTAGGCTTGAAGTTTGCGGCCAAGAGCATACAGACGCCAAAGAGATGCCTCCCACAGACTTGTAAGAACCCTTCTTGCTTTTTTAAACCTGAGAAGACCTTTGGTCCAAAGTTTTGCAGTGTAGAGTTCCCAGAAATGTGAACATGCAAATAAAAAAAATAATCCCTGGAGAGCTAACATTATTAATAACCTGCTTCTCCCTACTTAATATGTTGGTTCAGATAGAAACACTGAATCTCAAACCCAGGAAATGATGAGTACAAAATTGTAACACCCAAATAGGCATGGCAGCGCTCCCAGTGATTTCACACAGTCAGTTCTCAAGTTACAGAAGTTGGAGCTGCATTTACAAGTGGCATCAACCAAACCTCAAAATCCAAATACTGAGGTATCTTCAAAGTCTAGACCCAAATTTTACAACTTCTCCCACTACACATGAACACTGAAAGGATAAAATGTTGCTCTTGGTCCACTTGGGTGACAAAATGGACACACACGCCCTAAAGGTCAGAGACTGAGAGTTCATCCTGCGCTTTCATCATACTTGAGGAGACATGGGTGGATGGAGAACTAACTGCTGCCAATAGAAACATTGTTTCTTATTCACAGGGACATGCAGCAGCAAAACCAAAATTACTCAAAACAAATAGTACTGAAATTACTCAGGTCAAGCACAGTGGAGCCAAGAACACCCAAGAAGGGTGGGACACAGGTACCTTACATCATCTTGACATTTTAAAGAGACTTCTTAGGGTTTAACTCTCCTGGTCTCATGAAAAGAGTCAGCAGTGTGAGAAAAATCTCCCTTTCCTCTCCTGTTCTTGAATTCTTTGAAAGGGATGGTCAATATCTCTGATCATAGACAGAGAGGCTCTTCCTGCTGAGGAGGGCTCCAGAAAACAGCCTGCTGGCAAAGTGTGTGAGGAGAGCTGCTGACAGCACTTGCAAGTGCAACCACTGCAGCAAAATAGTGGGTTTCATCCACCCATCAAAGCACTAAAATAATTGGACATTAGGAAGCATTTCTTCTCAGAAAGGGTCATTAGACATTCGAACGGGCTGCCCAGGGAGGTGGAGTCACCATCTCTGGATGTGTTTAAGGAAAGACTGGACATGGCACTTAGTGCCATGGTCTAGTTGACGTGGTGGTGTCAGCACAATGGTTGGACTGGATGATCCCAGAGGTCTCTTCCAACCCATTGATTCTGTGATTCTGTGACTTTTTGGTTTCATAGTAGCCGTAACTGTGTGAGCCATGGATGTTGAACCAAACCACAGCAGAGTTCTGAATTCGCCCAAGCATAGCTTTGCCTGTTACATTGACAGTGCAGCTTGAACAATGTAACTGCAGTGTATGTAAAGACCACAAACAAGTTTCAAACTACCATCCCAAGCAACTATACAGAAATGATCCCAGTCAAGGTCCCAAAAATTCACTCTGATTTCTGGCCAGGTTTTACAGCCTGCAGTGAACCTCCGGCTGCTGCTAGCACAGGTACAGGAAGCAGCGTTACAAAACCCTCCTGGGGATTATGGGTTAGGTCTCTGCTCTGGCAGCAGATCATTTGTCACATTACATAACCGCATCTGAATCCACCTCTGCTAAGCCCATTTACGGAGTAAGCGAGCGGCATTACACGCCTGGTCCCACACTCCTCTCCCACCGCAGCCCATGGCATGGTGCTCTTACCCCTGCTGCCAGCAGGCAGGGATCACCCAGGGCCCTGAGGAGGAGTAACCAGGTACTTCCTTGTGCCATCCACCTGCAGCATCACCCTGTCCTTCACTAGGGAGCTGGCAAAACCCTTTCCAGGGTGGGACCTGCACAAATTTTATGTGACACTGGGCCGGGCAGCTGCTAGCCCCTCTCCAGCACCGGTGTTTCGTACCCCGGTGGGCCTCCAGCCTGGCGAGTGCAGCCACCCCTCTGCTCCTGACAGTCTGCTGCAAAGCAAAGCACAGAGAAAGCCAGCGAGCTCACAATCCCAGATTAGAAAGTGTCACCAGTTAATATCACCTGATGGTATTGTTTAGCTAAGGGTGTTTTTTTTTTTTTAAAGACATGTTTATAGCAGTCATTTTGATAGAATAATCACAGCACTTAGCGTTGGCTTTCATCTCCCTCATGTGACTCACTTCTTCCATTTTCTAGTGCTTGGCCGTGATTGCTGTAGTGGTTCAGCTATCTGCACTAGTGCTAGAAACAGGCTTATGCCACCAAGCTCAGATCTGGATCAGAAGTACTGGGAGTTTGCGGGAGTTCAGATCAGGAGGTTTTCATCACTGTGCTGCAGGGAGGCTGACTCTTATCTCTGCAGCTGGCTCTGCTGCGTGTCTGCCAGTTGAAAAGGGACAGGGGCAATCTGGGGCTTAAAAGGTAGATTTGGCTTTAGTCTCATCTCTAAATATAGATGTTTAGAGATATCTTTATTTTACAGATAAATATAGTTCTAAATATATATATTAAGAGGTATCTTTATTTTATATACCCACATAAATACACACAAGGTTTTGAAAGCTTCTCATTTTGAAAGCTTCCCCTTCTCAATGGGTGAAAAAAATACCTTGTTTTGGGAATACCAGAAACTCCCACAGGAGTCTGAAAGAAACATCTTAGCCTTCCCGACCCAAAAGCATGGACAGAGCTGTTGAGGAGGTATTTCCCAGGCACCAGGGGCTGGTGGTGCAGACCAGGGGCAATCACAGCCCTGCCGACCCGCAGCACCCCTGGCCCAGCCCTGACACGGAGGAACCGGGGGGGGGCTGACAAAGTGGCCGTGCCTCCTGGCCCCAATACGAGGTGGCTGGCACAGCAGCTGCATTGAGCAACGTAAAGGTGGTGGGGAAATAATTTCAGTTTCCTGTAGCATTTCGTAATTTAACATATTTTTGCATAAGCCAGTATAAAACCTCCTGTCTTTTTCCAGCAGCGTTAGAAGCATAGCTAAACATACAGATTTATACAACAGTCCTTGAGTTCACTTTCTTGCCAGTTTTCAGGAAAAAATGCCCATACATGATTTGCCAATTTTTATGGAATTTTGGCTCAAATACTTTTAACTACTTAATACAGATCACATTTATTATCACCATCAGTGGAAATTATTATCTTCTCAAATTTCCTTGTATTGTAAGCAGTGGGAATATAATTAATTTATTCTGCAGTTATACAAATATGTAAATCCATTACAAATACAGCATTGAATGCATTTTCTCGAATTCCTATGCCGTTTGCAGCTTTGTTTCTGGCAGCACCAATACCCTTCTACTGATGATCAGATTGCCCTTCAGCCCCAGAATAATTCCTGGAATAAACATACTGATTAATGCTCTTGTAACATACTAACTCATATGGCAATAGGGAACTATTTTTATTGCTGGAGGCTATTTGTCCCTCATACGTGCACACACTTTGACTTCACTTTTGATGCATCTCACAAGCTGTCCTACAGTTTGACGCTATCCATCATCCCCTTGCAGCTCCAACACTCCTGTTACAAGAAATTCCATTAAGCACTAGGGGTCAGTCAACTGCATTAGAAACATAAAGCAATTTACTAAATATACATTTAATGAGGTTTCAGGGAGGGAAAGGATCACATGCATGAATTACAGTTTTAGGAATTAGACCTAAACCTGTAGTGGATAAAGTCTAAACTATGATCAGTCTGTGACAAATCCTCAATATAACCCCATGCCTGGATTCTATGAACAGACTGTATGATCTACACTATATCATCTTTTAGGACTTAGCTGTAATTTACCATGCATTGATGAGAAAAATTTTCCACTTCAACAACAACAACAAAACAAACATAACAAATACCCCAAGCCCCAAAAAGTTGATTGTGAATTCAAATTTTGTTGCTGCTACTTATGAGTTTTCTAGCAGTTGTGCATGAGGGAGATGGGAGTTCAGCTTTCTCCCAGTGAGGCCGGAGGCTGGTCCCACCCCACATCCCCCTGGTTTCCCAGCAACCTATATAATTTTTGCCATGCGTGTCACTCTTCTGCCATCATCCCAACCATAGCTCACCTCACAGATAGTGCTGATAGGCAGCTGGGACCTTCTTTTGCAGATCCAGTCATAAGGATCTCGCAATCGCTATGTTGCATTCCCCATTCTGCCAGGACAAGCAGTCATGGCTTGTGCCCCTGCCCGGCGCAGTGCCTAGGCCTTTACTTTCCCTGCCCTGGGGAGAGGTGGGCAGCAGGACACATCTGAGCTGCAGCCACTGTGATAAATTAATGCACAAAGGCAGTTATCCAGATGATATTGCCAACAGTGGCCAACAGGATGGAACAGAGCCCCAGATGACCCGAGTGCTCACAGAAACCCAAACCTAACTGCTCCCTGAACTGGGATATACTTCCAATAAAACCCATTACAGCACTTTGTGGGTGTCACAGAAGAAATCTCTCCCTGCTGCAGGTGATTAGGGAGCCAAACAGGACCAACGTAACACTGAAACACTCAACCTCAGTATGTTCAGCCAGAGAAGAGATGGTCTGAAGACCATGCTGCTGATCAGTGAAACAAGGTGCACCACAGAGCTGAAGGTCGGAATGTTTCTACTGTCAGGGCTCCTCTTGCCCTTACAGTTGTATCACTAAGGCAGCCTGGTTCCAGGTGGCCTACAAAGGCTGCTGTATTCATCTACACTATCCCCACCTTCTCTTTTAAGAAAGGCAGTATTGCTCACTCACTGCGAGTAGAGGCCATGCTGGAAAAAAAAGTACAAGCTCTCTGGATTCCCCTTAATGATGAGCGAGAATGACCACTTTACTTGCTCAGTCCTGCCATGTACTATGTGGCTGCTCTTAACATTCTCTCTTCCCCTCCACCCTACGTGGTCACCTAACTGAAGATTGCAGCACTGCACCAATTAACAGAACAGAAACACAAGCTCTAACTGTAGTGGCAAAGAAGCAGATGAAGATTAAAAAAAGCAGCCAGAGATTGCAAAAATACAAATGATTCAAGGCACGACTAGGGTTTCACATACCTCTTTCTGGACTGTTGGGTCACTTAACTGTTGTGCAATTCATGCTGACTGCAGTTGTTGGGAAAGGTAAGAGAAGCAAAAAATAAGAGCAACCTTAAGGAAATCTAATTTAGGAAAGAGAATTGCACAGCAGTGCAGTTCTCTCAAAGTGACTCATAATGGATGGTACCATTCAGAGCCAGTGGTGTCCTTCTACTCCAGTGCAACAGCACCCTTTTTCCCATGCCTTTTGGAAAAGGGATACCTGCTTAAGTAAGGACAGCCAGTACCAACGTGCAAACACTCACCACCTTGCCTCTGTATGCACCATTGTTTTCCCCTTGCCACAACACGCTCTGTAAGAACAGATGTAGACATTAGTCTGATTTGCACTGAATTTTTCTAAACTCCTCTCCTCAAAGTAAACCAATGCCCCCCATTCTTCAGAGGCAAAAGATTTTGAAAATGTCTCGCTGTCTCCAAGACTGGGAAGAACCAGAGAGCTAAAACAAAGGGGGAAGGGGGAGCAACCCAAGCTCTTTGTCCCAGTTGGCATGAAAGCATCATTTTTACAATAGCTCATTTTCTCCTTCCCCCCAACAGCTGACAACCCATGGCAACTAAGGACAGGGCTGCTATTGTCATTAAGCAAATACTTATCCAATCTACGTAGGAAAAAGAAGAGCTCCAGAGATGACGACATGTTCAAAATGCTCGCAAGGACATCCCAGGAGGCGAATAAAGAGACAGAGCAGTGGAGGAAAGGGTTCCTGAAGCAAAACAGGGGATAGAGAAGCGGCCTCGCAGACGCAGCTGCTGTAAAGGTTGAAGAGTCAGCCTGCTTCACCCAGCTAGGAACTCAGACTCTAAGAGTCTACCACAGATCGCAGACAGCAGCCCAGGCATCCTCTGCAAGCCCCTGCTTCTGCAACCATCCTCTTCTGGGGCACGCTGTACGTTGCCGTCTGGCCCGCACCGTCATGCATTTCTGCATGAAGTGATGGCAAAGTGAATTCTGGGCACTAGGAGAGCCCTTAATGCTGACTCCAACCAGTAGGATAGTTTCTCTCTTGCCTTCAATGACCAGCGTGCACTGAGGACACATACTTATGATCTTTCACAAATAATTTCTTTAGAAAAAACAAGAACAACCAAGCAAACAAACAACTTGCCACACACTCACACAAAATGTGTTTATTATTAGAAATCTTCTCTTTCTGTACAAAGCATGAACCCTTCCCCATATAAAGTATTTCTGCATGTTCACCACTCCAGCCACACACTTAAGGGGAGGACGGAGGCTATACATCACAACATTAATATGCAGGATGAGTTCCAAACAAAGCACAACATACATTTTTCCATGAGCAGTCCTAATCCTCAAAGCAGGAGCATGAGTGACTAGTCCAGTAATGGCAGCATTTGTTTAGTGTTTTGAATTGCTATAGGATAAATCTGCCTTCAGGGTCTACCAGCTTCCTCCCCCCATCTGTTGCATAAGGCTGCAGCCCTTTCTTTCATGAAAAGTTGTGCAGAAGAGCTCAAGCAGTCACTGTAAATTTTGATGGTGACATGCCTGATGCAGAGATAACAGGCAAACAAACTAGTGTCTCCACCGCAGTAGCAGTGAGGGACACAGCCAGAGGCCGCAAGGCCAAGAATCACAAGGGTGGCTGTGGTAAGCCTGGCACAAGGGGCTTTTCAAGACTGTTATGCCTTAATACGGGTGAACCTCTCACAGCAATTGCAGGCTTTGTGGGCCCTTCTTTACAGAATTATTCCAGGGGCTCCAAGCGTAAGCAAGAGAGTCATCCAAATCAAACAACTTGGGGACTCACAAATGCACAGACTTGCAAGTACTTATGATGGATCGTTCAGCCTAACCCATGTTCATGACACCAGCACATGGCTCCTATGCAATAGTCAGTCAGCTGCTCTACCTGGCACAGATAGTCAGCAGCTAACTCATGGCATGCTTAAGGATGGAGAAGCATGAGTCAAAGGGAGAACTGCCTTTATATAACGAATCTGCTGCTACCCCTCCAAAGGGCTTCTGTAGAGGCTTTGAGGAAGGCTTTGATCACAGGGGATTTTAAACCAATTTGTAATCCCAGATCTACAAAACTAACCTGCTACCAGTTGTCACTGGCTGCCTAAGATGGACCACACTCTACTGAGCGAGGCTGCCCTGGTAGGGGCAGGACTCTTGTGTGCCTGGTGTCAGATTCCTCCTTGGCTACCCTTATTGCCCTGGTCCTGAAAACTTTGCATGTCTTCAGACATGTAGGCAACAGCCTGTTTATATTCATCACATGAACATCTCAGTGCTTGCCAATGGTTTTAAACTGGTGCTGGCTGGGTTGCAAAAACCAAGATGGATGTGAGATAAGAATAATCACGGGAATTTAAATTTCACTCCAAGCCTCAAAATTCCATCATCTTGCAGTTGGATGCCACAACACACAATATGTAAAGTCCCAAGATCTTACACAGAAGTGGCAACGCATCTTGGGAAGCCTGGCTGAAGAGCCCAGCACTTGTTTGGAAACACTGCAACACTGGACAGTTGTAGTGATACACAGCGAAAACTGTAGAGTGACAGTATTCACTGCACAATATTTATGGATATACAATTCAACTATATAAACCCACTGTACGTATCTTGTTACGAGCCTTATGCAAACCCTTAAGCAAATAGTTTGCTGCACACATTTGTGCTCTGCCAGCAATGAAGTGGGGCATGCAGCACCGCAAGACAGCGCAGCCACAGAGAATTGCTATTATTATGCTGGCCCTCAGCGATGCTTTCACAAAAGGGGAAAAAAAAAATAGCTTTTTCAGTGTGATAGATTCTTTCCCAGAACATTGTGGTTCGCTTCTCTTATCAATTTGAAAACTCTGCTAAAGGGTTTTGAGCTTCTCAGATTGTGAAATACCTAAGAAGCCACAGCAGACAGGCACTATGCAGATAAACAACCTCGGTACAACAGCAGCTGCAGAAAGGCAGTAAACATGCATTTTGGCCTTCTGCAGCTAAACATTGTAAGACAGAAAAACAAGCAAGCATCCATGATTAGGGCGATTTATAGCCTAAAATAAACCCGAAGATTGATGAAGAACACGAGACTAAGAGAAACTATTCCTTCCATTTCACCAGTTTTGTAATCGCTTTGGAATGAGAGAGGAGAAGAATTCAAGAGATTAGGGGAAAGTCATTCTTCATTCCCCATGGGTCTGATCCAGAGCTTATTGAAGTCAATGAAATGAATCCCACTGCAGCTTCACTGGATTTTTTTTGATCGGGCCACAAGAGATGATTACTGAAGTGGCTGTGCAAGAAGAATCAAGTTTGTTTCAGAAAAAAAATATTTAATCAGCATTTTCCTTTAAGGTAATCGCAGATCCCATGAGACAGTAAAAACTCAATGCATCTAGCCTCGGCACTCAAGGATGAATTGCTGTGAATAGCATCAATTAAAGAAAACAACATTTGTTTTCAACATCTTTTTCCACCCATTTACTGTTAGCATACCTAGAATGACTAGAAGTGATAATAAAAAATAGTGGTGGTCTGCTCCTTCTCTTCACCCCGCTGAACTTGCACATTTGATAATACTTTGTGCAAAGTCAAGCTCATTGTTTCCTCTGATTTTTGTGTAGCTCTTTTACAACAGTTAGGAGAAGACTTAAATATGAAAAGTTGATAGCATATGACAAAACCAGGAGAATCCACACACAGATTTGACTTAAACTATTCTTAATTCATCATTTACAGTGTTTGGCTTGTGAGTCAAGGATGACTCTTTAATTTAGAGTTTCTCCTGAAATTCTGCCTTTACAAGCAAGTTTTTCAGGCCTCTGTCCAGAAGGAAAAAATTAACTATTCTTGGAATCATTATCATCTTTTGGGTCATGTTATTCTTTTCTAATACAAAATTTCTGAAGCAAAGGCCCAGTCAAGAACAGTACAGGTTTCTCAGCTTCCATTGCGGTAAAATGGAATGTTCTTCTTTAAGAAAAACAAAACCATGAAAACATGAGCAAAAGAATCCCCCAAAGCCATACCGTATGCAGTGAAGTAATGTTCAGCGGTTCCATCCAAGCGACTTCACTTGGTCAGTAGTTGTCTGCACTCTGAAGCTCCTCTACAAACATTCCTGTCTTTAACCTTTCCAAGACTGGACTTCCTTTTTGATGGTTGTTTTGTTAGTGTACTTTGCTAATATGCCTCAAAAATTAAAGAAAAAGTCAGCCAGCAGAGAGGAAGTTAAAAGCTACAGTTCTTAGCTCTTTACAATGCAGAGGAGCAACTGAATGATCAAAAGAATTAGCTAATTAAGTTCACGTGGGCAAGTAGGGAAACCTGTGGTGCTGAGACACCTCCAGGGCAGTGCCCACAGGAGAACACCACCACACCAGTGCTGTGCTGAGGCAGTGATTAGGGTAAAGCTGTAAGCAGAATTGCAGCCTCTGCGACAGGGAGATAAGTTCTCTGGAGAGCTACTGCTCTCCCCTTTCTGTGAGCTACTTGTGAAGGTTATCCATTCTCTGGTTTTGGATATACGGATGTAGAAGTGAAACGCGTCCTGTGGCCCCTGCCGCACAGATATTTTGGTAAAGCGGTCAGGAAGGCTGACCACCCCTTTGCTAAGGAGTTAGAGTCTTTGGATTCTCACACCTTAACCCCAAGTTTATGAAAGCCCTCAGCAAAGGCATGGCTAATTTACAATGGTCTAGAGGGACAGTGTATTGCATCATTGTCTCAGCAGGTCACCATTAACTAAGAACCAGGCTATTGTGGCTTTTGCCACTATATGCCTGCTGTAAATCAAATTACTGAGATGAGGTTTTGTCTCTCTTCCCATCTCTTCCTCTAGCACTGAATTGGTTGTCCTCCAGTTGCTTCATTCTCACTTCAGTGTGCTTAAGCCAAGCTTCAGTCTTATTGTTGTCCCTATCATACTTCACATATGAGTCCACATACAGATGAATACAAGTCAACTTTTCCATTTCCTTAATGAGAAGTATATGATATTCTCAAGGAATTAGGCAGAAGCACTTTATTAATTTAGATAATTTTGATGATTTTGTTATTTTGGAGAATAAATATTTATCCTCGTTGGATGGCTGCAACAGATGGTCTTCCAGATATGTCCAGCCTTACTACAGAGGTATGTTACAACTCCATTATTGCAGTACTAACAGACACGTTCATTTCTTTATAACCTAAACTGTTCATAACAAAGATGAAACACAAATAGCCTCCCATGTCCATAGTCAAAACAGGTCTTAGAAATAGTGATGTATATGGAAAGAAATCTTTTAATTAGGCCTATCTCAACAAGGCATCGTTCAGCAATTTAAAAAAAAAAAAGAAGAAAAATCACCTGTCCTCTTCTGATTCTAAAGCTAGTACTGACTCCTGCTGCTAAGGTTGGTCCCATGTTTCATCTCATCTAGAAAAAGAATTAATATAGCTGGTTTCTTGAGGCATGTCATATGCATACTCCACTATCAGTGTGCCTAATCCCTACCCACACTGCCCCAAAGTTTCTTATCTTGCACATGCTAAACACATCTCTCCCGATGCACTGAGAGCATCCCAAACTATTGTTACACCACAGGAAAGGATAGAAGTTCATAAATATCTAAGTCAGTGATTCTCAGTGCCCACATGTCCTCTACTCTGAAGACCCGTGGCATGAAAGTGAGTGCTTTGATCCCATGTGAATTTGAGCTGCTGCTTAATACTGCTGAAGGTCTGGAGATTTCACCTGAGGGGTCATGTAGACAGGACTGTTGCCTCATCTGGTAGCAAGGAGGTGCGCAGACCATTCCTTCTAAGGAGCTTGTTTGCTATTTTAAAGTTCCCAAGTACTCTCACGGGAAACTATGCAGTCTGTTATAGCTTCTCCAACAGCAAGGGAAGTGGTTCTGTTTTTGGGGAAGGATGCATTTGCAAAAGGACCAGACTGTTGGAGCATTGATTACTTTTTTGTTGTTGCTTTTACATGGTGGGTTTCTCCCCACTCCCCTTTCCAGCTCTTACATGGAAAACCCTGACTGTATCCTACGAGGAGGAGGTCTTGAGCAGGCAGTAAACTTCAGCTTCTTCAACTGGCTTTGGCATTATCTATGCCATTATCTACTCTTAAGAAGCCCTAAGGAAGCCAAGGGGACCAGAAACATTTCAAGTCAGGATTCTACTTGTTATTAATTCCTGGCTTTTCTGTTCTAGAGTGCTGTACATATGTAGTGCTGAAGCAAAAAGTACATCTTATTTTTGCTTAGTGCTATCAAGTCTGGTAATCATACTGTTGAATCAGAGGTTTACCATTCAGTCCTGCATTAATAGTAGACTAGCCTATGCAATAATTTTTAAGCTGGGGCAGGAACCACAAATGATTAGGGCTGAAGTAGTTGTTATCCATGAATGATAGGTCTTTTGAGCTTGCAAGCCCATTTCAGTTGTTCTTCAACATTTTTGGAAGACTTTGCACCAGTTAAACTAAAAAGTCAAAATAATGCTACATTTCTGTATTCCATGTGTCTTTTTTTTGTCAGTGTATTTGCACACATTTAGTTTTCCAGGACACACTGATTCTGGAGATAGCAGACACGTGAGAAGGCTGAACTGAAGTGCAAACTGACCAATATATTAAAGCAGCAGAAGCTGCAGATGAGCCAAATTCCTACAGAATTGAAGACCTGAGAAATAAAAAGACAAAGGTGCTAAAAAATGCAGTGATATAGCCAATTAGTCTTACATATTTTCTGTTATTTTAATTTAATCTCCTTAATTATTTTTTCAAGAACACCTAAACTACTTTGGCAGGAGGAAGAAGAGGGGAAAAGCAAGCCTCCTGGGTTTGAAGCAGAGGCTCTGTGCAAGGATTATTCTCTAGACATGTCCCTCTAAAAGATAGCATACACAGCTGCTAAACTGTCCTCTTGGGAAGACAAGGCACTCTCAAAGCAGGTGATGAAGGGTACTTCTGCTATAGCTTTCTAGTTGCAATATTCCTGCCAGCGTAGCTCCCTTACTGGGTTTCCACCCTGTCCTGATCTGGTCTGCTCTGCTCTGATATTTTTAATTTGGAAAGCAATTTCTAAATCAGAAACAGTGTGAAGAAAGGGACATGTCGTCAGTCTCCACGGCCTATTTGATTTTTGTACTAGTTTGAACAACACAACACTGACTTGTCAATAAGAGTCCAAGAAAGTATGGAGGCTGCTTTATTTTTAAATTTGCTTGGGAATATACTTCTCAGCTGCTACACAGGAAACAGTCAGCCCATCTGTTAAAATTGCTTTCTCAAGACCAGATTTGAGGTATTTTATTAAGTCTAACATTAATTATGCAAGATCAGGAAAGTATCCGTGTTTCTTTGAGATCCCACAGATGGCATAGAAAGGACAAACAAAATAAGTGCTGCAAAAGACAAACATAAACATGCCTGCAAACACAATTGTTCACTCTGCCTTGAATTACAAAACAGCATTTTTCACATGGCTAGAGTCTTAGGTCATAACAAGTGTCAGCGGAGAAGAATTCAGAGAGGCAAGGATGCAATATGCTAGCAACACGTCTGGTAGGACCTGGCTTTGGAAGTAACTTTTCTCAGAGAAAAGGCTTTAATAATAAGCAAGTGTATCAGATTTCTGCAAACACACTGTTAAGGTCGGCAGAGCAGCTGGCAGCAAGGCAAGTTCTGTGACCTGCTCCTGAACCCTTCAAACTCATTTCCTGTCAAACATCAGACCCAAGAGGACAAGCAAAAAGCTGTTAAACCCTTTTCTAGAAGGGTCTGAGATTAGAATTCCAGTAATGGCTCAAATTCCTTTCCAGTTGTCCTGAACTGGCCACTTCCAGTGCCGATTGCTATGCCGTATGGAAGCGCTGTCCTTCTCTGGGGGGAAGGAGGAAAGAGCGGGGGTGGAAGGAGGAGTGAGGCCATGGAAAACAGTATCCAGCTTTTCAGACAGCAAACAGGACAGTCAGATGTGCTGTTCATTTAAATAAATTAGAGCTACTTCTGGTAGAGCAAATCAGTTGGTGAGAATTGCTTAGCTTGTCCTGGAGAGCAGAGGTAAGCCTGGGTGGAATTTGCCTCTGCACTCCTCTTCTGGAACCACGCGTCAGGAGGCCAAGCGATGGCTGGTCCCCTCTGAAATGTTAGAGTTTTCGATAGTGAGAGAAGTAAGGAGGGGTGAGAGCAGAACTTCTGCCTTAGATTTCTGCCAGGCAGACTTTAGCCTGTTTAAGAGGTTGATGGACAGAGTCCCTTGGGAGTCAGTCCTGAAGGGCAAAGGAGTCCAGGAAGGCTGGACGTGCTTTAAAAAGGAATTGCTAAATATTCAGGAGCAGGCTGTCCTGGTGTGTAGGAAGACAAGCCGTCGGGGAAAAAGACCGGCCTGGTTAAACAGAGAACTTAGGCTAGAATTTAAGGAAAAAAAGAGAGCCTATTTGCTCTGGAAGAAGGGTTGGGTAACTTGGGAGGTCTATAGGGACATGGCCAGGTCATGTAGGGAGAAGATTAGAAGGGCCAAAGCTCAATTAGAGCTTGATTTGGCTGGTACAGTCAAAGATAACAAAAAAAGTTTCTACAAATACATCAACAGCAAAAGGAGGGTCAAGGAGAGCCTTCACCACTTACTGAATGAGGAGGGTAGTGTAGTGTCAGGGGATGAGGAAAAGGCAGAGGTGCTCAATGCCTTCTTTGCCTCGGTCTTTAATGTCAAGACTGGTTGTCCTCAGGAGACTCGGCCCCCAGAGCCTGAAGTTAGGGATGGGGGGATGTGTGAACCCCCCGTAATCCAGGAGGAGATGGTTAGTGACCTGCTGTGCCAATTGGACACCCACAAGGCTATGGGCCCGGATGGGATTCACCCCAGAGTAATGAAGGGACTGGCAGATGAACTTGCCAAACCACTCTCTATTATCTACCTGCAGTCCTGGTTAACTGGAGAAGTTCCAGCTGACTGGAAATTAGCAAATGTAACACCCGTCTACACGAAGGGCTGGAAGGATGATCCAGGGAACTATAGGCCTGTCAGCTTGACCTCAGTGCCAGGCTAGGTGATGGAACAGATCATCCTGAGTGCCATTACACGGCACATGCAGGACAGTTGGGGCATTGGGGCCAGCCAACATGGATTCATGAAAGGCAGGTCCTGCTTGACCAGCCTGATCTCCTTCTATGACAAAGTGACCCACTTAGTAGATGAGGGGAGGGCTATGGATGTAGTCTATCTAGACTTCAGTAAGGCATTCAACACTGTCTCCCACAGCATCCTCCTAGGCAAACGGGCTGCCCGGGGCTTGGATGGGTGGACTCTTTGATGGGTTAAAAACTGGCTGGATGGCAGAGCCCAGAGAGTGGTGGTGAATGGGGCAAAGTCCAACTGGTGGCCGGTCACTAGCGGTGTTCCCAAGGGCTCAGTTCTGGGGCCAGTGCTGTTCAATATCTTTATAGATGATCTAGACATAGGGATTGACTGCACCCTCAGTAAATTTGCAGATAACACCAAGCTGGGTGGGAGTGTCGATCTGCTAGAGGGTAGGAAGGCCCTACAGAGGGATCTGGACAGGTTAGATAGGTGGGCTGAGACCAACGGCACGAGGTTCAACAAGAACAAGTGCCGGGTCTTACACTTTGGCCACAACAACCCCATGCAGCTCTACAGGCTGGGGGAAGAGTGATTAGAAAGTGTCCTGGCGGAAAGAGACCTGGGAGTGCTGATCGACAGCCGGCTAAACATGAGCCAGCAGTGTGCCCAGGTGGCCAAGAAGGCCAATGGCATCCTGGCCTCTATTAGGAATAGTGTAGCCAGCCGGTCTAGGGAAGTGATCGTCCCTCTCTACTCGGCACTGGTGAGGCCGCACCTTGAGTACTGTGTCCAGTTCTGGGCCCCGCACTTCAAGATGTTGAGGTGTTGGAGCGAGTCCAGAGGAGGGCGACCAAGCTGGTGAAGGGTCTGGAGGGTCTGACCTACGAGGAATGGCTGAGGGAGCTGGGGTTGTTTAGCCTGGAGAAGAGGAGGCTCAGAGGTGACCTTATTGCAGTCTACAACTACCTGAAGGGCGGTTGTAGTGGAGTGGGAGTTGGCCTCTTCTCCCAGGCAACTAGCGATAGGACAAGAGGACACAGCCTCAAGCTTCACCAGGGGAGGTTCAGGTTGGACATTAGGAAGAATTTCTTCTCAGAAAGGGTCATTAGACATTGGAACGGGCTGCCCAGGGAGGTGGTGGAGTCACCATCTCTGGGTGTGTTTAAGAAAAGACTGGACATGGCACTTAGTGTCATGGTCTAGTTGACAGGGTGGTGTCAGGGCAACGGTTGGACTCGATGATTCCAGAGGTCTCTTCCAACCTGATTGATTCTGAAAGCAACAGGCAGGCGCTGGTGCACACAGCCAGAGCCAGCCACCCTTTCCCAGCATGCAGCAAGGGAGAAGGAAAAAGGAAGAATCACTCTGCTCATTTCAGATCGTCGGAAGAGAGCTGCTCATTTCCCCATCAGCCACTGTGAAAGCACTAACAGTGGGCAGATGCTGGAAAAGATGTTAAGAGCTGGGTATTTTTCCAAAGGGAAGCACCCAACAGTCAACGTGTTTATTCCAGTATATGAAACATACAACTGCACAAGTTTTGTGGAATCAACTCAAATAAGATCTTGAGTAATACCACTTCAGATTTTCTTCAGTTTCTGCCCCAAACTGGATCCAACAGTTCAGAATGCTTAAATAAATAAAAACAGCCTAGCAAGGAATATCTACCCGTTTGCTTCTGCACAGAGGCTTCCCAGTTTTCCTGCACCAGCTCTGCAAGAGAGTCCAAGTTCACAAGGAGTTACAGCATCAGACCAGACTTCTCAAATCCCTCTTTGGTTTATTTGGCAAGCTGATTCTGGAGCCAAATACTTCCATTGTGTACCGTATGTATGGACAGAAAGGTATAGTACAACACTAGCAGAGATCCCCTTTCATTCCTTTTTAGAGAAATCACATGTATTTATCTCTCTTTTTTTTAAACTTTACACTGCCATTGTCAACCTTCCTGTCAGCACCACCATCTCTACAACACAAAAAAACAAAATTACACTGAAATTTTGGTGTTCTACCTTTCATAGTTAAGAGGCAGCAGTGATCTGAAAACAAATTTGATAAACTTTAATTTATTGTATCTCAGTAGCTATCTTCAATCTAATCTTTCTTTCCAATTATATTGTTTAAGCAAAACAATATATCTAAATATATGGCAGACTATTTGTATTAAGATGTAAATCTAATAATAAAGAAAAATGTTAAGGAAAACAAGAGAAGTAAACTTGCAGCAAATTAATCAAAACATTTGCTTTCAATGTGGATGAAAATGCGAATAAATCATTATGGACAGATGCTTGTGATTTTGTTTTTGTTTCTATTATTCTGTCTACTATTGGCCAAAGGTTTATATTCATCTCTGGAGATGAGCCAAATTCTGATAAAAAGCACTTCTACAGCAGGTGTATAAACTGAACAAATTCTACCATCAACAAAAAGTTAATATTTGGCAGGATCTTTGGATTTTGGGTCTGTTTCCTCTAGTCAGTTCATTAATATAAAGTTTAACTGCCTTCCTTCCCTAATCCAGAAATAGCAAACAAACTCTCCCTTTTCCGCCCAAATCACTCAGCTCCTAATCACCGGTTTGTGTCCCAGAGACTCCATTGCTGCACACAAATCACAATGGCCACCACACGATCCTTCATGTCAAAAAAGCTGGTGAATGCTTCAGTGGGATTAGATGTATTTTCCAGATTTACTGCTGGAAATCCTGGGAAGCCTAGGGACCAACAGACAAACTAACATTTTAGTTCATCTTAGCGACTCTTTGAATTGGCCAGTACAGCTGCTGGCTGAGCAATGACTGACCTGCAGCCAGCACGTAAAAATGCAGGGCTAAACAAAGAACAAATAAATAAGAAAAATGCCACCCCCAGAGTACAAGGCTTGAGCTCCTCTAGACAAACCACAGTGTAACAGGGAGATCAGCTCCCTCGTCAAGGGCACAGCCAGACTGTACTTTCTGCTCACCGTGACTTGGGCCTGTTACTGCAGAAAGGTTGCAAGGCATTTGCCAGAATACTCTTGAATATTAAAGGATATATAGAAAACCAGGACTGCTTCCCTGCCCCCCACAAGCTTCCTTTCCTGAAAGCAAATGGTCTGTTTCACAAATCAAGGTGGGATTCATATGTATTAAAGCAGTCCGATGAACAACTTCAAGAGACTCCAACTGGATACCTCTCCTTTTCCACAGTATTTATTATAGGGTTTACAACTTGCGTCTGCTCTTTCCAAACATTTGGGTCTGAATTCGAACTTCACAGTTCCTTCCCCTTGAAGCCCTAGATGTGTTCAGGAGTATTCCCGAACTTTGAAAAAGCTTGGATCCAACTGAGGCGCATTTCTAACATTCATTTGAATGAAATCAGGTAAATGCAGTTGTAATCTCTCTTGAACAGAGAAAATATTTATAAGCATAAGTTTTTACCTATTGGGCTAGTTCGAAGAAGTGTACAAGGACATAGCTTTATAACTAAATCCTTTAGAATATACTGAGAACTATGCTCTCAAGATACTAATCATAATGCATCGAGAGGCCCAGGACTCAAAATAAAAACAAGCATGTTTTTCCATCTATATAAATCATTTTGTAGCAACCAAATCAAAAACTCTCTTGACAGTGCCAGGTCTTACTGACCTCGGTTCAGGACAGCAGTAAATACATGTCTACCATAATTAAGTTCTGTTTGAGTTAATAAGTTAAGAACATACTTACTGCTGTTTTGAACAAGGACATTAGCATTTCCATCTATTCTTAGAATTAGGGCCCTGTAGAGAGCTAAAAACAATTCCAAATTCATTATCAAAGCATAAATAAATTGGGGCAGAAGAACACACACTTCCCTGTGCTGATACGGTCAAGGCATTTATGTTCAATAAACTGCAGGATGCTATCTAAGGTTTACCCTTAAGGAAAGATACCAGAATAAAACTAAAAGTAAACTCTGTACTGCTGAAACCACAAGGAGCGAAACAGGATCCTTCCCTCTGATGACACCAGTGCTACCTGCAGAACATTAAATCCTGCCACCCCTCTTTGCCTTTTGAAGCACCTTCTGAGGAAGGAATAAAACGCTGCAGTCTATTGACAGACTTTGAGTTTTCCTATCCGAGTCATCACTTTCTAGTATTAAGGAAACCTTTAGCAATTCAACACATTTACACTGCAGAATGAGTATAATTATCTCCTCTTCATGACTAAGTGAAAAAACAGAGCTCTTAAGCTACATATGTTCTTCCTCAGGATGTTTCTGTGCTTCTTGATGCGGCTCTAGGTTCTCATGTTCTCATTCACAGGAGGATTGAGCATACGTGACTTTAAAATGCTCATATTGAAAATTACTTGCTATATTAGGTAAGCTTTCTTAGAAGGTATCACATACACTGTAAAGCTGGTACCTAGTTACAAGAACAGTCCTTTTCAGACTTAGCAGTACCTATACAAGTGAGCCCCAAATGAGTGGTACAGCTGAGGACAGGGGCACAAATGGCTCAGGAGGTCAGGTTGGGTTTAATAGCAAGCACCGGAGTATTGTGCAGGAACAGCTTTGTAACTTCCTGGATGACTCTGGAAACCTTTTCTCGAATAAGAAAAGATTTATGCAAAGAAAGATGGTACCTCCTAAGGTTTTGCTTGTTCTCCCCTACTACCATAGGGAAGAACCATACAAAGCTAAATAAAAATAGGAACGTACGCAGGGTGACTGGACTTTAAAGGTTGCCTCACTGTCAACAGTAGTAGAAAGGAAGCAAAGCATAGCCTTGCTACTGTCCTTTCTGCTTTTGGGCAGAGTAGGTGCCAGCTGCCCATAGAACTGAGAGAGGAATCTGAGCTGCAGGTAGAGCCTATGAACTAAGACTGTCTTGAACACTAAGGGAATCAGTGTGGATAACCACTGAGGAAAGAGGAAGCTACAGCTAATCACATATCCCAGCAAGCAGCGTTGTTCATTAAATGAGGTTACTAAAAAAGGCAAAAAGAGGACAAGGTTAAGCACACTGTAAAAGCCAATGACTATTTGCACATTTAAACGTTTATAATAATAGTTCCTGAACAAATTGAAAACAAGAAACTGAATTAGGTTCAGATGGTCTGCTCCTAAATAAACCACACCATGGCAGATTTCACAAGGCACTGCTGAAGCATAAATATCCATACCTAGTATAAAAATACATTTAATCTTTGGGGGTGGGGGATGGAGTAAGTTTACGGGGAGGGGTATGGGAGGGTACACACGTGCCTAGACAAGGTTAGATCAGCATTATTTAGTACCAGTGAGAGCTAAACTCAATCTATTACCAAAGGCTAATGAAACATGACCTCATGTATGTCCCAGACCACATAACTGCATGAAGTCTTTTGAAAACAAACCAGGTTCTTGTAGTCCCTCCTCCTTCCCTCCCTCCCCCTGCCCCAAATTTGATGTATACTCTATAATGGCATTAACATTTTGGAATCCAATCTTACAGATACCTCAAAGTGTGGCATAAAAACAAATAGCTGTCATCTGGAATAAGATATTTGGGAAACTTGAGCAAGTCTAATCGGAATTGTTTTAAGTTCTCATAAAACCTATTTTTTTAGGAACTATAAAGTTAGAAATAAAGATTATTTGTTTCTGTGAAACAGCATGCAGTGAATTTCACTCACTGGTATGAAAAGCATAGTGTTCGAATATTTTGCAAAAATTTCTGAAGGACATTGTCTAACGATCTGAAGTCATATTTAGGAATACTCTCAAAAGCATTAAGAAACATACTGTATAGTCCTAGGATTCATTTAGGAAGATATTCATAAAACTAACCTCTCAAACCTTTTTGTTTTCAACTTCCCATCTAAATAGTGTTTGTTACAGTCAAGGACAGGGTAGCAAAACAAAAATTTCCATCTGTATTTAAACAAAACAGTTCATCTTCCATACAGTGTTGTTTGGTTGCAAACCAAATATTGCAGCACTTTCATAAATCCTCTATAGCAGAGATATTATTAACAGCAAAAGGAATTTTTAGGCCAAGAGTGTCTCTTAAATAAGATTTCTAAAGACCAAAAAAAAAAAAAAAAAGCATCAATGAAAAAAAGCAAAAACTACACCCAAAACCCCCTCATCCAAACACATCATCTCCCACAATGCACAAAGACCAGGTCATATTTGCAGTCTAGAAACTCTTTCATATTAAGAAGGAAAAAAAAAAAGCCTCAAAAATAAAATATGACAAATCCAAAGTGGCAGCCACCTTCACGGTAAATTAGGGTCTCTCTTCTATATTTTAAACTACAGCATACAAAAACAGAGCTATACCTGAAAAAATATACTATGTTGTCTGATATCTTGGTTTTACTGTGCAAAGGACTAGAAGATCTAGAGCAAAGGTACATAAATAATTCCGAAATACACCATTTTTTTTTTTTAAATGGCCACCCAGAAAAACTACAGAGAGTGTAAGTTTTTGCTTTAGTCATCTTTTATGAGCCAAGAACTTCCCTAGATAATGATGACAGGACGAGAAACTCAGGATAATCAGAATAAGTAGAAAATTTGGATAACAAAGGAAAAAAAAATATGAGTAAACTATCACATTGCAAGACCGAAAGCCTAACCCTGGTACAGCAAGGTACTTTGTAGGACATTAGAGACTGCAAATGCTCTCTGGTATTACCAACAACACTATTTTGTTATGCAACAGGCAGTCCATAAAGACAGCGTATTTGCCCGTATTGCCAAGCACCAGGCTTAGAATGCTTTCTGTTGAGATTTCTCTGCATCAAGGAAAAACTACAGGCCTTCATGTAACGTTCCTCATTTACAAGCATCCATTGTGCTGTTTCACCTTCAAATCTGACATTGGGATACAGATGTGGTTGGTTTCAGTTTCTGAGAAAACTGATTGCTAAGATAAAAAGCAAAGGATACTTAAGTACAATTCTCTGTTGCTTCTGCTTCTTGATTCACAAGGTCTTTGTTGCACTACAGATTTCAGTTAGCACTTCCAGATTTAGTTCTGGTTTTCATGGGTTAAATACACAAATACTTCATATTCAGCTTGAGGTTGTGTGGGCTTGAACAAATTCCTTATAGAAGTCTAACGCTATTATTCACTATGTGTCTATGCTTTGTTTTTTGTGGTTTTTTTGTTTGTTTTGTTTTGTTTTTTGTTTTAAGTCATGAGGCTGACCTCATGATGCCTCTGAATTTGTGTCTTTGGGAAAATGAAAGAAATATCAAAAACACCTGGTCTATTTCTTCTAATGTGAATATAGCAACTTCTCACCAATTTCTCTTTTTAAAAATTTCAGCAACCAAGAAAGTATATAAATTTTTTTCTGGGGGCAGAGAGGAAAGGGAAGAGAAGGTCTTACAGATGTTGATAACAGAAGATGATGGAACTTTATCATGCCTTCTATACAGTGCACTTAAGAGCCTGGTGCTTTAACACACACTGTAGTACCCATTCAGGTGTTAACTAGTAGGGCTCATATCCACTAAGAATATCCTTTTTGCTTTTTCTGTCAGCAGAGGGGGCATAGCTGGGGGAGGAAAAAAACCCCACAACAAAAACCAAACCAACAAAGACTACCACCTCTTGCCCCCGCAACTCATTTATATACCTTGTGGATCCTTGCTACTGCATCACAGGCTTTTTTCCCTGTATAATAATTAGCTGCAGAATTCTTCCCAATGAACAGAGCCTCAGACCCTTCAGAAGCAATGTTTTTAACTTTATCAAAGCCAGAGTCAGAAGGAAGATAGGCTACTGTTTCTACATTCTAAATAATGAATATTCAAAAGGAAAAAATATAAATTAAATAAATGGTTCTGGCATGCGGAGCACAGATGCCAAAGACACAAGAGCATTTTTGTGGTGTCTTGACATAGTAGATTTATCTGTGACACACTGTAAGGACGGACTAGAAAATTTAAGTGGAATCCTAGGACTGACCAATACAAAGCCCTGTCCAAATACAGAGCAGTGCAAGATATGCATTGCAAACCATACGAAATGCAATGTAAATGATTTTTCAATGCAAACCATATGAAAAATCTCCATCTGAAGGGTCTGATGTAAAGAAATACTGGCAAAACCAAATCTGAAAATATTGCTTGTCTTGCTCCCACAGTAAAAATGTCGTTGGCAAACCATGTTGGCAACCACGCTAGAACAGGACACACGTCACATTGCATAGCCTGTCAAGCTTACGTAAACACTAACTAGCTTTGTAAAATATTTGGAATGCTGAATTTCTTTGCCATAAAACAGTGTAAGTTATGTCACGTGGCTTCACTAGTTTGGCTTGAACCAGGACAACAGATCTGAATTTCTCTGTGCTTTTAAAGGATTTCTTGGATTCAAACTGCTCAGCTGGTCTCTGTAACTTGACTGGAGGGATCCATCAAGTCCAGCCCTACACTGAATCATGACACAAGGGAACATTTCTGAGTTGTGTTACTTATCCAGGTGGATATCTCACAGCACAGGACTTTAGGAGAGCAAACATAGCCCTGCTTAAGTTTCTCTTTAGCTATAAATAATTATGCTCACTCCAAGATGCTGTACTAGAAGCAAAGAGCTGCCCTGTACTGAACACCACTTCAGGAACAGATTCCTATCCTATGTGCTGGGCCAGCCTCCATTTTCTAATACTGGAGCTGTCCAAGTTAAAATATTCAGTGACACCGAGAGCAATACTAACATACTATGGTACTTTTTCTGGGAAATCAACACGTCTGGATGCTTCCTTGAAGTGTGTGTGCATTCACATGCAGCTTGAGAAACAAAGGAAGAATTAGAGGTCTGCAGGCAGTTGCAGGGCTACAATCTCATTGGCATCAGAGAGACACGGTGGGATAGCTCACAGAACTGGAGTGCCATGATGGACGGATACAGGCTCTTTAGGGATGACAGGCCAGGAAGGTGAAAAGGAGGAGCTGCCCTTCACGTGAGAGAGCAGCAGGAATGCATGAACCTACAATGAGCCAGCTGACTGCCCATGGGTCAGAATTAGCCAGGCACACCAACATGAGCAATGCTGCAGTGGGTATCTGCTACAGACCATAAAATCAGGCACAAGTACACCAGGCCTTCTTCAGACAACTGGAAGAAGCCTCACATTCATAGGCCCTGGTACTCACGGGAGACTTTAACCACCCCAATATCTGCTGCTCCTTTACTGGGTGAGACAGCCTCTCCACCAGTACCCACCTCTGGCAGGCAAGGACACTGCCCAGCCTCAGAGAGGGGCCCTGCACATCCCCAGGTCTACAGACCTCCCTTGGCAGTTTGGCCTGAGTCAAGGCCTCTCCCGATCCAGGGGCAATTGCTTAACGTACAAAGTAATGAACTTTGTATACCTCATACCATCAAATATTGACCCGACATCTAGGAATATATGTTTTACTTATAAATAGTTCCAGAGATAACTGGGAAAAATTCTGTAGGCTATATTATAAATTACGACTCTACACTAGCTTATTTTGAGCTATGTCTCTATAAGTAAGGGTTGAAGGATTGAGTCCCATTTAACACAGTAAACATAACCCACCTGAGCAAGATCTCAGTGTCACTCCTTTGGCTGTGCACTCAGACTGCTGAATGCTTTGACATAAAAGCTTTGTATGTATTTTACAGATAACCAGAATACGCTGCATATGAAGTACAAACCAGTTTCTATAGTTGCCGCATTAGCGAAGAGCTACAATCAAACAAGCTGACTCTGAAAGAAAATAATTCCTGCATCATATATTCATCTTGATTACTACTTGTAACAAACACTATCCCATAATTTCTTTTGTGAAATCATAAATCCACTGAATTAAAAGCAATTTATGGTGTTACTTTCAAACCCAGCTAAAGTTTCCCTTCATCTCGTGGTTATTAACACGTATTATTTTTGTTCTTTTTCCAAAACGCAGTGTTTTGGAAATTATGATGGTAAACCCAGACAGGACAGAAACACAGTTCCAAAGTATGCTGCTAAAAGGAAAGCAACTTTAATAACAACAGCAAGTATTGGTTTCCATGTGACCAAAGTTCATACTCAATTTAATAGATATGATAACCTTCATGAGGGATGAAATATCTGCTTTGCTGAAATCAGAGTGAGCTTTGCCAAAGAGTTAAGCAGGCCATAATTTCACCTCCCCAGAAAGAATTCAGGAACAACAGTGAAAAACCAAAGGAACTAAAAATAGCCCTTCTCCTTGTCCCACATATGTGACAGCTGTTCAGCTACGTGTTTTCCTGGGTTTTGCTACCTATGACGGCAAAGAAACAGACCTGTTTCAATGTGCCAAGAAAATTGAGAACTCCAAATATTTTTATTGTTGACAATACTATTCAGGAAGATAGTTATAAGTCAAACTAGGTACTGTAATATCCAATATATGCTGTTTATATTCATGTAATCACAGAGAAATGCACTGGTTGGCTACAGTTATCACTGAAGAGCAGAGTGACTGATCCCTTCTGAGTCAGCTACATCCAAAAGTACTGTGGTAAAGCAAAGGAAGTTCCATCTCATTTAACAGTAGGCTTAACTGAAGTTATTGTTACAACCATTAAAATACAGTAGCTGAGGGATCTTTAAAAAGTGGTTTAAGATGATGTACTCACCCTATTGCACAGAGAAAGAGGGCTAACTGCAGGTTTCATCCTACTCCATGTCTCCCAAAACAGCCACCTCTATGGAATTCACCTATTCATTCACCTGCAACCTATAGGGAATTTCTTCAGTTAGCCACATACTAAGTCATATCATGGTTTCTAGTATGAGCTGTTTGGATGGGCAACAACATGTAAAAAGATTCTGCCTCAACTGGCATGTCATACACATGCCAATGACATATGTAAAGCACAAAATGCAAAGCATGCAAGTATATTACTCCCATGATCAGAACAGAGAGGAACATCTTATTCCTTCTTCTGAGCACAGGAGATTTCTTGTTGTTCATAATGGTAACAGAACTAAAAAAAAAAAACAAAAAACATCTTTTGTAAGATTACAGAAGCATGAAAATTTTTCAGATAAAACATAAGACATGGTTAACACCAGGAAAAAACTGAGTACCTATCAGTGCTTTATAACACACTGTAATGCAAAATGAATCAGGAATCCTCGATTGGGAGATGGAAATGTTTGCATCTGTGAACAGTCAGTCTGACTTCAGTGCCTCATGCAGCAATTACTTACACATGCTTTTTAAGCAAATTACAACATAAAAATATTCTCCATCACATTAACTCAATGTCCAAACTTTTATTCTACACAACTTCAACACGTTCAGCATATGTGCAGATTTGGTATTTTATTTTTTCTGTGGAAGAACTCCACTGACATGATTAGGCTCAGAGGTATTTCTGATCTACACTAAATCCTTTGGGGAGTTGGGATTGGATACAGAAAAGCTCTGTTGTAATGTAGAAATTAGATGCTGAAGGTGGGTTAGCTGTACATATTTTCTCCAATTTGTGTAATTTTTATTTGCTTATTCTGAAGCACTTTTCCACAGAGGCACATATGGAACCAAAACGTGTAATCATGTAGTAAACAACAGCTGCAGCCACCTTTTGGCTTGCTTCTATTTCTATAGCATATTAGCAGTTTTTGCTAGGACTTTGCAAAGCTCTAGGTCTTATCACTTAAACAAAGGGAAAACACCTTTGAATTTACCTCAAAGCTGATAGAGAGCAGCTCAAGATGCAGCATCCACATGCTTCTTTTAACAACTCTGCATAAAACGTACTGTGAGAGAGTGGTGCAACACATCTCAAACACTAACCACCGAGTCATGCTGATGTTCTTAGAACAATGGTTTGAATAGTAAGTAGAAACTTTCCTTCTCAGGGCTGAGTTCATCACGTGGATCATAGCATTCAAGTCTCATACCACATACTTCAGAGCTCCCTATGAAGCAAGATGAAGGTGACACGCTAAATAGCACACCAAAAAATCACCAGGGAATTCCTTCATTTCAGGTAGAGGTCCCTTAACACAAAGGACATCTCTGAATATCTTCCCAACACAGGCTGCAGACAAACCATCCAGAACAGAACATACGCTCAAGCACAGCAACACCATATTCCCAAAATACCATGCTAAAAGACTGCTGCATACAGAACTGTTACTGTTCAAAAGCCCTTCATGTTTCAGTGGTTTCTAGAGGACAATAATTCTTGGAATTACACCATCATATCAAAACTTCCAACACCGCCCTGCAAACGCTATATGCCCCCTGCTTATCTTACAGAAGCTCCTCAGGCAAAATCCCATTTAGAGCACTGGGTTACACCCCACATGCTCTGGCAACATGGCAGCTTCTGCTCCCTTCTCAATCAAGGTGCAGAGAAGTCCTGCTGCATCTGGGGAACTCCTGCAAGTGCGAGCCCTTGCTCTGCTGCAGGAAGCCCTCCCCTGACCAGTCTCAGCTTCTAGCTGGTACAGACCCCTGCTGCTTCCCATTCAGTGGCTCCTAACACCATCCAGTGCCATGGGGCTGTTTGGTCACTGGGCCATGCCTCAAGGGTCACAGTCCCCAAACGTCCCAAATAGGTTTTCCGCCTTACACCCAGCTGAGAGCCTGGGGACTAGTTTCTCCCCACACCCTGCTAATAAAAAGGAGTTCTGGCAACTGAGCTCTGCTCCACGGCCTTACCTTTACCGCAGGTACTGAGGACTGTTTTTGCCCGTGTCTATCACCTTTCATCCATCCAGGCAGGAACAAAGGCAGGGTCAATAAGCACGGCTATGGCTGCTGCTCCTTCTCTGCCTAACGCAGCCCTACCCCAGATACAGGCACAGGTGCCACTTATCAGGACCTGCTGCCCCAGCTGGGCTGTGCACGAGGCACACCTGGGCTCAGGACCCCTTTTATTTCTGAGAGGGCACCCAGGACAAGTAGGAGTGAACCCCACTTGGCAAGAGGAGTGCGTTTCAGGATGCATTAAGCATGTTTCTCTTCTACTGTGTTTGTTCAGTTTAAGGCCTATCCTTTTTTAAGGATTTAAGACCTATCTTTGTGGAGACTAGCAGCCCCCCTCCCCACTGCTGCCAGGCACAGCTAGCAGCCAGTCCTTGCCCTCAGCTCACCAGAGCCACTTGCAGCTGCAGACACTTTCATGCTGATTAACCACTCCCAAAGATTTGTATTGTGTTGCATACTTTCAGTTGTTCTAGGCCACCATCCCAGGGCAACTCCTCTGGTGCACAAGCTGTCATTTCATTCATCCAGAATGTGTTTCTGACAAGGGCTTTAATAATCTGTTGTCCTCATGACAATCCTCTTTGCCCTTTCAGAGTAACAAAGTAATAATTTAAATAACATCTACTAAAATGGTAAAATTAATGCAAATCACACATTTTTCCACCTCTACGGCTGTCCTCAGTCTTTTCCTTCAGAAGAAAAGGTTGCCATGCTACTGCAACATAATTCAAACACATCAAACCTAGATAAAAATGCAGTCTGCAATTTCTGTCCATCCTGGGCTTGAGATTTCTAGTCTTTCATTCTTCTAAGTTCTCTGCTAGCCTACGCAATACCAAGCACCACAGCAGCCTTTTTCAAATCTTGTATGTAAAAAATAATTTCCCATTTTCTCCATTTGCCTGGCTGCTGTCCTGCCAACTCTAGATCAGCTCGCTCCTCTGTCTCTCTCCTCCTCATTTAATGCTACCTTGTGTAACAAGGCAAGGGCTAGCAGTTTTAGGATCTACTTTATACTTTTCTTATGCATGTGTTGTATTTGTACACGCCCTCTCATAAAAGCCTGGATTTTGTATTTTATATAGAAATTCAAGATAACACTCCTAATGAAGAAAAAAGCATTTTGTACCTTATTAGCACTCATTTTTTTATGCCAGCAGTGAATAATTCAGATGTTGGCCAATATGAAGGTTTGCTTTCTAAGTACACACCTCCCTTTGTAACTACTATACATGTTTGTTCTCAAAAAAAGGACTACATGTTTCTCTCTCCTCTCCCATTCTCTTCAAGCCTTGCAAATCAGAGTTTGATAATGATCACTTCTGATTTTGCAAGAAGTCCTGCATAATGTTTTAATTGTCATCTTTTTCAAGGGCTGTATGGCTATTTCTTCTTACAGTGTCTAGTGTACAGTGTTATTGTGCTTGTGCCTTTAAAAGGAACAGCTTTACTCAATGCAGCAAAAGCTCCGGTTTGTTTTAACCACGTATTAGCAGTCTATCAAAAATGAAGTGATTATATTACTTACCAAGTTCCTTTAAGAGGAGCAAAGGTAATAGTTCTAAGTAGCATTACGTTCCTCAAGTACTTATTAGCACCAATGAGTGATATTTGGGCCCATTTTTACTGGCATGTCACTTCTATGTTTTGCTTCCTCCCTATGCACCTAAAATGGAAGAGGCATGTTTGCTGCATGGTTTCTGGGTGAAAAACATTCATTATATGCATCAGAGGAGATTTTGTTCTAGGTGTGCTGTTTGTGTTTCAAACCATGAGGAATTCTCTCATTGTTACAGGAAATAACATATGAATTACATAATAGTTCAAAATAATATTAGCAATAATTACCCTAGTAACAGGACACAGCATTGTATTAGCATTTTTGGTCAGCCCACTGGTCCATTTTGCCTTCTGTGCTGACAGTAGCTCATGCTCAGCTAAACTGAAGAAAGCGCAAGAAAATTTATAACTAAATTGTTCTGGTTAAAGCAACAAACATTAAGCCAAGGTATCTATATTCTACTATGTGGATAAAATTCTGTATTATTAATTATTCCACATTTGAGAATATCTATATAACAGATAAGTATGTTACATCATGGAAAGAATGGCCCAAATTTGGAAATTAAAGTAGAGACTTGACAGTGCATCCTTTGTACTCATCTCCAGCAGCTGATAATAATTTGGCTAAGTCTCTGTTTGATAAACAAAGCTGTGATGTTCTACTGGAAATACACTTATAGTAATATTAGCAATGGTATTTTCAATGACCAGAGTTCAGCATACTTGATGTTGGCTTCACATTAACCTCTTTCCTCAGTGCTGTTAAATCTAATTCCAAAGAACGATAATCACATGTCAAATGCTGAGAGTGTTTGAAATCCAGGCTCAGATCCAGTTTTACGAGGTGGCCCCTTATCCCTCATGGCAGACCAAACTTAATCACCAACCCCGTTCCCCTACCCCCCAAAAATTTCAAAATATAGATGTGCAACTTGAATTGGCCACTATTTTCAGAGCAGTTTGAAAAACAAAGACTCCTTCCCTTTTGGCTTTAATTATATCACAGCACCTGCAATTATTCTAGGCATGTCTAGGGAACAAGTTAATACTGATCATCTCTGCTTCTCAAAAAACTTCTCATCTAAATTTAGACATGATCAGACAAGTAAAGGTCAAAAACACAAAACAGGGAGTGAGACAAATATAAAGGGAGATTTTGGTGAACAGATAACACAACTGCTCAGAGGATAGCACAGGAGATCAGAAGTCTTCCTTTGCTAGTGGAGATGTGGGTGTATGGGATCCAGTTCCATGGCCTGCTTACCTGCAAATCTTCCCATTTGCAGTATGAGCTTTCCTACACTCCACTCTGTCACACATACCTGCCTTTTTCCTTTCTAATTCTTAGATCATCTGTCCAATAGGTGAATATGCACTAAGCTGCTTTCACATGCTATTTTGATCTCTGCTTTACACTGACATCAACTCATTGCAGTGTTAGGCACTACCTACCAGCCAGGACTTGCTTTTCACCTGCATCTCTCTACTTTTGACATCCATAGCCTTCATAATCTCTCTTCATCCTGGCTTCATGAGAAGAAAATGTATACAAAGGTTAATCTAAAATCCTAACTTCTAATATACACCAATGAGAGCAGTAATACAGTCACTTGTAATTTCAAGTGTCACTGAAGGCCTCACTACACTTTCATGTAACTCAGACTGATAATGAAAATGAATAGAAAGCAATGGGCTGGAATCCCAATATAAACGGAAGGATCTCCATCTGTTTAGATTGCACATATTCATTGTCCAAATAAAGTTATCATGTTGTCTTGAGATACCATCATCAAGTAAGGAAAGCTGTCCTTATCTCAAGTATTATATGAATTTAATTTAAAACAATTTAAATACGCATAATGTTTCACTGTGAACTGGTGAACAGGTCTGAGAAAATAAAAAGTGGAAAAGTTGCACAGAACTGTGTTTTCAGGAAATATTTGAATAACATAAGGCAACATGCGTGCAGTGACCTAGGACAGAGGAGAAATATTTTTAAACTGAGGTCTTTCTGACAACAGCTAAAAAATTTTGTGGTAGTCCATAGCAAGTTGCTGGGGTATACATGACCTTATTGATAGCAAGTTGCTAGGGTACACATAACCTTATTGACAGCAATATTTAGTTTTGGTAGTAAAAACGGAAAATGTGCTCACATGACAAAAATCTGTGTGCAGTACTCTTTGAACTAAAACACATCTGGTATCACAGGAAATAGCTACATGTTTGGTTTTTATTCCTAGGCTGAGAAACTTGTCACATATGCCACTGTGTGGGTCAGCTGTGTGGTTTTAACGACTGAAATAATAGTTGATAAAAATGAGTTTATCTTAATTATTTCTCTACAGAAATTTGTGTCACTGAAGAGACAAAGTCTCAGAAGACTATTTTCTGCAGGAAGAAGAGGATACAAAGCTTAGATGTTTTAGGGTTAAAAACAGATGTCTGATTGCTGTAGCAACAGTATGATACTTTCTGAGATTGTACTAAGACCTATAGCCTGTCCTGGCACTGCCTAATGTATATATACACACAGTGGTCAATGACACGATTCTACATACCATAACTAACTCCTCAATTTATTCCTGGCTCTGGGTCATTATCACTCGATGGGATATTTTCCAGGTTTTCAGCATTGCTACATACTCATTACCAGAAAACAAGACTTATTGCAAGCTTCCTTTTGAGTCAGTAACCTGAAGTGGAAGAAGTCAAGTTAATTTTTACTTGAATTTTGACTTTTTTTTTGTCAGAAAAACAGTTCTAAAGATGAAGAAAACTAGTGGTGTTGACTAAACTAAGGAAAGCAGAAGAGATTTTTGAACTTAATTTCATTTCACTTTAAAGCAAATACATGAATTACTGACACACTAATTCAGGAGCACTAGGAGGAGCAAGCTGGATATACAAAATAAAAGTTCCTTGAAAATGTAAAGAGAATATCATAAAGAAAAATATCTTACAGGCATATCAGAGAAATAAGCTGTCCACCTTCATCAAAATTCAATGGTAATTGCGTCACCAACTCTCCAATGTTTCTTTTTTTCAAAATTCCAATCCTAAAT
The DNA here is from genome assembly GCF_013368605.1 of Nyctibius grandis. Taxonomy (NCBI): domain Eukaryota; kingdom Metazoa; phylum Chordata; class Aves; order Nyctibiiformes; family Nyctibiidae; genus Nyctibius; species Nyctibius grandis. Next base: position 12,167,572 of record NC_090661.1, on the reverse strand, counting down.
CATTTTGCCTGCACAAAACGCTACAAAGATTTGAATGCTTTATACTAAACAATGTATTTTTGATTTAAAAAAATGTTAGTGTAACCATTTGCCTTAACTATTGCATTAAAATATTTGCCAGTGATAATCTGAGCACAGCAGAAAAAAATCAAAGCTTTAACTATTGTGGTGGCACACAAACAATGCAACATATGCAAAACCTGAACATGGAAGTATTTAAACGAGAGTGATTTTACCTGTGCTATAGCTTACTACGTTGATCTTAATTCATAATTATACACAATTTTATGAAGTTATAATTTTGAACTTACTGGAGGTCTTGATGCGAATAGAATTTTGAACTCACTGGCACTACTAATGAAGATGGCCCACAGCCAGTGTAACCTGGCAAAGCCTCAGTGCTGTCAGTGTGATGCTCGTTTCTTAAGTTACCTGATAATTTCTCCTTATTGAGAAAGCTTTGCACAGAATTCAAAGCAGTCTCATCTGCCCATCATTAAACAGGGATGTTGTACCTAGTATAAATTTTGGACAATTAATGGAGACTTTTAACACAAAGGGACGCTACAAGTTTTGGAGGTCCTGTTTGGTGACAGGCTGAGTGGGTTTGAAATACAAGAATACTTACTGAGTTGAACAGTGAGATAAATTCATTAAACAACAATGTATACATTGATATTTTGTCAATATACATTGATAAATAAGTCATCAATAAATAAATCTTAAAATAAACCAAGACTATGCCTCAGGTTCTTCTAGGTGAGTATGAGGGGCAGGAAGAAGTACCATTCAGTACCTGAAATAATTGCTACCTTCGTGTCTCCTTCCAGCATAATATTGTGGTCCTTTTAGCCTAACTATTTCCATCTTCTATTACTGCTTATTTTACAGATAAAAGTATAGGCTCTCTATGAATATCCTAGAAGACACATAAACAAAACATCTTTACCACAGAGTAGGCAACAGACAACATCAACAGTAAACTTGCTACAATCAAGCAACATTTCCTATTAATAATGCGCTAATTCTGTCATGTAAGCAAAAACTGAAAAGAAAGGAAGACTCTTGAACTATATGGTGCAACCTGAAACTGGACAAAATGTAATTTCCCATTGGATGCTGACAAGCAATATTTTAGAGATGCAGAGATCAATCAGATTAGACCACCATGAAAAAGATAAGTAAGACAGTATTTTGGCTAGATATGACTAGCAATCTGGAATTATAATTCATCTACCACTAGCACATCTCCTGGTTTGTAGGGTCTGCATAGAGATCAAGGTATAAACAAATAAATTATGTTGGAGAGTCTGCCTTTAAAAAACAGCTTTTACCTTTTGTTTCAAGATTGGGTTTTGAGAACTTTTTAGGAGTAATATATGGAGTCCACATATGAAATCAAATATCTCAGTTTAAGAAAGACTCTTTGTCTTCTCAGGAATGACTGGGGTGAGCAGTATGACAATCTCAACTCAGTAAAAGCTGTGTTTATTTCATAGTTGCTTGCTGTGTGAGCCGACACAGGCAGGATGCAGGAACAGCCACAAGACCACAGATAAAATGCAAAGAGCAGATTTATTCCCGTTATCTCACAAACCGGGGGATCTCCAAAGCAGCACCCGGGGCAAAGGCACGCAAGCGGGGACGCAGGCACCGCGGAGCTCGGTTCCTGCTAGACAGAGAGTGAGAGGTTCTGGGCCTGCTGCTTTCGCCTGTATATAAAGGATTTCTAGCAGGTGGTAGTTTTCCACTGTGCTTTGATCTTCTTGCAGCAGGGCCGGAATCTCCGGCCTCAGCAATTAGGTGCCCCTGAGTCTTATCACAGGCCTATGTTATCTGAATGCAGATGCTCTACTTGTCAGGCACACAAGACTAAACAACCGTTAGTAGTATGATATATGTGCTTTTCGATACCCCAGGTGCAAGTCACTTGAGCGTGTTTACAATCCTCCTCGTCAATCTTCTGTTATATTCCCACACTTGCTAAACCAGAAATGACATCAGTGTTCAGTCCATTCAGCTCTCTATGGGTAGTCTTGTGATGAAGGAGAAACTTCCATGACTGTCAGTGGTAAGAAGGGATGTTAGTGTCTGGGTTTTAATTACTGGAGTATGACTGTGGATAAAGATGGTAGCCATAGTTGATTACACTTAATTGATTTGCTCTTACAATCTTAAAGAGTAGTGAAATAAAGATAAAAAAATTGAAAAGTCCCTTTGGGTGAAAAGTCATATCAGCTTAGACTGGAAAACTACTGCAGAAAAATAAAAAAAGGTAAAATTAGTCGTTGGAGATTTTGTATTATTTTGTATTATGCAAAAAGAAACACAAAACCAATTCTTATCAACAGTATTTGTATTAGTAATCCATTCCTTTGAGAGGCTAGCTGGACTAGTAAGTAAAGAGAGGAAACAATAGTGAATTGCAGCATCCTTATTTGACAGTCAATTAAGAAAAAGTATGTGAAAAAACTCAAAGATGAAAATTTCCTAAATTAGAATGTGGATGCTAATACTGCCCTTGGCTTGCACAGTAGCCAAAATTTGGGAAGAAACTGATCAAATACAGACAAAATCCCAGAAAGTAGGTGCAACAGTGATACTCAGCATGAACTTTAGCATAACTGGGGCACTGGTAGATTCATTTCAGTTTTCTGACTCCCCAAAGCAACCACAGGATAATCATGAACAGACAAAATATTTGGATGATCACACATATGAAAAATGAGAAATGTGGTGCAGCCACTTAAGACATACTCCAAAAATATTACAGGATGAAAAGGCAAAACGACATTGTTTGGACAAGATCACCACATTTTTGTTATGTCTGCAATTCACAAAATATCAGATACAAATAATGTGTGTGGGATGTGATACAAAATTTTGAACATTTGTTCCTGAGTCTGTTAGCTGTTTGTGTATTATTACATAACCAGTGGCCCACACATGTGGCATGCTAAGTATTTTATTATTTAGTATACTAATTCTAAAGTTCTATCAAAAGTAAGGACTTTTATAGAAAATACTTGTATGTTAGATAGGAAAGAGAAATTACTAATATAATAGACCAGTAAAAACTCTTCAAAACAAACTCAGTTCATCCCGTCACCTATTATGCAGGCATTTTGTTACTCAACAGAGAGAAGGGCAAGCAATCTTCTTCCCTTATGTAAATCCCTTGATAATACTCTCTCTTTTCTACAGTAGGAATGTTATGATACACAGTATGGGAACAGTGACACAACACACCAGAGGGAGCACGTTTACCTCATCCCCAACTCCTGGATGGATTCATTTTTCAGGAAAATTTTCATAGATTATGAAGATGGATCCCTTCGTACACATAATTTTTCCCAAGCAAATTCTCTGTTCCTAGTTCCCTATTTCTGCTGCCACAACTCAAACACACTGACAAGCATAAAAATGCTTATGCTATGCTAACTTCACATTTTCTCTGAGTCTCTGTTTGAATCTTCATTTTGTACAGAAGAGACTCTCAGGGACACTGCAAACTTTGTGTCTTCACACCAAGAGCCTATGCCTACCATTCCTTTGTATATTCCTTACATAAACACCACAAATATCATACATCTTATTTCAGCTTTTATTTGGATATTTTTAAGTTAAGTTGCTCAAGTCCATTTTCGATCAAAACAAACACTAAAAATTGAGATCAACATTTAAGGCAACATTAGCATCCATACCAAGCTCAATACGCAAACTTTATCATCTAAGCACCACAGCATCCAAGAATTGTCACAGGTCCCCTACCTCCGTTACACATTCCCTTTCCATTTTAACTCTGCTATCTCACGCTACACTCAGTAATTCAGTTTAGATGCAACATTCTCAAGTAAGACCTTGTCATTTTTAAATTTTATTTCTTATGAACTAGATTTTTGCATAAGGGATATAAATGAGCGAGATATGTTTCAGGTTGAAAGTATGCAGTTGATTTATGTTGTGATACCACATAGGATTTTTTTTTTAAAAATATATCTAACATCATTATTCAAAAACTTAGTATGAACATTATATGTGTTTAGCCTTTTAGTAAAGGCTATACATTGAGACTTGTTAGAATGATAATTTTGCTTTAAATTCTGATTTCTTTAGTCCTTAGTGTTACTGTTGACAAGCGTTTGAGTTAAGGATGCTCAAGTGCAACTTTTATGTAAGAATATTTACAAATATACAAAAGACCACATAGTTTTTAATACACCTACTATTCTTAATACAGAGTAAATAAGGATTTGTCTTGTGCCCGTGGAAATATTTCAACATGTGGGTCTTGCTTCTTCTCTTTACAGTAAAAGGAAAGGTTTTACTTTTCCTTAAGAAGTTTATTTATTACAAGATGGTTAGCATACATATATCACATAACATACAAGAGTTAAAATTAACTAGTTACAAAATAAGCAGCGGTATGTATATTTTCATGTAACCTAAGAACAGGATCAGTATTTTACAAAGTACATATAAAAGTACTTCATATACAAAGAAAAATACAAATGTGCAAACACCATTGTCACAGGTGGAAATTTGTCAATTGAAAAATGCTAGAAAAATCCTTCATATTTTTGTTTTGAAATTGCAAATACATTAAAAACAGCTGCATTTCCTATTGTGTGCGGTGAGAAATTTATGTTCCTTTCTGACAAAATACATTAGTTATAAAAAAAACACAAACAATTTAATAACTGAAAAATCTTGTAAGTATAGTCAGTTTGGTTAGGCTGACATTAAATTACAAGCAGAACATCTGGAAAAATGAGAAAATAGTGAATCATATATACAAACCTTTTGTAATATTAGTGTGCTATTTAACATATTAACATTTCAAAATAAAAACAATGGCTTAATTACCTACATATTCTACTCAATGTCATCAATATTTGTAGACTGTAAAATTTCTACTAATTTGGGGCTATTAAAAATGTTTTGCCAGGATTTTAAGCTGAACAAACACAATTTTATCAAATGTAAAAATCTATAAACAGTCTTCCAATTCATGTGCAAAAAATGTTTAAAAAGTAACAAACCATGACACATCAAACTCGATTATGTACATATTTTAATTTCTGTAAATGTTGTTAACTAGCTAGTATTGTTCTGCTATAAATAACTTACCTCTGTCCTGCAAAATGTCTGTATTTTAAAGATTTCAGTGCAAGTGCTTGCTTCATTGTTTAGTGCATTATCATGTTTGTTATTTTTTATGTTACAGTGAGCAGAACAGCATATAAATTAACATATACAATTCACACGTAAGAGACCTTTCTTCTACTGAATTCCCAGTTTGTGTTTTGCATTTCTCCCAAGTAGTGTCGGCCAGTTTTCTTTCATTTATCCCATTGTAACTGCAAACAGAATCTAAAATAAAAATGCTATGATCTTCAGATAATCCCTACAATTTGAAATTCCACAACAACATTGCAGAAGCACTCAGTAGAGCACAAGATTAGAGAATGACCTGCACACTGAGAAGACACTTGAAAGTCTAGTATCGGGCAATTTCACTTTTTGGTCTTTAAAAATATCAACTGTCTATAAACATTGGCAACCTGATATATATGTCACTGGACTCACAAGCTTCATTTATTTATTTATTTTTAGGAATTGTAGACATGTTCCCTCTTATTCATGACTGGCTTGGAAATAAGAACATTCTGCTTAAAAATATAAATAAAGTGAAAACACACTTCCTGTTGGAGGGAAAATTTCTACAATTTCATTTGGACACGTTTCCTAACAGAATAGCTCTGAAATGAGAAAACCAGGATTAGATGATAGTGCAAATACAGCCCATTTTATAGCTAGGAATTATACTGAAGAAAGTGGAAATTCAGAATAAATGGATTATTATTTTTCAAAATCCTCCCTGCAGAAAAAAATAGCCGTTACAGTGGTTATAATTATTAAACAGAAAAGGAACTTTAGCATATTATGAACTTTTATGGCTGAAATGTAAGGAAGGCTGGTTGTCTGTCAATAACATTTCAGAACTTAGCTTCTTACAGGAAGAGGTGCTTTAAATGTGTCTTTATTATGGAAGGTCTTTCCTTTCTAAGCATCTGAAATGCAACTCTGGATCCTATCCATCCATTGTTGAGCACTCTGTGCATCTTGGGCACAAAAATTATATACACGTTTATTTGTCTTCAACTGCAAAGGAAAAATAAGAACATGAAGATAGACAAGTCAACACACAAAATACAAAAAGGAACTTGCAAACTTTACTTTAAACTGTAATATTCAATGTACTAACTGGGTCTGAATGTAACATTTTTTGAACTTCTGCTGTTGAGAGTGAGGGCCAGATGCTACCTGTGTAAAAGTTTTTGTCCTGAGTTGGCGTGACAGCTCCTTCCTAGCTCTCACCTTCCAGCAGGACTGAAAGTAGTAGGTTAAACACACCAAGAAAATAAAGTTTCACATAAAGATCAAGTAAAGACCAGACATACTTACATCAAAAAATGCTTTTTCACTTGCATGTTTTGGGGCTCCAATTGTTGGAGAAGCAGGAATCACAGTTTCTACTTCTGCAAGGTCTATGTGTCCCTTACAGCTTGTATCCTCACCAGAATCATAGTATCGCAGCTAGACCACAAGAGAGGAAAAAAAAATCCAAATATGCTATTTAGATGGACCTTTCACTACTTCTTCCCTTTTCCTGGGTACAATCTGGGGGCATGGAGGGGTAAGGGTGGGAGGCACAGATATTATTAGGATCTGAGGACATCAGATACGGGAAATTTCTAAGACACAACTGACAGAAACCATAGGTTTGGTATATACAAAATGGTGGGACTGGTGATAGCCCTTAACGGCCAGTCGTCCATTTGACATTTCTGGGTAATAGCAAAGTCTCCACCATCCACTCCCGTGCAGACACAGAGTTGGGGGAGGAGCATTTCGTCACCAGAGTTTCAGAGCAGAGAAGCTTCAAATAGTCATGCATTGCTTCTGGGCAGAGGAGTGTGACAGATGAAAGCAGAACCAGGTCTTTAGGAGTCAGCATTCCTTATCAGTTTTTCTAACAGAAACCACCTCTTCACTGTTCATTACATTGAAACTAACACAAAAGCTTTACTTCACCAAGGAGTTAACAGAACACTTATTCTCTATATTTCAAGAATTTAAAATGATCAGCAAAAATTTAAGTATAATTTTAGATAATTATAAACTACATAGAAAACTCACATTTTCCTATACTGCACTTAGTGGTTGAATGAAGCTTGCTTTTTTTTTCTCCTTGCAAAGATACTTTGATATGAACGTTAACCACTCTGTAAAATGAGTTTCAATATGCAAACAAGTTCCAGAAGAGAAAATCTGATACTTGCTTTTCAAAAAAAAAAAAATAAATCCCATAAACCAATGCAAAATAGGAAAGCAAACCTTCATAGCAAAGGTCAAACAACAGAATTCCAACTAAGATTGACCTGTATTAATCCTACATCTATGATACTCAGGAGGATATGTGGATGTACAAAAAATGTTAAAGTATTTTTTTTTTTCTGCAAAATGAACCTTTTCTCCTGTATATAAGGAAGAATAATTACAATCAACACATTTGTTGGTGTTTTACCACACTAATCTAGAAATTCTCAACTACATTTTAAAAGGTGACTGTCTTTATCTATATTACATATTTTTAAGGTATATTGATTACAATAAATTAAGATTTTTAAACAAAAGCATACATGAATCTCAGAGGTTACAACCCACACTGTGCGGAATATTTGGCTCAATGAATATTATTGCCTGATGACCCAACATTATTTAAAGTACATGAGACCACAAATTTCCATTGCAGAAATCCAGCATACATTGTAAATTGGGTAAAATATTTAGACCAACAGATCTCCTCTGATTTTAGTGTTCCTTCCTGCACAATAATTTGTCAGAATATTTATGAATACTTTTGCTACTACATTTATGTCACTATGACTAATCTAAAACACTCCTATATCTGGTACCTGAAATTATTCTTCAATCAGGAACTTGGCATTTCAGGACTTTTAGAAATACAGTTTTGAGATTAAATTTTAACTCATTTTAAGTAATTTACGAAATTCAAACTCATTTCAGAGCAATCTGTGATCCTGTTCTCCATATTTGAAAAGACTTTAATTCAGAGATTCCAGGTCAGCTTTCTCAAAGATGGGTTACAGAAAACACTAAAAAGTCAAGTGAGGTAAATTGATTTTTCTGCTGAAGCAATTCAGATTATGATTTTCCAGAGTATATCATGCCCTTTCATTTGCAACGAAAAATGCTCATGGCAAACTGCTTGAGGAACAAAGAGGCTGTAAAATACACACTGAACATACAGTAACTACTACAGTTTCAACATGAATGCCTGAATTAAACTTGCTATCAGTTACCATATTAGCTCTCAGCATCCCAATTGCACTCTAGGAAATACCTTCTAAGTTTTTCACTCTCTAGTTCAGAAAGAGTTTTCAGTTCTTTTGGAAACTAAAGAGGTCATATTAAAGGGCAAATTATGCTCACCACTTAATTGCTTAATGACATTCTAGAGTTAGCAGTGCTTTAAAAAATTGCTTGTATACCACAATACCCAGAAAATGTCCGCAGGCACTACCTGGCTTTTTTCTCCTGACGTATGAAGCAGTCCAAAAATGTTTGCGCCCAAACAATAATGCATGACTTCCAGCCCGAGAAGTCTTTTATGATTATATGCTAAACAGTTATCACTGTTCTAAAAACACCGAAACACTAAAAAAACCTCTGTCCATTCAGAATACTGTATCAGCTACAAGATACACAAGATAAACATAGATACATAGCCTATAATGATGTAACACACATATCTCATCTGAAAATAATCATTATTAGTATTATTTGTAAAATCAATCTAAAGAAACCCAGTAAATAAAAAAGGAGCAAACTATTCATGGAAACATCCATTATCTGAAAAGGTTTTACCTGGTGTTTTGTCACATCCAGCACAAACCAGCGAGGTTTCCAACCTTTTAGTAAAGCTCCTCTTTTGTACAGCGTACCTTCAAAAGATCTGAAAGGTATAGAAAATACAAATGGCATGTGATTCCATAATATGAATACTGGTAACATATAAAAGCCCCAGAATGAGTACATACATATTCAAACACTTCTTTTACTGCAGTAAACCAAATCGGTTTTAAACCAATAGTTTAGTTATTGGTAACTGTGATACACTCATAAACACCATTTCTGTAGTTTGGATGCATTAAATGTGCAGCTAGAATTTGCTTGTGCTTATAAAGGGGAAGACTGAAAGATACTGCTAGGAGATACAGGCCCACCCATCAAGACAACTAAATATAACCAAAACCACAATGAAGGTATAAAGTAGTCACAAAGCATTCTGTGCATATGAAAATTTTTTCCTAAGGTAGAGACTTGTACCAAGCTGATACAAGGTTCATAAATACTCTGACTATTCAGTTTACCTATTTTCATCATTCTTTGATGTGAAATGATTGTATAGCGTAGTTGTTCTTCTGTCTACTCCATTAGAGGGAGAGATGCTTGCACTCTGTTCCTCACCCAGCCCACTGTCAGGTATTTCCAACAAAGACCTCTTTTGATAGGAATGTAGATTAGCTGACATCATCCCTGAGGAGCCAGAAGGATGCCTCCGGAGCTAAAAAAAATGAAAATAAAAGAAAAAATGTAATGCAATGTGTCTTGCATTGTGAGACTGTCTCAACATTGTACTGATAATACGTGGTACAACATGTAAGTTTTGAATTATTATGAGGCCAAAAAAATCTTCATTATACAAGTCAGTGCTGCCTCAGAAAAGAAGTTGGAGAGATGGCAATTCAATGAATTTCTTAAGCAGAAGGGTTCACATGGTGTGAGAAATCACATTTCAGAAAAGCCTTGTATATTCCAGTGACGTAATCTTGAACAAGATTTCCCTTGCTTTCTCAGAAGCATCTAGAACTAGTCAGACATTTGGATACAATAAATTTCACTAATTGAAAGGAAGGGAGGGGAAGGGAAGGGAAGGGAAGGGAAGGGAAGGGAAGGGAAGGGAAGGGAAGGGAAGGGAAGGGAAGGGAAGGGAAGGGAAGGGAAGGGAAGGGAAGGGAAAAGAGTGGAGTTTCCAACAGCTACTTTATAGATCCAAATCGTTTTAGTAGAATCTCAATAACCTGGAACAAGAGGGATCCTGAGTTTGGTCTTAATCTAAATGTCAGTATCCTAGAGATAAAGAGTTCTTTGGGGTTGACCCTTAGCTATTGCATTTATCTGAGAATCCTTAAATAACAGCTAGGACAGGAGACTGATATCAGGTATATTTATACCTGCATTTTCTTTTCTGCTTCCAATTAAATAAAAAAAACCCTCTGCTTTGCTAGGATAAAACTTTTTTCATCTTGAATTTGTTCAGGGTATAAATGACTCTGACAGACATAAAGCATATTGCTTTCCTGAGAGCAAAGGACAAGTAACTAAGTAGTGCTGTGAACCAGCCATTGCATGGAGGCTGGAAAATTTGAACAAGCACATGAAGCTGAAGGGTTAGGGTACAGTCTTGAGCTGGTAACTCACTGTGCCAAGTTCACAGGGAAAGCTCACAAAAAGCAGTATCTAACATTGTTCTTAGTGCATGTAGACACCAAAGAGGCAGTCTTTGATTTAGAAAATATCTACATTGTCAGCTATTCTTTTTACTGCAGTCAAGAATTGGAAACACAAGCATGAACACTTCCTTCCTACAATTCCAAAATTCCATTTAGACATGGAAATATCTTTACTCATCTCTGAAACTCTGTGATGTCCTTTTGGCTCCTTTCAGGAACTGAGGGTTTTTGTACTTCAAGAATCTTTTAAATATATAAAGTCATATATTTGTGTATTTGTAAAATGCTCATGCTCATTTTGTCTGTATGCCTTAATCTACTCTGGAAAAGCAATTAGATAAATAGCACAAGTATAAATTTAATTTTCTACATGCAGAAATACAGAGCCAATATCATGGATTAGAACAACATATTCAATTTTTCAAAAGCAGTATTTTGCTCCAAGAAATACAGTGATTTTTGTCAGTACCCCAGGTAGCCTATATAGCAGGAATGGAATTATTCTGTTGGATGAGCTCTTTTACTACTTACATTGTCTTGTCTGGTGTCATCCTTTAGATTCATTTTGACCCTTTCCCACAAAAGCTGCCACCTTTCTGGGCTCTGATTTAATTTACTCTCCAACCTTTCGATTTCCTGAAACAAGTAACAAGGGTTTTCTTAAGGATAAACATTCCTGGTAATCATTTTTATACAACCATTTTCTAGTAAATATTTTTACACCGAGAACTTTTAGGCCATGTTGCCCAGTAAAGAACAAAAACCTCTGTCAAACCAGCTATAAACTGAAATCAACCAGAATCAGGAGTCAAAGGCAACGAAGTACAGCATCAGCCACATCATTCTTCTTGCATGTCACAGGTTGGAGGAGCCATTGTGCTTTCAATTCTCTGCCAGTTCTTCTGAACACACAAAATTCAACACCGATTGCCATAATAGAAACATGAAAATGATAAGGATAGGCTGTATTTTATAAAAATATTTACAAAGAACAAATTCTGTGCTGTGACACCACCATTGTACATTGCCAATATTAACATTTACCCTGGTTTATAAAATATGAAGGAAACGAAACAGAAAGATTTATTCAATTTGGATGCCAAACTGTAACAACATGTTCTTGTTGTGGAACTTGGGAATATGACCTATGTCGATAACCTCCAGTTAGGGTTATTTCCTGTTAATAAGACAGTGCATGCAAAGTTAAGTAAAAAGAGGCAATTTCTTTAGTTTATGTTTACTTGTGAACACTCACAGAATCACAGAATCACAGAATGTTAGGGATTGGAAGGGACCTCGAAAGATCATCTAGTCCAATCCCCCTGCCGGAGCAGGATTACCTAGACCATATCACACAGGAATGCGTCCAGGCGGGTTTTGAATGTCTCCAGAGAAGGAGACTCCACAACCTCTCTGGGCAGCCTGTTCCAGTGTTCGGTCACCCTCACCGTAAACAAGTTTTTCCTCATATTTATGTGGAACCTCCTGTGTTCCAGCTTGCACCCATTGCCCCTTGTCCTGTCAAGGGATGTCACTGAGAAGAGCCTGGCTCCATCCTCATGACACTTGCCCTTTATATATTTATAAACATTAATGAGGTTACCCCTCAGTCTCCTCTTCTCTAAGCTAAAGAGACCCAGCTCCCTCAGCCTCTCCTCATAAGGGAGATGTTCCACCCCCTTAATCATCTTCGTGGCTCTGCGCTGGACTCTCTCTAGCAGTTCCCTGTCCTTCTTGAACTGAGGGGCCCAGAACTGGACACAATATTCCAGATGCGGCCTCAGCAGGGCAGAGTAGAGGGGGAGGAGAACCTCTCTTGACCTGCTAACCACACCCCTTCTAATACACCCCAGGATGCCATTGGCCTTCTTGGCCACAAGGGCACACTGCTGGCTCATGGTCATCCTGCTGTCCACTAGGACCCCCAGGTCCCTTTCCCCTACGCTGCTCTCCAACAGGTCTGCCCCCAACTTGTACTCATACATGGGGTTGTTCTTGCCCAGATGCAGGACTCTACACTTGCCCTTGTTATATTTCATTAAATTTCTCCCTGCCCAACTCTCGAGCCTGTCCAGGTCTCTCTGAATGGCTGCGCAGCCTTCCGTTGTGTCAGCCACTCCTCCCAGTTTTGTGTCATCAGCGAACTTGCTGACAGTGCACTCTATTCCCTCATCCAAGTCATTAATGAATATATTGAATAGAACTGGTCCCAGTACCGACCCTTGAGGGACTCCGCTAGACACAGACCTCCAACTGGACTCTGTCCCATTGACCACCACTCTCTGGCTTCTTTCCTTCAGCCAGTTCACAATCCACCTCACTACCCCATCATCCAGACCACACTTCCTCAGTTTAGCTGCAAGGGTGCTGTGGGACACTGTGTCAAACGCTTTACTGAAATCAAGATAGACCACATCCACAGCTTTACCATCATCTATCCACCGGGTTACGTCCTCATAAAAGGCTATCAAGTTGGTTAAGCAAGACTTCCCCTTGGTGAAGCCATGTTGAGTGCCCCTAATGATCCCCCTATCCTTGATGTGCCTAGAGACTCATCGATACATTTGCCACTACTTTGATCTGTGGTCCATATTCCTTGCCATGCTCCCTTTCTATATGTTTACTTTCAACAACTATATTGTTATGAAAATCTGATTCTTAATGAAATCAAATAAAAACTCAATTTTGCAAATCCAATTAAGAACTGATGATGGAACAAAAAACTGCCATAGGACATAGAATTCCCATGCTATATAAAAGACTATATATGCTAAAACCCAAGACATTTATTTTCAAAGTAGAGTCAGTAAGTCTCTGACTTTACTCACTTCTACTATACCAAATGATTAAAGCAGATTTCATAATATTCTCCAACTCCTATTGGTCTTTTAGAATGACAGTTTCTTCAGGAAATCGTTATCAATTGAAATATTTTTAAGGTTTTGACAAGGAAATTAACTCCTGAACTAAATTTTGAACTCTGAAGTGAAAATAAAAAAAAGCCAGTATTTGACAGTGTAACAGGAACAAAATATTTCTACAAACTCTTCCCTGCTGAAGGTAAATCAGAAAACTCAAAAGTAAAACTAAGTATAATAAATTTGGCTTAACAGCAGGAATCAAACCAGAAGTTATAAATACTGAAGGTAGTTCAAAGCCACATATACATTAAATATCATGGGACTCTCTTCCTGCCAAGAAGTAAAACCAGAATAGTTTCGGTTGGAGTATCTTCATAGGTAGATACAAAAACAAGAAATGGTGAACACAAGCCAGAATAAAGGCTTCTCTAGATCACTTGTTCCTCTTTGAAAGTGCTGAGTGTAAAATGCTTACTGCTGGGGTACATAGGACGGAATCGATTTACCACAGGCTTTTTATGTAAAAGGCTTTCCAAATTGCTGCAAAAGGATATAAGCTTTTTAGTGCAAAAAGTTAGTCAGGTTTTAATCTGATCATTCTCCTTCTGCCCTAGTCTTGACTTCTGAGTACGAGTCTTTCTCTGCAGAATCTGGAAGTAACTGAAACTTGTTACTTAGCAACTGGGTCACATTCCTTCTTTTTGGCTCCACAATGAGTAGTGCTTCCAGAACTTAAAATGAAAAACTTTCAACAATCTCCTATATATAACTTGAAAAGTTAGGAATAAATTCTCCTTTAATAAACTCCATGTTAAAATCTTACACGGCAATAAATCACTAAGATTTACTCTTGCCCCTTCAGTTTTAAATTTTACTGAAAATGTCAGATTTTTTTTCCTTCCATGTGTCAAATGGACTATGAATAGCTGCATTTCCTTGAAAGAAAAATTCCTTAATTTATCTTTCTGATTCATCTCTTGTTGCCTAGACTTACAGGAGCAGAAGTCAATACGTATAAAAAGAAAGGTTATAACAAATACAACTGTATGAATATCCATTTCCTGAAATTAGTAATTACAAGCAATTAGCACTACTGTGCCTTTCAAAAGATATATCTGCTAAGTAATCTGCTTTGTAATATTTGAATGGTATAGACAGGAGTTAACTCTGCAGACACTCCACAGCTGTAGAGACTGGTCACCTCCTTTGTATCCACAGTGTGTTTGTGCACACCCAAAACAATCTGGACGAAGTCCTATACTAGTGAACTGTCTTGACTGTGACAGAGCACCCTGTTTTGGAAGCCCTTCCTTGTCAGTCTTTTCAGCTCCTGGGCTAGAAGGCTTCTGAGACTTTGACTGCAAATGGAAAAAATGCTGAACGCGTATCCAGTGATTGAATTGCTGCCTTTGTCAAGTGTTCAGACTTGTGTGTGCAACGAGTTGTACATGACTAGTTGTTCAATATTTGGAATAAACTTTTTGGTTCAGGGTCCACTTTGACAGATCAGTCTTTTTGGCACGTAACCGAAAGTTGCAAAACAGCTCACAATCAGAAGTGCTATTTTTGTTGTTTTGCTGGTTATTCATTGACCCCTTATATAGCTTTAGTTCTTTATGACATATATTTATGGCAGAGTTAATTCAGACTGGCATCCTGAAGTGGCATCTTTGAGTTGGCCAGCCTCTCTCTGAGCAATCACCATCCAATGTTAAGTGATGTAACTGCTTATTTGTAAGAATAGGACATGCAGGTTCATCTCTCACAGTTCTTGAAAGTACCGGAATCTGAGCCACTCCCAAGGAATTATGGGGACTGAATACCTTTTTAGGAATGTCAGCAAATTAGTGGGAAATGGTGGAGATGTGTCTGCCCTCAAGGATTTGACTTGCCTTTGCACTGAAATATCAGTAGATTACTACCTCTAATGCAACCAGGCATATATCACAGAATGGTTGAGGTTGGAAGGGACCTCTGGAAGTCATCCAGTCCAACCTCCCTGCTGAAGCAGGGTCACCTGGAGCCAGTTGCCCAGGACTGTGTCCAGATGGCTTTTGAGTTATCTCCAAGGATGGAGACTCCACAACGTCTCTGGGCAACCTGTTGCCAGTGCTCAGTCATCCTCACAGTGAAAAAGTGTTTCCTGATGTTCAGATGGAACCTCCTGTGTTTCAGTTTGTGCCCATTGCCTCTGGTCCTGTCACTGGGCACCACTGAAAAGTGTTTGGCTCCATCTTCTTTACACCTTCTCTTCAGATATCTATATAGATTGATAAGATTTCCCCGAGCTTTCTCTTCAGCAGGCTGAACAGTCCCAGCTCTCTGAGCCTTTCCTCATATGAGAGATGCTACAGTCCCTTAATAATCTTCATTGACCATGAGATGGTAGAGTTCAGGATCTCATGTGGCAGGAACAGAATAGCTAGCAGAATTACAACCCTGGACTTCAGTAGGGCCAACTTTGGCCTTTTCAAGCAATTGCTACGGGAAATCCCATGGGACAGGGTACTAGAAGGTAAGGGGGCCCAAGATAGTTGGTTAGCATTCAAGGACTGCTGCTTCTGAGCTCAAGATCAGAGCATCCCAACAGGTAGGAAGTCAAGGAAGGGTACCAGGAGACCTGCATGGTTAAACAGGGAACTGCTGGGCAAACTCAAGTGGAAGAAGAGGGTGTACAGATCATGGAAGGAGGGGCTGGCCACTTGGGAGGAATATAAGTCTGTTGTCAGAGGATGTAGGGAGGCAACTAGGAAAGCTAAGGCCTCCTTGGAATGAAACCTTGCAAGAGAGGTCAAGGACAACAGAAAGGGCTTCTTCAAATACATTGCAGGTAAAGCCAACACTAGAGGCAATGTAGGCCCACTGATGAATGAGGTGGGGGCCCTGGAGACAGAGGATAAAAAGAAGGCAGAGTTACTGAATGCCTTCTTTGCCTCTGTCTATACTGCTGGAGGCTGTCCTGAGGAGCCCCGGACCCCTGCGGCCCCAGAAGAAGTCAGGATAGAGGAGGAATCTGTCTTGGTTGATGAGGGCTGGGTCAGGGACCAATTAAGCAACCTGGACGTCCATAAATCCATGGGCCCTGATGGGATGCACCCGCGGGTGCTGAGGGAGCTGGCGGAAGTCATTGCTAGGCCACTCTCCATCATCTTTGCTAAGCCGTGGGCAACAGGAGAGGTGCCTGAGGACTGGAGGAAAGCGAATGTCACTTCAGTCTTCAAAAAGGGCAAGATGGAGGACCCGGGTAACTATAGACCGGTCAGCCTCACATCCATCCCCGGAAAGGTGATGGAACAGCTTGTTCTTGGTGCTGTCTCTAGGCACATCAAGGATAGGGGGATCATTAGGGGCACTCAGCATGGCTTCACCAAGGGGAAGTCATGCTTAACCAACTTGATAGCCTTTTATGAGGACATAACCCGGTGGATAGATGATGGTAAAGCTGTGGATGTGGTCTATCTTGATTTCAGTAAAGCGTTTGACACAGTGTCCCACAGCACCCTTGCAGCTAAACTGAGGAAGTGTGGTCTGGATGATGGGGTAGTGAGGTGGATTGTGAACTGGCTGAAGGAAAGAAGCCAGAGAGTGGTGGTCAATGGGACAGAGTCCAGTTGGAGGCCTGTGTCTAGCAGAGTCCCTCAAGGGTCGGTACTGGGACCAGTTCTATTCAATATATTCATTAATGACTTGGATGAGGGAATAGAGTGTACTGTCAGCAAGTTCGCTGATGACACAAAACTGGGAGGAGTGGCTGACACAACGGAAGGCTGCGCAGCCATTCAGAGAGACCTAGACAGGCTCGAGAGTTGGGCGGGGAGAAATTTAATGAAATATAACAAGGGCAAGTGTAGAGTCCTGCATCTGGGCAAGAACAACCCCATGTATGAGTACAAGTTGGGGACAGAGCTGTTGGAGAGCAGCGTAGGGGAAAGGGACCTGGGGGTCCTAGTGGACAGCAGGATGACCACGAGCCAGCAGTGTGCCCTTGTGGCCAAGAAGGCCAATGGCATCCTGGGGTGTATTAGAAGGGGTGTGGTTAGCAGGTCAAGAGAGGTTCTCCTCCCCCTCTACTCTGCCCTGCTGAGGCCGCATCTGGAATATTGTGTCCAGTTCTGGGCCCCTCAGTTCAAGAAGGACAGGGAACTGCTAGAGAGAGTCCAGCGCAGAGCCACGAAGATGATTAAGGGGGTGGAACATCTCCCTTATGAGGAGAGGCTGAGGGAGCTGGGTCTCTTTAGCTTAGAGAAGAGGAGACTGAGGGGTGACCTCATTAATGTTTATAAATATATAAAGGGCAAGTGTCATGAGGATGGAGCCAGGCTCTTCTCAGTGACATCCCTTGACAGGACAAGGGGCAATGGGTGCAAGCTGGAACACAGGAGGTTCCACATAAATATGAGGAAAAACTTGTTTACGGTGAGGGTGACCGAACACTGGAACAGGCTGCCCAGAGAGGTCGTGGAGTCTCCTTCGCTGGAGACATTCAAAACCCGCCTGGACGCGTTCCTGTGTGATATGGTCTAGGTAATCCTGCTCCGGCAGGGGGATTGGACTAGATGATCTTTCGAGGTCCCTTCCAATCCCCAACATTCTGTGATTCTGTGATTCTGTGATTCATGGCCATTTACTGGACTCTCTCCAGTAGCCTCATCTCTCTCTTGTAGTGAGGAGCCCAGAACTGAGCATAGTACTCCAGGTTTGGCCTTAGCAGGGCTGAACAGAGGGAAAGGATCACCTCCCTCAACCTGCAGGCAACGCTCCTAATCCAACCCAGGATACCACTAGCCGTTATTGCTGCAAGAGCACGTTGTTGGATCACGGTCAGCTTGCTGTTCCCCAGGACCCCCAGGGCCCTTTCTGCAAAGCTGTTTTCCAGTTGGGTGCCCCCAGCATACATTGGTGCATAGGGTTGTTCCTCCCCATGTGCAGGACTTTGCACTTCCCTCTGTTGAATGTCACTCAGATAAGTTAGCTCATTTATAATGTATCACAACATACTAATGTCAAATGATTGCTTGAAGAGCTAGTCTTTATGGGAAACATTTAATCCAGAACTTTAGCCTGTACTGAAGACACGGCTCTTGGATGTGCTACACTGTGGTACAATCCTGTTGAATTTTACAGGCAAGGAAAGCAAATGCTTACAAAAAACCAAAGCAGCAGGAACCTCAAAGTTCCTGTCAAATAAGTTGTTTTTTTAATTTTGTGGAGAAATCTACCTTTTTAAATCGAGAAATTATTTTAAAACCTAATCTCTGAAAGAGAAAATAGAGGCATAGGTGTGCTGTTTCAAAATTACCTTTCATTTTCTTCAAAAAAATGGATGAGTAGCTACTCTTACTGTTGGTACCTTGTTTCTGATTTCTATCATGCAGAAAGTACATCAGAAAATGGTCTTAAAGGGAAGCACTTCTGTTTGGATCCACTTTTGAATATTTATCTCCAAAGTACACTTTTGAGAATTTAAGATTTAAACAACCTATTTGTTGGCTGCTTCTGGTGTGGTAGAAGTGAACTGAAAAGCTTTATACAGAAATCTCTATTTTAAAATGCATTTTATTATCTGCAGTCTTTAAAAGGCTTCATTTAGGACTAAATGAATGAAATGTGCAGATTGGTTAACTTTCTAAAACTCATAAACATAAGGATTTATGGAAACCATAGAGCCATCACACACATCTGGTTAGAGGTGGATTTTTATGTACCCAAAACACATTAGAACATTTACTACTAGAAAATTACACCTTTTGCTCTTAATAAAAAAGCGTCACATTTTACCAGGGAACATTCTGAATAAAGACACTCAATAACTTCTCTGTTTCAGCTTTACATCCTGAAGAGCACTATCTAGTTTTCAATTGAAAAATATCTTTAGAACAAACAAATTTGGGCTTATCATTATAAACAAAGGGAGAATCAATCTTCCCTAATAATTTACCATTGCTAAATATGGTCTCAGTTCAAACATTTTTTAGATACCAACACATTCTCAATGGATTTATGATTAAAGAGAGGTCTTCCTCCTACATCAGCAATAGCCCTAAATTAACAACTTGTTTTAAAAGAAAGTTCACTTTGCTTTTTAAACTTAGAAGAATATTTTTGTAACCTTTATACAACCTCTTCAAAGTTTTCCAAATGTTCCTCTCCATTGCTATCTTTTATTACTATAATCTAATTCACAAATAACATTTAAACTCCATAAAACCTGACCCACATATCTTTGGAATATAATACGGCTTATTTCCCTGTTACATGGCAGTTTCTCACAGTTGTGGATATGGACAGTTTGGCTGGAAGTTTGGGTTTAGTGATATTAACTCTGTGATGACAGAAGCACACAAGAGCAGAGGAGAGCCTGTGACATTAGACTTGTGAGAGGGAGCCAGGCAGCTGATTTCAGCTCTTCTCGTTAGGAAAGAGTCCAAGATGCAGGTTACAGCATGCATAGATGCTGACGCTGAATCAGTCATCTCCGTCTGCTGCAGAGCTCTGCTCCTGCTTCAGGGGACCCCAGGAAGAAATGCAGAACATTGTTGCTATATTCCTGCTGTACTTCTGGTCACTAGTTACCTGATATGAAAGCTCTCTGTTTTTTCACTAAAGAATCTCTGATATGACCCCTGCTGAGAGACTGCTCTTTCTTTGCGTTGTGAAATTATAAGCTCTGAGAAGTTCTGGCTATCTTATTTTGAGTCATGAGGAGTGTTACAGGTGATTATTTTTTTTTTTTTTAATCAGGCATTGTTCCTATTTTTTATCAATTATGATTGGAAGGAATGGACCAAAAGAAATTTGAGGAATGTGCCAGAATAAAGCTAACTCTTTAGAAAAAGCAAGTCTATCCTCAAGGACTCAAATCCATTCAGAAACTCCCTGCCCTAAGACTTTGCTAAAAATCATCTTTGATTCGGGGGAGTTCTGGGACCCACGACATATCCTAATTTTCCAAGCATTGCAATATTAGGCTCCATAATCCAACTCTAATATAAGGTAAAGTCTGCAAATAGTTTTCAAAATAAAAAACTGTACCTAGTGATGTGTATCTGAATATGCACGTGGCTTGAAACAGTAGCTCCAGGAAGTGAAAAATGCCCTTGTCATTTTCCTGTGCTATCAATTGATATTATAATCTAGATATTAGGACTGTTAATTAATTATAATAAAAAACCAAACATTTAAGAAAATACAGATGTCAAATCATTCTAAATAACTACAACAATTATCATGATAATGGGATCCTTTTTCATCTTCTAATGAAGAAAGGACAAAACCTAAGCAGCCTACACGAGCCCAAACAAGAAAAAGCCAAAATCAAACATCTATTTCAAGTACCAAAATAGTCTTAAGAATCTAAATTTATTAGTTCAGTCCTAGTAAACATGAATAAACTAAAAGCAATCATGGAAAGCTTTGTTGAAGAATTTGGGCCAAGATGTTCAGTTTATGTTTGTATATCTGTCTCCCACTTGCTAAAATCAACAAGTGTCAGATTCTGTCTGGAAATCCGGGTCTTCATCATTTAAAGGTGTCACACACTTACTTTAAACTAAGTAGAAAGAGGACAAGAAATCTAGAGTCAACATTTGCCCAAATTAAAATAACAGTTCCTGCATTTCTTATAAAAGACAACCTAAAAATTTATTATGCTACCTACATTATTATTTAAAAAAGACAGTGAAAAAAAATGAATCCATGACTGGCTTTCTCATAGTTATTTACTATTACAGTGTACTCCCAGAAAAGTGTTCATTCAGAACAACATAAGCTTTGCAGAAAGCCTGATTGATTCCCAGACCAACCATCATTTCTCAAGATCAACCAGTCAGTTTTACTAAATACCTGTTTTGACATCTATCATCATCCTTTTAATAACAGTATATCTATAAGGCAATAACTTAAATAAAAAGTAAATACGAATTTCATGAGCGTAAGAGAACTTATTCTCCTGTGTAACACATGTACTTACATTTAAAAGGCTGCTGATGGCATCAGGTTGTATTTTTTTTAACATCATCATAACATGGCCATACTATTTTCCTCTTAGTCTGAGACCGTGAACCATCCGCTTGGTCAGCTTCCTCTGAAACGCTGCATTTTGTAGTTACGGTCCAGTCATAGGAAGGACCAGTAGCCAAAATCTCGTCTACATAATAATCCCACTTTTTGAGGCTGGACATATTTACATTTGGTTTCAGTGCCTATTTGAAACAAAGTTTTATTATAATGGCAGAAAGGAAGTCTTGGAGTTTCAGACTTACAATACAATACTTATATTTTCAAGATTATTCTAAATTGAACAGTATATTGCACTGGGTGAGTAGTGCTGCAGTTTGATAATTTCCACAGCAAGATCTTGGCTCAGTCAGATCAAAACCCAAAACTAAAGTAGCTTTGAGAATATACTACTCATTTTTATTCTTCTACTAAACCAGGTGCCTACCAAGAACTCTAATTCAGCATACGCAGTTCGTACCCTCACAGTCTTTGTGCCTCCTGTTAAAGATACAAAAGGCACTCGAGAGCAATCACCTTTCAATTTTTCTCAGCAGAAAATCCAAGACTCTTCATTATCAGAGAAAGGAGACAGGCTGTATAACACAGATGGACATGCTACTTGGAGAAATCACAGTAATATGAGGTATGCAGCCAGGGACTGTAGATCTTTCAGAGTAGTTTAAAACAGATCACTTTGTACTAAAAATGTGGGTTTTTTTTTTTCCTTTTAAAAAACAAGGTAAGACTTTCAGTTTGGAAGCACGTTACTTGAAGGGAATTACTACCTCAGGTGAAAAGTCAATTTTAAAGTCTGAAGAGTGATGCTCAGTCATAATGACTATGTCATAATTCTGCTATTATGACTAATTCTGATACTATGACACCATTTCACATGAGGAAAAAATAGTTTCTTCTAAAACAAGAGAAAGAAAACACTACCAAAACACCAAAAGCTACTCCTGATTGCTTACTAATCAGGCTACTGCTTATAGCAAAATGGATAAAACATACAGTGAACAAGCAGCCCATCAAGCTCCAAGTTCATCACAGGGATGGTTCTACAGAGAAAACAGATGTTTCTCTAAAACAAAGCAAGCACTGAAGCACTTTCTATCCATTGAATGTCACCATCTTGTTTTCTCCCTCTTCCCTCTTGCACCACCACTTCAGCAGGCGAGTATAAGTATGTGTACGTGTGGTGTATGTGTGTGGGTGGAAAGAGGCTGCACTGTTGACTATAATAGTGATCAGATGCAGACTCAAAATACCTTAAAGAAAATAATATTTTTTTTTCATTTTGTAAAATGAGGTCAGTTTATATGGCAGATTTGAGTGCAAGGTACTATGTATGCTAAGATACAACGTGGTAAAACAATTTGAGGAAAAAAGAAAACCAAGAAGCACCAA
Source organism: Nyctibius grandis (assembly GCF_013368605.1). Taxonomy (NCBI): domain Eukaryota; kingdom Metazoa; phylum Chordata; class Aves; order Nyctibiiformes; family Nyctibiidae; genus Nyctibius; species Nyctibius grandis. Next base: position 12,144,702 of record NC_090661.1, on the reverse strand, counting down.
CAAAAATATCAGTGGCACCATGGCCTCTGAGACAGTGGAGACTGGCCCATCATTATGTTTTCTGGTCACCAGCAGCAGACAGACATGCAAACAAATGATTTATCAGGATGAAGCTCACTGCCAAAGCAGGAGAGAGCAGTGCAGGAATGATCATCTGTGGGGCAGTGGATGGCAGGAACACCTTAAAACAGCCTTGTCTCCATCACTACAGTAAGAACAGCACTCTTTTCTTGCAGTTCCTGAGATATCTTGACTGCTTCTTCCCTGGCTATTGCAGAATTCTATAATGGTGAGTGTATTGTGTACTTTATATAATTATTCAAGACACAGTCCAATCTAGTGGACATACATTATCATGTGAGACAGTGATATAGATAATGTGATTCAATCAGATCATTACAAAACATATCCCATTACAACTCTAAACTCACCTCCTCATAACTGTGGATTGCAGTACGTAATTTTTTTTTAAGCAATCTGTGCAAAATTGAAGATAATTTTTATAATCATTCATATAATTAAATGAAATCAAACACAGATTCTCATTTACCTCAGTGGGATGCATAAATACGTGTTCCAGAATTTGGCCCTTTAAATGACATTTCCGTAACTAAGATGACTGAGAATATAAGCCTGTGAGGCACTACTCCAATCAATCAAGGTGGGTCAAACTTTGTCCGCCAAATGCTTAATTCAGTTGAGAAAAATTAAGATATCAAAACGTACTCAAGGAATCACTCAGAATAGCAAACCACCTGTTTTTTTTTAAATCATACCTCTATTTCAGCAGGGGCATAGAGGTAATTGAAGAAAATAGGGCTCCTTTTGTGCATCTTTTCAATACATTCCCAGATACAAATTCCTTTTTTGGCATGTTTATCCCCTTTATCTTCAAACAATGTCCCTAGGGAACATAATAGCAGCAAAAAGATAGCTTTATGATCACACATAACAAACACTAAAGCATAGCCAAAAGGAATTTCACAGACTAAATGTGAAATCTACTATCAAATGCCATTGCAACAAGAGATTGTATTTGATGAAACAACTGTGCTTTGCTACTGCCACTCTGCCACGAATTGGTAGAATATCAATTTTGTATGAAAAAGTATTCAGTAGCATTATATTTATAAACCTGTTCTGAAATTTAATGAAATACTTGAATGTATTTATGAATGTCCCTTTCTGCCTGCAGCTATGTTGACTCAGCAGATCACCAAGCCCTGCTAACTGATTCTGTCCTCCACTACCCAAGGTTACCAGCCCTTCCAGTTTGCTGGACCAGCTGCACCTGAAATTACTTGCTAACTCATTTCAGGGAAAACAAATCAGCCTAGTGTAAATAAGTTAGCCGTAGATTTGTGCTATCTGAAATTACTTTGGAAGGACATATAGTTTATCCAAAGACTCCTGGAAACAGGATTTTATATGGCATTAAATGGTATTTGAAAGCAAACTACCCTAAATAAACAAACACCACCCCACCCAATTGTAGAACCATGTAACAATCCAGGTTGGAAGGAACCACAGGAGGTCATTGACTCCCAACTCCTCGCTTTTGTTCAAAAGAAGGTAAACAATGGATATTAACTTTTTTTGTTAAAATAAAATAGTTGCTGAAGCTTAGTCTGTTCCACAGTTACAACAGTTTTGAAGAAAAGCATTAAAATTGACCATATGCCATGAGAAACACCCCACGAAGCGGTGAAATTCAGAGCACTTAAGTGTTTTGCTTAGAGAACAATTTCCAAGAATAGCCTCAACTGTGGTTGTGAAGTCTTACTAAGAGGGCTCTGAGGGTAGATAAGGCCTTGGAATCAGTAAGGTTCAACACAATAGACAGAGTAAAAAGGAAATATAAAAGAAGAGAAACATGGAAGAGAATACAAGAGAAAGAAGTGAGAGATAATAGATGGAAAGGCTTTCCTTTCCTGAAAATTCATGCACTCTCTGAAGGATTCCCAAGGACCTTGTTTCTGTTAGAATAAGGTATTTAGTAGGGGAAACTGAGCCATGTGGATAAATTGCTAAAAAACCTTGAGGCATGGCACTAATTTCTTTCACTTTCTCTTAGTCTTATCAGTGACGCGGCTCAGGAATTATTCATTCAGAAAATTCCACGTGTTCTTTACCTCCATTTTCCTTCATATTCCTGAAATGGAATTCATTACATCATCACCATGCAATTATTGGACCATCTCAACCTAGGCAAACTTTTGTAGACCAAATATTGAGGAGAAAAATACTTATAACTACAAAACCAATATGCAATAAACAAACGTCACACATACCATGTTCTAGTCTTTCATAGTCTGAATCCAGAAGAAATGTTTTAAATCGATTTGATATGTGATGAAAAGCCAGAAACTTCAGATAATATTGATTGAACTCAAACTCTGTTGGGTATTGGTTATGAATCTAAAAAAAAAAAAAGTGGGGAAAAAGAGGATATTGAGGTGCAATGCAAATAAATATGTAATAAATAATAATGTGAAACATGATAGCAAAATAATTGCCCTGTGAATGCTAACAAATACATCCATAGGCAACTGTCTTCTCTGTACACACAAATCCTACATTTTGTCTAAAAATATTTTAAAGCTATTTAAATGAATGTATTGTCTATGCTGCAAAAATGTTTCAGAGCAGATAGAGTGCACTGTATAATAAGGAGTATTATACTGTATAAAACCCACTATTCTTCAAAGTGATCAAGCTGGATATAAATCTTTTATGATAACTCACGAGACACCATGTAACTTCATAGGCAAAGATGCTACTCCTGGATGTAGCTGGAAATCAAACTATAATTGGAAGGTTTTGCAGCAGACTTCTTACTATTGCTCAGAACCCAACATAGCAGACATGTACAGAGGTAATGCTCCAAATGATACTCCACCTACCATTACTGAAACAGATAATTGCTGAAGTACTTGCTAGTCTACACATATTTCTTCCTTTTCAAAGTATGCACCAAAATATTACAGCATGAAAAAAAAAAGAAAAACATACTGAGGAGGTGTCTTGCTATTATTCTTTTAGAACAGTAAAACCAATGTAACATCTTAAATCGTTATCCTCAGGCTTGGGATCTATCTAATTCACTGAATATTTCCAACACGAGTCAGGAGTAGATATTTAAGAAGACAATACAAGATTATCAGAGTACAGAAACGTGAGATATTTGGCTCTTCACAATTGCTTCCTCTCAAACATTATCAGAAAGAGTCTAGTGTAAGATTTTAAGCATGAAGCTTAATATTCATGGCAAAATTTTTTTGCATTAATTATAGATGATATTTATACTTGATATGCATATAAAATTCAAGATTCTAAAGTTAATCTTGATGAGACATTGCTCACATAAATTTTATGTGTTAATTTCAGACTTAAAATTTACTCTTCAAATGAGTTAATGAATTATGATTTTTATTTTCAGAATTAAGCATGGTAATTAACTGAAAATTCCCAATTACAATGGGAATAATAATAAAACAAACAAGTACAGTTTGCAACCATAAAAGAAATTGCTGATTGAATTTCACATTTGAAATATGGCCCACTGTGCTTTGTCTAGCTTCACATCAAACTTGTAAAATACCTTTAGTTCTGCAATCTTCCCATGTCTTCTCTTTTGCCTTCCCACCACTCTCATTTTCCCATACCATCTTTTCTCTCTAATATCTACTTATCAGTTTCCTCAAGAGATAAATGGTTTTTTTTTTGGAATTATGGAAACTAGTATTAGACTACTTGAAGCTCCTTGATGATTAGATTTTCATGTGTGCCAGCTGAAAAAAAACCCAACCAACTAAATAAAGAAAACAAATACACATTTAGCAAGGAAAGGTTATCTACCAAACGTACAACAGTGACAGGAAAATCCCTTGAAAGGACCTATAAACACATACACAGCATTTCAGTCAGAGAATTCGGTTGTTATCATATATCAATATTAGCTTGTAGCTAGTCATTTAAAATGCTAAGATACTTTTAAGATACCTCAGTTCAATATAGCCACACTTTGTCCCCACTTCTCCCCGATACAGATGACTACATTCCTGCACTGCTTTATAAGAATAAAGCTAAGCAGAATTTTTTCTACAATAACTTCAAGAGTTCAACTTCATAGACAAAGTAACTTTTTAGTTCTCCTTATAAAAAAGAAAAGATTTTTTTCTGGCATATATTAGATTAAAATATAATCAGAGTACGCTATTTCTGTTCAAAAATGACATAATGTACTTTTGAGCTGACATCCAAAAAGCTCTGCATGTGTGTGTGCATTTAGACACACATATACAAGTAGTTTAGTATACATTTTCCATCTTATGTTAGGAAAAGTAGTCTTTACTATATTGTAAGAAGGAGAGGCTATATTCTGCTATTTGATGTGACTTATACAGGGTCCTAATTTCTAGTTACGGTCCAGTAATTATTTTAATCCATTTGAAGAGTTACAAGAATAAGCTGCTACTAAAATCCTGTCATGGATCTAGGTATTGTGAGTGATCCCATTTCTGAGATTTCTGGAACTACAAGTAACTAGAAGTTATAATAATATAATCTACTTTTTAAGTGAAAACAACTAATCTAAAACATTTCTTCGATAAAGGTGAATATTGTAGTTATTGTCTGTGTTTTAACGGCTGTGGCTGATTTGAGCGCACTTGGAGATGGGATAGATGCCACAGCTAGGTGAAGTGACTACTGTTACTGATGATTTGTTTATCTGCAGTGCAGTCTGCAAAATTTAAAATATGGCTTAGCTATCAGGGAAAAAAGCTCCTGATAAAATACAACTCCAACATCAGAAGTGACAAATTAGAAATCTAACATAGGAGAAAATACTTGCATTCATTTAAGAAATTACAAAAAAACATAAAAGAGAGATTTTTATTACTGTAGGGAATATAACCACTTAGGTTGAGGTTAAATATAGCTGGTTTCTCTCTGATAACTCTTTGGTGCCATTACAGTTAATTCATTGATTTTAAGGGATATACTAAAAATTTACATGTAAATTAGAAGCAATGTTTTATACTTTACAGCTTCAACACATACCACCTAGAAAGATAAGTCAACAGGGACAGGGTATCTTTGACAATTACAACTGCACCATCTTTTAAAATGTTTAATCTCTACAATATAAGAACATTTTAAACCTGAGTAAGCTGGTGGGTGTTTCTAATATGCTTAGAGAAACTCAGTATTTTAGAATTCTTTTTCAAATCACCATGTTCCCAATTAACTTAAATATCTCCTAAATGTATCTAATAATCTTACACTTCTATCAGCCTTCCTTAGTTTTCCAATATGTTTTGGTTTTGTAATCTCATTATATATCAATATTTACTTAGTTTAAATAAGAAATATAGTACTCCAAAATGTCCTGTGCTAGTAATCACTAAGAGGCTACTCCTGCAAACACTGGAATAACTGAATACATCTACCATGGGAGTAGCACACCCACTTCTTCTTACACAGGGTGCTGTAACAGAGCTCCTTACTGGGCTTAAAAGAAGTCAGTTCCAGAAAATCATTCCGTTTTAATTATATTTAATAAATTACCAAATAGATACAGAAGAAAAATAACAAAAGCTTCCTGCACTGACATCACTTTCATAAACTCAGTCGTCTTAGAAGCAGAGAGAGTATCTGCCAGATGCTGCTATTGTGAAAGAATGATTTTGCATTAATAAATCAGCTGACACCTGGAGATATTGGCATAAACAATGACTTTTTACAAGATGATGCAGTTCTAATTTAGGAATCACTGCTTCATTTGTTTTCTCTGTATCTTTAGTTTAACTCATGACATTTAATGCACATACTGGCTCTATGATAACTTTCTTACTTCACCTAGTATGTTGAGACTATAATGGTTAAAAATATTTTGAAAGGACCAAATGTTTATTTCCAGTGAATGGGCAATTTTTAAAAACTGATCATAACATATTACACTTCAGGGTGAAGTTGCAGTCTAATTGGATTCTGTAGTTGTCTAACAAGTTGCACAGAAACCAATGAAACTTAAGAGAAATGTTCAAGTACAAATGTTAAGTATATTTATTTTTCATAGTAAAATCCTATGAAACTTCAAGCATTAATTTGACTTCAAAAATAATTTCCCTAGAATTTACAACCATACCGTTAGAATTTGGTAAGTCAATACTATGCCATCGTGAGTTAGAAGACTAATCTTCATAAGTCTATTTCTAGAAAACTTACTCAGATTTTCATTCTAAATAGGACTGTAAGTCATTTAGCTTAAAGATTTTTTCTAATAGCAGACAAATCTATATTATCTGTATTACACTGATTATGCAGTAAAGCTGTGTTCCCATGTCCTTTCTTGGCTGAAGATAACACTGTCTGAAAAGATTATAAGCCCTAGACAGCCCTATTTTTCCTCATGAGAAGTCACTGCCTCCTTCAGATTGACTTGCTGAAACGCTTCTAAATCCCCACCATCAAACAACATGGTCTTTTCTACCAACTTTTTTCTACCATTTTGATTGGAAAAGGCAGGCAGGTTCACATGAACCCTTTTTAGCTAACAGACTGGAAGGGTGGTATCTCCACCAGAGAAGTGATGAACAGCTCCAGATGCCCTGCAGGAGGTAATCCTCCTGCTGATACAGCTGCAGCCAGGGCATGCAGACACAGCTTAAGACCAAAAACCAGAAAATACAGGTCTTTCTGTAAAATGTATCTGTTAGTAACTTTATACTCTATATTGCCTCTTAAAGATAGACAGGAGTCAGATATCTAATGACATGCATCAAAGCTGCTGAGATGAATTACAAAGGCAACGTTCTTCTGTTTCCTTGACACATTCACATCTATGGTAGGAATATTTTAGGCACCTTGCAGCTTGAGGCAAGATCACACCTGACAGTTGTTAACAGCAAGGATTTATCCCACTTTACATTTCATCCTAACTTTTAAAGCCAGGATGATTATAATCCATTATTCCATGTTCTTAGAACTGCAGATTGTGTTAAACATAACTTAAAGAAAAACCAATAATTTTGCCATGAAGAAAACATGGTACATTCGATTTGATGACAATAAACCAAAATCCTCGAATTCAATTTTTATTTTTGTTCTAGATAAGCCATTTGTTTCCAAAGTTTGTGTGATCTTTGGACTCGAGAAAAAAATACTGTACAGGTATGCGTGGATAATTTCCTTGCTTTTCTTTATGCCAACTTTCTAAGATTTCTTACAGTAAAACTTGGGCAAAGTGTTTCCAGGGTCAGAAGCAGGAGGTAGGCTATGTCTACATTAGCAAGTAATTCAGAGCAAAAGGAGCAGACAAACAGACTGAAGCAGCAGATGCTGAGGTCCCTGCAGCTATACTACACATTTGTTGTTTTACTTTGTACTAGATTTAGTCCAGTTGAGTTGATAACCCCATTGTAAATTGATGACCCCCATGGTTTTAAGCTAAGTGGTGAATCATTGGTTCAGATCCTTTTAAGAGCTGGTGAGCATTTGGTACATACCTGAAGCAGAACTTTTGTGTTAAATTCTTCCAAGAAAAATCTAGTACACATGCACCAAAACAGCATCAACTAATGGTAAGGGGAGATGCTGGAGGGATTCACTTCAAAATTACACTACTGCTTGAAATAAAATGTAGGTTTACTTCATTCTAAGAGACAATGTTATCCACTCAGCTTATTAAAGTTTAGAGAAGATAGCTGACAGCAGAGAGAATGACAGCACCAGATGAATGATTTACACACAGAAATGAATGAACCACCAAGCAGATGGATTTCAGTATTGGAAGATATGGCTATTCTGTCCTCTTGTAGCTATTGCAACCAAGAATTTGTTTTTTCTACTTCAGAAAAGGAGCAATAACCTTAAGCTATTGTAAGGAACAGTTAGTGTGACAACCGGGCAAATTAACTTGTTTGAATGAAAAATGCAGTACTGATTCTCTTTAGAGAAATTTTCCCATTTCAAATAAAAATTAACCTGAGGACCACAGCCATTGGGAAACAGATTGATGAAACAGGAGATGCGAAAAATACTTCTGAGGTTTTCTAATGGGGAATGCTGTAGGAATTGAACCAAATTCCAAGTACATGATTTATTAACTTGCAAGACAGCAATAATGATGGCTGTTGGTGTTCAATGTTAGTATACAAACAAAATTTTTCTTTTCTGCAACATGTTCTTCAGTAAGTCTTTACTCATCTTCTTATAAGCTCATTCATTATCAGTCTCCCATAGATATCTAAAGACTGTTTTTCATTGGTTTAGCAAGTTATTTAATATGTGGACTTTGCTTAAGATAGCAGAGTAAGTCTACTTGCTGACTTCTCTTTCAAGGTCTACTTCATGCAAGTATTCACTATGAATGCCTGTTCCCAGTAAGAAAGCTGGTGCATTAACAGTCATCTTCTGTGAGACACAATCATCCATACATTTTAATACAGGTTAATGTCCAAGAGCCTTTTCAGCTTTTTCAGTGAGAAGAATGAGAGAAGTGGGAAAAGACAGACATATGCACAAGAGGAACTATGCAAGCTCCTATCTTGTGTTTGCATCCACAGAGACTGCAAAGCATTTGTATTTACTGGTTTGAGATGATGCAAAGGACAGACTTCAGAATTAACCCGAAATGAGAGTAATATTCTTAACCTAATGTCTTCCTACACAATGTAACTGCTGGTGTTCGTCTTCTTCTGAACATGCAGCATATATAAAAGTAAGAACATCTTAGGTCCCCCTGGTTTATAGCTGCTTGTTTCCAGAACTGATGGAGTACAAGGCCTCTTCAATGCTCATCATCAAGCACAAGGAATTAAAAACTGTCTAGTCACTGTGCTAACAATCAGTCAATTTCTTCTTCTGAAGAAAAGTACTCCAGACTGCCAAAAGCCAGTCTTTAAGCTTAAAAAAAAGTCTATTTGAAATCTCTGCATAAATGACCTTAAAAGATCCGTAATGCCAACCATCCCTCTTAGTCTGTTTTGTGTGGATGGGTCAGTCTCCTCTAGGCAACCATTCCAACTCTTCCTGAGGTTTAATAAATAAATCCATTCACTTATTTAATAAATAATCTGTTCACTTTAATAAAACCTAGAGAAGAAGGTTACTAGTTTTCTCTCAAACCATTATCTGTAACATCTGAAATAGTGGCATCTATGCACTTATTTATGAATTCTTTAAATTAAAATTAGATAGAGATTGACTTACCTGATGCACACAGTCTAAGAACTGTAAGAAAACAGGAGCAAATACACTGCCCTGACAATTGAGAGACAGATTACTACGTTGACTGAATTTATGACCAAAAGAGAGCCATTCTTTTTCCACCAGCATTCGGAAGCCTTCAAGTGTCCTATAGAAGGGATCACTGAGTAACTGCACCAGAGATACTACCTAGATCATAAGACAGGATATATTGTGTTAGTGACAGAAGTTAGGAGAACACTTTATAGTCAATGAATATAAATATTCCATGATCTATTTATAGTTCAAGGAAACAAAAGCCTTCATATAAACTCAATTACAAGTATTTTATCACATACATTTAAGTATTTTTATAAAACAAACCAAATAATATCTCACATGAAAAAGCTTAAATTAAACTGAGACTTCACGATATCTATAAAAGTCAAATCTGACCAACTATAGACTTTTTAAGTCATTATAATGCTTACCACATTTAAATCACATTTTAAATAAAAACACTTTTATTAATAAAATAAGGATAACAAACACTTATAAAATCGTATCGGCTACCTCACCAAAGAAAGTGTTAAAGAATTGGTTCTGAGGGAGACTTTAGAGTTTCTGCAGTGTTGCCATGCTATGGTGCTCACCAGCCAACTTCAGCCTGTTTTTATAGACAGCATCTCAGAAGACTTTAAAATGCAGCATAGACTTCTATCACTTCCAGCTCTGTATGTCCCCTTCTCTATTCCTCATTGTTCAACAATGATTCCAATAATGATGTTAACATTCTTTTGTGGGTTTGTTTACCTGGTATCAGGATGCTGGCTGCACATTAAGTTTTTATTTACTAGAATTATTGATATCTATGTTTATTTTCTGAATTATGAAGCAACTACATGGACACTATGCATCTATTAAATGAGGCAGCTGGTCTTCATTCACCTAATTTATAGTTTGTTTCACAAAGTTATGTGTTCTGGTGATCTGTTCTTGCAGCAGGTGTTACAGTTGCTTTGGCACAAATTTAGTTTTCTCCCTGTGTGTGGTCTCCTAACTTCATTTATGGAAAGTGAATGGCAAAAGAAAGCATTCCTCTCCTTCCCTCCTGTGTTTAAAGTGTACTAAGTTTACAAAGATAAATGATCTGTTGTGGCAACTTTCAGCTTTCATTCTTACATATGGTCAGGTGCAGGAATGCTGATTTTATACTTAAGCCTTAGAACTGTAAGTGCATCAGGACCTTTGGAACAAATTCCTTTTAAGGAACTCTTTCATGGTGTAAATTGCAAATGAATGCAAGGATTCATGCATTCTAGTTTCTTCTCTGCTGCCACAGGACAAATTTATTAATGTTACACCAAATCATCAGTCACTTGTGTAAAAAAGTATTGCCTGGTGTTTTTTTCTTAATATTTAGCTATTTCAAGGTTTTAATAGCAGCTTACTTGCGCAGTAATATCCCAGCCATCTTCCAAACAAACCATAACAGAAGAACCATTTTCCAGGAGCTCAGAGATGATCACACCCAATTGCATTATCCTGTGAAGCTATGAAGTATTACAAATAAGTAACATACTCAAGTATAAGATACATTTCTAGATATTACCAATATTGAAGCTTTTCATATTTAATATTAAAATATGTATTCTGAAAGCTACATATAGCACAGAGAAATGAACTGATGCAACAGATCAGAAAGCTCTAACGTAACAATCTCAGGATTTTCATCTGAACTACAACAAAACTAAGCAAAGATTTGAAGATAGGAACTTAAACTATTAAAACCAATGAGTACTGTAATAAAATAGCTGTCATAAAAAGGAGAATAGGAACAACACAGTTGACAGATTTATTGTAGAGAAATTCCATCCTGGGCTTAACACTAAAGTAATTTCCTGTGAAATGTTAAGGTTCCATAAAGTCACTAAGTACTTAGATGGGAGAACCCAAGTCAGATATTTACGAGATAATATTTCTACTGTTCAATCACATGGAAGTTGGAAAATAATGAATTGAATAATAATAATTATGAAAAAAAACAAACCACAAACCTAAAGACAAACAGAAAAGTCCTATTTCTATAAACTGGAAAGTTTAGAAAGATTAAACAGTGTTTCTTACACTTTGCTTTTGGACATACTGGCTAAAACATATGGGAAGAGGACACTTAATAATTTGCATTCCAATATTCATTATGCAGTGATACTAAACTTCCTTGCGCAGGCAGGTTAGGTAATTTCTCTGGGAAGGGTTACTGACTTAAATGAGATTGATTCAAACATGATAGGTATAAGCAGGTTAAAAAATTTAGGCGAATTTGAGCAATTTTATCTTACTATGAAACTTCACATTGTTATTACTAAAAGCGAAATCTATATGATGTTTCTACCATTTTTGTCATACTATTATAGCATTCTTGGTAAACATCATAATAGACAATATATAAGCAATTCAGATTTTTATAGTAGAACGAAACTGCTCTTTGCAGAGCACTGAACACAATCCAACCAACAGCAGCAGTAGGAAATATGAAGCCTGAAAGAAGCGAGAAAGCAATATAGGAAAACAAATAAACAAAAGATGGCAAGAGACATCTAAGATCATGTATGCAAGGAAAAAAGTAAGTTCAGAAAGTACAGAAGGCACAGGAAAGTGACTCAGGGAGAAGAAAACTAAATTGGAGAAAATAAGAGGAAAAAAGATCAACCAAACAACAGTTAAACCCTAGAAAATTCATCCTTCTTCAGGGCAGCCTGATTTTTTCCTCTTAAAAAACACCCCAATCCTATGAATATTACCACGGAAATTGTCTTAGAAAACACTTAACTCCTCTGAACATTCACATAATCATTACTTAGAAAATAAAATAAACTAATTTTCCTGCAATTTTTAATATGAAAAATTGAAAAGAGCACCACTTTTAAAACGAAGCAGTTTGTTTGTTGTTCTATATTTTCTGAGGCAGTAGAAGAGAAGAAAGGCTGTTTTTTGCCATCCTTAATGAAGAAACTGATATACAATCTGGTTATACAGATTCAACATAAAAAAAAGCAAAATACTGTTTTTATCATTTGTATTCAGAAGATAGGGCAGCACTTCAAATTTCTTCTTATGTATTCACATCCTTATAAAAAAACATTTAGCCTATACAGTGTTAAAATCAATAGTGTAACTTCTACGACCCCGGAGAGGAAAGCTTAATACAATAAAACCATACTTCCAAGATGACAGATCTACTTCCTTTCTCAGGAATGGTAGAAAATGTGTCAAATCAGTCATAAATTAACTTTATCACATAAGTCACATAGGACATTATTTAAACCACAGAAATGTGGTTTAAATGTCACACAGCTAGCGTATGACATTTTGATCTAGTCCCGAGCAGAGACTGATACACTATTACTTTTCTTCTCAAAAATGCCAAAAAAGAGTAACTCCAATGTTATAAACTTCCCTTGAAATCTGTGCTACTACAGGTACATGTTCATTTCATCAAAGTGACACTCAGTTGAGTTATCTACACTTATCAACTTGCTCAACTACTCTGTGATTGAAAATGTTCACAAGATGAGGGAGTCAAGTCTTCATGCTCTTCCCACTTCTCCCCTTCCTGAACAATGTGGTGGCCCGACACAGCAATGACCAGGTCCTATGCTCTCTACGGAGTGATCACACCTCAAGGGAAGAAGTTAAGCCACTCCTTGCACTGTAGCACATTTCAACCAGGAGTACATTTTCTGATGCGTAATTACTGAAATGACTGTGCTACTCACATGTATTTCCTCCTTAAGAAATCAGCATGAGTCTATTCTGTTTACTATGATTAATTGCATTTGAGAAGAATTTATTCAGCAGAGGATTCCAAACATAACGTGTAACTGTTAAAAAAACATTCACTATAATTAAAATAGTTTTAGATTTACAAAGAGATGACTTTCCCACATCCTTCTTAATTTGAACCTTGCAAAGTTACTTCCAGTCTTGCCTTCATTTGGTTAATCTTTATGTAAGGGAAATATGGGATAGGGAAGTAAAGGAACAGATTCAGAGAGAACAGATTAACACGCACACAAACCCCTCTTCCCCGCAAACACTTTCCCACATCCCACAACAGATAACAGATGCTAGCTTATTTGTTAAATACTTGTGCATATGGAAATTCAGGGTGGGAACACACATGAAGAGTAGAACATCGGTTTTAAAATCAAAAGGTTCATTTATTGTTCTATACTTTTTTTCTGATTTTTAAAATATATAAAATAAGAAAAAGCAGTTAAAACCAAGACTACAAATTTATATAGGCAGAACAAATGGTCTTCTCTACTTGTGTATGTGTTCCATGTTATAAACCATAAATTACATGACAAAAATGCCTCCCACATTTGTAAATGTTACGATTGTATTAAAATAATAATGCTTATGTAATGACAGAATTGATAGTATGCAAAATAGCTACAATGAACAAAGAAGAACAGCGGGTTAGAACACAAAAGTTCTCTGTCAGAAGAGCCTGAAATTCATTTTGTGTAAGAAGTACTGCATACAGATTATTAGAAGTATCTGTCATATAAATTACCTGTGGGAACCACTCTGACTCCCCAAGTGCTTTAAGGAATGTTGCCTCAGAATCTGTAGGAATAGTGCTGGGAACACAAGCTCTCATCAGCTTTTTAAAGCTTGCCTTTGTCTGTCGGATGTCACTGAATTCAACAGGAACAAATTCACAATTCAAAGCAAAATCAAGTTTGAAACCCTGTGTGAAAAGGACACCAGCAGATGTAATTTCAAAGGGAAGCATATTTTTCACTGACAGTCTCATCAAATCTCAAAGTCTTGCCTGCTTTATTGCTGAATATTTCAATTCCTGATCAAAAATCTGTTTAGTTAAACACCTGCCCAGGATAATAAAAATCCTTACAACACTTGCAAAATGTACCATAATAAAGCACCCATCTACTACTCATAACAACAGAATGTATTGCATGGCAGTCATATTTTTAATAATAATAACAGTAATAAGAGTAGTAAAAAAACAAAGTTGAGTGATAAATCGTTGAGTACTTTATACACAACATAATGTGCTTCCTTTAGGATTTTTAGAGCAAATTAACAATGAACAGATAACATAACTGTATGGATGACATACCAACAGTGCAGGACAGGTTCTAGTAGTTCAATAAAGCAGAAAAAAAGTAATGCCCAAATCCAAAAAAGAACACCCAAAACTGCAAACTAGCTGACTCATGTAAGCAGTCACTGCACATTGAGACAGTTGTTTGTCTAAAGTACCTAGTTCAACACAGAACAGCAGTCAGGGAATACCTGATATAATTTCCAAGAGGTTTTCCTAGAAGAATTCTTCATGTTTTGTTTTACTTACCACATTTAGAAAATGAGCAATAAGAGAGGAGGACTGAATTAAGAGATCAAGTTAGCTAACTGAAAAAAAAGAACTATGATGAAAAGGATAATATGGAGAACATTATTAGGCAAAACACTTCTCATGTATGAAGCATCACTGAAGATCTTCACAGCAAACTTTTTCAGTTTTCTTCAGAAATTGCTCTTTCAAGGAATTAAACTTAGGACTGCAAATAATCTTCATTAAGTTGCTTCATAGGATGCCAAGTGAAAATGTAGGAAAGTCAAAGCCCAGATTTAGATCTGTTTATATTATGGCATGGCTCAAAAATAAATTAAATGGCTCAACTACCAAACTTGTTTTTAGAATGCTAAGTTGTAATAATGTATGATAAAATCAATTGAGAAAAGCAGCACAATTTCCTTAAAACGTTATATATTTCTGTTTGTATCATCAATTTATGGGATGTGATATTTAGCAGAATAAAGCAGGTCCTTATGGGAGTCAATGTCAGTAATGCATGCTCTGCCAAGCCCTTTATAAAGCCAGCAATTCCAAGTTAGCAGGATGGTAAAAAACCCTAGGAAAATACTTCACAATCAAAAATCAACAAGATTTCTTTTCATATTGATTTTGTCCAATGCTTACAGTTTGTACATCCAATATTCAGTTCTTTTCATATTCTGCATAACAATACACACCTATATGGTAATATATTAAAAATGCTTTAATCTATATCAAGCACTAACAAATTATCCCCACCTAGTTTGCAACTGCTGATACATTAAAATGACTTCCATTTTTTTCCCAAGTGGTCTAAAGGGTCACTTCAAAGCAGCAGACTAAAGATGTTTCTACTATGTATCTTTAGATGCATGATTGAACTCTTCACTTACCATTCATTAAGAAATCAAACGAATAGAAATGTGAGTAATTGTTACTAACGGATTATGGCAATTTAATTCTATGTAATCGTTTCTCTTGCACTACTCTTCCTACATTCCTTTTAATCAAAGTGTCTCCAAAACTTAACAAGATGAAAAATTGACATGAATAGACCTGTTTGAAAACTTTGGGAAGAACGTTCTCCAGAAAAGCAAATGAAAATGACAACTGAATAAAACTGAAAAATTTTGCAGGAAAATAAAGTTTTCTTACTGTTCAAAAGAACAGTTTGTTCTAATAATGATAAATGATGTTTACTTTTGAAATTTCTGTTTAATCTTTCATGTTATATTCTTACGCTTTATTATATTAAATCAGAACACTTTGATTACAGACCTAACAGGGTATTTCTGTAAATTATTGTTATGTAATGATATTAGAAAGTGATAGAAAGTCAAATGAAATCTAACTAATTAGATTTTGTGTACCAAAGTGTAATGAAGAAGCCAAAAGGAAAATGAATTTGCAAACCAATTATAAAAGACAAAATAAAAATGAAATAATAACTGACACCTGTTACATAACCATCACTGAAAAATACAACTGAAAATACAAATAAGATATAAAAGAACATTTGAAATTACAATGAAATGTCAAAATAGAAATAAAATTTGCAAAGAATTTACAAAACTGTAGACATCATGGTCCTCTTCATGTAATCAAATCAGGATGGACAGACTTCTGGGTTAGCCTTATTCATATCAATTTGGCTTCATGTGAGTTTAAGTGCTGCCCACAGTAATGAAGGTTTTCTTCTCTGGTAATCACTTTCCTGACTAACAGGATTCCATTTGCTTCATAACATATTTCAACACATCAGGAAAAATGAAATTGCACTTCAAATTACCAAATAAGTCTGTTTCATGTTTCCCAAACTAGAAATCACTGAGATGACGACTCAGCTGAACATCAGATGAGTAGTCAGCAGAATCAGAAGTACAGTAGTATGTATTTAGGTGTACTTAAGTGTGGCTCTGAAAGCATGAACTTACAGATACAGAACTCCAGCACTTCCCTTGGAATAGCTCTGAACAGTCTCTAAAAGGGGCAGCAAGCTCCACTGCCGCTACACCAGCCCCACTCCATTTGCCTGTAATCCCATCATTCGTCTTTATCCCAGCAGCTACACTGAGCAGAGCCAAACTCTGCTGCTCTTGCTCCCTGCAATGCCAATGCAGGGAGACAGTTAAGATATGGTGACTTCTGAACATGAAGGCTTGGCTGGATGGTCTGTTGCCTAGCAATGTATTTCCTTCCTAGCCATGTCTTTCCCAGTTTGAATGCTCTTACCTTGTACAAAAGCTATTTCATTCCTCTAGTGATCTGTTACCCATCTCTGTATGTCTTAGCTCTACTACACATCAGAACTTAACCGAAAGTGACAAATAGTGCTCTACTCACAGAACTGCTGTGAGCTGGAGCCTGATCTTTAACTGCTCTTTAAGACAATTTAGTATGTTTTTATTTAACTTTGTTGTATTATATAACCACAGAGCTTGATTTTTCATCCCCCCCGCCCCGCACTGAGTTATATTGCCTTAATTGCTATTCTGCATATAGGAATAATCTTCATAAGAATTTACACCTTTAGGAGAGTTATCCATTCGCCTTATCTAGAACATTATCTATTGTTTTGTAAAAACATTAGGGTTATTAAACTTAAGACAAACAAAAACTATGTTAACATAAAAAAAAAATTGCCATTACCCGTAACTGAGATTTTTCTCCAAATATATAGAGGGCTGCTTGCCGTCTCAACAGCTGACTTTGCAGAAAAGGGCTGCTGCTGTAGGAAGTGGCGTTATCTTTCCCTGCAAGTCTCGCACCAACATCAATGAATGGAGTCTGAGTGTTGATAAATCGGTTGCTTGAACGAAGACTTGCCCATACACCTTCATAAAGATGAAAAATATTTAAAAACCTTTTTGCATGAGGCACTGGAGGTCATAATTATTAAGGCACATGCTAAAACATAATTTGGAAAGTAGAGTGTTTAAACATGTCATTTGCATCCCTCAGAGGACATAATTAACAGCACATACTGGAAAAAAATATTTTCGTAACACAAATTGTCAAAAGCATCCTACTGCACTGTCATCTAACCTAACATACTAATCAAACTCTGCACAGCGCTTTCTACTGTAGAGAAAATGGTTGCTATGATATCAGTGATACAATGATAAAATGAATCACAACTTGCAAGTAATTAACATTCATTTAAGTATACGGAAATGAAATTGCTAGTGTTGTTCTTTGCAGAAGTAGGGCAAAAATTTGATGTATTTCCTTGTCAAAGGCATAATATTTTAGAAGTCGAACTAGTAAGAATATTATATAATTACCTTCTTTAAAAATGGAAATAGTATCACTTAAAATTCACAGTTACCTAGAATTCTTCTGTTCCTTTTGCCCTATGCAATGTAGTAGTATCAACCATATCATATTATAATGAAAATGTATATAAGGATGATCAATTCAAATATTACATTTCAGGATAAAGTAGTCCATATTTACTCTTGAAATGCCACAATTAAAATGCAGAATTTTATTTTTTAATTTCCCATGTCTAATGGACAATTAGAAATAAAAATGAATTTAAGGAAGTTCTTTTTTTAATCATGTGTTTCACAACTATATTCTAGCAGATGTGATTACTGTACAGTTGTGTGAGTGGAGAGAAGGATGCCTAGTTCATAGTCTTACATTTTTAATCTGGCAGTAAGATCACCATTACTCTGGCATCAGGGCATGCTACAGGAACCCCAAAGGTAGCAACAACATGAGCTTGAAACAGTGCAGTGTGACATGGAACCAGGGACTTGCATCTGAAAGCAGCACAGTCGTATCTGAATGGTATTGTACCAACCTATTAACCTCTGCCTCTCAACAGCATTTTTTGTTTGCATATTGTGCCTTGCCGGTGCAGCTCTACTGTCATTTCCAGAGGAGTAAATTCCTACAGCACAGAGACAGGCTCTGATCTGATCATGCTTAGGTAAGTTTTCTGACTTCAACATAAGGTAAAGTAGTGATAAACCAGATTGACGAGGCCTGTTTAGCACTAGCAGAAGAAAAGACAAATAGTAAATATTTTTCTCTTTCTTGTGCCTTAGTAACAATGATTTTGTGACACTGTTTTTGTGTGTCCAATGTGAGGTATGTGAATGGTACTTGCTTTTCAGAATATAAATAGCACTATTTGAAAATCAAATCCCTTAAAGTATACTAAATTTGGCATTCAAATGGCAGTGTGGAATTCTTTAACCCAATATGCAGTAAATCAGATTATCAGAAGACGCTCTTGTCCATAAATCTGTGAAGCAAGATATCCAAAAGAGGCACCAGAAATACCTCACAGTAGTAGAAATTTAGATACTACAGTACCAAAGAAACCCTCCAACACCTTCAGAAAAATCCAATAATATGCATAGTTAACATTTCTAGCATAGAAGAAATAAAGCTGCAGATAACAGTAGAATTCCACTGAGATAGTTCAACCAGCAAAATAATTTTATTCTGTTTTTTTTAGAAGCAGGATTATGTTTCTATTAAAGAATAATTCTGTAATCCTCAACAAGGACTTGTCTGTACAGTTTAGCTTGTCTGCCTGTCTGGCTGCTAGTCTTAGATGTGAGCAAACGAATGGGAGTAACTGAGAATGGTTGGGTAGGAAACTATGAATTGGCAACAGTTCTAAACAGTTTCCACTTCAGAGTCAGACAGTTTTATAAAATACCTCACATAATAAAGTAGTATGTTTAGTATAAACTTTTGTTCCACATCTCAACTACTACAGATGAAATAATAGACTTTAGCAAGCAGAAATAACAGCAAGCATTTAATAAGAGAAATAATTTCTTGTTCATTTGGTATGAAAAAATGCTAGCTCCAACACAGACAACTGTCCCCAAAGATGATATATACAAAAATATACTGTGCCACTTTCTAACATTTTACAAATGCAGGCCATCATTAGCACCTGTAGCACATCAAAAGCAACAAAACTGGTTACAAATACATGCAGGTGAACATGTTTATCAGTGATGGATAACAGTGATTAAAAGACACATTTATATTTCTATTCTAATTTTGCCTAGTATCTTATTTTTTGTTAGCAGTATCTAGCCTTCATTATTTGGTCTGTATGGTATTATTATGACTTTCTATAATTTGGCAGAAATCAATTTTTCCCTGTTCACTAACATTAACAATAATTTTGGAAAGAAAGTTAATTAACTAGGTAGTATTTCTTCACTATTTTACTAAAGCAGTAGGAGTACTAAATGCTTTTTTGCAGTATTAATTTTTTGCTGTTAAAATTTTCATACAGAAAATTTTCTACGCATCACTCCGCATTAGATCATAACATTATTAAAGAATAACATGGTGAAGGGTGTGACTAATCACTGTCACTTCATCGTACGTTCAATGGCCAAAAAACACCAAAACAAAACAAAACCACAACACTGAACTAAAAAACCAAAATTTTCTTAATGCAGAATCAAGGCTTTCTGTCAGTATCACTTTAGCATGTATTAAGATATCATAGAAGTTATGGAGATGGTAGAAAAGAATGTGCTTTCAGGACACAGAATACAGTACCTTGATGGACTCTTCCCTTAGTTGCTGATTTGGAATTTGAATGAGTGAAACATTTATCTCTGTACCCAAGCACTGGTAGATAACAGTTAAGACAGAAGGAGGAGGAATAGAATGCACATTGCAGCGAGACACATTGCAGGAGAAAAGAAAAGGGTTACTTATTAATTTCCAAAGATCTAGTATATATTGAATTTCTTTATAGCACATGATTTATCAGACAGCACAAATCTTAGTCATCACAAGACAAAACATCAATCAAGCAAGAAAACCAATATAAAATGGGAAGGAAGTACCCATTTATCAAAAAGGAGTAATTTTCATTGTCATAGCAATAGTTTCAAACATGTAGCACAGACATCATGTGTCTTTCCATAATTATAATACCAAAGGAAATGTAATGATTAAATCATTCTACTGAATACTTTATTGAAAGCTTCTACCCAGCTGAAAGTTAGCTTAATTAAAAATCCCAACCTCAGTGCTTTTTTTAAAAACTGTTTTAGTCTATTTTAGGTACATAATTTGATGGACCTCAAAATCAAATCAGAGTGCAAGATGTTAGTTCTATACACCTACAAACATTTTTAAAAGACTGTGTAAAAGTATGTAATTTAGAAAACATGCAATATCTGTCACGCAAAGAGATTTTCTTCTTCCTTGCAAAAATTCTTGTTTTCAGTGGGAGCCTTATATGCTTATCAGAGGGTATATTTTTGGCTCAAAAGCCACATCAACACAAGCAACTTCTTTTAATACAAATATTCTATTAAAACATACTCGAAGTGTTAATGTCTCCTGCTTTTATAATAAATATCTGAGATGCGTCTGTATTTATTAATTATAAATCTCCTAGTATTTTTCCAACAGCAGCAAATATACTGAGAAAACATCTTATTCTACTAAATTACAAAACAATGCCAGGTAAGAAGAGCTCTTCTGTAGAACCACACTATACTTATAAAGTAACATAACAAGAAAAGGTATGTATTTTGAGTGAACTTACAATTCTTATAAAAGATATCAGCCAAGGTATTGCCAAAAAAAAAGGTCCAAGAATGAAAATATATTATGAAATGTAAGTATTTGGCCAACTATTTCAGATCAGAAACAAATTAACTGGGCTGTAGGCAAATACTTTGTTACAATGTTCCAGATAAAGTAAAAAACTGTACCTGTCACAGACACAAATAATCAGGACAACTGATGAGTATTCAGAACAATGATGATTTTTAAAAATGAGAAATATTGTTCAAGCACTAGCACATTATCTTTTAACTTAAATTTTAAAAGGACGTGTATTAAAAATACATTGTCTGGCATAAAAACCAGAAAATGTCATTTTCAGTTGGTGCATCATTGCTGAATCTGGCTTTTGAGCCCTGGTATGTGTGCGAACAAAAACAAGGAAAGAAAGAGGGATCCAGAATCAAAACCACAAAAATACTGCTATTGCATTTTGTACAGTGTGGTGCATAATCCATAGCTGCTTGCTATGATAAAGTAACTAGCTAACCCCATTGTGTTTTTTTTTTTTCCTTTTTCTGCTTTTGCTTTTTGAGTTATTCTTAGGAAGATGAAGGGGAGAGAAATCACCATTTTCAGACTACCTGCATAAGTCTGTTTTTTCAGCTGACCAAAACCATGTATTTTTGGTCCTGCACACAGTCTTGTGGCACTTCTTCACATGTGAAATACAACTAGCTGGGGCATAAAAAACTTTGCAACAATAAATCATGTGAATCAATTTATCTGAGAACAAAAACTTTAGAGATTCTACATACTTTGTGTATTTTAGAGTTTCTTTTTAAAGAATTTTGTTAGCTAATCTAAAAAAACCTAGTGTTTACTTCTCTAGAGGGAGATATTCCCTTTCCCTGTTCTCTCTTACCCTGTCAACTTCTCACCTTCACTAGGGCTCCCATTGTACTTGTCAAACATTCTTATGTTTCAGCAAAGTCCTCACATATCCTACTGAACTGTGAATAGACTGCAGATACTGGGCTGTAATTACACCTTTCAGATATATAGAGAAGGTGTGGCATCAATCCAGCAAGACACAAGATAACTTCTCTGCCCTCTTCCTGATTACTGCTGAAATTTAGCCAAGACTTCAATGTCCAACAAAACAACATGTCTGTGACCTAACACTGCCTTGGGACTCCTTTTTTCTTCACTGAGTAGCAACAAACTCATCCTATCACATTTACTACAGACTCTAATCCCCGAAACCAGCAATAGTTATTTCAGTAATCCTTTTATCTTCAAAAGACAACTTCCATACAGTCAACCAGCAAGCTTTCCCTTGCTTATCTGGAGCACCTTCACTGCCCCTCAGCACCCCTTCGCTGTTGGCACTTTTGTCCCAACAGAAGGGGATGGAATACAACCAAACGACTGCTGTCAGCTACCCAGCATTTTCACTATTTCAGTACAAAGTCAGGCTGGTCACAGCCACCAATTTATCTAAGAATTTCAGACACTATTGACTCCCATTCTTTTAGGTCCCTAGCCATTTTACCCATCCGATTAAAAAAATTATGTTTTTTCATCTCCGTGTACTACAATAGCAAGACAGGGAGTACAGAACATAAACAGAACTTTCAGATATGAAATATGCATAGACTATGATTAATGAAAATGCACAGAATTTTCCATTTTCTGGTGATCACCATTTAACTGCCGTTCCTCTCTTCCCTTCTGCTACAATTCTCACATAACTTCTCTATACAGCTCTGAGTATTTTCCTTTTTATTCCCTTTCTCCCTCCCTCCTGCCTTCTTCCTTCCTTCATTTCTTTAACTCTGTCCATCTCTTTTGGAAGTTTTTCTCTACAAAATTGTTTTAGTCTTCCCAACATGAAGCTGTAGTTTTTCTACCACACAATAATTTAGGTTGGAATGGACCTCAGCAGGTCAAAGTACGTCTAACTGATTTTAGATGAGGTATCAAAAAGCAAGAAAAGCAACTTTTAGATGCTTAGAAATAATTCTAAGAAGAGCCTTCAGGGCTAAAAGGTAATAAACAATATATAAAATGCTCCCTTTTGGGAAACAGATTCCTCCCTATCCTAACAAACATATATTTAAGGAAGCTGATAAAAAAATCATAACAATTTCATCAGACTAGAAAAGTAAAAGTAGTTGAAATCCACAGAATAAAAGCTTCTTGTAGTAATGACACTGATGAGCCCTTGTACCTAAGAATAACTATTTCCAAAGAAGGCACTGTATCTCCCTACTTACTATGCCTGGCCACATAATTCCCTCCTTTACCTTGAGTAAAATTATTCAGATAGATTATTTGTAACTTTATGAAGCATCAGCTGATCTTCAGCCAAATGCTGGAATGATATGTAACTGGAGACTGTAAAGTGCATTCAATCCTAAAATATGCATTTTCAGGCCATACATTTTAGACAAATAAAAATATGGATGAATCACAAAGTATTTAGAAACATTAAGTCCAAATGAAGTGCGTAATTTTTCACTAATTTCCAACATGAAACAGGCTTTATTTCAATGGTAAGTAAAGGACTTAAGCAGAAATTACATATTTAAATAATGTTGTGGACTGAGGCTAATCTGTAATTTCTCTTTTGTTGTTTCACAGAGTAATTATTTTTATTTCAGTAACATTTTGTTATCATTTATTAATTCAAATAATAGATTTTGAGCTAGTCTTACTAACCTCCTCGAGCAAAGCTATTGGATAGATTTACATCCAAATGTCCTGGCACTACCTGCTTAAACACAGTAGACATTCTTGAATCCCTCCTTTCAGTGCCTAAAGTCAGCCAAAAAAAGAATAGAAGATTAAAAAACTACAGTGTTACAGAGACTAACACTTAACATAACTGATAAAATGCCCTTTCTCACACAATACAGCTAATTCTTGCCAATTTTGTACTTCAGATGTATTTTCAAAGACATGTATACATTGGCAACAGTATGAAGACATTAGATACAGCTAAGCAATCAACATACTTTACAACAAATGAAGCAAAGCATGCACACTTTGGGAATGGTGTTATTTTACAAGAAAAGCCACTGTTTGGCTATATTAGGCCAATTACCACCAACTGAGTAAGACAAGACAGGCACAATTTCAAGCATACTCTCCTTTCTAAGACATTGTGGTTACCTTCACATAAACCTTACCAGGTTTCATCACATAATAACTGAAATAAAACATGGATTCATTTCTTCATGGTTCCACATATGCATAACTCAAATAGTGTATTTTGAAAGAGTTTTCACTGCAAGTAAAGCTATACTTGGAAATGACATTAAAAGCCCATTATAAGTATGTAATACACATGAAAATGCCTATATACCTTCCATTGCTGCTACAGCTAAATAGTGTATCTGTTCATGTAGAATATGAGCTTGTAATCTTGTATTTTCTCATTATATGAAATAGAACAGTATTTTGCATTCTCTTCATTTTCACAGTCTCTTATTCAATATACAGTTTTCAATACACTTAATTTGTTATAAAAGACTTTGAAGTGCATGTTTGATTTTGATTCTGTTATATAATGTAATTGTTGCATTTGATATAAAAAAAAACCTGGAAATTTTTGGCATCTTGATATTCTGGAGAACTTTACTTTATTTGTTCCAGAATTGCAATAAATTACTAATGCCTCAAGACTGGCCATCATACTCAAGTGAATTTCATCAAAAGCTATGACCCACAGGTGGATAATCATTTATTGTCAGATTAAGAATACTGAAAAGTATTTTGGGAAAGATTATAAACATTTTTTACATATGGAAAACACATTCACTGAAACTAAGAGTGAATAAGCTATCTGGAAAGTGTAACAATAAAGAAACAACAGAATTCATATGGGACATTGAACTAACACCAAATCAGAGAAAACTCACTTTTCAACTTAACCATAGAAAAGCACTATATAAACCAATTTTACCTGGAGACAGAGCAATTGTTGGCCTAACAATGAGAGCATTACTGCCATTCATTTTGCAGTGGACGGATATCACATTCAGTAAGGCTTGTAGGTATTTTTCCTGTTCTATACTGCTTGAGGATTCTAAAGAAGCAGGAGCTAGAGTCACAAAAAGAATGGAATATATTAAAATACAAGTACATTTATAAATACATAGAATAGAAAAATAAAAGATTATGTAAAGCAGAGCACTGAAAATGTCATGGTTTGTCCATTAAAGGTTCAAAAAGTCATTCATTTGATGACAAAGAATGCTCAGACGTTCATCACCTGGATGCAGAGCAGCACCCAGCAATGTTCTCTTGCATTCCACTCCACAAAGCTAAACTTCTGAAAGTGTCTGTTACCTCATGGTCGCTACTTAAAACATTCATCATTAGCCAGCGATCAATACAAACACAATGGAGATGACGTAGTTTTCCCTTCACACTCAGAAAGAAAAGTAACATTTGTGCTACTTGTCAGCAAATTTCAGCCTTTTTAAAAAATGTGTAGAGAACAGATAGAACTGTTTCTTTAACAAAAGTAAGTTAAAAGCATACTCAAACAGCTCTTCCTCATTCCAGTAAAGGAAGGTTACTTACCTATAACTGGAGGTTCCTTGACTTATATTACCCATTCACTGAAAGCATACATATATCAAAAGAAACCAGTGTTCATGCACTCTGCTGCATTTAGAGACATCAACGGACACAATCTACATGTCCTTCAGATCCCCTACCCCCAGAATGTGACCTTTTCAATGGAACAAAGAAGAGAGGAAAGAGGATGGACAGTGCACGCGCATCTGGATAACACATGTTAAGGGATCTCCACTTATGAAAAGTAACGTTCCTTTTCCTTAGTGACAGTCCACCTGCTCCTTCACCAGTAGGTAACTTCAGGAAGTGTCTTCCCACATGCTTAGGTAACTTGTAAGGAGGGGGTGTTGCATTGTTGTAAGAACACAATTCCTTCTCTGAAAACCTCTGAATAATCCTTTACGTGCCTGTAGTTTCAGATGACTACTCTACAGATCTCAGAATGATTTTCCAATTGTTACTGATGTTGCTTAAGTTGCTGGAGACGTGGAGAAGAACCATTCCAGAGAAAGAGAAGTGGCTGCAAAAGACTGGATGAAAGCAAAGCCAGAGAGGAAACAGACACAGTTTAAAAACAGAGGGCAGAGGGGGAAAAAAAAAAGATGAGAAGCTTTGATGCTCTGAGAAAGTACTGAAGTTAAATAGACAGTTCACTTAGGACAATTAAAGACTGAAAAAATTAAGAAACCAATAACAAAACACAGAACTAGGGAAGAAACCTCAAAAATAAGAAAAATTAAAAATTCAATCTTAACCAGAAAAACTCCACTCATTTGTGCCCAGGTGCAAGGACTTAAAGGAAGGGAAGGAGATGAAGGTCAGATCCTGGGCCATACTATGATGACAAAAAAGCATACAGTCTCAATGAGTGAGATTTTTTTTCAAATATCAAACAAACCTTTTTTGAATTCTAGTTTATTGCAGCCACCTCTGGACTCACTATAGGACAAAAACGTCATAGCTGCTTAAACCAGGATTTGGTATCTTGACCACAAGAGCCAAGACTTGGAATAAGAGACAATGAGAGAGAGAGTCAAAAGAATTTGACTGAGCACATTTTGACGAACCACATTGGTAACTTATGAATAGTTTTCTCCAGTGATGATCCAATCAGATTCTATGCTGGAGACTAATAGACAGTAACCTAATTAGCTGGAGGTGGCAAAAGAAATTTCAAGATAGCCCTGTTAAAATTAGTATCTAAATAGCCCTGTTAAAATTATTATCTGAATTGGAAATACAATTAGGAAGCGATTAGAAAATGTACATGCAGGAAACATCATGCTGTTTCTGTCTGACAAACAAGTCTGAAGAAAAACATTATTTTCTCTTCAACTCTTAAGCAGGGTTTACACATCCTGAAATCCAGTTGAATGATCTCTGGGTCTCCTAGTCCTTAAAGCAATGCCACAAAAAGTCAATTTAGGTCTTAACAATTTAGTTAAATGAAAGGAAATGAAATGTCTAAATGAAAGGATAATGTCCTTACCACCTGCACTTAAAAAGTTTTATTTTGTGAAGAGTATTGCGTGTGTTTTAGGAAAGAGACTCAGGGGACGAATAGTTTGACTTATATGAAAGTCTGTTATTGAACTGGGCAGATATCTGAGTTAAAGACTGAGGGCAATAAGGTCCTTGTGGAAGACTATAGATGGAAAATTTGCCCTTCATTCTTACCACCAGTCATCCCATCACACAGTGCTTAACAGCAGTACAAAGAGATGAAAGACTACTGGTGACTCAGAGCATGAACCACTTACCTGCACAGGTGAACAGGGATTTCTATAAAATGACTGATCTTTTAAGTGCTGTATCATACATGAAGGCCATCAGACAGCATGGATTTAAACAAAAGATGGGGATGGAGATCCCAGTAGTAATAAATCCCAGGTAACAAACACATTGCTCAGTAATGCAGTTAAGATTGCCTTATCTGCTAATATGTGCTCTATATGCCTGGTTGCAGGTTTCTCCATCTTTATCTTACAACAGGTCCTAATATAGTCAATAATCCAGCCTGTATCAAGATAACTGTTCTCTTGGATAGTGTTACTACATACAAGAAACATAAATGATCTTCCTGCATGGCAGTTGACCCATACTTTGTAATTCAGGTGTATAATGTCATATTTAGAACTACAATGCTCTGCAAAAAAATTCCCAGAAAGGCCAAAGTGAAATTCAGAAACCAACTTTCATGTTTCAGAGGAACTTTTGAAAAGACCTGTATACTCTCCATCTCATACTCAAACATCTGTTAACAATCGTTTGTGGATGGACGTTAGAAAAATACAATTCTGTTGCACATGCAGTTTGGTTCCATACAGCAATTCAGTACTGTGCCTAATTTCTCTAAAAAATATGTTCTGTGTTTCTTAACTCTATTCCAGCTGAAACCAGGACAATAAAATATTTATCTCAACTATGCTTTGAAAACTTGCTTAACACACACGATGTAATGGGAAATCACAAAAACGTTCATTAAGTTCCAGCAGGTTCGCTTTGTTTCTGTGTATCAATCCAATACTGCCTAATAAAAATCTACTCGTATGAAATCTCTGCTTAGGAAGATATGCATCTGCCAACTTAAATTTAACTTAATCTTATCTTTGTCCTCTTAGTTTGCATCACAATGCGTTTTTCATTATAGACTTTCCTTCACTGTATACAACTCCTGCTGAGGTAAATACATACACCTCTGTATAACTATCCTTATTGATCAGTTTCTTAAAAAGTTTTGTTTCACCAAGCTCCAACTTCATTATGAATAAAATAAATATCCTATAAATATTTTTCATTTTCCTTACAGTACCTTCCTGAGGAGAGTCTCAATTTTCTTCACATTTTAAAAGGAAACAGTAACTCCAGAAACTAATGTCTGACAGATACAGTTAAGGCAAATCGGATTATATATTGCCTAATATACTGCTGGAAGTATGACAATGACAATGGCAATATAAAAGACTACATAAAATTAAAAAAAGAAACCACCTACAAATGAGATTACACACAGGAAACATGCCTTAATGGGTTAGGCTTTGAAATTCTTGTTTTGGAAGGCTTTCATACTCCCATGCACACAGAAATGATAGCTGCTACAGAAAACATGGAAGTGCTTGTCATTATATAATTTGCAGACTATTCCTGCAGAATTTTTTCAATTTATTCTATTTATACCAGGGTAAAGATGCCTGGCCAGTATTGCAGCTAGGACAATCAGTATTAAATCAGTTTATAAGACTAACATTTGAATTATCATGTTTAGGATTCACACCATAAACCTGTGGAACAACTGGTGTAGCTCATATCTTTGTCAGCTGCTGTGTTAACTATTGGTAGTACTTCACTGATACATTTTATGAATCTTTTTGTTGAAAAGGAATTATATAAAACTCAATTCATTCTGTTGCTCCTCACTCCAACTAAAAAACACCCCCACAAAACACTGAAGAGACACACTGAATCAATGCTATAGCAGTGAATATTCAGCAGATAATTAGTGATTCCCAAATTAGTGTTAATAGCCAGTCCAGACACTGCCTGATGTAAAAAATGTTTTTCTAGTATCTCTGAAATTTTGATATTTTAAAGGTGAATTTGCTATACACAAAATCTCATATAGCTTAACATTATGTCTGATAAAAATTCTGGAGGACTATGTAGAATATATTTAAATCATCTAATCTTCAAACTACTTTTATGTGACTTGCACATATTTTTACAGTACGCTTGCTATAGGTTTTGAAAAATTCTACAGAACAAATTATTCAGGAGAGTCAATCCTTTTAATTGCATTTTAGTCTTTAGTGGGGTGAAATACAAACATAAACAGGACTGAGGAACTTCTTTGCTACCTTAATGAGTTCCTGGTATTCTAATTCTACCTCAGATTTTCTTTTTCTCAAAAAAGAAAATTATAGCCTAATTCTAGAATAATTTCTAAACAACTATCAGTTTGATTAAAGAGAATATTGACTTTTTCTTCAGCAATATGCCAAATTCACTCTTGGCATGAAAATAACTCCGAAGAAACCATCAGCATAAGAGATGGAAATCCAGGCAGTCACAGTAAGTATCCTTAAACACTGCCTGTGAATGATGAGCCAGATAATGGTCTTTCCAAAATTAATGTTGCTCTAAAGTTATATTCTTCTGAAAAATTAACTATTCTGACAATCTTGTGCTGGTCCAGTCTTGATCACACAAAGGTAGAGATTTACTTAATGCGAAGACTCCAACTAGAATCTTTCAGTTCTATGCTTTGTAAAAGAAAGATAAAAGTTAAACTAGTATTACAATGAAAAAACATCAGAAAATCCAATGGATAATGGTCTCTCTAATATTTTATATAATCCTCTATTAAAAGGGATTATACATACACTCATTACATAAACCAGTGCAAAGGGAAAAGATAATTTAAGGGAAACAGGGGAAGCTTACATTGCATTTGGCAGATACCAGCTTTTACTGAAGACTTTTGGTATGTATATAATCTCCGTTCAGATTATTCATTGACATTTTCTGAACCACTTTCATACCACTCAGGATCTGCTTCTTGACATACAGTAACTAAACTGAAATAATATAGTATCAGATAACCATTCATATCCTGAGACTTTTGATTCAATCGTATCACTGATTTCCTCTAGAAAAGTAAGTATTTCTACATAAAATTACTTATACAGAAAGCCTAGCTGCAACAGCTCACCTGTTGTATGTGTATTTTGGGATTTGAAGAGGCCAACAACACCTTTTCCATGAAAGCCCCCAGATCTAAGTAGAAGAGTACTGTTCTTAGTGTTCTTCCAACAGACAACTGGCAGGCGATTGTGACGGTAACAGCGAGCAACTCTCTGCAGACTGCTGTCTTGAACAGACTGAGGTACTACCAGAAGTCCGGGATAACTGTATTGACAAAAAGGTGAAAAAAATTGAACAAGAATTAAAAATGTTTTTAAAATTTTAAACAATGAAAAAAAATTCCTAAAATTACAAGCTGAATATACATCTTAATGAAAATACATCTCAAACTGTTAGAATTATTTTTTATTTAGTAACTCTCATTTTTAATCCAATCCTAGCAAATACATTAATTTATAAAGAAAACTGCATTTTAAAAACAACTTTAATTATGAAAAATCTGTAAGACTATCACTGCTTGTCTCTTTCCATAAGGTTATATTTTATTTGGTAGCATTTTTCTTCTTAGTATCTCTCTTATCTGTACCTACAATGAAGCCATATTTTTAAGCATGACAGAAAAGAGAATGTTGAGGCATACAAATGATGCAGTAGTTTTGTCTTGACACTTGTATATGAAATACGAGAATTGAAAGGAAAGAATGTTAGATTGTCTGAAGTATCACAACTAAAACAATAGTTTTTGGTTTATGTCAAAATACATTTAAATTTTACAGTCAGATTCCTTGGAACAGTGTATTTGAAAGTGCACTTTTGTGTACTTTTTAAAACACTACAACATATAGAGAGATTAGGAAATTCACTGATACAATACCTTTAAAAACAGAAAACGCAGCAAGATGGTAGTTGTGTTCATGTCAGTGAAAGAAAGATTCAAGCAATATGAAAGATTATTTTCTATCTCCTCCCAAAAATATTCAATTTAAGTGCCAATTTCATATGTTAAGAAGAAACTAAGAAGACGAGCAGGGAAAAGTTAATGCTTACTAAACAACTTAGTTCCTCTACAATATACACCATTCCTGTAAATTCAGTTCTTTGACATTTATTGAACTGCCCTCATACGAAATCAATGTACATAATATTTACAGTCTACTTCTTAAAACACAGTAACCAAACTGATATGGCACTACATAAGTATTTATATCCTGAGATTTGTAATCTACTCATATATTAATTATCTTTTCCAAAAAATCCTATAGAATATGAAAAACTGGTGGTTTCAGGGGAGGAAAGAGTTGTCTGCATAATGTTCAAAGCATAACAAAAATGTACAGATTTAATGCCTTCATCTGCATTGTACTCAACGGTGACTGAGCAAAACCAGTTATTAGTCTGTTACTCTAGATAAGTCAGAAAACAAGAAAGGATCTAATATTTTCCTTGTGTGTCCTTCTTCCATGAAGAACTGGCAGTTTCATTATCCATAATGAAAGCAATGACTAGCCAAAACTGGCTTTAGGAATGCAAATACTCTTCTGATATGACTCATGCAGATATGCTTTTGTATTTAAAAGAATTTTTGTTGGTAGTGGTAATAAACTACATCAGCTTTCACAACAAAAAAGGAGTTAGTAACATTCATGTGTTAAAACACAGCATGTGACTTTCAGCACGACAAACTTAAAGTAGTGTAGATGCCTTCATGAATTCAATTTTAAAACATATTTTTAATTTGAAAAAAAATAGTTATGTGTAATTTTTTCCGAGGCTTGCTTTTTTATTTAGGAACAGAATAGATTTTATCTGCAACTACATTACATAAATACTTTCCAGTACCAACACAGCAAGTTACAGAAACCATACTGAGAGAGTGAGTTCTACCAGCTAACTTTATTGGCTAAGTCAGAAAGCTGAAAAATAGCCTAATGATTTAGACATCAGTGTAGACAGCCAAGAGAGAGAAACTCCTTCAAAAGGCAATTCAGAGTATCTAGGTTAGTCTCCTCCAAAAGCACCAGGGGCACTCTCTTTCCATTGGCTATAGAAAGAACCTAGGAAAGACTTGTGTTGTCTGACAGAGCTTCTGGGGCAGTTCTGAAAGCTCACTTCCAGGTACCACTGCTGGCAATCTTTCAGAATCTGATGAACACATATGCATCCACCACAAAAATTTTCTCAGAATAAGTTGCTTAAATGGATACAACATGTGGTATGTTTCATGTTGTCTTTATTTTCAACTACTTGACTGAATTGGTAAACTCACCTCCTGCAAAGTGAATACATCCTGTTCAGTGCAGTTATTCTTAAGTATTCTGTTTTTGAGCGAGAAGAGTTACTACTCATGGTCCCTAGTCCCAAACGTTGATAGTCTCTGAAACAGGCTCTTTCTACTAATTGCTCCATTGTTGATTTTTCTGATGCTTTTAGGGTACCACTTGTGTGCAGCTCACTGTCATCTGAAACTGAAGTTAAAAATCTTTACGAGTTTGCTATTGGGGAGGCCAGTAGTTACACAGAAAACGATGCTATTTTCTTCTGAACAAAATATTAGTTTGTCTTACTGTCAGTGATGAATGACAAGAACTAATACATACAAACCACAGTATATAGAAATAGTAAGCAATAAAATAATACTTTAGTCAGAAAACCTGAATATATCGCAGAGTTACCTACTGCACTTGTGACTGGCATGGCTGACAACTCTCTTGCTAAAATCCTGGAAAAACTTCTCTCATATATTCATTTGAACTGAACCAAAGGCAGATAATCTTTCTTTCAACAGTTTTTGAAAACCTGGTAGTCTCACAACTGCTATACAAAGATGTACACAAGACAGCAAAATTAAAAATGTGCATATAAATTCATTAAACATCCAAGATAAAATGGACCTCGCAATTCTTTTAAACTATCTTCAAAAGATGCAACAATCTTTTTAAAGCTTGGTTCAAATAGAAAAATGTTTCTGTGTCATAATTTCACAATAATGACTGTTGGTTTCTTAATGCCTCAGTTTCAATGTCAAACAGCAGCTTTCTTCAGCCATGCATGTCAGCTGCACTTTCCAAAGCAGAAAAACCTTTAATCATGAGAGATAAAAACCATGTCACAAGTTCAAACTACACTGAAATTCAAGTCAAGCAAGGTCTTTGTACAAAACCTGCCACCTGCCTGTTACTGACATTTCCAACTATTTCCAGATAGTTCTGAAAGCAGATTTACTGTTCACAGCATATATCAGTTAACTTGCTACCACCTCAAGCATTGAAATATGTGCCTATGATGGGAAGTATTTCTTCATGAATAAGGCACTGAAAAGTACACAAGGATTTAAATTAAAATAGGACTTTATAAAACTGGAAATTAAAATTATTTTAAAAAATAAAAATTATGCTACAATTAAAATTTTACCAGCAGTAGACAACATTCAGAATTTACAGGAGTAGAACCCATATACTTTTTTTTTTTGTGCATCTTAGCATAAAAGCTAAATGAATAATTTTATTGCCCCTGCAGCTCATCGAACAAAAACTACAATTCTCTATTTGACCTAAGTAATAAAGAGTTAAACGCTGTGGATATCTCCTCTTTTTTTCTGTGTTTTCATATTTGTCATGGTAAGAAAGAAGTTACAAAACATTTACAAGTATAAAGTGCACTAATGAGAAACAAATTAAAAGAGTTTTAGAAATCATTCTCTTTTTGGGCATACAGAAACTTGTATTTAACAGTTTTGAATGGAAAGCTATAACGGACTCAGATAAGATGATGGTGCATTTTTTGAAATATTTTTTCCTAAATGCATTTTTCTCTCATGAAAGCAGGTATATTGGTGATCAGAATTTGCAAAACATTTTCCTGTGCATAAAAAGCTAGAGATTATAAGAGCCTTATTATCAGTGTCCTTAACCTGAAGAGCAAGATGAAGATGTTTGCTGTCTCAAGTTTAAAATGGATTTTTTTTTAAATCTGATTTTGAAAAGAGGAGGAATAATCCCTCTATTTTACTGTTGCTGAGATATGACTGTGTGTAAAAGCTGGTTTTATAGTCTCCTATTTTATGGAACACACCAGTATGACCACCTATAGGAAACAGAATTTAGTAGTGATGAGATTCTAAACTTTGAAAATAAAAAGATGGGGAGGAATTGGAGGGTGTTCATTAGCAACAACTAATAATTAGAGTAGTGTGACCAGTTTTGGAAATCACATTGCAAGTTATACGTGGACCAGTTAAAGAGGACTGAGAAAAGAGCAATACAGATGACCAGAAGTGTATCAAGACTAATAAACAAAAAACTGAAAGAAATGCAGATATTTAATATCCAGAAAAGAACAGAGAAGAGAAATAGTACAATAGTACATAAATACATTAAGCACTGCAATCAGAATGAAGGGAGTTGTCTCTTCTATATGTATATGGTGGCAGAATAAGAAGTGAAGGCTTTGAATTGCGGCAAGGAAATCTTTAGGTCTGAATATCAGAAAGTTGCTTGTTTTTCTCTAGCATTAAGGATGGTTAAAGCACTAGTACAAATCGCCTAGAGTTGTGGAACCTTCATCTTTGAAAGCTTCTAAGAAAAAGTTATGTAAATATCTATGAGGAACAGATTAAGTACGTTGATCTTGCCTTGGGGCAGAGAGATGGAGTAGATGACCTCTTGAAGTTCCTTACAACCCTATCTTTAACATTTATTTTTTAAGACAATGCATCACTTGCTGCAGATAGCTCCCGTTTGCTTCATTGTTGGTATAGCTGCAGTTTCCTATACTTCAGATTCTGAGGCTTGCAAAGAGAAGTCATTCACAGCAGGCAATATAAAAGAAATTGCTGTGACTAAATAGCAAATTTCATATGGCTATTTGTACTCTGTCTGAAGGAAAGAGTTACTACTGTGGGCAGCTGACTATACCTAAGGTGTCAGTGCAGCTTGGAAAGAAAGGCAAACTGTCAGACTTTGATGACCTTACACATTCCCAGTCAAAACATCTGGAAAGCAGCAGGTAGGAAGCCCCACAATTTATATTTTTATACTTTTGTTAGTGGAGGAAAAAAGTGACTACCACTAATGTTTACATAACATCTGTGTTCATGGAATAATGGAGTTGTTTTGTACATCAGCAATGCAAAAAACTTAAAATTTCTTCATCATCAAGAGAAGTACAAATACACAGGTAAGACTGTGCTTGGTGTCTCTGGGTGAGGGACACAAAATCACCCAAAAATCACACAGGTGCAGCCTGCAGAATTGCTTCTGACCCAAATAATCTGCAACATCAGAACACATACTAACTCAGCACTTAAGGAAGATGCCGGAAATTCAATTAAGAACATAATTTTTCAGCACTGTAAAGACATTCTGTATTTTGTAATCCTTTCTTTTTGCCTTCTTTCCATCACTTTTATCTGGAATGAAAGAAAAGAATCAATATTTTTTAGCTTTCCTAGAATGGCTTGCTTCCATTTCGGAGAGAACAGAGACAGTGCAGTTACACAGTCCTGCGTCAGACAACTTTTATATATCTGCTCACAAGTGACATAAGTTGACTTGCTCACTGACCAAATATTCAAAAGGAAAATCTGGCTTCTTTGATGTTTTGAAGAAATCATTAGTGTTTGATAAACACTTCGTTATCCAAAATGCTTATTTTTTAAAAAAAAAAAGAAAGAATGGTATGACGAAACAATACCTGTTTATGTACAGGAGAATCTGGTTCCCTCTAGTGGTTTATTATAAATTAGCACTGGTCCAGATAAGGATATACTGACAGCAGCACATGGTAGGAAAAGAAGTATTTGGAAGAAAGTCAAACTCCACACCATCACACGAACTGTACAAAGTGCCCAAATCATTTTCTACCTTCTGTCCCCAAATCCTTTCAACCAAAATTTGGAAAAATAGTATTTTCAGTAGTAATGACTCCTGCTGCTTTCAGAAATCATTTGTCACTTCCTCATGCACAGAAGTCTCCCATAGTATTTGCTCTTTCTTGAATCTCACCAATTACTGCTTTCTCATCACAGACTGATTGCAGATGTTACGACGTCTAAAGAAAAATGGAAGCTACAGCATGCTTCTGTGAGTTTCCATCTACACTATTATGATGTAAAGAATTATTAAAAAGATACTATATGCAAATAGTTTGATAATTAAAAAATAATAATCTAGTATTTTGCTTTACTGCTGAGTGAAGTCAACTTCCTCTTTTGCCTCGTCATCACAAAAAAAAAGACTTACTAAATGTACATATTTGAAACCTTTCTCTGTCTTGTCTAGGAAGACTGCAATTTCTTCTTGAAGGCATTTCTTATTCAATATATTGGAATAGAAGCATAATAGGATAGGCTATGGACCAACATGGAAAAAACTGTTTTACTATTACCAGAGATATCATCATCTTCATTCCAGCCTGGGCGATTTCCTCTTTCTTCCACTATTGTGCCTGTCTTCTTCTTTAATAAATACTGGCGTCCAATTGTCATCTTCCCAGCACGTTTTGCTCCTTTCACAATGCTTTTTGAGAAGGTACTATAAATTCATAGCAATAAAAATATTTAGAAAGATGCATATGATTCTCCCTGATAGCATGTAGAGATTTTTATGATGAACCCACTTACCTAAATAAAATGTATTTGGTAATTTTTCCATTTAAAATAATGATAAAAATTATAGCCTCCAGAAAAATGACTTCCTATATTAATTTTTAAACACCAATTTTATTATTTTGAGATAAATTTGTGTCTATTATGTCTAATGGTAAAGAATAAGCAGCCACCATCTTTCTTTAGGTATTCGTATTTTGCTAGCAATGTGATAAATCTACAAAGTTGACAAAGAAAAGGCAGGAAAGATAGAAATTACCTTGAAGTTTTAGGATTTCATAACTAGCTTGGGATTCTACTTTCCTGTGTCAACAATGCAATAATCAATAGAGAACCACAGGAACTACCACTCTGGAACAGACTAATGATCCATCTAGTCTAGTAAAAATTAATGTGCATCATAAATTTCAAAAGAGGACCCAAAGCTCAAACTCCAGATTAAAAAACACTAAGACAACTGTACAGACTATACTAAGGGTAAAATTAATTCTAACCCCCATTAGGTTATTAACCTATAAAGCAATACACATGAAATCTAGTTTTTATGTTGGCACCGTTTGCGTAGCTGAAGATGCTACGTACATTGTGTGTTTCAAAATGTAATGAGATGCTTGTTCAAATTTACTGCAGGCATAAGTTTGGATAAATAATATATTCCTATACCAAACTGACATGTATATCTTACTAATATACCTTTTATTCAGTAAGTATAAAAAGACACAGAATAGCAATCAGCTATTTTGACTTTCCTGAAAACTACTTGAATGATCTGCATTTCTGCAAAGCTGTCAGATTGTTCAATGTATTTGACTAATACTAAACAAGAACATCAGCAATAAAAGAAGAAGAACGACTATACCGGAATGAAGTGTTCTTTTCTTTTTGTTTTGGTAAAATTATCTGTGGTGCTGTCTGTCCAGCTGCAAATGCAAAAGTGCTGAAGATAGACTGAGGATAACGGAACTTCATTAACTGTTTCTTAAATATTTCCACCGCTTCAGGACTGACTTCTTCATCAAATGCTACTTTAATTAACTGCATATTAAAGACACGACATGTTAGAAACCAAAAAAAAAAAAATTATAGAATTAAGGAAATTTAAAAATCCTAAAATATATTAGCAAAATTCCCATACTTATGCAGTACTATGCCCATCAGGAAATACAAATATGTGTACATAAATCTTATTGATTTTGAGGGATAATACACAGCTTATTAATTTTTATTTAATATTTACATTTATGTCCTAATAGTAAGGTATTTTCACTAAGAAGCATCTGAAATTCTCATAATATTAAACACAAAATATTTTGGTAAATCCAAGTAGTAGTGCTGGCACTAAGATGTCTACAACAGTTCAAATACTAGTCACACGGGACAGCACAGCTTGGAAATATTCTGCCAACTCTGCCCATATACTGGGAACTAAGGTTAGTAATGCACTTCAAAGACTCTCAGCAAACCAATAATTTCAGCATTCATACGTCACAACCATTATACTTCCATTACTTAGTCATTCCAATTTTTGCCTCACTTTGCAAACTATAGAAAACTGCTAATAATAAAAATGTAATAGTGAAATCTGATCCTTAAAAAGGAACTAACCTTGTGCTATTCAACATTGATCCATCCACCCCACTAAAAATGCTTTTTGAAAGGTTTTGGAAAAAAAAAAATAAATCCCATCCCATCATCCTCAGCCAAAAGGATGACAGTCAGCAATTCAGGGCGGAAAAAAATGGAAAAAAAAAAAAAAAGAGAGAAAATAGGGAATCCGTAAAAGGCCTCAAGAGAACTAAGGTTGTGGAAAAAGCAAACAAAAGAAATATCTGAGAGCTTTATTTCTAAGTGCATACCCATACACCTTTTGAATGTCTTTTGTTTGCCATCTAGAAGGTGGATTTCATCATTAATTTCACTTGTTTTGTAAATACTTTCCAAATGACTAATAACTCTGTTCTTCTAGGACTTCTTGAAAGGAGCTCTTGAATCTTTAGGGGTTACACTGATTTTAAGTTTTAAAGATATTAAATAGCATAACTGCAGCCAAAACCTTCTGAAAGTCATAATTAATAAACAAAGAGGAGGGGCTATTTCATACTGTATTGAACTCTGTCTGTTACAAAAGGAACAGAAAGTAAACTGTTTCCTGATTGTTTTTGTTCTCATAACTATGCTAAACAAAAGCAAAGATGATGTTTGACCAGAATCCAGCACTAAAACCACTGAACTGTGTCTGTATTTAGCACATCATTGAAGCATGCTAACTATTCCAGTAAAAAGATTTCTGGAAAATAGATGTCCTCATGAAGTCCTCTCAAAAGTCCACAAGAACAACTTTCTTTTGGTTGCTTTACTCACTTGTATTCCTAATCTTACGCTTTTGAATAGGATATTGAAGGATGATTAGCTAAATAATGTCCATTATTGTAAGGAAGTAGTAAAATGCCAATGATCTATTTTATTATTTTCTCAAATGTTATTGTTCTCAATGAAAATATACTTTTGCAGTCAGCCAATCCAACAAAATATTTCATATCTTAAGTACTGCAGTCTACTTGCAGTCCATGATATAAAATTCTTTGCCTTCAACTTTCCCTCTCTTAGGGTTTGACCACAGTTAAAATCACCACCAAGAACAAACATTTAGAGAAGAACTTCAGAGACTTCATGATACCTAATTCTTAGAAGTCCATCTCTGTCATTTGCTCTGCAGTACATGCTTCTGCTGAACACACTGAGGGTGATCCTACAGACAGGAAACTAGCAGGATCTGTGCAAGTCACACAGAGGCTCATTGATTCTGGCTGATGGTGCCTATCCTAAAGATTCCTGGAAGTGCAGCTTCTACGTAGGATGTACCATGACTTTCTGCCATGGATTTTTACACAAAGCTGGTAAAGTGACAAGTCTTGAGAAGAAAGCAATATTTATACCTTTTCCATATTCATTCCATGTAGCTGGAGAAGAGAGAAAGCATGTTTCCACAGGCTTACCTAGGCCTCTACTTACTCACATTAAGAGATTTTGGACCCAAAATAGCACTTTATTGGATCCAAAATAGAAAGGTGAGGAAAGGGGTTAAAGAAATCAAATATGAAAATGGTAACCCTCATCACTGGCCCATATCAACTGGGCCAAGAAACACCAGGGTTTCTATGAAAGGACTGCATTCATTCTCTATTAACTTTACAGGGCAGAAAACTGAACTCTTCATAAATACCAGGACAAAGTGCTGCTCATAAGTATTTTGAGATGTGTTGTCACATAAAATTTTACAAAACTTCCTTTTACCTGAAAGGTAGCTGAAGTGATCTGCAGTCCTTCCTGCATACTCTGCTGCAGCTGGTTCTGTATAGTGATCTTCTTCTCCTTTGTAACAGAGGCAATAGGAAAGCTCCGGATCACCGTCTGCTCTCCAACTGAGGACCATAAAATTGTATTTACAAATACTTGTTAGATCACAGAATCAGATCTGGTTTGGTCACATTGTACTTTGAATAGACAGGAATGAGTAAATACAAAGCAACGTGAAAATAACAGTACAGAATTAATTTCAGGCAGAACACCTGAAAAGTTGGTAAATTCCTAAAATATTATTTGTAAACTGAATTTCTGCTTAATTTCAGCTGGGATGATTAGAAAAATATTCTCCTTCCGAGTCTTTCTACATGATGGAAATGCACCCTCAAAATCTAGGTTGGTAGGGGGTGAAGAAACAGTTTCAAGCTCATTCAAATTTCATATTGCATTACACAACTTATAAACAACGAACGATATACACTGGTATCTTTACATATGACCATGAACTTCCCACAATAAATTTAGACTTCTGAACGACAA
This sequence comes from Nyctibius grandis, assembly GCF_013368605.1. Classification (NCBI taxonomy): domain Eukaryota; kingdom Metazoa; phylum Chordata; class Aves; order Nyctibiiformes; family Nyctibiidae; genus Nyctibius; species Nyctibius grandis. The sequence goes on along the minus strand of NC_090661.1, from coordinate 12,103,954 downwards.
TCCGCTTAGAAATGGCAGATGTCAAAATATGAAAATTTATGATTCAGAAGAGCTATTTCCACTACATATTAAAAAGGACACTGAATTTATAAATAATCGTTTTAGGAAGAATACTAGCTTATGAATATTTTTCATTTAACACACTTCCAATGGCCGAAAAAAAAACGTTTAATGAAAAGCTAGGGGTAGTGGAAGCTGCAGATCTCATACAGTATATATGTTCTCTCTTAGTGGTGAAGAAGCTTACAAACGTTGCTCTGTAAAGCAGCATTATTAGACCAACTTTACAGATGGAACTGAGATATAATGATACTAAGCATTTCATCCATTTGAAAGTCTACGGAAATTACTAAATTATGGTCAGGAATGTTTATTTTCTGTCTCCAACTTTAAGTAGTCCGTAAAAGCCCATAACACCATGTGCCAGCCTACTGAAATTTCCTCTAAGACAAGTACATATTATGATTTTATATTACATAAATTACTGAAGACAGCACTCTAAATATCTACCAATATGCAGGAATAGACAAACATTTAGCATCTAATGCCTCATCTGAAGAAATAAGTTCTAGTTAAGCTAATTGCAAAACCAGAATCAATCATTGCCATATCTAGTGATAAAAAGTTATATTAAGAGATTATTCTTATCTGATAAACATGAAAAATTATACTGTGAGGTATATACATTTTGATGTTGATGCCTGAATAGGTGGATAGGCCAGCTCAAAGTCCTGCCTATCTGAAGGACCACAATTATCACTGTTTAATTTTTCTTACCCAGTTGATCATGAGGAGTGCCTTTAAATATAATTCTGTAAGTGGTAAGGAACAAGGCTCCTTCAGCAGGGAGGATGTGAGGACCTCCAAGCAGTCCTCCTGTAGCTTCCTCTCTGCCATCAGGATCCAGTAGCACACGGAGACCTTCACAAACAAATTCTTCTCCTGGCAGTAAAGCTGGTCGTAGAATTTTGGGCTGATGAAAATAAATGAAGTGTAAGTGTAATGGTGATACCAGTGTTATATCTCTGTCTAGTTATAAAATTTGGCTTAAAAAGCTTCAAAACAAAATTGTTATGAGACTGAGTCCAAAGAAGGGAGATGGAGTTTGGACTCAACTAAGAGAAATGGGTCTCAAAAAACAGCGGGCATGCAACAGCTTGTTTATGATCAGAAGTTTGGCTCTACTAGTTTCATAAGTTCATATTTCTTGAGACCAAAGCCAAGCACTTGATTTATCACTGGTGGAAATTTTCTTTCAATGTTTTGATGTTTCCTCCTAACATTATGAGGGGGGAAAAAAAGATTACTAAATTGCATGATTCTAATACTTGTAAAGAACACAAATATGTTTCATAATACTTGCCTTCTGTATTGGTGGAAGACGCCTACTCTCACGATGGACAGCCTCCAGGGTCTCTATGTGCATTGCTACAATGCCTGGAAAGCAGTAATACCATAAATGAAGTCTCACATAATATGAAAGAGAAATTTACAATCTAATTAAAATTCTGATATGCCGAAATTCTCAAATTTAAACATCAAGGGAATAATTATTTGAAATTCAATAGCAATTATAGTCCAGAAAAGAAATCTAACCTTTTAACTTCACTGCAAGTAACTGAAACTAAAAAGTGCATTTCTCTTACTAGAAAAAAAAAGAAATACTACAAACTACTTTTTTGTCACAATTCGTACCTGGTATCATGCAATGAAGACCCTTGATGTGATCCTGTGTAACTCCGCTCTCTGTGCAAACCTTGTCAATAAATCTAGTGATAAAGCGTACAACTGCGTTTGCAACATCATTGTTCTCAGAGTCCTCAAATCCACTTTCAGTGTCATAACTCTCTGCAACACTGCCTGCAATACTATAGGAATAAATAAAAGAAATTTGAAGTGTGAAAAATTCAGCTGGTGATGCACATGAGATACCTGGCTAGATACAGACAAAGTGTGGGGTTTTTTTTCTAGTTACCATACACAAACCTTGATAAAAGCATATGGTGGTACCACAATTACATCGTAATTTTCACTGTCATTAACACTGTCAGAACTGCATGGATAATGACATAGGATAACTTTCACTCCATGAGTCCAGCACAGACAAGCCCATAAGAGAAAAAAAAGCTATTTGGAAGTGAGCTCTATACCCTCTCTTCATAGAGTCAAGTACATTATTTGCAACCCAGGGTAAACAAATATCCAGTTACACAGAGAAAAATACATTAAATGAATATTTTGGTTGCAGAGCAAAGCATTCAAAAGCTAAAAAGACCATAAGAAAAGTTTTTTGTGCAGCAGATATAAAAATGCAAGCAAGTGGGAGATGTACTTTGAAAGTCTAAAAATGCCTCCCATAATAATATTAAGGGCCAGATTCATACATTGCAACATATACTGCAATCTGTCTACTAAGCATGTCCTAATGCCTGAGTTTAGAGGTGTTTAGTCAGCAGAAATGAGCAGCCAGGGGGAGTTCGGTACTGATAGCCTGCCTATCTTTTATGTGATGTCTGTGTTCTCACATAGTGTTCTACAATTTTATCAGGTGGGAATTCTGTTGGATCATAGGTGATAATGAAGACAATAAATAGAGAGGGAGGAAGGCTTGTTATGAAATGTGCTGGATTTGCATGCTAGGGAATGTAACTGGTGTTATAATCCTCCTGCCTCCTTAGTAATTTAACCTTTGCCACAGTGGTTTAGCCCTCTTGCTTTTTGTGACCTCAGTGCCTTTCTTCCTTGCAGCTGTTGCACAGAAATTGTGATTTTATGGATGCTATATAAAAGTTTTCTTGATTTTAGGTTCATACACTTCTTTTTCCAACTTATATAAAAACTAAGAGTAGTTTTTAGGCTGCTGTTTTCTTTCTCATCATATCCTGTTTGTCTTCACTATTTGTATTACTAGATTAAAAATTCTTACTGCGACAATAAAATTTTTATGCTCCTTTATATGGTGTTAAATTACTCCAGATAAAGTTCTGTTATTTAAGAGGAATAATGTTAGACTTCTGCCCGCCTTAATTAATGAACTTGAAAAGAAGAGAAGATACTGAAATAATCTGGTATTTAGAATAAGTGCTGAAAACTAAGAAGCTTTTGAAAACTGTGGCCCATCCTGACTGATTACCACTGAACTTGTGTACCCACCTGTTTGTGACAATACTGTTGCTTCCACTCTCCCAGTCACCAGTAGCCGATGTCCTCAATAACTTGTTCTTACTTGTATCCAGTGGTACTAGCAGGTAGACCATAAGGTTAGCAAAATGAATTGCCTGACTGAAAACTGTACTTTCCTCATTCTGGACTAGCTCCTGCTGTGTTTGTTTATTAAGAGTTGGCCATAATCGCAACTGCTCAGCAGCCAGGTCCATTGCTGTCTTATCTTGGTCTGGACCTACAGAATTTTTCTCCTAGAAGACATATAGAAAGAAATACAAAGACATTGAAGAAATAAGAAAACTACAAGTTAAAAAACAATGTTTAGTCAAAACTTTATTTATTACATTGTTCATTAAACTTCTTCAGTTATTTAAATTATATATTAATTTAAAAAGAAAAAGCAAGTAACTACACTCAATAGGGTTTAAGGAGAGTTATGATACTAGTAACTGAGCTTTGAAGGCAGTTCACTGAAACATGCAAGTAGCACAATGTGGACAGATCTAAAAACCATAATTTCTTTCTAGTTCTTTTTTATGCTATACGATCTTCCATGTTTCTTCATAGTGGTTTACTGATTTTAATACAGCTGCTCTCCTTAGCTTATCCACTTAGCTCACATAAGAACAAGCATAAATCAAGACTGAGAAATAATATGCAGCTCATTGTTCGATGCAGGTGATATTCTCCAAATTCCTAGGATGTTCAGGTGAGGCAAGCTTTTACATAAGTAGTTTCCAGACCAGCTGAAACATTCATATTTTCACATGTTGGGATTCCAATTCTAGCGTTTTCTTGAAGCAAACTAGGTAGATGGCACATAGTCAAGTCATATTACAGCCTGAGGAAATTAGAATACAGGAACCAGGCAGCCAATATTAGTGACCTAACACCTGATGTTAAATTATTAAAGGATTTGTTATCTCGTAAATGTTTTTGCCATAATAAGTTAAAGTTGAGCTAATTTTCCATATAAACACATGTGAGGGTTAAAGTATGTGCTTCCTTGTAAGTTCTACTATTCTTCACATTTTTCTTTATGTAGTGTCAGATTGGAAGGGGCTCCCCGTACACAGTCCCACAGTCCTTTTCTCTTTATCCCTGATATGTCTGACAGGCCTTTTCAATTCTTCATTCTGACTACATTGGTGGGAGTCTCTTTGTCTATTTTACTTCATCTCTTTACAATGCTGTATGACTTTGGGTAGTATACACTTTTCAGTCACATAGTTGATAACGGTATTTTCATACAAGAAGAGAGATTACAAATGGCTCTTTACTATGTGTATGTGCTCCTTCTTAAAAACAATAATCTTATTTCAGCATGCTGCAAGGCTTCCCAGTATTTTTTTGCATTACAGATGTACTTTCCTCCTAATTTGTGTTCTGGAAGATCTGTCCAATTTTAATAAAGCAGACTGACTGCCATTCAACAGAAACCAGCCTAGGGTTTGGTAATAATCTAACACTGGAGACTACAACTGCTGCTAGCTTAGGTTGTTCACATAATAGAACTGTCGCTAGTTTATGACATTGCTATATGGTAAGTTACTACTCTCAGGAAAAATATATACCTTAAAGTGTGGAAAATTACACAAAAAGTGGTTGTTTGAAAAATCGTAAGAGCAACATCAAATTATAATGCTTTGCAGATAAATGTAAATTTTTGATATTTTTCAAGTTGTTATATGCTGTTTAATATGGGAAAAATGAAAGAAAAATACGTAAAATTTGAGAAACCATAACTTAGCTCTCTATAACTTAGCAGAAAATTAAAATGTGAATAAATATACTATCTTGATATTTACTTTAATATATTCTCCTACCTTTTGTCTCAACTGTACTGCATGGTTGTCATCTTTGGCTGTAAGGTAGAGGGAGCGAACTTGATTTTGCACGTTGCTATAAAAGGTTGTTTCCCAAAACTGTTGGTTAGTCCAGATGGGATGGTCTTGTACACAGGTGTAAGCAAACTGACTAACTCCAGGTGCTAATTTCTGAAAGCAAAAACCATGCAAAATCGACAAATTAGTCCTATTATTTCATTTCCTTTAGAGGCTATGGCTTGAATATTGAAAAAAAAAAAAAAAATATATAAAATCAGTTGTACAGACTGAAATATGCAATATACATCATATTTTGTACTGCAATATAAGAAAGATAAATTATCTCCAGTTTTGTGCCATTAAAGAAATTAGCATACAGTAAACTTGTATACAAATCTAATCCCAGTGCAAGGCATGGCTTTCTGACTTTTATATTAGTTTATATATAGTTTTATATTAGAAATGTGTTCTGACTGTCAGAACTACAGTAATGAAATTTAAATAATTGTAAGTGGCAACTGAGTCATTCCAATAAGCTGCATTTGTTGCAACAGCAGAAAATTAGATAAATTGTTCTCTTCACTGTTATCTACTGCACTGTATGACCCAAATCCAGCTCCTGAAAGAGTACTAAATTGGGTGTGTTCTTTGAAGTCACAAGGGTCTGGATTCCTATAAGGCCTCAAATGAACCCAGAATTGTTACAGCATTACTCATCATGAATACACCAATTTTTTCCAGTAGGTCTATTTATGTAGGAAGCACTAGTCTCCCAGTGAGTTGTTTAATATTCTTGATGACCACATACAATGAAAGGAAATTTATTTCAATGACCTGAATCATGAAGAATGAAATCTTATATCCTACATACTTACTTTTTTGAAAAAAAAGAAGGCCACAAAAAAAATAATGTGTTGGATACTGCATATAGCAAAGAAGCAGGTAATCTAAATATCTGCTTATGATTATTCCTGCAGTAGAACTGAAGAATAAAGTACATTACTGGGTGCCTCACTTAATGACTTTTACTCAGAATACTACCCATACCTGAAATATACACTATATCTAGAAGTTAAATTTTACTTTACTGATTAGGTTGTAAACCACTTTCCTGTAGAGCACGAATACTACTCAATTTAATATTTATAATTGTACAATCGTACAGAACAGCCAGTACATATAATACTTCCTCAGTTGGCAGCCAGGCATTCAAGTGGAAGGCTAGGAAATTACAACTGAAAATTTTGAAGTCTGGTTTACAGATTTCTGGTTTTGCAATTCTTCGAATTGTGTTTTCCACACTATGCTCTTCCAAGTACATCATGAACTGAAAGTTCTGATCATGTGCCATGTATTCATTCCCTATCAAAGACAAGGTCCTTTGAAATGGTATTATTTGAGGAAATGATACGTGACATGCTACTAAAATTTACCCAACTGAAATACCTTCTCATGATGAACCATCAAACAGTGAGAAATATAAATTTTATTTAATCATGCAGAATTTCATCAAAATTTCTTGGCAACCTGTTAAGAAATCTGAATGTGTGGAAGATTCAAATTTCATTAAATATGACTTTGTTTATTCAATACAGATTGAAACAGAAGATAGCTGGTTTGTTTAACAGATTCCCGAATTTCAGTTGTGATGCAGTTTATGGTAGCTCACCTGAAATGATAACTGATTGCACGGTAATGGTTTACATGCTTGATCTAGCTGTTAAATCACAGAACAGGACAGCTCAAATAGTGTCCTACTGATTTTTGTGTTGACTGCTGGGCATCCCTTGAAAAAATCTCAGGCATACAAAATATATACTAACTCATTACTATGTCAAGCCTGTTAATTAGCAGGACAACTAACTGTACAGAAAATTTAATCTTTTAATTGTAAAAAATTAGAAAATATTAAAACAAAAAATATACAGGAGGACTACCTCTATCCTCCTGTAAAGCTACGTCCTTTACAGTAATCTTTACTCTTTAAGAGCTGTACACATTTTATATCATAAAATCATAGAATCATTTTCGTTGGAAAGGGCCTTTAAGATCATCGAGTCCAACCATTAACCCAGCACTGCCAAGGCCACCACTAAACCATGTCCCTCAGCACCACATCTACATGGCTTTTAAATCCCTCCAGGAATGGTGACTCCAACATTGCCCTGGGCAGCCTGTTCCACTGCTTGACAACCCTTTTGGTGAAGAAATTTTTCCTGATATCCAATCTAAACCTCCCCTGGCACAACTTGAGGCTGTTTCCTCTCATCCTATCACTTGATACCTGGGAGAAGAAACCGACCCCCACCTCGCTACAACCTCTTTTCAGGCAGTTGTAGAGAGCGATAAGGTCTCCCCTCAGCCTTCTTTTCTCCAGGCTAAACAACCCAGTCCAAATGGGGGGACTTCCATTCCTTAGCAGAGCTGAGCACTCTCTTGCATAATTAAAACAAAACATTTTTCAATTAGTGGTGGTTCTAAATTAGAACTAATTAAAAAAAAAAAAAGTGTGTGTTGTCTCAGCCCAGCACAGAGCAAGAAGCATCCCCTCCATCCCTCCTGCCTGGGGCAGACGGGTATTTTCTCCTACTGCTCTTCTGACCTCACGAACACCACCAGGTATAACATGGACCGAATGGCAAAGGGAAGACGAACTGTCTGGCAGGAATCAGGATGCGGAGCTGCCGAAACTTTTGTACCTTTAATTGTACAGACTCCATGCTGTATGTCTGCAGCTATTTTACACTTAAAGACATGCACAAGAACCAGAGCCTTAGGAGAGCTAGCTTAAAATGGCTTAATTTGTTCAGCTGTGGTAATTAACACAGGGCCCACAGAATGGATCTGGCCCAATCATTCACCTAACTCAAAATCCAGATGCACAAAACTTGTGTAACAGAGGAATGGGGATGACAGGTAAATCATGGAATATAAATATGGATGACACATCCTGAACGCAAAAATTACTGCTGAAGCCATATCATGACCTTTACTTTGGTTTATTTTTTATTTTTTTCCACTGGCAATAATTCCCAGTCACAATACAGCTGCAAAAAGAGAGTATGATGTCAGGAAAAGTAAAAAGGAAAAAGGAAAAGGTAAATGTCTGTCCAAGCCTAGCTAGTTGGTATAGTTAACTCATGCCAATTTGTGTAGCGAATGCCACACAAAGGAGGGGTTTGACTATCAATCTGTCCAGCTGCCTTTGATGCCTCAGCCCAAATCAGGTAATTGTGTAAACTAGGTAAAGAGGAACGATCTTTGGCACAAACTCCAAAAAAAGTTTAACCTCATAACCCTGGGTCCATAGTAATAGTGTTACACAAATAAAAATGAAACAAATAATTTTCACACGGGGACAAACATGACAGGAAAGCTGAGGGACTTCTAAATGCTCTTCCTGTGCTCAAAACCATGAACAGCCATGTAAAAAACACAATTTTTTAAACAATGGAGATTTATGTTCAAATATAACGACACAAATCAACACTGACAGTAAGTCGTAGGCAAAGTAAAAATAGTTTGTTTACAAAAGGATGAAAGAAAATCCATCAAAAAGCAAAGCAATCATAAACATTATCCTTCTCATCACCTGCATGCGTTGAAACAAATGGCAAAACCTGATAGTGGCCAGAGCACAGAATCAAAGTCAGGACTTGTAGTTCCAGGCTCAGCTCTGCCAGTTATTTTGCGCAAAACCGCTTTGGATTCTCAGCTTGCTTTGGTTAGTTTGTTTTCAAAAAAGCAATATGAATACCAACCTTAAGAAATGCACTGCTGCTCCTATGCAGCCAAAATCCATGGACTAAAAATACTCTTGGTACAAATATAAGCATTCCATGAAGCTTGCAGTGTCTATATTCTCTACCCTTGGAGTGCTTAGTCAGCTCATTTGACTAGAATGGAAACTAATCCAATACATCAAAAGGGCCCCAATGTTTACTGTTGTATTCAAAAGAATTTGCTCAGGATTTCTCCAATTTAAGTAAAACAGCAGTTCAGTGTTTTTCATCAAGCAATACTACATGTATAAAACAAATCTTCACGTATCTTTCCACAGAGCAGCCAAACTATACTGATATTTATGCTCTTTCTCCCTGTCCTGATAATTCACTTCTGCCAGACAGAATGAACGTAGGAGGCAGCAAAAGAATTTCCTACTTATAAGGGAGGATTTAAGGACTGACAGCTTAAAAAAGACCCCAGAAGAAAATAATAAAAATAGTTCTGAACTGATAAAGTCCTTATTTAAAGCTGTCTGTATGATAGCTTAAATGAGCATTGAGGTGTAAAGTGTAATAACCAACAGGAAATGAGTTAACTTCTGCAAAGGACATCGAGTTCTTTCAATAGACTAATGGCACTTACAGAAACCCAAACACTCCCCTCCTAAATTACATATGAAACACACATTACCCATATCAAAGTAATGAATTACATTCTACAGTTTGTGAAAGCACAAGGTAGATTTGGGACTTGCTAGGTGTGACTATATGCAACTTCCTGAATTCAGGCATTATCTTTCCATTATTTCCACCTTACTGAGTGGCACTGGATAATACCTGTGCAGAATTTTTTCTCTGTTGCCTGACACTGGATACTTCTGATTCTGAAAATGATACTTGCAGCTCAGTAAAAAACGTGCACCAACTCCAAGACTGCCAAACTTACTGTGAGGTGCAGGTCCCCAAAGAGCTTCTCTATGACATTATATTACTTAGATTGCTTATTTCTGGTAAAGAAAAGCACGCTTTGTGCTGATCACTCATCAGTCATCCTTTACACCACAAAAGCTTAAAGAAGAAAGCAAATTTATCCTAGCAAAGCAAAGGTTCCAGTTATTGATTGTGAAGTTGGGAAAAGAGTCACAAAACAAAAAGAGTAAAAAACAGAATATAAATATACCTGAGTCTGCTCTTTTCTCACAGAATTTTGCTGCATGTCTCTTGACTATGGAAACGAAGAGCTAAACTCAACAGTACTCTATTTTTCAGAAAAATCCAGTTTACTTCAGAAGTAAGTACTGGATTTCTGTCTCCAACTTATATCCTGGATTATTGGTTTGGTTATTTTTTGTGAGAAGAGGAAGGGAAAGTGGTGAAAAGGACGTTGCTGCTGAAAGCAAGGAATAGCTTCCTCCTCAGCTCCTCGAGGAATCACTGTGCTGTGGGTTATCTGCTTGACTTCTGTGAGAAAACTATCGCAACATCTGTGAAATTACCCACTGATCTTCTTTGCATACCAAAGGAGATCACAGAACTTCCTCTCCTGTATTGGTTAAGGTTCTCCCTGGAAGTCTGCAAGTGTAAGCTTATAGATCATCCAGTACCTAGTGATACTGCTACTTTAAAGGGTTACTCCCCATCTAGGAGCTATTTATATATAGACATTCAGTCAATTATCACCTATTGCAAATCATAAATAGGTACCACTTACTGTAGGCAACATGCTGCCCCTCCCCAAGGCGGTGTAAACCAAGTTCTGCAAATGAACATATTCTATGAGCCAGTCCTGTATTCAGAACTATGTTGTGCCCACACAGATATCTAGTAAGTTCAAGGAGACTTCAAAGAAGTCCAATAGGGTCAACCTATACAGACTGACCTGCAGGAGTGAGGCTTATCTATATATTACTTGCAGACAACACTGAATCACACCGTGTATATATCTCGATATTTATCACAGCACGCACATACTCAAACAAGTGTAAGTGTATACGAATACGTTTTCAAGTCTGACTAAGCGCTGCATGGATAACATCAGTCAGAAAATTCAATTCAATAAATGGTTTTCCCATTTGGTCTAAAATATAGAATTATATCCACATGTACTGTACACACAAATGTGGGGAAAGTTCATAAAAGCATAAAGTAAGAACTGTGAAGCTTCTGTTAATTTTTTAGTTTTGGGTTTTACTGCTTTAGAAAAAAAAAGACAAAATACTAAATTAAGCTGCTTCTCCAATCTGAAAATCTCAGCAACAAAAAAGAAACCAATTTGCCACCTCCGCTACCTTCAGAAAGCCACCAAACAAGATTGGACTCAAGATTTATTTATTTTTTAAAATACTTCAAAGTGTGAGTAGCAAAGCAGTTCATTACACCATTTATCTATTATTATTTCACCATGAAAAATAAAAGAAAAGCCAATTCACTTATAATTCAGTGCTACCAAATCACAGAGAGGTACACTAAACCAGTAGAGGGCAATAGAATTCTAGAATTTTGCAAAATTGGGATGTAATTCTGGATGGAGTTTTATTTGTTGTGTACATTTTCTGCAAAAGTGACTTAAACATCTAACTACTCACGATCTTTATCCCCAGATTCCTGAAGATCATGTATAATTTACTATACACTACTTAAAGCCATACAGAATATCTCAGATTTCTATATAGATGTATCAAGACAGACAGATATATGCTAATACGGTTACATGCAACATTAAATAATGCACAATAACACACTTCTCCTTTCTCCAAAGAGATAACAAAAAGATTTACAAAGTTCTGTTATCCATGGAAAACACTAAGGAAACTAAAATAATCTAGAATGAAGGATGTTCAGAACCCGCAAAAAAGAAAGAGAAGACGTTTTCAAACCAAAACTTCACAGTTCTAAATAAGGTAAGTTCCAAGAAGTGGATAAGAAATATGCTGATTTTTTCCCCTGTCTACAGTACATTGAAGTATTTTTAAAATCTAATTTCACTATAGGGATTACCATGACTCTATTCACCAAGGTTTAAATCCATTAGTTAAGTTACAGATTTCACAAATTCTCAATTGCAGTGTTGAATCCATCTGAAGAGTTTTTGAAATTGTGACACAGCTATTTTGAAAATCTTCTAAAATGTCACCGTATTCCTTTGGCATTAGGTGGCTCAGCAGTGAGTGTGCACCTGCGTGACCGCATTGGAATGGTGGTATTGGCTCTACCCACAAAAAAAAAAAACCCAGGAACAAAGTTGTTATCCAGGTCTATGCTCAGAAACAAATAAACCTTGTAAATTTCACAAGTTTATGTCTTTCTTTATATTCAGATAGTGGTTCTTATAATTATTGATGACCTGATATGAAACTTAAAGCCCAGTTAATAGAGCATCTAAGTAATTCCAAAAAGGGATTATAAAAGAGGTAATAAAGTAATTCTTTTTAAGCTCTTTTGTCACTTTATTCTAGTATTTCTTTAATCACTATTTTCCTTCTCCTATGGCATCTTTCTTTGGTTTCAGTGGTAGAATTCTCTCTGAAGTTCTCTCAATACACAGCATTCCCTTATCTGAAGGAACTATTAAAACAATAGTCCTCAAGAACAGGATGAGCAAAATAGTCAGAAAGATGTAAGTGTACAATACAGAATATAAATTGCAAATTGATAAAAATAACAGTACTAGATCTCATCTTGGCAATACAAATTATATATACACTACATGGTTCAGAAGATGAAAGAGAGAGGATGGGTAAAAACAGGAAGAGCAGTACCATGAAGAATTCTGAAAGTAAGGACAATAAACCTGAACTTATTGCATTCTGAGGTAAGTAATTTGAGAAATTAAATGAAGATCCAGTCTGACCAACAGGCAAAGAAAATGACTGTGGAAGTGCTGGGATGCAAGTGTATTAGAGAGCAGGATATTGTAAGGAACCCTTCTGCCAAATGATAAGATCCAGATATGGCATGAGCAGTGCATGAGGAAGAGGAGAGCTACAACATCTGCCTAGTACATTCTTATTGGCAGGAGTGTTTTGAACTAAGGACAGAGAGTTGATGTGGTAGTCACAAGTTCAGAAAGCCGGTGATTAACCACAGGAAGCAAAGAAGAAGATCCTAACAAGAATTTCAACTGTAGGAACTACTATGAAGGATAAAGAAGCAGCAAGTGGATAAAATGCAGAGATGTGGATGAAAACAAGAGTAGCAGACACAAACTTCAATTATGGGCTTGAATCACTGGGAGAATAATAGTGTGTATGAGTGAAGGGGAAAGCCATAAGACAGGAAAGCATTTGTGACACCCCAATTTCTTTGGCCGCATCCAGTTTAAATTGTTGATGAGATATCTAGGATGGCGACACAGAAATTCACACCAAAGCAGGCAATATACACAAATATATCAGCAACTTATCTCCCTTACCATCTGTAAGCATTTGCTCTCTTCTGGAAACAAAAAATAATGTTGCTCGAATCATGACAGATAATAATGCTCCAATGAAACTGAATTCAATAAAAGGAATTGTATTTTCATGCAGAAAATTAAGTTCCATTCTACTGGAATAAGGACGTAGTGATCAGGAGGTGAAGTTGAACTTACAGATATGGAAAATGCATGCGACTCTGCTACCTCAGATTTACATTCCTTCATTTTAAGGTCAGAAGCTTTACCAGAAATTTTAATTAAACCACCAGAAATTCCTTCATGGTGAAAATTCTAAATGAAGCAGTATTTCTGTAGGACTGATGGGCTATAACTACATTAAAATGGTTACAGTCAGACCAGAGTTCTGTATCATTGCTAGAAAATGAGTTCAAGCGGAATCAGAGATAGTTACAAGTTATGTAATCCAATGCCTGTGGGGATACAATGGAAAGGTTTCTGTTTATTCTAGGAGATAGTGGATTAGTTCCTCAGTTACAGAACTAAATAGTTACTACAACATTTATCTTTACTTCTTATTTTAATTGGGGGGGGGGGGGGGGGGGGGGTGTGTTTGTCCTTTTTTTTTTTCCTGACCAAGTACTTCCTCCCACAAACCACTAAGGAAAGGAATTGCAGATTGCAAAGTTCTCTTCAATAGTTCACATGACGTTATCATTCTGGGAAAGCAAGCTTCTTCAACAGAATGAAGTTACTACAGTAATTAATTTCCAAAATTCCTTGTAAAGACACATGTTAAAAAATCCTCTAGTTAGTCTCTCCCACCAATGTGCTAAACTGTCATATTACACTTTCCTGTTTTATTTCTTCCAGATTTTTTTTTCACCTAAAAATAGTTTTGGAAGGGATATATGCTCTACCTGCAAAGAGACAAAATCTGTTCTACAGACATGTATTATGTATCCATTCAAAATCAAAGTACACTAATTAAAAATCTTAAGGATCAAAGATGACATTTTGGCATCTGTGTTTGCAAATGATACTGCAAAACCACTCAATCATAGCTAACAAGAATCCCCAGATCCTATTTTAACTTTAAAAGTATATTTGCTTTTACAAAACAATCTACTGAACTATAATCTTCATATGAAAGGAACTTTTAATGGATGTAATGAAAATCCTTGACTGGGAGAGTGTTTGGAAATATTGACAGAACTTTGACCATCACCTTACTATTCTTTTCCATGACTCCACTCATGTTCATAAGCACCTGCCAAATAACCACATTATCCTCTCTCAAAATTCAGTAAAATATCGCTTTTGTGTCATGTCTATAAGAACTTCAGCCATAGTTAACCTACCGGTGGACAGAATCACCAACAATAATGACGACTAATACTGCTCCACAGCTTCCTTGCAGTGCCTCAAAGTGCCTGGCTTCCAGTACTATTACTTATTTCTAATTCATATTCTACGCTCTTGAGGATAAGGATCTTCATCCTTGTGTTCTTTTGCACGAAAGTAAGACCAGCAGTTCTGGTCATAATTAGCACTCCTGGATTTTCCAGTAATGCAAATAATGCTAATATACACACTTGATAATACTGTAAAGTACCCTTAATCAATCTTTTGCCTGTCAAACTGAATATATGCAAAATCAGTGAGATCTCTGAATGAAGAATTGTTAAACAAGATGATATATGGAAAAGCAATTTACATATTAAATTAACTTAAGATTTTAAAATCTAGCTTATATTGTAAACACACTGCATGGTGTTTTAAGTTAAACTAATGTCAGAAGTCTAGGAACTGACCTCAACCTAAAGGATAAACATGTATTTTTTCCTTACAAAATATGAATCACCTGAAAGGATTAACATCCAACTCTACCCCTGCAAAACAGAGCACGTGTATCACGCCTTTCTACACTTTTCACCACCGTTACCTCTCACTTTCTCCTAACAAACCAGACTGGTATCTGGAGTTGAAACATTACAATCTCCACTGATATAAAGAAGCATTAGGGATCCGATAGTGTAACAGCAGAAAAAGCCAATGATGAAAGCTAATATATGTTCTTTTCATACTTATTACTTCATTTGAAGTACTGCAGAAAAAAAACCTTGGTTCTCTTCTGTGTGATGTCCTTAAATTTGCTGCTGTTTGTTTTAGAAGAGTTATGTAAAAAAATAGGAACCACTTAAAGTCTGCCTACATATATTTTCTTTTGTGGGTCAGCTTCTTCCATAGTATCCCTGATATGATACAGGCATGTTCTTGCTTTTTTTAAGCAGGCAACTTAATGTATTTCTACATTTAAGGGATTACCATTCTGAGAATAGATAAATAAATATAGTATTAAAAATAATGTTATTTAGTACAATTTCAGTCACAAAAACATTTCCATAGACAAAGATAGTATCAGAACTGGCAGAACAGAGATACAAGAAGATAATTAATGGAAGCAGACAAGACTTCTTGCCAAGACAATAAAGGAAGTCTTTCAGGATGGGAGTTTCCTAAATTAAAGCCAGCAATTTGAGTGGACAATTTTAAAGTAGAAGTGATTTCATCCCAAGGACATCAGAGTAAGACAGAAACATTTAGAAAGAAATATAGTAACTAGATGTAAGAATGAAAATATTTCTGTACAGAAAGCTAACACATTACAGAAAGTCTTTCTAGCTTTATAGAAGGCTAAGAGCATGCTGATGTTTATGAGAATTACTTGGGCCAATCACAGCTATGCAGAAATACAAGTTAAGAATGAAAACTCATGTTAACCCCATTAACCTTGCTTTTCAAAATTAATTGTATCATCCAACAACTTTATGCAATTCCCTGGTATTTACACAAATTCTAAAATAAAGACTAATATATTATTATTTATTATAAAGTAACAGAGATAATGTTAGTACCAAATTTTCCACTGTTTTCCACAGTACAGTTAGACCGATATTCCACTTATTCCAGCTTATACTAACTGTAAAATTTGCCTGATAAAGACATAAAAATGAATCAACTCTTCACCCATCATCATAGATTTACACAACAGCCTTTCATCAGGTAGCTTCTCTGTGACTTTGTAGCTGATGCTATACAACAGAGAGCACATTTCAAATTATGATGCTTCTGTTACATAATTAACCTTGAACTGGGTCTCTCTTGGAAAAGCATTTGATAGTAGTAATTAAAATATGATAAACTTTCTCTGAATTTCTCTAGTACTGCCTCTTTAATCTTCAGAGAAAGCCCTTATCCTTACAACTGGGAATCCCTCCCACACCTAACACGCTCTGCAGTAAAGTGGTCATTTATTTAGGCATTTCAGGGAGTACAGGCTTTCTTCCATTGAACGTCTGTCATAACATTACTGAAACTTGGTAATTAATTTCAACTAGGAAAGTATATACTCAAATTAATTTCATCTTATTATTATGCTATGCAAAACAGCACATATATTTCACTGTGGAAAACACCAGAATTACTTATATCGGTGTCTTAACATGAAATACTTCCAGTTTCACATTTTATCATTAACTTCAAATTTTTTTCTTAAATTGCAATTTTGTCCTCACCTTGAAGATTATTAAAGAAAACTTAAACAAACAAAACCCACTTCCAATAAACACAGACCAACATCTTTTTCATCTCAAAAATGCTACTAGGATAATTCCTAAGATGACCTGAAAAAATGTTCTGTACTATATTCAAAAGTTTTAAGTAAAATGATTTATCAAATTTTGGTAATCTTTTAAAAACACTGAATAAAGCAATTCTCCTATTTTATGGAATTTTAGTTCCTTCTCAATAGACAAAGGTATAGGCATATGGAGTACAAATGACAAATGGGCAGACATACAGATGAACAGTCAAACAATAGCATACCCTAAGGACTTCAGTTAGCCCTAGTCTGCAAAATATTTCTCTGATGTTTCATTGCAAGTTCTAGAATAAAATTAGCATCAGTATCCAACCGAAATTTTATTCAAAATTTGGTGGTTTACAAGCATTACAATAAAAAAAATAAAAAAAAAAAACCCTTCTCCCTCCATCACTTCCAAGAATTACATAATTTAGTCACATAAAAATTATGAAGCAGTCTGCAATGCATCTCACTGCGTTATGCTAAATGACAAGTCAATTCTAACATAACACATCCAATCTGTGAGACAGTTTACTGCATTTGGGTTATTTTTGCTGAAACTAGATGAGCACTATCCAAGTGTACATCAAGCCATTAAAAACAACAGCTGACTCAGAAATCTAAATGAAATACTTGTGATTCTGAAAAATAATACTGCCCTGGCTACTGCAATTTAAAGAAATGCTCGTCTATAAAATATGGAACTCCATTCATTTCTACACAGAACAAACTTTTGGAATACTATATTTTTATTATGCCACTTCCTTTATTCAAACACAGGTGATCAGAACCGTCACTTCTGAATGCCAAATAAGAAAAATTTGCAAGTGCATTACTATCTACTATTTAATGTGGTAGAATATCCTTAGAAAGGTATGGGAACACAGATGATCATACACAGTTTAAGAATAAAATTTTAATTATTAGATTTTGAAAAAAATGTCCTGAAAGTGAGAAAATTATATTATCTGCACATTCAGGTTCTGCAATGGTTAAGGGATGCAGGAAAGAATGTTTGATCAGACTGCCAAACATCACCTTAGTTGAAAGGGGAGGGAAGCCTGGACGCGTTCCTGTGTGATATGGTCTAGGCAATCCTGCTCCGGTAGGGGGATTGGACTAGATGATCTTTCGAGGTCCCTTCCAATCCCTAACATTCTGTGATTCTGTGATTCTGTGATGGAGAAGTGGGCTCTGACTGTGAGTTGGCATGGAACAGCAGCGAGGAAGAGAGCTTTTGCTCTCTCTGCCTGTTGTCCAGCAGACAGGCTGAAACTGGAGCCTGCCATTGATTATCACTCTTGCTGCATACTAAACCTTCAAGAAATGCAGTGTAGTCTACACGTCATCTTGCCACCTTGGCAAAGAGACATAATGGAAACAGAGTATCCGAATCCTATGAATTTGACAGTGCCAATTATACAATCATCAAACTGTCTTCCTTGTTGAGTTAATAAAATGAAAATATTATTAAAATACGTCCTTTTCATGTTGTCCTTTCTTCCCATGTGTAGAAAAAGACCCCTTTTCCACAGTAGCAGGGAATACTACATTTCTATTTTATGCACAGAAAAAACAACCGCATACCAAATACGCACAGGTCATGTGTACCACAAAGCCATGGAAAAATTCTTTTATCTTCATGTATAAATACATTTTATTTATACTGTTTCAATTTTAAACAAAATTCCAACAGTATTACTAACGGTAAACTAAAACCTTTTTCTAACCCAGAAGCAAAAGATGTGTTTGTTTTTTGTGACATTAACAGTACACACCAAAGTCCACTGTCACTGATGAGTCACGTTTTGCTAATAGCTCATGTCCAATATTTAAAATTTTTAAAAAGCATTGTGACTATTTTTCCTAGAAAAATTCAGTTATTTCTCCAGGCCACAAATATGCAACCAGTACTGACTTCCCAACTATGAATTTAATCCCACCAGTTATGAGTTAGAGTGTGATCAAATCCTGCCTGATCATGTTTCACAACACACCACTCACCAGACTTCAGGAGTTGGAATTCTGAATTTTCACCAGACTGCCCAAGAGCTGACAGCATGCTGTACACAGGGTGATGTTTCTCGTTATTTTAATTAGATATATGTAGAAATACCCTAGACTAATCTTTACATAAGCAAAGACATTAAGCCAAGACCTGTTAGATCATGCAAGCTTGTTCCTTTCTATACATTTTTTACTGTTTTCCCAAGAATACTTTAAAATACCTCTAAAGGTTAGAGCATTGACTACTTCATGAGAAGACCATTCCAGAATCTTACCAACATCACCTCTAGGAGTATGTTTCTCTTACTACTCAGTTTCTTGGTTTCATCTGCTGGATTCACACGAAAACACATCTTTCTCTCTACACCTCAAACACTTGGTGTCTGCACTACGTGTGGCCACGTACAGCAAAGCTATTTAGGAAGAACACATCATTGTTTCATTAGTGCTCTGATTTGTGTTAGGTAAATAAAATGAAACTTACCATTTCATGTACACAACAGTCCTTTCACAAAGGAACTGTGATGTGTAACTTCTTTTTATTATTTGAAGCAATAGGAATTACATTAAAAATAAAATCTTGTGACATGAAAGCCCATCATAACTTCCCATCAAAATGCTATAGCAAACATAGATGGTAAAATACATATTTGACTGATATAACTCTACAACATTTTTAGATTTACTATAGGCTTTCTCACTTATAACTTGATTTGGAATACCACTTTCACAGTAGATCTAATGCACACACAAACGAAAACCTGTGTCACTATTAGATTCACAATTCCTGTGTATTCCTGGCTACCAAGAACACTGTGCAGTTTCAGCAGGGCTAGGTGAAATAACATTTAATATGCTGCTGGCATTACACATGGTATACTGATAATGGAAACATCAATAAAAACAAGTACATACTGCCAAGCACTACTTCACCATTTTTTGGAAAGCATAAACACAATCACACTTACAGCAGAGGTAAGATAGTTCTGCATATTGAAGCAACAGTATTGGAATACCTGTGCTTTGCCTACAGAAAAATGAAATACAGCTTGAAGTGTGTGTGTGCATGTGTGTGTAAACTATACTGTATATGGTAATTAAATAAGTTGACAAGCAACTCAGCAGAAAAGGTCATGACATAGTTTGACAGGGCAAACATACCAGTTTTCCTGAAGGTATTTTAATAAAAAACAAATAATCCCCCAAATGACCTTAATTTTAGTTTGTACATTCCTCTGGACTTACCAGAGACAGAATAGCAATATGCTGTGTTAAGCAACAGAACTTCAATCATTCTATCTAAGATTTCGGTAAAGGGAAACTCAGTGAAAAGAGAACTTATAAACTGTTAATACATTAGAAAGCAGGAAGCTCAAGGGAGAAAAAGTAAAGCAGCAGGATTTGATATTATTTCTCCACAAAACAGGGGAAGAGGAACATTAGTTTAGTGTAACTCTAGAGCAGGAATCCCTCCAAAGGGTTACAGAGATCTTAATGGGGTGGAAAAATGACACCCATTTTTCTTAATTTAAGAATACTAATACAGAACATTGTTCCTACATAGGTTCATGCCAGGTAGAACATACTCGCTCTAGTCTAGGACAAAATTTTGAAAACCTCTAGAGAAGCTGAAAAATGCTCAAAAAGTTTCATTTTTACTCCAATTCCAAACAGAACTTTAAACTTAATCTTCATTTTAACTAATCGCTGCAAAGTTTGTCTACTGATCTTATGTTCTGAACAAAACATCAGTTTGTGTTTAGTATGAATAGTTTTATACCAAAATAAGTACTTTTGCCAAAGAATTGTATCTAATGGGACATACCAATGGGGGCCACCACTGAACCTGAGGATTAGATCTGGGAAAAACAAAATTCTTTTTCTATTATGCATTAACAGCTGGCTTTTGCAAGTTAACAGTCAGGTTACTTTAATTTTTAATTCAGGTCTGGAACATCAAAAAAATCATCATGCTTCTTACATCCAGGGACTCACAGTTTCCTGAGTGTATAGCTTTAGAGTTAAATATCTAGTATGGGACCAGGTTATTACACAAAAGATTTCAGAGAACTTTTTGTGAGAGAAATGGTGTGAGATCTCAGTACTCCCACCAAAAATACAAGTGTATAGAAGAAATTACTTAAAGATATTCTATATTCAATCCAGCTTTTTCTCTCCTTGATTGTGAAATCAAAACTTATTTAAGCTTATTTCAACACTCATGACACTACATGTAAAAAAAAGTATTCTTTTTACTGCCTTTTTTTTCCCTACTTGATCAAACTTTACCAAATGAGGAATCTAACCAAACTGCTACAACTCCCCAAAATAATCTCTATACCTCTCAAGGTAAAGAACTATGTGGAATCTCTTAGCCATTTTTATTAGAGGAACTAAAAATCAGAAAATAAAACAAAACTAAAGTCAATCTTTCTTCATAATATAGGATTAATGCAGTAGCAAGAGTAGAACAGGGAAATGGAAAATCTCTATAGCTCGTTAGCTCTTTCTCCAAATTATTAGTGGCAGCAACAAATGACAACTCACAATTCTGCTACTCAAGGACTCAAAGAAAGGGGACAGAAAAAGATGAACTTCTAATTAAAGATGGGAGAAAGCTTATTTGCTGGATTGAAAAATTTAATGTCTCATCATGCTAGCTTACATAAGAGAAGGAAAATACTCTGTAGACTCTTTCCAGAAAGTAGTATTGGGGTATTATGCACAGCTCTAAAATAAAGCCCATTTAAATAAAACTTTTTCACATTTCAAACTATTAGAAGAGAGAAAATTTACCACTTTATGCTCTATATATGTAGTAAATACTGGCTTAAATAGGAGATTTCAAGAAACTTCCTATGCATATGACTTTGTCAAAATTGCTCTCATCTTCAGCAGATATTTCTGTGTTCTATGACTGGTTAAGTTCCACATATTTTTTCTCTTAAAACTACATCACAGAATCTATTTCTAGTTTAAAACAACCAGAAATTGTTCAATTAGAATGTATAGCTTAAATTAAAAAGCACTGATTGATACCTCAGCTTAGTGTTGCAGAAACCTTAATTTCTATTCATCTAAAATAGGAATCTCTTTGCATTTTATTTATGGCTACTCATAAATGCCTCATATACCACCTGAAGGATTAAAGGTTATATTTTTCTTAATTTCTATCACACATTATTAATGTCTAGCTAGACTGTCACAGTAACTACTATTTTGCAGTATCATGATGTACCAATTACCAATAATTAAACACTTATTTCCCAAACTGAGTTGTGTAACAATATTCGCATCAAACAAAAATATTTAATATTGCAAGCAAGTCCATGTTCTGAACTTCTTATCTCCTCAGATATGTACATCCTAACAAGTGGCACTTGAGCTAACCAGAACTGGTGAAACGCTGCTGTATTGGGACACTGAAATAACTACAGCAATATCACAAAAGTTCTGCTTTTAAAATAATTGCTTGCAGAATTTTCATTATTTACATTTCATATTTACTATCATATTATATTTTATCACTATCAAACATTACGCAAAAAAAAGAAAAAAAAACTCAACACAAGAAACTGAAAGCAATTATACAGTTAACACAGGCCATTCATAATATTCTCCAAAGTTAACAACCGCACAGTCTGAAAACTTAACATGTACTTTTTGGCCAATGCTTAACATGCCAAATTAAACAAAAAAAAGTACTCCAATAAGCAGGTTTTACACAATAAAATCAGAAATTATTCTTTTAAATTATTTTAGTGACTAGTTAGATTTCAATGATAATTCTCTAACCCATCATATAAGCCTGCGTCTAGTTCTGGGTAAATTTATCATAAACATCATCACCCAACATCAATAAGTGTAATTCTGAAGCAATGTCCATAATAGCCTATTAAAGGATTTCCATTGACATCAATCAATTTTAGAATGAACCTTTCTACCCGCCATGTATCCCCTGTCATCATTTTCTCATTTTAACCATGTACGTAATGTAAAAAAATAGAAAATAGGAGTTGCTTTCAATAAAAACTTACCCTATAAAAAGCAGTCGTCAGGGGTAGCAACGCTGCAGCAATGCTATATTCTTCTGAAGATGAACAATCCTTCAAGGAAAACATACGAAGAAAATAAGCAAAACCATTTTCAATGTTACGTATTATAATTTCATTTCTGCCTTATGGAGTCCCTTTGATATCCTTCCTATACGCAGTGTAACTTTTAATCACTTGATATCATGTAAGAATAACACATATTTATGTGTGTGCATTTGTGTGTACATATACATGTCTTCCCTCGATTTCTGCTAGATAGGTATTGCTATGATTCTTCCCATTTAACGAATTTATTAGCAGATTTCTCATTCCCATGTCTGAATTGTAATTTCATCAACACAGTATACGTACAAAAAGGAAAGTATTCCTCATTTAGGAAACAATAAAAAGGTAGGTTGCTTCCATTTGGGTCAACAGCAAATCTGACTAAAATGGAAGTGATGTGATGACCAAAGAATGTACTTTCAGAAAGTTTGCACAAAGAAATTGACATTTATTTAATATGAAATAATCACCTCCACAGTCTACAAAAGTTTGGCACAAGGTTAACTTCAAAAGAAGATGAAAACCCATTCTCTTCACAGTCTCAGAATGCCTCATTCAACAGTCAAGTGTGTCATTCCTGTCTCTCTAGGTTGAAAAGGGTATGCCAAAGTAAATCAACTACTAATTGCATTGATGAAAATAGCGATTTTATTACGGAAGTCTTTTAAAAGAAACCAGAATTGGAATGCAACATAATGTTTAAAAAACAAACTACTTGAATTTTTAAGACTTTTTTTAAAAACATAGAACAAAAAATACTACATAAGAGTTAAAAAAGAGACTTTTTTTAAAGTGACTAGATTTTTTTCATTAACTCTTTTTGCCAACAATGAAGAGCACAATAACACACATAGTTCTCCTAGACAAATGCATCACCATTGTGCCCCTGGATGATGAATGGCAAAACATTTCCATTTGAACAATTCATTTAAATATTTTAAACATTCATTCTTACAACAGGCACCCTCAAACTCAAACCACACTCCTATTAACTATCTATAAAATCTGACCAAATTCCAGAATTGAAATATCTCAAGCGTCCCGCTGCCAGACTTTTCATTTATGCCTTCATCTCATATCAGAGTTCTCTAAAACACAGCAACTAGCAAAAACTTGGCACCAGCCAACTGTGATAGCAGAAATATAAAATCTGCATTACAGGACCAATCATGTTAAGAATCATTAGGATGTTATTTGTATTCATCTCACTCTTCTTTCTCAAATGGCTGCTGAGTGATTATGGATTGCGGGTTTAAAACAATAGACCAAAAAACTCATCACAAGACTATTTTGCTTCTCGTTACTTTAAAAGTCCATTTCATCCTTTGTGATTTTCCAATAACAAACACTTCATCTTCAATTACTTTAATCAAGCTCATCTAAAGAGAATACCAATGTCCATACACAGTTAAATGTAGTAGCATTTAGACAACTTCTTACATATGTATTCTGAAAAGGTGTACAAGAAGTTCGTAGATGTGAAGCTTTATTTCTGCACAGAGTTACTGCAGGTTTTAACATGTCTAACTCTGCATGCATGCATGTCTGCTAACTGTGCATGGAAAACAAAGGTGTGCAAGTGCTCACACTTCGTAACACAATCCAGTCTGGTAGAGGA
Organism: Nyctibius grandis; assembly: GCF_013368605.1. Classification (NCBI taxonomy): domain Eukaryota; kingdom Metazoa; phylum Chordata; class Aves; order Nyctibiiformes; family Nyctibiidae; genus Nyctibius; species Nyctibius grandis. The sequence goes on along the minus strand of NC_090661.1, from coordinate 12,079,495 downwards.
AAAGAGCAGAAAAGTGGACGCTGAGAAACTCAATACATGTTTTAATGATGCCTTTCAGTATTGTGACGTATATAAAAAACCCAAATTACTTTGTATACCGGCAGAACAGTAAGAGTAAAGGACATAGCCTCAGCTGCTTTCCATTTTCATTTTCTGCATTATTTCCTATTGTTATCCATACCCTTAACCCCCATTCGGAATTCAGCACATGTATTTGTAGTTCAGTATAAAGATATGATAAATATTGTTAGTATTTTTTCACTTCATCAGAAAACTTCCCATTTAAAATGAGATTTTACAACCTTTAGGAATGCTCAACAGTTTTAAAAGAAATACATATCTTATTTCTGTACATGCTTATTTATAACCAGGGATAAAATGATCCATCCTCATTGTTTCAAGTTATCTGCTTAATCCCTTAGCTCAAATTATTTGTAAGAGTTTTGGCTTTTACCCAAAATATACATAAAAATATCTTTATAAAAACTCAGCAATGTATCTTCACCTAGAGAGCATTCAATATTCCAAGAGCTAACATATGTCTCAAAGATATATATCATCACCACATAAACAACACAGTAGATTATTTTTCCATTCCTTCTTGCAAGTATGAAATTCTCCACATATTCTATGTCATCAGTAGCCCCTGGACTTGTAATATGGAAGTATTATCTACATATATTTCTTCTCCAGTACAAGATAAGAAATGTAAAATTATCTCAGTTAGGAATAAAGTATAATACTGCTGTTTTAATTTTTAAGAATAGTGAAATTAGTTGTTTATCTGCTTTATAGCTACGAGACAGAATGCTATAGTTTAACAGAGATGGTGCACTGAAATCTTAGCTTCTCAATTTTACAGGCAAACCAAAGTACTGAAAATGTCATATATGTATCGTATGCAATTAATTTAGACTCCTGAAACAAAGCAATCCAGCTGCCTTATATACAATAATGTCTTTACCAATTGTGAAAAATATCTCTTACTACTGCTACAGAAGTAGCCAAATCAAATACCATAAAATAATTAAAGCTGTTCCCCCTCATTTGCACAAAATGAAGCTGAAACACATCTGGGGAACAAAAATTATTCTCGGCAAATTAATTTCCTAAAAACAATGTCTTATCACAGTGAAATACGGACTTCCACCATGCCATGTAGAGTACTGCTTTGAATCCACACCTAATCGAGTGAGGACCTGGCCCATTTTTCTGGCCATACTGATCATATATTCAGATAGTTGCTGAACTCCGTAGCAGACTGGAAGCGTTACAGGAATTCACGTACATTTAAAATAGTTTTGCTATACTGAGTTGACAAGTGAATAACAAAATGAGAATGTTTTTCCTTACATTACTTACTTTGATAAATACATGTGATTTACTTTTGTGTTCTCCTCAGTTTAAATATGCAGCAAAACTTTGGTGGTTAGATATTGTCATTACATTGCAGAACTGACAGCTAGGAAATTAGATTTTGACCACTTGGATGGACGCGTGGGACTCCTACTATCTGGTGAGGCACTGATGGCTTTTGGAATCTGGTAGGTGGCTTAGGCTTCTGATGCTGGAGAGGAGAGGCAAGTCTTCTCCTCATTCTTGACTTCAGAACAAGTACTGACCTGAACTTTTGTTTGGAAAACAAGGTATCGTGTGTCATCAGTTGAGATGCCCTCCACAATGTGATCCTAGCAATGAACAGCTAAGAAAAGCCACCCCAGGTAAAGGTTCCTCCTTGATCTGCTGCTGAAGGTGCAGGCCCAGATTCAACAATGCCCTTAAGCACCTTTTGATGCTGCACTGACTACAAAAGCAAGCGCAAGTCAGTGAAGCACAGTGACAGTTGAACAGAAGCTTATGTACCTTTCTGAACAGGGTGCAGTAAATAACAACTGATACTTAGGAATTTCTACTTAGTCACATGATTGAAATCTAGAAGAGATATTAAATATCTGGTAACATTTGGAGCACAATTTTCTTTTTAAATCCATCTTGATAGTCTCTCTCATTAATTGCTAACTGCTATGTGTGTTTCCTGTGTTAAAGCACATTCTGCTTTGGGCAGTAAGCTTTTCAGACAGACACCACATTTTTAATAATCTACAGAAATCTGAGTATGCTGAAAACTTGAGACTCAATTTTGCTTTACATTCAGCAGCACTATAAATAAATGGAATTACCCGCAGGCCTGACTATCGCATGAATTTAAAGTAACATGCAGTGAATGCATTTAAACTGAAAAGCTGAACGTGGCAGCTCTTGATCCATACTTTTTTGGTAGTACAGTATGATGCATGTATGCTCTACTAAAAATACTGCTGAAGTAACCCTCAACGCTGCATTGTCCCTCTTGAGAAGTATTGAATGCTGTTAACTGTCATGAAGACCAAGAGCATTCATCACCGTGCAGGACTAAGCTCATAATGAATCAAGAAAAAATGCCAGGAACTTTCGTCTCATATGTGTTTTTAAAGCACTAAGACAAGAATTGTTAAGTCAGCATGTGTAAAGTAACCATAAACTATGTGCAGTACATTGGCTACAAATTACAGGTGAGATATTGGTCCCAAATTCAACAGATTATTTCAGTAGTGCCAGGATTTAATCCTTGTTGTTACAGATATGTTACGTGGGCAGAGTTTTACTGAATCACAGAATTTTTACTGTTGATGCAGTTCATATTTTGGAAATACAAACTGTCAAACCTAACGCACAAGACTATTCTTTTTGTCTAAAGTAGTAAGAGAATTCAGTAGTCCAGTTTTGAAAAAATTCTTTGTTTGTTAGAAGGGATAGGGATTCACCATGTAGAACTGCAATGTAATTCAAATCTAGAATTGAATTTTAATGAGCTGATTCTAGAAAAATCATTAATTTTCATTAGATAAGCTGAATAAAGTTTATGCATCCATATATAAATACAATATTAATGCAATTGAACTATTACAAATGGCAGCTTTTATTAAAGAAAAGCTATTCCATTTTAATCGATGCTATGATCAATGTCCATTATATTCAATATCAGCAGAGTTAAAAATCCAAGTAAATAAACCAACAATTTCACAATGTACTGTTTATATCTAATAGAATTATATACTACCTCGAAAGAGAGGTGAAAAAACCATAGTCCTATTTGGAATTTCCAATTTAACTTTTAGAAATATTTAAACTACAAGTTTTAACTCCACAGATAAAGCCATCATCTGGAGCAATAGTCAAAATTACATATTTACTGGAATAAATGCCAATATGACACTAATTACTTACATTTCTTATTACTAAAAGCATATAATTAACTTCAAAGGAAAGTTTGGAATCTTCTTATTGAAATCATAAGCAAAGTTGTTTTTTTCAGTGAAAATTAATGTACAGTTACTTTCTTTCTAATGTTCATATACAGTCTTGCCTAGTGAAGTTAACATCACTGCTAGCCGCTCCTCTGCTTTATAACGGGATCAAAGTTTTCTTTTTTTCTTGTCACCAAAGGTGAAATCAAACCTTATTGAGACAGCTACAATTTTGCTAAATGCAACTCTTCTGGAACTTGAGAAACGGGACGGAACACAGACATACCTAGGAGGCCCATATAGCTGTGGACTTATCTGCCAGTAACAGATTTGTGTTGTGTCTACAAGAACACACTCAAAACTTGGAAGATACTGCCTTATGTAATTCTCATTACTTTTAAAACTTTTCATTTTGAAAAGGATATATACAGTCTTTCAAAATTATTAACTCAGAAAACCCATATTCGTTCATAAATGACCCTAGCACATTTTATGTGTTACTCACTAATACAAGCTTTTAATTTAACTTTTGTTCTACTTAAACACTGTCGCAGTGATTCTCAGTAAATAAAACCAAAAATGTACACTCTCATTGTCTATTGCTTCCAGGTTTAACATTGACCAGAATCACACTCCGGGCTTCTGAGGAGCAACTTCTCAGACTGCTACCTGGTTACTATCTGACAGCAGTAATTCAACACAAAGTTCACATTAGACAGACTTCACCTGTGCTCTGAATTATGCTAGATGTAATACTTTCTTCATCCTCTATGGCCATTACGTTCATACGAGTGCAAATGCAGAAGACAAAGGAACTGCACTCAACTCAGAAGAATCCTCACCAACTGGTTTTGACTTTGTGGTCTTTCTGCCTGACTAGAAGCCGTCATAATGGCCATTTCATTAAGGAACCTATCACGTCAACAACAGGATGCGCAATGCTGTAGGTCCTCCATTCCAGGTAGCAGGAGATCCAGTTCCATTTTAGAAGGATTTTACTTTCTGAAGAGCTTCATATTTCTCTTGGCCCTGAATTCTCATAGGTTTGTCCTTGAAACATAGTTGTATAAGGGACAGAATTCAACTGATGCAATTAAGATGGAATTACACAAGCACATAATGTTCATTGATTTTTAAGTTTCCTTTTGCTTTACTCTGCATGTTCACAAGTTAACAAATGCAGCACATTTTCTCTATGCAGCTCTATTGTACTTCTGATCTCACAGCAAGTAACAACAAGAAACAACATTTTACTCAAAGAAGAGCTGTCGAGTACCCCCCCTCCCTTCTTTCTCAATAAATACATTTCTGTCTAGGGTTGAGATTAGTCATTTATGCCTTCTTGTTATAAATGTTTAGGAGATCAGGAACCTTAATTTTCATGCGCACAAATTACACATTCTTCACTGTATTTTTACTGTACCCCAAAAGCATAAAAACATTTAACTTTTTTTTTTGCAAGATACTGATAAACACAAGAATGCCATCTCCTGCGTCTAAGCACATCTGAGTTTCTTTAACAGAAATGCCATGCATGTTTCTGAATACTGTCATGAGGCCCATGGCAATAAAGTTCAACATACTCAGGCTGTAATCTTCTCCCAAGGAAATGGTTGGGATGCCAAGATGCCTTTTGACTTTTATTTCACAGCAGGGCTTCATTCACAGTGACTCTGTCCAAACCTTAAACTACACCAGCTGTGATACAAGGTCCTGCACAGTAATTTGTAAAAAGTATTTGACAAACAACATTCAAATGATAGAATACATCGCAATTCATGACAAATGAGTGATCAATATCCATTAACTACTCAGCTGGAAAGGGGCGACTAACTCATAATATACCTACAGACTGCAGTGTACTCCTAAAGCCCTGGTAGACGAAAGCATTTGTGCAGTGACTGCAAAACATAAATACAGGATACTTTGTAAACGAGCCTGGTTAACTGAGTTAAGGAACAACAGAGAAATCCTAAAATATTAGAAGAACTATTAAAATAGATGCAATATTCCAGTACAGTCCAGTTATCTATTAGTGAATCAGTTCACAAGTACACAGCACACATTCTGTTGCATTCTAACATTCATTCGGTGCGCAGCAGCACATCTTCTCCTAGATTATAAGAAAAGTCACAAACTTTCAAACATGTAAGAATACATTCATCTTGCTTAATTTAATTTCACTGTTCTTCTCTAAGTTTCATGTGATTTTCTCATTTCATATACTTCTAATAAAAATGCGTCACATCATCAGTGCACATTCTATACAACTTTTACACTTTTTTTTTAAAAAAAAAACCAGATTTCTATGGGTATGTAAAGTGATTAACTGAAAAAATCAGTCTTTCATTTTAGAAAAATACTGTTTGGATAGAAGTGGAATTTTACATCTATCTTCTGAAATGCAAAGAGTCAACGCTCAGCTCAAGTCAATTACCAAAAGATTCTGGGCCTAGCTCACTACGGAGAAATTGAACAAACAATGACTGATGAAATGTAACTTGGAAGTAGGGCTCACTGAAAATTATCCAATGAATATCATGGCAAAATAATTTTTTATTTAGGCTGAAAACCCTCACTGACGTAATCTGAGAAAAGAGAACTTCTAAACCCCAAAGTCTTCCATTTGGGATACTTAGTCTTTTATAGGTACCTTGTCAATTATAACTGATTTTCTGAAGAAACAGAAATAAAACCTTCAGCAACACCTCATAGAAGGCAAGGAACAGGTACAGGGGATCTACAGGCTGGACTGTAGGGAGCAAGTCCTCATAGAAGGCATTTCTAGAAACATGAAGAACAAAAAAGTGATTGAGAACAGAAAGCACAGGCTGACCAAGGGCAAATGGATCAACCTCTAAGATGAAATAACAAGCTCTGTAGCTGAGGAAAGTGCAGCATGTCTCATTTACCTTAGCTTTAACAGGGATTTTGACACAGGCTCCTTTGGTATCCTTGTAGGCAAGCTGAGGAGATACGGTCTAAACAAAAGAGTGGAAAACTGATTGCACCATCAGACTCAAAACACAGTGGTCAATGGTTCCAAGTTTAACAGGCAAGTGGTTATGAGTCATGTTTTCAGGGGCTGATACTGAGAATATTGGAGTTGAATTGAACAGGCACTCAACCTGAGAGGAAACGGAAATATTATGAAGTACCTTGATGTCATAAAAAAACCACCGTAAGAATAGCAACAGGTAGAAGAAGCAAACAAATTTACAGTAGTGATATTAAGTTTCTCAAAGGAATACATGAGGTAAATAACTGGAAACAATGCATAGACCGATGGAAGATAGGAGGAGGAATAATATCTCGTAACAAGTCAAAAATGTTAAAAACATTAGCCTCACCAACAGATACACTCATAGCAGGTGCAAAAGAACAAAATAATCAGAGAGTTTAAGGATCTCGTCCACGAGATGGAAACTGTCAGGACAGTGCAGAACTGAAAGCAGTCCAGAAGAACTAAATAAGTATATGAAGCAAAAACATTATTCTCACCCATCACAGTCAAAAATTATTGTAGAGAAAGCTGATGCCAAATCTTTTTTTTTAATATATATACAGACACCAAATGCATTTGCAGGGTTCTGGCAGGTGTGCCTGGGAACTGAAGTACATGTTTGTGTGGATGTAACACTGCCTCTGGGAGATGTATTTTTCACAAACTGCCAAAAGTGGAGTCTCTTTTCAATACATATTTGACATCTTGTTGCCGGAGAGCTTCAGTTTTTCTACGCCAACCTTGATAGTACTTAGGAGCTTCGCTACAGTTTTGGCAGAGGCACCAGTTAAGTCTGTCTACAGCTGCACCAAAGGACAAGAACGACAATGACCAGCTGCTTCTGGAAGAAGTTTTCTTGGATCAGCTTTGTTGGTGCAGCTCCGTTTCTGGATTCAAGAAACAAGTGTCAGCTGCTGGAAGAGGATACTTCTGGGATGACCTGCAATGGCTGCAGAATTTCAAGGATGACAAAGGGGAGTTTTGCGGTTTTTTTGAGGCAATTCTGCTTATTAGAAGGTTGTGAATCCTGAATTCAGCCAGCAAGGGCTTTTCCATGCTTAGGCACAAATGACGCAGTATATTAGTTGCGCTGGTGAATTTGACAGAACCGGAAATCCCTTGTTGCCAACCCTGCTGCCAGACCTCTCAGTTCCTTAATAGTCTGGAATGTAAATTTTCTGTTGTGTTTCAAAAAGTTTTAACAACTTAATACAAGTTGTACAAGTTGCTTAATCCAAAAATCAACCTTGTAACAACATCAGAATAGGCTCATTCCACAGCATGAAAAAACCATGCTACTAAAGCCATTGTCAGAAATATCCCATTTTTCTGGAGAAAAAACTCCCAGAAAATGTAAGGCTTTATAACCCTGGCTGATAAAGTCTTTCAAAGGCTAAATGGCTCATAGAAAAGAATACCTAAAGCAAATTTGGGAAACTGAAGGACGTATGTTGTGCGTGATTAGGTAGCATGTTATAGAGCGGTGTCCATCTTGATTAACACATCAAATTTCTGTGATCAAGGAAGAATGTTGTTGCAAAGCCTGGAAAGCCCAAAAGATTCAGAGATTTCAAGCGCTGCTTGATTTAGTAAAGTGCTCCCTCCAAGATAACATTCATCAACGAAATATATACATTCTAATACAAATATTTAAACTATGGCAAAGAAAACTTAGAAAAATACAGTATCTTAATTTAACTTCATGTGAAGTGTTTTAAGCATTAAGATTGTACTTTCCAGTGCATGGGCAGCAGCTTCTTTAATATGGATACAGATTTTATTTGAAATCTTACACTTTCTGTAATTCAGTAAGACAAGTATGATAAATGCATGCGAGGTGTGGGAATTGTTTCTTATGAAACTTTTAATAAAAGTACATTCCTTTAATGTTAACAAAATGTTTATTTTTCTCAGAATACAAGTGAAAACAAGCGTGAAGCATTTTTTGTAAGAGATAAATAAAGACAAGGGAAGAAACAGTAAAACTATTTTGAATGGGCGATTTTAAAACTATCCCCTGAATCTTTCAGTCTTAAAACTTGTTGTATTGATACTTTTCTCTGGGATTTTCAAATGGCTCCAGGAAATCTGAAGGTTAGAATTCCATGAAGTAACTCCTCCGACTTTGGTTACAGAAGTGAAAAAGTAAGCTCCCAAAACATACTGGTTTGTCATCTAGTTGAAGGGGCATGTTTGGATGTCGAAACAAATTCCTGTTCTCTGTAAAAAAAGCTCTGCAGGGCAAACACTACGAAAGGGAAGAAGAAATCCCTGAGCTTGCTGTGTGGACCAAAGAAGCAGAAAGGTAGTAGGGAACTTAGCTGTGGCGCTGCCTTCCAGCAAAACTGTTTATTTGATACAAATTGTAAGAAATCTTCGTACGATCCTTTTCTGTTCCACAGCCTTCTATATCATTGCTAGTAGCAACATCCAGCTAACTAGCCACAGAGAAAGTCGCCTCTGCCAGCTTTTGGGTTGCCAATTAATCCATTTAAAAACCCTGACAGATCTCCTAGGCTATCTGATGTTCCTTCCTGAGGGTTTTACTCCAAACACCTTTCTGTTTTGTTCTTATCTTCTTGAAATTATAGGGAAAAAAATGCAGAAAGGCGAGTTCTGCTATGGAAGCATAGTAAACGGCAATGAAAAGATTCAGAAAAGGCAAGCTGAAAGGCAAGTTGAAGTACAGTGAAATATTAGTGAAGTATTAAGTCCCAACTACACTCATGCTGTTTGAAATTCCTTCAACGCAATTCATATTTGGAGCTTTTAGAAGGATGAGCCAGTTGCAATGGCTGAAAAAAAAAAAGAGTGGGTAGTGAAAATAAAGGTGAGAAGTTTAAGCATTAGCAATGGCTTTGGCATCCTAAAAACATCAAGACTCCAATTCCTGAAAATGCAGTAGCAAATTACCAAATGAGTGCAGGACAGAATTCTGAAGATCAATAGATAATTTCTGGACAGCATGGCATTATTTAGTGTATATACTGAATGAAACATACTGTATCAGCATGAACGGTCAGCCATGTACAATAAACATAAATGTGATTACTCAAAAGATAAATATTTCCAATCTGTGTCTGCTCCTAACAAGAAATATGAGCAGATAGCCTGATCGATTTCATCATCTTCTCAGTCCTTTTAACTTGCCTGCAGTTCTAAGTAGCAAAGAAATTCTTAGGCTTTCAGGAGGACCTCAACTATCAAGAGCTGACATGAATCCCGCAGTGCCCATTGCCTTCTCTTTCAGTACCATGCTAGTGTCCTACAGCCACATTTTGTCCAAGTTCCTTATGCTTTTGGATCTTGTTCTTTGCTGTTTTGTAAGGAGATTTAAAAGCGTAGCTTTTGATTCACTACTGTGAGACATTCTGCTAAGTGATCTTTGTCAACAATTCAATAAAAATTTCAAATAATCTATTTACCATCCTTCCCCTTCTTCATTGAACCTTCTCCTCTCCACAGAAAACAAACTAATAAATAATAAAGATCTGGGCTTTCTACATTAACACACAGTGAGAGAGGTGGATGCACAAGCACAGCACAATGCTACTGTGCAGTATACTGATGCCCACCTGTGGAGTGAGACACGTGAACGCATGATGCAGCACTGTATAGGAAGGGTAGTGACATGCAGTCCAGGCTATTCCTGAGAGCAGATAGTACGTAAACAGAGTAAGTCTGGAATGATGCCAAACACATAGCATGGCACTTGCAGCAGTACCACTGGATCCACCTGAACAAAGGCGCATGAACTGAACAGCAAACTGCATTTTCAGTGAGGTGCAGAAAATAGGCTATGTTGCCAGGTAATGCATTCCAAGGATTTGATTGTGTGAACAGAAATCCTTTCGATGCACCACAACTGAGTAGTGGACTAATAATAGCCTCCTCCCTCTGAGTGGACAAAGCTCGTCTGACACTATAGACAAACATTACACGTATTATATATTGTCAAAAAATTATCTCACCATTTTGCATTCACAGTTCAATCTGTAATTGATCTTACCTGTTATATTTTATTTATACTCATGAATTAATAAGTTAAATGCATAAATACTTACATTAGCCTGACTCTTCTCCAAAACAACCTTTCTCCTCTCCCTGTCCCCTTGGCTATCACTGAAGTTTAGACTAGATTATAGTATTTTCATTTAACTCTATATCTGGGAATAACTGCATGGTGCTAATCTGCTAATATCGTATTTTTATAACAATAAAAGGAAAATTAAGTATTTTTGTCTTACAATAGCTAATTCTAAACATTCATGTTTATTTTTGAAATAAGTAAAAAGCTGCCTGATAAGCACCAGAATTTTATATTATAAGACAAAATGTCTGTTGAGATTTACTGTATTAAATAAAGGTACATATCATTTATAGGTTAGATACAGTTGTGTCTCAAGAAATATGTTAAACTTGATAAATTCTTACAAATTACAAGAATGCAAAGATAAAAAAGACTTGCTTTTTTGTGATAATTTACCAAGTATCTGGTATGGAACAACACAAATACTTTCCCAAGTTTCCAAAAGAATTCATCATTGCCTTCAAAGTACATGATTGTTTTCTGACCTTAAATCTGACAGCTAAGTGTCAGCCAAAATTCACCATTGCTGTAACAATACCATAGAGGTGCTGCACATCTGATTTTAATGAAAATCTCTAGAAAATACCTTGTCATTAGATGTTGGACTCAAATCCTTTATCTTCATCCTGAATAAGTACAGAGATATACTATGTTGCATTTTTATTTTGTTAGTTTTTAACAATGGCATCACTGCAGCCAGTACACAACAAAATAAGGATTACCCTACCTCATCTTACAACAGTAATGAACTTAGCAAGATCAACACATGAATGGAAGCTTTTGTATACCTAAAATAATATGATTACTTCATCTGGGCACACACAGAGTTAACAAAAAAACAAATTTAAAGATATAGTACTCATGAAAGCATACTACCTGCCAACTTTTACTAGCATACCAGTAATCACTGAAGTGAGATAAAGGAAATCTATATGGTAATATTGGTAATCATTAGATAATCACAGCAGAGTCTACAGTACTGCAATAATTTCTGGAATATGTAAAAGTCCCATAACCCAATAGTGTCTCTTGATACACGAAGAAACCTTAAATTAAGGAAACACGTCTCAGTTGAATTGCAGAAAGTTTTGAAACATCAGGTTTCCAGATACGTCTTTTACTGACATACCTATTTCCTAAACATAGTCAACAGATTCAACTATTTTGTAATAATGATTAGTAAAGTTGATTGTCTGTCATGAGGGAAAAAAAAACAGTTGAAGAAATCACTATGGAGTGATGATAAAATAAATGCAAGAGATTTAATATTAGCTAAAAAATTACTGCCAAAGGATGACTACCAAACACAGTGAAAAGAATACAGAAAAGAATAAAAATGAGACCAAGAAAGCACATTGAACATTGCTTTAGTTGCTTCCAGGGTCATCTGTTCTGAACTGAAAGCTGCATGCTGACTAGCACAAGAAATATATCAACATTTTTTGTTAATAATACAGATTTTAAATGCTGCTAGCCACTATAGTTCTTGCATACATTGCTAACCAAAATTCATTTTTTAATAAGTACTTCAGTTTTTATTTCTATAGAAGCTACATATTTATACAAAATTGTTATAGAACCAAGCTTTACAGTGGTATGGTACAAGCTTAGGGTTTCTGCACTAGATAAAGTTCATGATCAAATGTTGGTTTTAGTCTTTTCAGTAAGGTTTTTAAAGGAAAACTTTAAAACTTCCTTCTTTTTTTAGGAAAACTTTTATTGGAGAATTTAGAAATTATTTAGGTTATGACTTAAAATTACTTCATTGAAAATGAATTTGTTCATGATTTCTTTTTTATTAGGCTGTTGCCTGAGTAGCCAAAGATGTTTCATCACTAACATAGAGATTACAGGCTCCACCAAAATTTCAGCTACTCCCAAGGACCTCTAAGGTCAGCTTCTTTTCACTCACCAGAAAACTGAGCTACATACTTGTTCATTCTATTTTTTTAAGTACATAATTATGTTTCAAATGTTGAAAATTAGATAGGAATAGATGTAGGAACTTTAATTTTTTGTTAAGATGGAAAATACGGAACATAGTCCCTTTGTTAAGAGGTAACAGGGAACATATGACATCCCTTGTAATGCTCCCTTTCTCTCTTAGCAAGCCTCTTTATTTGTTTATCTTCATGCTCCCAAGAGCATGTATTATCAGTAACTGAAACAAAAAAAATTTCAAACTCTCATGGAAACAATGCGCACCAAGAAAATACGTTGACTTAGGTATATTTGTTAAACATTATTAGGTTCAAGCTGGCTTGGAAAAAAAAGTCATTTCCCCCCAACAAATTCTAATCTCTTTCTCCAAAAACTGTATTTATGGAGATCGATAAAACCTGAATGGAGAACATGTAACCTCAAAAATGTTTGTGGAATATTAAGAAAATGTCTGGCTGCAGAAACAATCTTTAAAGTGCTTTTGTGGAAAAATGTATCCAAGAATCAGCAATTCTCCCCACAGTTTCGATTACTCCTAGGTGATCTCAGATGAGACGAATTTCAAGTACGCTACTGAAGAAAGTGAATGTTTTTATAAAAGAGATAATTGGAATACTCATATATTTTAGTATATCTATTCTTACTCTTAAGCACAGAATGCCCCCAGATTTGAAGCCAGGAATGAACACCACCAATGGCACTCTGAGTAGGCTTCAGGTAGGATCGTTCACCTTTCCATAAGTCGATTTTTCATGAATAGATAATTATGGTTCAGAATTATTATCAGGTCGAGGAAGGTTATCCTCCCCCTCTACACTGCCCTAGTGAGGCCACACCAGGAGTACTGTGTTCAGTTCTGGGCCCCCCAGTTCAAGAAAGATAAGGAATTACTGGGGAGAGTCCAGCGAAGGGCTACAAAGATGATCAGAGGACTGGAGCATCTCCCTTATGAGGAGAGGCTGAGGGAGCTGTGTGTGTTTAGCCTGGAGAAGAGAAGACTGAGGGCGGATCTTATCAATACTTACAAATACCTTCGGGATGGGTGTCAAGAGGATGGGGCCAGACTCTTCTCAGTGGTGCCTGGTGACAGGACAAAGAGCAATGGGCACAAACTGAAACATGGGAAGTTCCATCTCAAAATGAGGAAAAACTTCTTTACTTTGAGGGTGACAGAGCACTGGAACAGGCTGCCCAGGGAGGTTGTGGAGTCTCCTTCTCTGGAGATATTCAAAACCCGCCTGGACGCGACCCTGTGCAACATGCTCTAGGGGAACCTGCTTTGGCAGGGGGTTGGACTACATGATCTCCAGAGGTCCCTTCCAACCCTAACCATTCTGTGATTCTGTGAATAGTTAATTACGGTTTGCTGGACTGATTTTAAGTTAATCAGTTCTGATGCCTGTTTTCATACACATGTTGTATCTTCGATTTGAAATTAGAAATCAGACAAGACTGATGGAATTCAAATCTTTGTTATATGGTACTTTCATACAAAATTATCCTGAAGCAGTTCTTTGCAATGAACACATGTGACAGTTTGAGCCCCTTTGACAAAGTTTAGCTGAAATACGGATAATCAAAGAAGTGATAATTATAATACCTCTCAGCATCCTGGTCTGGATTTCCTCTGTAGTTATGGTTTTCATGTTTTGATCTATACAACGCTTCTGGTCTACTGACTATCCCTGAGAGGCTGTGAAAAGTAACTGAAAAACCCCAAGTCTACGTAAACTAAGTTTTCTTCACAGAAAATGTTTTACACAGTAACTAGCTCTGTAGGGTTGGAGGCTAAATGGATAGGGGATTGTGAAGATAACAGCCATCTATCATAATCAAATCAGGATCAAAGTCTATGACTTTCTTACACATGCGATTCAGAGGATGAGTAACACATTGCGTTAACATAACTGTAGTTGTGGCCTGTGGCTTTTAAACAGAACCACATATGGTTAGTATTTCAGCTATTCTCAAATGACAAAGGCAAGGCTCCAAAATAGTCCATTAAAATAAATATTTTCCTTTAAATTGTTTTTCACAAAAGTAATAATACCTTTTAACTTCATAAATACAACAGCCTAAATTCCAAGGAAATCAATAGTCTAGAATCTTGAATTTGTCCTGCAAACAATAAATTAAAGGTCGTTTTAGTCCACTGGCTTTGCTGGCATTAAATTTTTTCCTCTTCTTATAAAGAAAAAAATGTCCAAAACAACAACTTGTTTTGACTCTGTTCTAATACAAAAAAAATTATTTAGTAGAGACTTTACTTGGTTTAAGGGTGTGAACCCCAGCTTCTGCTGGCACATAGGCAAGACACGGATCAAGAAACATGTTGTGCATAGCATTGTATTTTGTGCCACCTGTGAATCCAGATTGTACTAATGCTAATATTCTTGTGCAAGTCAAAAATATCAGAACATACATGATATTTACAGAAGCAAAATTTTGTGAGACTTAAAAGTACAGGAAAAGATATAAAACATTAGCAAGATGTGTAGATGTGGTGCTTAGGGACATGGTTTAGAGGTGGACTCAGCAGTGCCAGGTTAACGGTTGGATTTGATGATCTCAAAGCTCCTTTCCAACCTACACAATTCTATGATTCTTTGATTCTAATTCCTAGCTCCCAAATGGATTTTTGGAGTTTAGAGTTGAAGAATTGAGGAGAGAGGCAGGGAAGTGGGTTGGTGAGTTTTGTTTGTTTTATGTGTAGACATTAGGTGAAGTTATTTTTAAATTGTTGGATCACTAGATACCAAAGCCTGCCCCCTGACTGTGTATAGAGGGTGTGGGGGGAATTACTAAAAGTAATCTTCACCATAGCCTGCTTACATAGCATTTTCCCATGCATTCTAGCAAACAATTCATTTAAGTCATAAATCTGGGCTATAATATTGAAAATGAATGTCAACTGCTGCAAGAATTTTTTACAACGTACGTATTTTCTGTTTTTGTTCTGTAACATCACACACTTTTTGTTTATGTAACAGTATAGGTACGTCTGTTACTGTAAAGAGATTGATTCTTATGCTTTTTTCTTTAAAGATCATTCTAAAATGTGACTTATGTTCACTATTTTATCTTTCTCATATTAATGCATTTGTCAAAGTTTACACAAAATATTGACAAAACCCAGAACTGGCCTGTGTTTTATAGTATATATCTCAATATCACACTTCAATTTTTGAATACAAGCTGCCAAGATTTCAATTGTTTAAATCAAAGGTTATACAAACATTATAGCAACTAAATGATGAGAAGATTTTGAATATATTTCAATGTTCTTTCTGTTTTAGAAATGACTGTATGTGAAAAATAATGAAAAGATTCTGATCTTACAGCCACTCATTGTCAACTTTTATGCAAATTTCCGCAAATAAAACATTTAAAACCAGACTTCATAAAATTCCTTATAGAAACAACAAACGAGTCTTTATATGGCATGTTTCTTCTACTAAGTTAAGTACCATCAACGATCAAGGGAGCACACACCTTGCTTGCAGAGCAGAGAAGCATTCCACTTCAGCTCCTCTACTAGATCTCAGTTTAATGGTTGTTTGAAGGGTGAAGTGCAGTGGGGGAAGACCAGAGTGAGACTATGTTAGACAGGCAAACTCTTGCCCTTCATTTCAGTAATAAAAGACTGAACTAAAGCTAAATACACACATGCACATGGGTGGCCACAGAGGTACGTTCACTGAATGGGTAGAGTACATGAATACGGTATAATATTTCGTTACTTACTGTATACATAAAATGACACTCATTTCAGATTAAGCGCATGTATACATACCTAACAGTGTTATACGCAAATCTATATGGAATTATGTACCTGTACTGAAATACACATTATACACATAGATAAAATTTAAAATAAAACCAAAATTCCATGTGTTCCTTTCGTACTTTTATTAAATATAAAACTTGTAAAAACAGAAGTCACTGATTTCATGTCACTTATTCTATTAGCAAAATGCCTATTCTTTCCAACATCAAAGGTCTTTTTTTTCTTTTACTGTCTTTCATCAGCAACTACACAGCAGTATAACACAATTCCTAAACCAGACTTGTTTTATTTACAGCAGTGAGTAGTGTACAAGCACATGTCTGCTTTTCATCAAGACAACCAAAAATATTTAGAACACAGAGTTATTAGGAACACTTGGCAACCACAAGGCCACAATTAACAGTAATGAACACTTAAGAGCAGTCAGAGCCTACCACGTCAACGCTCCAAGAAGCTACATGGTTTCAATAAGATACCTATGTGTGAGCACACACACGCGAGCATGCCCTGCATTAACAGCAAATATAGCAGGACTGAACAAAGGCCAGTGACAGGAGACGTCCATTAAGAGTAAAGACTGCTCTAGCAGACAAACGTCCCAGAGACCCAACCGGGATGGGTGGGTTTGCACCACTCTCCTTAGCCCTGCCAGGGTCTACCTGGTGTGACACACTCATTCGGTGTCTGATGCTCTGGTGCTTACATTTGTGTCCAAAAGGCTATCACATTTCTACTGATCTATCTGTAAGCCAGATAACGACCCAACTGAAATCAGTGTAACCCAGACACAGACCAGCTGTCTGCAGTTTGGATACTACACCCTGTATTTTTTTCTAAAATGCCTACATTGCTGTGTAAATGCCATGGAAAATCTGCTAAAAACTCTTCAAGATCATCACAGCTCTTAACATACCTATTTTTATTGCTGCTGTGTTGGCTCAGGGCCCTGATTTCGATCATGCTGTACACCGCTGAGGGCCTGACTGAGGCTGTGGGCAGCAGGGGGCTGCGGGCGCCCTGGGCTGGTCACGGCCGGTTCCAGCCAGTCACGGCCGCAGCTGCAAACCCCATGGCGAGCCCCAGAGCTGCCAGCAGCCTAAGGAGCTGGTGGCACTGCTGCTCACGTGTATTTCTGTTTATTCTTGTATTAAGACCGATACCCTTCCATCATTTGATATTTGTAATAAAATATTTATCAGAGACCCTTAAAACAAGGCTGAATCCTGCTCTGATAACTGCATAGGAACATAACGAAGGCATAATCAATACCCTCACACCCTGCAGTCTAGAAAACAAGTTATAGCTATGGCGAGTTATATCAACAGAAAGGAGGACACTATCACATTTTTATTCTGGCATTTTTTGATCCTTTTTCACGTTAGCAGCAAGAGACCTGGGGCAAACCAGGGGATTCTGTGCAACCAGAGCCCTCGAGATGTATGTTCGAGATGCACATTCATTCACACTCCAAACAGGCTGCTTTGATCGTAGTGGGAATTGGGGATTATCTTAACTTCTACATTACTACCGAGTTTAAATTATGTGTATCTGTGTATATACATTTTTCTATATAGCAGACTTAGATATCTGTACCACCCTTGTGCCTCGTGTATGCACATGCATACGTGTACATATAGAGGGTTGGAGGCAGTGTGTGAACACAACACATTTTGGTGAGAAGGCAAGAAGGAGGGGGAGGCTGAAGGCAGATGTAGGTATGGACAGGATGTCACGGGACTCTCATTACTGCTAATCCTTCTCTTTTGCTTTCTCTAAGTAACAGTCACGCGCAATACTTACGGAGGGTAGGTCCAAGCAGAAGTCACAAACAGTTTCAGATTATCAGAAGTAGGGTCTTGGAAGTTTGCAGGGAAACAGCTATTTAGGAAGTGCCCAGCGACACACAAGCTCATTCCTGAGCACCTCCACCGGCACAGCGCCACTGTGAAAAGCAGCCATGGTTTTCATGATCAAAGAAATTCCTCACTAAAATCACAGAGGCAGTTTAACGCAGTTTGAGACAACACCTTGGTGCCTGGACACATGTGCAGAACCAGCCAGACATCTCTCTGTGGAGACCACTGCACAAACAAATCTTCCTAAGCGATGCAAAAAGGAATTACTTGGACACTGCCACCTCCACAGTGATAGTCCTGGCCCACCGAAGAATGGCTACTGCTATGTCAAGGTGGTCAACTCCATTGATACCTGCAGAGTAGGTAACTTGGGGCTGGTCTTCTAGCAGCCATAATAAAGCTAAAAAGCCTGCAATGTTGAGTGACATACATACATGTGCAATCCCACAAAGAAAGAAACTGTATTTTCTGGATTTCATAAAAAGATGTCTGTGAATGGATTTTTCCTGGACTGTATGGCCATCCAATGAGATGGGGTGAGTATAACAGTATGTTCTTCAGAGAAAAAAAAAAAAAAGGAAAAATAAACAGATCAGCAAAACAATCTTTTACATTGTACTTCCATTTTTTTTCCTAGAGAAATTATGTGAACGCCATCAGTTCAGTCATGTGCAATTATATTCTAGCATCTTGCAATTTCTTGGGAAAGAGGCATCATCAGAAAGATTCAGAAATAGCAGCTTCTTTTATTAAGTCCAGAATATTACAAGTGGACCCCTGAAAAGTCAGCAGGATGGAAAAACTGTTAGTTCTACTTTTTGGGTGATAAACCATGGACCAGAGAAACTATGTGATGTGCCCATTGTGACAAAAAAAACAATCTGCAGTACAATATGGAAATAAATCCTGTTTAATTCCTGTTTAAATGTTTCAAGTCCAAGCCTTAAACACTGGAATCTACTTTCTTTCACTTAAATAATAACCATGACTATGTCTAACAGGATGAAAAAGATAAGTTGTTAATAACTGAAGAATTAATAGAATTAAGTGTGGCCACGTTAAACTCCCATGATTTCTCTTCATGATCTATTTTCTATGTTTTAATATACCTTAAAATATTTTCAAATACTGATGTTGTTCAAACATTACTTCTGAGAGTCTCTACTTCCAGAAACACAAGTTAAACTGAATAAAAAAAGCCAGGCCATGAAATAAAAGTCTGAAAGGAGAGAAACTTACTCTAACCTTCCAAAATAAAGATGTCTGGCAACGCAGTTTTCAACATAAAATATGAGAAATGCTAGTTCATTTATGCTTTATATTGCCAAGAATTTGAATCATATGACACACACACGCCTGATTTTCTCTCAGGAGTAATAAAAATCTTTCTTGTTATTGGACAGTACTCGCAAACCCCTGCTTCTGAGAAGTGACTGACAATTTTTAAACTTTATCTGGTGGCAGAACATAATACAAAAGTTATTTGCATAAGAAAAATAAATTTAATATTATTTATAGAATGCCACTGTTTTTAATTTTGCATATTAAAGTTTCTTTCACAACAGACTGTATAGCAAGTGCTAGAAATAGGCCCTTATTACATCAAAGCTATACAGAAGAGTCACAAGCAAAACTCTAGAGGCAAAATTAATCAATACTATCTTTCATCTGCTTTTGAACATTGTTGGGAGAACAGATGCTGGCCCAGATGTACCTTTGTTATAACCTAATAGAGGTTAAATTTTTCATTTTGCCCTGGTTGCTACTAAGACTTCCTACAGTTGTTTTTCATACTGTATACTGTAAGTATACTTTCAGAATACTCAGTATACTCTAGTTGAAAGATAAACATCTGCTTATTGCCACTATGGAAAGCTCTAGTGATCTATTAGAAATTATCTAAAGCACTAAAATGATGACTCATTTGTCTACTATTAAAGATATTCTCTCAGTTACACTGGTACAACATATGTGTTGTCACAACAGATGTGACACTGGAGCAACTCAGGTAGGTAGTCAGATTCAATAACAGCATTAGAAGATCCCACCCCTTTCCTACACCTAAAGATCAGAATTTTGAATGTATTTAAGTATTTAACAGTTTTATGCACCTTATTTCCACTCTAACCACATTTAGATTAAGTACTCCAGATGTATGGGGCACATATGTTTTCCAATTTGACCGATATTTGCCAAAAAAAAGCATTAAAGTTAGGCAATATTACTGACCAACATCTTACAGAGGAAATGTTATATTGCAACATCGTAGTTTTGGAGTTGTTATTTTAAAACAAAAGGTTTTATCTGTTCCAACTGCCAAGGGAAGCTAGTTCATAGTCCTGTGCTATCTCAAGCGAATTCTTCCCCAGAAAAAATTTTCTTTAGGAAGCCTTATTGTTACTGTTAAGTATTTTATGCAAATTGTTTAGAATGTCTTTTTAATATAAAAATTGTTTCTGATTATCAAGTACTCTCCACCTACACAGTGGGAGAATTTACCATCTTCAGGCCTCTTTTTGCCTTTACTGCCATCTTATCAAATTAAGTGCTACCATGTTTCAAAATACAGAGTTCACTTGCTGCTGCCAGAGGAAAGTCAGACAATTGAAAATCTGGACAAGTCATGTTGTTCGTAATAAATTAATGGAGAACTATGCAAATTGAGCCTTGAGAAGGTTTTTGCCATTATTTCTTAATGAGTGTTAAAAATACACTGTGTTGCTGGAAACATAATTACATAGAAGTGTTTCTCGGGTAAAAAATAGGCTTTTTAGTTGCAAAAAAGTTAAGTATGAAATCTCAGAGAAAAGCATTTCATTATAGAAAGTTAAAGAGAAAAAAACTTTTAAAATAGGAATTCATGTGTAATTGTAAATTATTCTGAGGTAACCACAGCAGCAGATAACAAACACCATGGCAATAGTGTCTAGAGAAATAATTTCACATTTTTCTCATTAAAGTGCTATCTGTATAAATTGTCAATCAATATATTAAGCTTTCAGAACACTGCAGATGGTTTTTAACAGTAATTTAGTTATATAGCATATGGAACAGAACATAAAGCTTCTGCTTCGCTATCAGATATTAATCACTGCTGTAATACAGGCTGATTTAAATGCTTGTCAGAGTATATGATTTGTCAGGAGATAAGTTCACACTTAGGGCATGACAATAAAGTTTTTAGCAAGTGGCCAATGATAACTTCTATAAGAGATAAAAGCAAATAACTGGGAATTTAATCACCCTCATCAGGAATCTGCTTTAATCAATGAGCAATACAATCTCCGTGTCATTTTGATCTTCCCACTACTAAGAACGATCTGAAATACTTCTTTCATTTTCATTTCAGGAGCAGTATATTAATACTTCCCAGACATAAAAAGACACAATAAAGCATGTTTTTAACACTTCAGTGTCAACTTAATACAGTTAAGGTAAGGCATGATGCAGTTATAAAGCCACCTAAAGTCTACCACTAGGGTTGCCATGCAGCTGCCTACCTGCTAAATATGGCAGATTAATATGAAATTCTACTGTACTATTCCATAGATCATAGGCCTATTAAAAATTTCCAGTGAGGTCCTGCCCAGTACCTTCAGACTGTAAATAGTCTAAAGTAGAATAGTCAAAAGACTGTCACTCTTGGACTGAGAGATTCAAGCTGACAAACACCAGAGATCTGGCAAGCCCAAGTTTTGCCATCTCTAGAGAAATAAGTAAAATACCACCCTCCCTTCCTCGCAGTTGCAAAATGGTTAGAGATCGGATACTGGGGGAAATACAGCCTAAGTAATTTTTCACTAAAATAAAACAGCTATTAACTTGAAGGTGCCAAGGAGCTGTGAACCAGGGGTGGCACCAACACGTATTTCCCAGCTCAGAGGAAGAACAATGGTATCTACCCGGTGGAAGAAGACCAAAATGGATGTGGGAACCCAGACAGAGCTCCCACGGAAGGAGGCGATGGTGCAGGTTGCCGGCTGCAGGGAATGCTACACCGTCTCTGTGGTGTCAGGGGGCTGTGTGCGCTGTGAGCAAGTAGATGATCTACTCGGCCGAGCGGCACAGCTGCAAAGCCAGGCTGAAAGGCTTCAAGCCGAAGTAGAAAGGCTTAGGAGCATTCGGGAGGCTGAGATGGAGATAGACTGGTGGAGCCAGGCTCTGCCCTCCCTGCAACAAAAATGGGAGCATCTGCCGGAGAGCTCCCAGGATCGAGGGACCCCTGTACTCTGCCCCTCTCAGGTGGAAAACGATAACCAGGATCGAGGGACCCCTGTACTCTGCCCCTCTCAGGTGGAAAATGATAACCTAGAGGAGAGGAGTGAGTGGAGGCAAGTCTATGGCCGTGGCAAAAGGCGAGTGCCCTCCTTGCCTACCTTGCCTCCACAGGTGCCTCTGAGCAATAGATATGAAGCCCTAGTGGAATACAGCCGGTCCAACAGGGATGTGGTGGAGAGGCAACCTATATCAGAGGTCCCACCACAGTCAGAAAAACCTGACGGGTGTATAGCTACCTCCTCCACAAGGAAGAAGAGAAGAGTTTTAGTGGTTGGAGACTCCTTCCTAAAGGGATCTGAGGGCCCAATATGCAGAGCTGACCCCCATCACAGGGAGGTCTGCAGCCTGCCTGGAGCCCGAATCAGGGATATCACCAGGAAACTCCCCAACCTGGTGAAGGCCACAGACTACTACCCCCTGCTGATCTTCCAGACAGGTGGGGAAGAAGCTGCATCCCGTAGTCTGAGGGGGATGAAGAAAGACTACAAGGCCCTAGGATGGTTGGTGAAAGAGTCTGGGGCACAAGTTGTTTTCTCCTCCCTCCTTCCATTTTCGGGTGATGACGTGGGATGGAATAGTAGGATTCTCTCTATTAATGCCTGGCTACGAGACTGGTGCTACAGGCAGGGCTTTGGGTTCTTTGATAATGGCTGGTTTTATAGGACAACAGGTGTGACAGTGATACATGGGAAAGGTTTATGTCGTAGGGGCAAAAGGGTTCTGGGACAGGAATTAGCAGGGCTCATTCGGAGAGCTTTAAACTAGATTCAAAGGGGGATGGGGTAGTAGCTGGGCTTGCACCACTGGGGCAACGCTCTAGTGTTGAGGTAGACCAGGAGGCCCCCCATCCCCCTGGGGTGAAATCGGTGTGCTCAGCTCGCTCCCTGAAATGCCTGTACACCAATGCACGCAGCATGGGGAATAAACAGGAGGAGTGGGAAATCCGTGTTCGGTCGGGGGGCTATGATCTAGTGGCAATTACAGAGACTTGGTGGGACAACTCACATGACTGGAATGTGGTCATGGATGGCTATGTCCTGTTCAGGAAAGACAGGCCGCTAAGGAGAGGTGGTGGAGTTGCTCTTTATGTGAGTGAGCAGCTAGAATGTATTGAGTTCTGTCCAGAGGCGGATCAGGAGTGAGTTGAGAGTTTGTGGGTGCGAATTAAGGGGCAGGCTGGCAGGGGTGATACTGTTGTGGGTGTCTATTACAGGCCACCGGATCAGGATGAGGAGGGTGATGAGGCCTTCTACAGGCAGCTGAGAGCAGTCTCGCAATTACAGGGCCTGGTTGTTGTGGGGGATTTCAACTACCCTGATATTTGCTGGGAGGCCTACTCAGCCAGCCATCCCCAGTCCAGGAGGTTCCTCCAGTGCGTTGATGATAACTTTCTGATGCAAATGGTGGATGAGCCAGCTAGGAGAGGAGCGCTGCTGGATCTCATCCTCACTAACAAGGAGGGTCTGGTTGAAGAGGTGAAGGTTGAGGGCAGGCTTGGTTGTAGTGACCATGAGATGGTAGAGTTCAGGATCTCATGTGGCAGGAACAGAATAGCTAGCAGAATCACAACCCTGAACTTCAGGAGGGCCAACTTTGGCCTTTTCAAGCAATTGCTAGGGGAAATCCCATGGGACAGGGTACTAGAAGGTAAGGGGGCCCAAGATAGTTGGTTAGCGTTCAAGGACTGCTTCTTCCGTGCTCAAGATCAGAGCATCCCAGCAGGTAGGAAGTCAAGGAAGGGTACCAGGAGACCTGCATGGTTGAACAGGGAACTGCTGGGCAAACTCAAGTGGAAGAAGAGGGTGTACAGATCGTGGAAGGAGGGGCTGGCCACTTGGGAGGAATAAGTCTGTTGTCAGAGGATGTAGGGAGGCAACTAGGAAAGCTAAGGCCTCCTTGGAATTAAACCTTGCAAGAGAGGTCATGGACAACAGAAAGGGCTTCTTCAAATACATTGCAGGTAAAGCCAACACTAGAGGCAATGTAGGCCCACTGATGAATGAGGTGGGGGCCCTGGAGACAGAGGATAAAAAGAAGGCGGAGTTACTGAATGCCTTCTTTGCCTCTGTCTATACTGCTGGAGGCTGTCCTGAGGAGCCCTGGACCCCTGAGGCCCCAGAAGAAGTCAGGTTAGAGGAGGAATCTGTCTTGGTTGATGAGGGCTGGGTCAGGGACCAATTAAGCAACCTGGATGTCCATAAATCCATGGGCCCTGATGGGATGCACCCGCGGGTGCTGAGGGAGCTGGCGGAAGTCATTGCTAGGCCACTCTCCATCATCTTTGCTAAGTCGTGGGCAACGGGAGAGGTGCCTGAGGACTGGAGGAAAGCGAATGTCACTCCAGTCTTCAAAAAGGGCAAGAAGGAGGACCCGGGTAACTATAGACCGGTCAGCCTCACCTCCATCCCCGGAAAGGTGATGGAACAGCTTGTTCTTGGTGCTGTCTCTAGGCACATCAAGGATAGGGGGATCACTAGGGGCACTCAGCATGGCTTCACCAACGGGAAGTCATGCTCAACCAACTTGATAGCCTTTTATGAGGATGTTACCCGGTGGATAGATGATGGTAAAGCTGTGGATGTGGTCTATCTCGATTTCAGTAAAGCGTTTGACACGGTCTCCCACAGCATCCTCGCAGCTAAACTGGGGAAGTGTGGTCTGGATGATCGGGTAGTGAGGTGGATTGTGAACTGGCTGAAGGAAAGAAGCCAGAGAGTAGTGGTCAGTGGGACAGAGTCCAGTTGGAGGCCTGTGTCTAGCGGAGTCCCTCAAGGGTCGGTACTGGGACCAGTTCTATTCAATATATTCATTAATGACTTGGATGAGGGATTAGAGTGCACTGTCAGCAAGTTCGCTGATGACACAAAACTGGGAGGAGTGGCTGACACAACGGAAGGCTGCGCAGCCATTCAGAGAGATCTGGACAGGCTGGAGAGTTGGGCGGGGAGAAATTTAATGAAATATAACAAGGGCAAGTGCAGAGTCCTGCATCTGGGCAAGAACAACCCCATGTATGAGTACAAGTTGGGGGCAGACCTGTTGGAGAGCAGCGTAGGGGAAAGGGACCTGGGGGTCCTAGTGGACAGCAGGATGACCATGAGCCAGCAATGTGCCCTTGTGGCCAAGAAGGCCAATGGCATCCTGGGGTGTATTAGAAGGGGTGTGGTTAGTAGGTCGAGAGAGGTTCTCCTCCCCCTCTACTCTGCCCTGCTGAGGCCGCATCTGGAATATTGTGTCCAGTTCTGGGCCCCTCAGTTCAAGAAGGACAGGGAACTGCTAGAGAGAGTCCAGCGCAGAGCCACGAAGATGATTAAGGGAGTGGAACATCTCCCTTATGAGGAGAGGCTGAGGGAGCTGGGTCTCTTTAGCTTGGAGAAGAGGAGACTGAGGGGTGACCTCGTTAATGTTTATAAATATGTAAAGGGCAAGTGTCAAGAGGATGGAGCCAGGCTCTTCTCAGTGACATCCCTTGACAGGACAAGGGGCAATGGGTGCAAGCTGGAGCACAGGAGGTTCCACTTAAATTTGAGGAAAAACTTCTTTACTGTAAGGGTGACTGAACACTGGAACAGGCTGCCCAGAGAGGTTGTGGAGTCTCCTTCTCTGGAGACATTCAAAACCCGCCTGGACGCGTTCCTGTGTGATATGGTCTAGGCAATCCTGCCCCGGCAGGGGGATTGGACTAGATGATCTTTCGAGGTCCCTTCCAATCCCTAACATTCTGTGATTCTGTGATTCTGTGAAATGGTATGAGTATTTTATTCCTCTTCCTTAATCTATTCTCAAGCACTGTGGTAGCAGACATGTCACACCAGATATAATGAGACCAGCAACAATATACATGGTGGGATTATTACTAGCATTTTGTTAACGTACTGCTCTTCATCTACAAAACGAGTATACAGAAGCTCTGAAAAAGCATCTGACCTTTATTTTTATGGACTCCAGTAAAACAGGAGAATACATTCCATTAAAAGAAAAAACCTGACACTAAACAACCAGGAAAGTCTTGAATAGTAACGGAGGGATCTGCAGTAAACGTGCAGAATGCAATCTTCCTGGTTTTGTAATATGTGGCACTGTTCCCAGTAAGACAAAGAATTCAGTACATGCCAATAATAGAGTTTCTTGTTCAAAAGACATTTTCAGAAATGGCCAACCTGTACCTCTTGAAATACACATGGTTTGCAACAATTCACATTATCAGTAGCAGAGGTTTGGTGGCTGGGGAGCATCAGATTTCGTATCCTCATGAGTAAGTGAGCCAGCAGAGACTGGTATTTCCCAGGGAAAACCATCAGGCTGGGGCTTGCAGCACACACATATCCCAGCTCAACCGAGTGTGAACAGTAGAGAGCCAGGGCTCTGCCCAACCTATCGACTATGCCCGGGGCCTTCCCTTCTTCTCAGCTTTTGCATCAGCTGCTATATGCCTCCTGGCCACAGCAATATTTTAGTTTGTCTCTCAGAAGCCAATGGGAACGTGCAATAACGTTAACAGAAAAATCTGTGACAAGACGTTTGGTGGTACGACTGAGATAGTTTCCACAACTCCAATAGTTCGGTGAGGTCTTAAAGCAATACTGCAATCTAACTCTCCCCCCAAAATTCTGTCATAACTAATGTGGTATTTCCCTAAAGCTTTAATACGTCTACAGTTAAGACCACATTTCTTAAATTAGGTTTTTGTATCTTTTTAAACAGACACTGTTTAAATTACTTGGTCTTATGACCTGCAGCTAACAGAATTCACGTTTCTACAGCAAAATGTTGACTTGCTGAGTCCCACTGCAGCAAAGGCAAACTTAAGTAAGTTCTTGTAATGTATTTTTTTCTTGATCCGATACAGGGAAGCTCCAAGATGTCACAATTTACACATTGTTCCAAATAATACAGTTGAACAAAGTGTACAGACAAATTATAAATCATAGTTTTATCTTAATAAATAATTTCATACATCATAAAAGTAGATGTATTAAATACTTGCTTCTAAGTAGCTGCCCAGTGTCAGGAGTTCAGATGTTTTCATATTGGCCGAGCTTACTCCTGAGTAATGAAAATTTCCATCTTATATTTTCAAAGATATGTAAATAATATTGGGGGGGGAAAAAAGCATAAAAACTATGCCTCCTTACTTGATCTGTTTCCTCTGCATGATTTAAGTTGTATTTGCTAGCTTTATTGAGGAAAAAACCCATTCAATTTTAACTTCAGTAAATCTTCAGACACATTCGTTTCTATAAACACTAAGGTCCTTCTTGGGTCTTCAAATCACTGTGAAGAAAGGTAACATTTTTCTCCTAGAGAAAAATTGGATTTTATTGCTTTATTAAAAGGTGATGTCAGTATTTCTTTCCTCAGAAAAGGAAATTTCCTCAACTCCTCATTTTCCTCTGCCATCTGTTTTGTACTAAGATACAGCAAATAAAAGGGATTTGTATTCCGTTCCTATTGTCCAAAAACATCTCGACTTTTTTATCCCAGTAACAACCAAAAAAGTAGAAGCAAAATCTGTGGCACATCTAGACAATTCTGTTTTCTGATTTGAAAGAAAATTTCTAACTCTGGAATACACAGCAGGTGCAGTATTCCATTGGTCATGATTTTGGGCAGAGAAATACAGTTTCACAGATAACTTCCATTTTTCTTCCAACTCTGAGGCTACACTTAGAGCTTGGAAAAGGCCAACGCCTGTGCCAAAAAAGCACACTCTGGTACACGCTGTGCAATTTTAGCCAGTCGACTTCAGTTTTCATCTGCTAACTGCAGGCAATTTTACTCAAAAGACCACTGCTCAGGCAAAGCTGAATTTTGTTTCAAATGGTAGAAAAATATCTACTGTGAACAAACAAGAAATACAACTGACAACAAAACTTACATTTGATGGTGACCTCAGGTAGCATTTGCTCAGTCAATGTTAATTTATTTTTATACTTAAGTGAAACTTGTATTTAGCACTCACTTTTTAAAAAATATGGGTCAACAAACTGCTGCAAAATAATTTCAATGTTTTTTAGGTTAGAGAAGAGTGGGGTTAAAATATCAATGTCTCAATCAAATCCCTCAATTGAATCAAAATAATTTGATAAACTAACTTAGACGCGGCAACAAGAGGCAAATTATAACCAAATGTGATCACATTACAAATTAAAAAAAATACTACTACATTCTTGGATATCAGACTGAAAACACTGATGTCTATAAAATATTTCTGACAATGAATTGCCAACAAGTAAAGCTAAAACAGAACAATTATTCAAATGAAAGTCAAAATAAGTCATTCACATATTTTACTCTCATAGGTAGCTGCCACCATATGTTGATGTTTATTCAGCACAGGATTATTTAATTCAACAGTAGAATAACTTCGTAGATGAACTGCAAACACCTTCAGTGAGTCTCTGACCAACTAAGATGTCACTGTGACAAGTAGAACTATCACCATGAACCATGGAAGCAGAAAGTATGCTTTCTTCTTGAAGTATGTTCACACTTGTGATGACAAAGAGGACAAACTTATAGGTTTTCTAAGTGACCAGTGGATAATACATTTTAGGAGCTCAGAGTTGAAAATAACCTGGAAAAGCCAATGCCCATTCATTAAAAAGTACTTAAAGCCATTAAGATAAATCACTTCAATACTTACCAAAATGAAATTATATCTAAATTATTAATAATGGGAACAGTTTTCTTTCTGTTTCTCATACCAGTCAGATCTGTATAGACCTGAGTGTTTTGTCCTTTATCCTTTCAACAACAAAATATCTTAAATCCATTGTCAGTAGTATCTGCTAGATCATTGTAGTAGATGGTCCTATAACTTAATTATTTTGCTTCTCCACATCACTCTCAACAATTTTTTGCTTATCATAATAACAAAACAAAGACAACCAAAGAACAAAACCTTCGCATACATACCTGCAAAGCACAGTTCATCATTCGCACAATGTAGTCAAACTGCTGGTGGTCCAGTATTGCTCGATTTTGTTTAACATGCAGGCCTAATTCCTGGGTCAGGCAGTGCCGAGCTGCCTTTCCTTTTAGGGCTCTCAGAGCTGCAGGCAGGGTCTAGAGATAAGAAAATCTAACTTTATGCAAATGAAATTACATGGCTCTATTCATACTGAAGATCATTCATTCTTCATTAAGAAACTGCAAGTTACAGTATAGTAGAGAATAAATTTGGAAATGACTCATTAGCTTGAATATCAGACTTTCACACAATGGTTGGTTTAGCTCGAGTCATTAAGTATTACATTTCTCCCATATTTTTCTCAAATGCATTAAACAGCATTTCTCACCTACATCTTTAAGTAGAAATGATTGAATATGGACAGGCATTGAACAGATGTCAAATCAGAAATGGATTATTGTGCATGAAAGCAAGAGCTCTATTCTGTACCAGCCAGGCCAGGTCTGGAGTTAGCATATCAATGCCAACCGGTATGTTTTTTTGATAAGCAGTGAATGACAAACGGCTTCAGAGTGGCATACCTCTCATAGCAATGAGGCCACAAGACTGTTAGGCAGTTTACCCTAAACCAGTGCCAATGTAATATTTACACCAATGTTTTAAAGATGCAGCAAGTATCAACTGTGGCCCTTTCGACTAGATTTGATGTGTGGTTACAGATAAATAAGAAAAGGCAGCCTATTGTCTTAGGAGAAATTTACCATGCAGGGGGACAAAAAAATACTGAAATTTTCCAAGTGCCTGTAAGTTGTAAGAGGTTAAAAACTACTGTGTTACACATGCATCAAAACTCTTTAAAGCGCTATGCATTTTACTAGGACTTTTCCCACAACATAACTTGTAGATCAAGAAATGCTCATTTTCCATCTTGAGCTGCACAGCTTCAGAGATGTACAGTTGATACTTTTCTGAGAAATCAAAAAAATTCTTAAAATAATTTTACAGTCATTTTCATATATAGAATTAGATTTGAGAGTAAGTTTGAGTGAGTGTTCTAGAATCAATAATTGAAAACTCTATGGATAGAATCTACAAAACGTGGCAACTTCTTAATGTGAAAAAATGTCAAGCATGACAACTCACTAGTACATTTTAGTGAAGACAGACATGCCAAATATTTATATTAAACTCTGAGTTCTATCAAATTATTGATTTTTAACACCAGCAAACTTTACTGTACTAAAAATTTCAAAAGAGCATTGGTTGACAAACACTGCAACATCTATGTATGCCTTTTCTTTACATTCCTTCTAATCAATACTGCTAGACCAATATATACTCCTTTTTTAAAAAAATCATGTGGACAATACTATTTGTAATGGTAATATAAATTAGCAAAATAGGCATCAACACACACACATAGTATTACAAACAGGTTTTCAAATCCATTAGCTTCATATTACACACAGTTCTGCATTTAGGTGATTAGTTTTATTGCTTCCTTCATTCATTTAAATGGTTAAAATAATCATTAGTATTTGAAACAGGACTTCAAAATGTACTTTGTGACAAGGTCAGTCTCCATTTGCTCATTAACAGAATGGAGGCTTATTTGAGGAAGTTAAAACTTCATTTTATTACCTTTTCAGTCTCCAAAAATTTGTTTTCAAAAATGAACGAGATGCAGTTTCTAACAACTTCCAGCCTTTGTGCACTGTTGAAAACTGTGCTTCCTTTTTCCATTATCGAAACTAACAAAGAAAAAGAAGAATACACTTCTGTGAGATGTCTTCTGCAAGAGCCACAAAGAATACCAGAAAGTTCTTTAAAAAAAAAAAAAAAAAAAAGTGCCCTCCATTTTGTTCTGTTAAGCAAATACCATTAGCAGACATGTGCAGATGGGAACATAAGATCCTAAATCTTTGGTTTTCCTATACTATCTGAAGAAGAGAGTGCTCTGAATTTTAACCAGAGAAGTTGATTCTCTTTACAACTTGTTCCATTTGTCTCATACAGGCACAAAGATTCCAACCTCTAACATAGTAATGAAATATATAAATACAAATTAAGGAAAAAAAAATGTGTGTGTGTTCTGCAGTGAACTATGTAGCCTTGCATGTTTTGTAGCAGGAGGCCTGTGTCTAGCGGAGTCCCTCAAGGGTCGGTACTGGGACCAGTTCTATTCAATATATTCATTAATGACTTGGATGAGGGAATAGAGTGCACTGTCAGCAAGTTCGCTGATGACACCAAACTGGGAGGAGTGGCTGACACACCAGAAGGCTGCACAGCCATTCAGAGAGACCTGGACAGGCTGGAGAGTTGGGCGGGGAGAAATTTAATGAAATATAACAAGGGCAAGTGTAGAGTCCTGCATCTGGGCAAGAACAACCCCATGTATGAGTACAAGTTGGGGACAGAGCTGTTGGAGAGCAGCGTAGGGGAAAGGGACCTGGGGGGTCCTAGTGGACAGCAGGATGACCATGAGCCAGCAGTGTGCCCTTGTGGCCAAGAAGGCCAATGGCATCCTGGGGTGTATTAGAAGGGGTGTGGTTAGTAGGTCGAGAGAGGTTCTCCTCCCCCTCTACTCTGCCCTGCTGAGGCCGCATCTGGAATATTGTGTCCAGTTCTGGGCCCCTCAGTTCAAGAAGGACAGGGAACTGCTAGAGAGAGTCCAGCGCAGAGCCACGAAGATGATTAAGGGAGTGGAACATCTCCCTTATGAGGAGAGGCTGAGGGAGCTGGGTCTCTTTAGCTTGGAGAAGAGGAGACTGAGGGGTGACCTCATTAATGTTTATAAATATGTAAAGGGAAAGTGTCATGAGGATGGAGCCAGGCTCTTCTCAGTGACATCCCTTGACAGGACAAGGGGCAATGGGTGCAAGCTGGAACACAGGAGGCTCCACATAAATATGAGGAAAAACTTGTTTACGGTGAGGGTGACCGAACACTGGAACAGGCTGCCCAGAGAGGTTGTGGAGTCTCCTTCTCTGGAGACATTCAAAACCCGCCTGGACGCGTTCCTGTGTGATATGATCTAGGTAATCCTGCTCCGGCAGGGGGATTGGACTAGATGATCTTTTGAGGTCCCTTCCAATCCCTAATGTTCTGTGATTCTGTGAGTAGATAACTATTTTTCCCTAAAGAATTCATTGGCCATGCCAAGAAATCTGTGACATGGAATAAACCTGAAAAACCTGTTCTCTTATCTAGATTCCACTTTGCTGAGAGCTAAAGATTATTTCCTTAATGCAGTGTTTCGCTCTGAATTGTCAAGAAAATTCAGAATGGAATGAACTAACATTCTCTTTTTCTCTTTATTATCAAGTAAATAGAATATAAATGCAGAATATGCCCTTCTTGTAGATTATAAGAAGCTCCCAATATGCAAGGACTTTGACACATAGGACAGCAGGGAACATGAGTGTGAAAGTTGTTCCTTGGAAAAAAAAAAAACAAAACACTTTGACATAAAAAATAACTTATTAAGAAAGAAAAGCTTCTCTTGCACCTAGCCTTTTAAAGAAAGACAACAGAACACAAGCACATACTCTTTAAATTTTCTACAAGTAACAGATTCAATGATATAGTCAACAGCAAAGGCAGGTGAATAGAGTTTGTTTGTCTTCTTACATAAACCCAAAGACAAACAGGCCTGGAAGGGGCCTCAAGAGGCCATCTAGTTCATCCTGCTGTCCCTAGGGAGGATCAACTGTATTTATGTTATTTCTCATGTTTGTCTAACATGTTCCCAAAGTTCTATGATAACAGAGACTCCATGGCTTCACAAGTAATCCATTCAACTGCCTCACAATCCTCATTTTACCAAGTTTTTCCTGACAAATAACTCTACTTCTGTGCTGCAATTAAACCCATTATTTCTTATCACTACAGATTATTCCATTTTTTTTTTACAGCCTCTTAAGCAATTGAAGACTGCTATTACGTGTTCCCTCAGTCTTCTGTTTTTCAGTCTAAACAACTCTCCATCTTTCCTTGTAGGTCAAATTCTCCGGACTGCTGGTCACTCTTGTTGCTTTCTTCTGAACTCTCTCCAACAGAACCAAAAACAGAGACAGTCTTCCAGTGTCCAAAAATGGATACAAACAGTCCAGCTGAGGCCTTACTGAGTACAGAGAAAGGATTTCTCCATGGGGTTCACTGACTGAACTCCTGTTTATACATCCCACTAAGATGTTTGTCTTTTTTGCCATAGCTTGATATAGTTGGGTCATGTTTGCCCTATGATCATTATAATCCCCAAATTAATTTCTGAAGAACTGTTGCCTAGTCAGCTAAGCATGCCTATGCAAGTGCAATACCTTATTTGAAGAAAAACAGTAGAGAAGGACAAAATTCGACAGAGACAAGATCTCTAATTTTTCAAGATTCATTTGAATTCTAATCCCATCCTTAAAAAGTTTTGCAAGCTCTGCCAGCTTCGTGTGGCCTGCAAGTTTACTAAACATACTTGTTTATTCCATCATTCACATTGATGAATATGACTATGACTAACAGAATTTTTCTGGCATTAAAATGAAATTGACAGGCCTAGAATGTCTACATCTGTTCTTTATACTTAAATACCAGTATATTTCTTTTGAGACAGATGCCATGTTTGTTCTTTGCCTTTTTCCAGTAATTTACATGTCTTCCACTAGTGTCAAAGGAGAAACCCTAATAGTTCAAAGCTTGGTTCAGCCAGTCCTACAGGTAACCTACGGTGATATTCACCAGACCTAGATGATTAGATAATATCTAATTTAATAGCTTAGTCTAACTCAGATCAAATATTTTTTTGTTATTAGTAATTACGCCACTCATGCTCTGGATGTTTGACTTCTTAATAAAGGCTGACGAAAAAGGGCTTTTAAAATTGGAAAGGCAAACAGGCAAGTCTATGTACTAAAGTTTACTACAATTGCTAAAAAGACTGTATTAACGTGAACTTGGGAGAAACACATTGCAGTCATGCTAATTATATATTCAACTCATGAGACAGGATGACAAACAGGTAAGTTGAGGGAACAAGTAAACATACCAACAGGGGGACCCGCTGGAACGACGCACTTCTTGTCCCCCCGGGTAGCAGGGGGGGCACCCTGACTCCTTGTGAGGCCTTCCTGGAGAAGCTCCTGCACCCGGCACTCATTGATCCGGGGGAAAGGGAGGATGTGAACCCGCAGGTGAGAGCCCTCCGTGGGCCGCGGCACTTTCTGGAACGCTATGTGTGGATTGGGATTCTCCTGCAGGTCAGAAGCAAAAGGTTATACACAAATGTGTTACACAGTGTTACCATCTGTCTCATCCGATTTTATTGCTGTTTTATGTATCTGTCATACTTGAAAGATTAAGAAGCCAAGTATCTAATGCAGCTGACTAACATCATGTTTCATATTTGTATCATCCTTGATTCATTATCTGTAATACTTTGTTAAAGGCTGTTATGAAATTATCTCTGTCAACATGCAAAATTCAAAAAGAGAGCAAAAGAAGTTCACAACTTATGTTGATTTTATGCAGCTTAATGAATATTTAAGACCTGAACAGAAATTAGTTTGACAATCAACCTCTTCATTAGAAAGACAGTTGAAGAATGTTAAAACATACAATCACTTCACTGAGTACTGAGAAACATTCTCTTCTTGATGAGATGTGAAGACACATCTCATCTAGAAGACTACGAAGTGAAAATTCATTTTTGTACCATGTTGTCTCAAACTATGGCCATCCCTCATTAGGGACCAATTTTCTATCTTCTGTGTGTCCCATAACAATATGTCATGCAGCTCACTGTTTGCACTAAAAAAAATGAAAAAAGTTAGTACAGGTGATCAAAGAGAGTGAATGATGGGTCTAAACTACAAGGGAAGTAAAAAGCAGCTATCATGTCAGATTTTTGTGGTGTTCTCAAATGACACAAGAGACTTCTGTTGTTGCAAAACTATCAGAATTTCTACTGTAAACATTTGCCTACATGATTTTTCGCCCATCCTTCTAGGGTCTTTGTTTTCTTTTTCTTTAAAAGAAAATGTAATAAGCAGTCCCAAAGAAAGCTTTTATCCTTGCTTTTGGGTTTTCTGGCAGAGGTCTTCAGAATTAAAAAAATGTAAAAATCAGTTTCACATTGCAGAACACTGATAATTGCTGCATCTGCTACTATGCAATATTATATTTGTCTCAATCTTGACATTATTATGCAATACTGAAGACATTAGCAAAGTACGCCCTGTACCATACAACAAAGATGTGACTGTATGTGGGACATTTGAATACTTGCTCTATGTAGGTAAGCTCTGTTGGCATTTGTCAATACCAGATGCAGTATCAGTGCAATATGTGTTCCTACATGTGGACACGCATCTTCTGCCTCTGGTGTTCAGCAACCAGAAAGACCGTGTACATCACAAGCCACTAAGTTTCACTCAACTGCCTCCACATTGCTTTCAGCTTGTTTAAAACACGCTTTCCAGAAAGATATCCTGAAAAGAGTGAGATATGAAAATTCACCATATCTTTTAATTTTTTTTCTTCAAATGGTTGATAATCTTTCCTGTTTGGGTTTTTTTCTGGGTTCAGGTTGTACCTTTTCCAAAATACAGCTGAGATCTACATGTTCCACAAGGATTCTACCACCATTCACAGGATCACATCTCACATCTTGAGGAGTGCAACGATCAACCAAACAAAACAGGGTATTTTCATCTCTTCATTCATATACCAGGGGTTATCATTAATCATACTGAATTTACTGTTATCCAATTTGACTCTATGCTGTTATTCATTACTGGGTATGTACCACTGCCAAAGAGTGCTACTTAATCAATTAGGTTTCTGTTGTATAAGCATAACTAGCTTGCAATAAAAGTTGTAAACAGGAGCTAGCTTGATACTTTTGTTTACTGGAGCAAAAGGCAACAAGGAGATCAAATGCATCAACTTGAAAAACAGCAGTCAAAACAAACCAGCTACTTAGCCATACAAAGCCTCTGCAGAGGAAAGTTTAATGAAACAAGCCAAAAATCTAGCTAAGGGGATGACAGCAGCAGATGCCGGGAGAAGCAAGGCAGGGAAAGGGAACACAATCTCAGCAGGGGCTAACAGATGACACACAACAGAAAAAGCCAGAAAGGGAGAATAACTATTCCACATTCCATTTTATGGAGAAGAGAGACCCAGAGGAAAGATACAGAAAGAGTGACTTTAATCTTGGCCATCACAAACCTCATCTCAGCTGTATATGCTATGAGAAATGTAGGTCTAATGTCTTCAACTACTGATGCAGTACATGCCAAAAACTTGTCTAGATTTTCCACTTGTACCAGCTAGACTAATAGAAACATTATCTCTCCCTAACAAACCTTGTTTCTCATATGTATGTAGACTGTCACAGCTACAATATGATGACTATTTGAACTGTGGAACAAGATGTCAAAATATGTCATGCAGTGAGTTTAAAATCAGGCAGTTCTAGGCATAACTTACAGAAGCAATGTTACTCATCACAGTGCTTTATTCAAAGACAGCTTTATGCATAACCACTAAAAATCTGACTTTTAAATACACTAAGTCATTGACTTAGTGGTAGTGAAGTAGCAGGTGAATCACAATGGTATAAATAAATCTCATCATAAGAAAAGACCGAAACGAACTGGTTTTGACATTGATTGTAAGAAAAAAATGTAAGTAGAAAGTTGCACATATGCACATTCACTTATGCTTTACAGGCTCTTTCATTCTAAAAAGGATCTATATCCACTAGAAAACAAATACAAATGTTTGCCATCTCCTTTGGAGTAATTTAGCATCATAATACTGATGTCATGGTTGGAGGCCGTCTTGGGCATAGAGATCACGAAATGATACGAGTTTTTGATTCACAGAGAAGTAAGGAGCGGGGTCAGCAGAACTTCCACCTTGGACTTCTGGAGGGCAGACGTTGGCCTGTTTAGGAGCCTGGTTGACAGCATCCCTTGGGAGACAGTCCTGAAGGGTAAAGGAGTCCAGGAAGGCTGTATACTCTTCAAGAAGGAAATCTTAAAAGCGCAGGAACAGGCCGTCCCCATGTGCTGAAAGATGAACCAGTGGGGAAGACCACCAGCCTGGCTGAACAGAGAGCTTTGGCTGGAACTCAGGAAAAAGAAAGGGAGTTTATGCCCTTTCAAAGAAGGGACAAGCAACTCAGGAAGACTACAAGGATGCCATGAGGCTATGCAGGAAGAAAATTAGAAGGGCCAAAGCTCAACTAGAACTTAAACTGGCTACTGTCATGAAAGACAATAAAAAATGTTTCTACAAATACATTAGCAACAGAAGGAGGGCAAAGGAGAAACTCAATGGTTTATTGGATCTGGGGTGAAAACATAGTGACAAAGGATGAAGAAAGGCTGAGGTATTTAATGCCTTCCTTGCCGTAGTCTTTAGCAGTAAGACCAGTTGTTCTCAGGGTACCCAGTCGCCTGAGACAGGGATGAGGAGCAGAATGAAGCCATCATAATCCAAGGGGAAATGGTTAGCAACCTGCTACATCACTTAGACATACACAAGCCTATGGGGCTGGATGGGATCCACCCAAGGGTACTGGGGGAGCTGGTGGAAGTGCTCACCAAACCACTTTCCATCATTTTTCAGCAGTCCTGGCTAATCAGGGAGGTCCCAGTTGACTGGAGGTTAGCAAACGTGACGCCCATCTACAAGAAGGGCTGGAAGGAGGATCCAAGGAACTACAGACCTGTCAGTCTGACCTCGGTGCCAGGGAAGGTTATGGAGCAGATCATCTTGAGTGTCATCATGTGGTACGTACAGGACAACCAGGTGATCAGGCCCAGTCAGCATGGGTTTATGAAAGGCAGGTCCTGCTTGACTAACCTGATCTCCTTCTATAACAAGGTGATCCACTTAGTGGATGAGGGAAAGGCTGTGCATGTTGTCTACCTAGACTCTGACACTGTTTCCCACAGCATTCTCCTGGAGAAACTGCTGGCTCATGGCTTGGACAAGCATACGCTTTGCTGGGTAAAAAACTGGCTGGACAGCCGGGCCCAAAGAGTGGTAGTGAATGGAGTTAAATCCATTTGGTGGCCAGTCACAAGAGGGGTTCCCCAGGGCTCGGTATTGGGGCCAGTCCTCTTTAATATCTTTATCAATGATCTGGACGAGGGGATAGAGTGCACCCTCAGTAAGTTTGCAGACAACACCAAGTTGGGTGAGAGTGTTGATCTGCTTGAGGGTAGGAAGGCTCTGCAGAGGGATCTCGACAGGCTGGATCGATAGGCCAAGGCCAGTTGTATGAGGTTCAACACAGCCAAGTGCCAGGTCCTGCACTTGGGTCACAACAACCCCATGCAACGCTACAGGCTTGGGAAAGAGTGGCTGGAAAGCTGCCTGGTGGAAAAGAACCTGGGGGTGTTGGTCAACAGCCGTCTCCCAAGTAGCAAGTGACAGGATGAGAGGAAATGGCCTAAAGTTGTGCCAGAGGAGGTTTAGACTGGATATTAGGAAAAATTTCTTCAACGACAGGGTTGTCAAGCATTGGAACAGCCTGCCCAGGGAAGTGGTTGAGTCACCATCCCTGGAGGTATTTAAAAGATGTGTAGATGTGGCACTTAAGGACATAGTTTAATGATGAACTTGGCAGTGTTAGGTTTACAGTTGGACTCGATCTTAAAGGTCTTTTCCAACCTAAACGATTCTATGATAATAATAATTATGTTGTTTGCAGCAATTTCCTATATTTATGGCATAATACTACAATATTCATATGCTTATAACACTACAGCCCTACCTCTTTGGGAAATCAAAACTTTTAAAAGATAGATTGATTTTAAAGAAACTTTAGTGCAATATTCTTCATTTTTTCTGCTATATCTTCACCAAATTTGGATTCCCTCATCTCTGCCATCTGATCAAAAAGAACCAGACTAGTTTACTTTAATATTGCCCACTGACTTTCTAACGAAACTAACAGTTCTAAATATCACAGAACTGTCAACTTATATACCTTCTCACAGTGTTAACCTGAAAGAAAGACCTGAATTTGGGAAATGCGCATTGCTATATACAGCACCACTATTAAATTAGTAGTGGAGAATTTAATATTTATTCAAAAGTTTTTATTTCCGATAACTTAATTTTAGCTTGTAATAGAAGATTATTCCATCAGTACTTATCATACAAGGTAGATTAAAATGTGTATGAATTCTTTCCTTCAAAAAAAAAAGTATAAGTCATTTGGCAATTTCAGAGGAAAAAAGAGACGGAGTGAGTGAGTGAGTGAATGAATGAGTGAATGAGTGTGTCTAAAGACAGACACACAAATTCTGCCATGAAGGACAATATTAAAGCCAGACTAACCTCATTTCACACACCTTACTATTCATATATTGCATTTACTTGAAATACACAGATGTAATACATCCAAAATCTACCGACACAAAAGATTACTGAATGAACTGGTTGTAAAGTTTTGGATTTCCTATGGAAAAGATACTAATTTTACCCCAAACAAAGACACTGACAAAATGCTCAAAGGCAATTCATTTTGGAAAAAGACAAGACACACAACTCAATGCCCTCCCTCCCCCAACACCCCGGAA
This sequence comes from Nyctibius grandis, assembly GCF_013368605.1. Classification (NCBI taxonomy): domain Eukaryota; kingdom Metazoa; phylum Chordata; class Aves; order Nyctibiiformes; family Nyctibiidae; genus Nyctibius; species Nyctibius grandis. The sequence goes on along the minus strand of NC_090661.1, from coordinate 12,039,744 downwards.
CTTAGCAGAATGTAGTAATTCTTATGACTTTTTTACAGAAGTATAGATGTAAATCATAGTTTTGGGGAAGTGGGATACAGAAAAGAAAGGGAGATAAAAGTGTTAACTGACTGCATAACAGATATTGTTCTGTGGAGTCTGAATGACAGGAGGTTGAGGGGGAGGGAGATTAGCTGATGCCAAAAAAAACCCAAACCAACAACAAAAAAACCCAGCTAATGGAATGGTAAGAGATTTCACAAAAGCATCACGTAACATAAAGGCATGATAGGAAGGCAAGAACGAAACTGGAAATGGTATTCTAGGAAACCGAAAGAGTGCAAGAAACAGGCTCTGAGAAATAAAGTAGTGCTTGCTGAGCACACAAGCCATAGGGACTGGGTTACACAGCAGGAAAGATCTGCTGCAAGTATACATTATGCCAAATTGGATGCACAGTTTTCATATGGAAAAGTGTTGAGAGGCAAGAAAAGAGATGTATTTGGCACCGACAGGTTGCAGCAGAGAAAATGACAGTTTATATACATTATGTGAATACACACTAAGAAAATAGAATGCTAAACAGCAGTAGCTATACATAAATCAATAGTAGCATTAATAAATCATTATTACTATATTGAACTTCCTTCACATGTACAAAATTGGTGACATTTAAAGTTCCAAAGTCTTCTGTTGTAATGCAGATGATGACTATGACAAGCAGTCATTTCCATTTTCACATAGTGGATCAATCTCAGAAATAAGAATTTTCAATGTTACTATCTCAATTTTAAAATTGCAGCAGGTATAGTAAACTCACATTTTTGAAGAGCTGTTCTGCAAGTTCTCTAACATGTTTTATCACTTTTGGTGCATTACCTTCCTCAGCTTTAATTCTTTCAACTTCAAAGGCTACCAACTTTAAAACAAAACAAGAAAAGAATAAAAATGTTGGTAATTCAACTAAAAATAATTTCTTTCTTATTTAAGTTATGAAAACTTAATCTTAAATTGAAAATCTTTAATCTTAAATTGAAACTGAACAAAGAAAACTGAACATTGAAAAATATGCAACGTCATGTTGCTCTGGAACATGAGACATTTTCATTTTCTTGTAGAGCTTCTGTTGCCAGATTTTATAGTCCTACCTGACACCGAAAGTCCTACATACCTAAAACATTCCTTTAACATTTCTAATACCACAATCCATATTTGTCATATATAGTACTACTATACAGAATTAATACCAAACTCTGTTTGCACTCTACATTCAAATAAAAGCCAGGCACAGTAAAAATATGGCATTACTTTTTAAAAGAAAAAATGTTTGACCCAGTTTATATTGTTGGGTATGTATTTAATTCAATATCTCTCAATTACTTTTTCAATGTTTCTAAGAATATAATTAAATTACTCAAAACAATTCTGTACTAGCACATGTGATGCATTATGAAGTTCCAAACCTGACAATAGGAACAGCATTACCATGATTTACACAACTGTTTAACTTCATACATATGAGCAAGGCGTAATTTTACAGAAGTAAGCTAGAAATGCATGCTTAGTAGAAAATGAGAATTGAGAAGTTTAGCATAAACTTTATATAATAAACAGTGAGGATTCAGAAGCATTTCAATAGTTTTTCACCTGCTGAAATATCATAGGTACATTTTAATTTCCTTGGGAATACAGAAACAGTTTTCACCTCATCAAAAAGATCACAGGCTCTGAAAGGAGGACCCCTCTCTGACACAAAACCAGCAAATGCCATTCCATTGAGAACTTTGGTTAGGAAGTCATTCTCAATTAAGCCTCGCTGCCCCAAGAAGGCTGCCTGCAATAAAGACAGAAAAAAATATATGTATTTTATCAGTATCAGAACTACATCCAACTATTTATGTACTAGCAGTTAAACATTTTCACCAGCTTATAGTAACACGTGGTACTTTCTAATTAAATCTTTTATATTACCTAGTATCTTTTTATACCTAAATTCAGGAGTGATGTAATAGGAACTCCGATGCACACATTTTATCAATCTCATGGGCAATAACAGAAAACTAGTACTTTGAAGTATTGTTTTCTAATTACATACATATGTTTTAAAAATTTCTTAATGATTCCTCAAATGTTTCTTTGTATTAAATTTTAATGTCAACTTTGTTTCACATTTTATCACTGTCCCTGCAATTAGTCCCACTAAAATGCATTGATATAGTGCTATGTCAAAATGAGATGCTTATCACATGTCGATTATTTTATTTTATTTTTTTAAATGTTAACACTTGTTCAAAAGGCAAGCTCATGGGAATAACGTGACAAAAATGAATACTAACTAAATATACATAACTGCTTCTCTTTTACCTTATGGAAATGAATTACAGGTTCAGCATGAATTCTGATCAGCTGAAGACATGACCGGTATCCTTGGAAAAGTTGTGCAAATAGTCTAAGGAAGATTGCTCGCACTTCTTTATCCTGTAAGCAGTAATTGAATATGCTGTCAAAACATTTTCACTTTCTGAACTTTTCCACACTTTGTATAAAGCTATCTGAGAAACGCCTACAAATTCATCAAACAATGCAGCAGCGTAGCATATGAAGTGGAGATACTTGTACATATATGAAGAGATCTTCTACGAGCCTACAGTTTCTCTGACCTGCCCTCAGATGCCAATGATAGATTCAGTACACATCCACCCCTTTACTCCCGCTGCTCTTTTCTATGCCTGTACAACAGCCTCTGGGCAACACAAGTGTAACTGTCAGGGTGGTCATGTGGTGAACCACATGAAGGAACTGCCATGAGAGAAAACGGATGCTAAATAAAGGAAAGCGGGTATTTTGGCCTGGATTTATTCCCTAAAATACATGTGGCTCTGCAGCACTACACAAGCAGTGCCATTGGAGTGGGCAGGGGCGGCAGGGAACCACAGGAGCCTAAGCTGGCATTGGTGCTGCTGGGGGAACTGGGCTCAGAGCATCACAGGCATCACCACAGTCATCCGCTGTGGCTCTGCCGGCTGCAGAGACTGCTCTAAGCACTTGCCAATCTACTGCAGCCAAAATAAGCCAGAGTTAGTTTAAAAAGTTTAAAACATCAGATCTTTAAAGTCCTGGTTTATTTTGATTTAAATGAGTAAGGGAGAGTTTACATAAACCTCTACAGGTTAATGGAAATTACATGAACAGTCGGGGGCAGACATGGGGCAGTGACATCTTCAGCTGGCCCAGATGCAGCTAAAGACTGATCAAATCCTGTGCCACCCATGTTATTTTCTCTTAGCTCAGGCACCTACTCAGACTGCTGCCACGTCTAAAATCTAAGGTCCTAAAAATTGTTTTATGACCTCAGGTTTTATGGTGTCTCGAAGGACTTTTAAAACAAGCTCTAACTTTCAAAGTTAGAAGCAGCAACGAATACTAGACTAACAAATCAGGTAAACTGCTGATCAGCTAATCAACACGGAAATACAACCTAAATAAGTTAAAGTTTGTAACGAATTTTTAAATAAGTTTAGGTATATACAAGCTTCTATAAAACTGTCCTGTTGGATTATTTTTCTAGATGTCTGTTTATTCTTCTCTGGAACATGATGGGTGTTATTCTATTTTGAACTTCCTTTTGTGAGGGTTCATTTTACTGAGGGATATTCTCATTTTCTTTGCGTCGAGACTGCTCTCTAGGATTTTAACAGGTACATTTGTACCCTGACTTTTTGGACTACTTGAAAACATAGTAATTTCTTTCAGATTTAACAAAATTCTTATTCTGATACAAAATTATATTAATTTATAACTTCACCATAACTTCTTCAAAGTGAGATCTTAGCTGAATTTTGCCACTAGTTTAAATGAGATCTGGATGACATCTTCTGTCTTCAGCAATGAAAAAAAACAATCTTAAAGCAAGAAATATAAAAACAAATATATTTTACCACCTCAGAGTTTTAAGTTTTTGAATACACCTACACAAAAAAACTGAAGTGTGTTCTTAAATTGAATTGGCTTTTGGATTTTAGTTTGGACTACCAACTCATGTTCAATTCCAGACACTCCAACAAGCTAAAAACAGCAGCTTTACCAAGTTGTTAAGTTACCACGGCTTCACAACTATTTTTAATCTAAATTAATTTGATTTTAGTAGAAAACTTTCTACAGACTTTTTTTCGTATAGCAATTACATATTGTTTCATTCATGTTGAGGTTCATTAAAGCCAAAACCAATGTTAAAAAACATGCAACGCATTTCCCAGGATGTCCAAGCATACAATGCATAATAATTATTATTGTAAAACCAGTGACTTATGTTTTGCTGACACAGCTACCACTTCTATCTTTACTCATATTTACACTAAAATCTAGATCTTGAATGACATTTTCAATGCTTCTGAACTACTTTTTTTCGTGGGGACACTGGGGTGGGGTGTCTATAAGAGAACTTAATTTTAACATTTACACTGACACACAAAAAGACCAGATTGTCCACTCATGTAAAATTCTGCAGCTTTACTGGTCTACAATAGAGAGAAGGTACAGATTTAACTCAACAGACAGCAATATCAAAAGAAAATAATGTCCTTCCATATTAATACAAATACGTTTATAAAAACTTCTACCCGTTAGAATGCTATTAGAGGGCAGAACGCAAAGTCCAATGGCATTTCTTTGCTCCACCAATAATACTATAACGGATATGGATATGGAAAAGAAAACACAAAGTAGAAATTCTTAAAAGAAAATCAGTCTAAAATTTCAACAGTTTTCTACTTAAGAAAGTCAGACATAACACAGAAATCTTACCAGCATTTTTGAGTGTGATAAAGCTGTTCGTGGGGGAGGGAATGCATAATCTGCTGTTTCCAAATCAGGATGCAAAACCTAGAGAATTTTTTAAACAAAATTTTTTTCCCTCCTTTTGCTGAGGAAAGGACAAATTATTTTTTCTTCTTTCTCAAATTAATATTCACTGATATTAAGTACCTCAAATAATAGATTGAGTTAAATCATGAAGACTGTATGGAAATAAAGGTGGGATTAATTTCTCATCTTCAGGTTCTATATATAAGTGAGCTAGTTATTACAAGCTCCTGTTACAGGGATTTTAGAGATGATTCATCTGAAACAGATTAAGAGACAGGAAAGTCTTATCTTTAAGATGAGATTTGTTCAGAAGCCTCCAAATAAGGTGTTTTCTAACTTATGACAAACTGAACTACTTTTTTTGGTGATTCCCTAATGTGGAATCAATCATTCTTGAATATTGATATAGGGCCATCATATAAATAAACTTTAAGGCTAATTAGTTATTCATTTGTTAAACTTCAAGACAGTGTATACTTGAAACAAATATATGAAAACAGAAAAGAAGCTAAAATTAATAGTAACAAAGCTGCTCAAACACTGAGGTTGAAGTCATTAAAAAATCATTATTAGGAAGAAAAAATCACTAACTTCCTCTTGAACAGTGAAAAATCATTTTAGTAGTCAATTACTGATTAACTCTAACTTCAGATAATAAATTCTTCTAAAAATACGAATGTTGACAGGAATCATAGTTTTAAATCTCACATTTCCAGTGTGTTTGAAAGTGATTTAATACTGAAATTCATTTTTCATTCTTTAAAAATAGGTGAGAGGATAGAAAATGGGGTTTGTATGAAAACATACTAAAGAAAGCGCCATTTGAGTCTGGTGTAGCAGTGGCTCTGGCAGCTGAGAAAGATGAATACATTCAGGAATTTTAATCGTGCCTCCATCCAGGTCTGCTATGATTACATCTAACTGTAAGAGACAAACGAAAACATTATCAGTCATGCATACTGTGAGCATAGTTCAAAAACACAACAGTCCAAATTTCATGATCTGCACATAAGTTAAAATAAACAAAATAAAACAGTATTAACTTTAATGTATAGAATGCTTTTGATAAAGGAAATACTCCAAATACTTCATATTACTGAATCTAGCTGTAAAAAATTAATGTAAACCAAAGAAAGTGAAATTAGGCCAAATTTTCAAAAGCGACTTCTGTTTCTGGATGTTCCAGGTCTGTGTTCAGTGATCTAATAGGCTGTTTGCAAAAGGACACAGTGAGGGCAACTGTAAGTAAAATTACATGTTTCTAGGTACCTCTGTAACCCTGGTTCAGTTTCTCCAAGCATGTGCTTAAAAAGTAAGGATAAAAATAATTGCTACATTTGAAAATTGTAAGTGAATTGTTCAAACTCATTACAAACACATGACAAAGCCAGAAATGGATCCATTCCTTCCCATCCTGCACTAGAATCAAATTGTTTCCCTCCTTTCATTGTGTTTACAAAAGAATTGATGCTTTTTCTTTTTTCTCCTCCTGATTGTCTTGCCTCATCTTCTACAGTAATATTTTTAAAGTATATGTATTGTTGATATAAACATCTCTGAAGCATGGAAAATCTCTGCAATGGAACATGACAAATGACATTGTGACTATGAATACGCTGGGTAGGCATACTTACAAGCTCATGAATGTCATTACGAAAGACAGAATGCACGCCAATTATGAAAGGTGTTGGTGAGCTGAGAACTTCCAATAGCTGTGCAGGAAGAATTGGAATGTAGGGATAACTGTGAAAATAATAAATAAAATAAAATAAAAGCTCACGACTATCCCTTCCCATAGGGCACCTTTTTTCTTTAAAATAAAAAAAAAATTTAAAATCTTAAATTTACTATGAATACCTATATTTTAAAAACACAAAAGATGAAAGTATTTATTAAATATTCTTTATAAAGTGCCACGATGTTAAAAGAATATCTGTCATGTAAACTCCAGAGATTATTACATTATAGGGTCTACAATTTATTGCAAATGAGTATTTTGGAAAATAAGAAAAGACTATCTATTGCAACATTTATGTTACCTGAACATCATATTTGTCCACCACTTTTAGGTAACTAGGGACATTAAAGTTACGCGTAACACTTCCATTTTAAAAAATGGCTAGTTTTTGGCCCAACACCTACAATTCAGCCTTTTGTAAAATATCATTAATAAGGAGTCTTTAAATGAAATCTTTTGCTTTGATATTGAAACGACAACTAAACATTATGTACAGAATTCTATATTTCAGAAACCATTTACTTGATTTGACAATTTAAAAAAATGTAGTGTTTCATCAGAGCAACATGAAAATCCGTATCTAAACTGATCAATGCATTTCAACACCTAAGTTATAGTTATTAAAAATTTACATTTATTACTATTTTAGCATTAAGAAACATATTCCAAAACCCACTTTCAATTTTTTTCCTCCTTATTCTATATTAAAATGAAGCCCATCTCTGAAATATTTTAAATAAAAATGTGCTACTAAAATACAAGCATCTTTTAAAACAGATGAGTCAGAATTAGATGTCTTCTTCCCAAAAAAGCCAAATAGCTTCACATTCAGTTTTCCATTTCAAAACACTGGATTCAGATGTGGCTTTTTTTTTTAAAAAAATTGTTTATTTAAATTAATTCTCTGGTGGAGATTTGTCAGTGACTTAAGACTGTGATACAAGCTAATGTAGTTGTTATCTTAGAACCACAGAATCTTTCAGGTTGTAAAGGGCCTCAGGAGATCATTTAGTACAACCTTCTGCTCAAAGCAGGGTCAAGACTGAATCCGGATCAAGTTGCCCCCTTGGCTCTGCCCACTTGGGTCCTGAAAAGCTACTGGGATAAAAGCACCACAGGCTCTCTGTTCCGCTTCTTAGCTATCCTCATAATAAAACATGCTTTCCCTGCATCCAGTCAGAAACATCCCTCTCCCCTCTTTTGGTTTCTGACCCCAATCTCTTGTTCTCCTGTCCTGCACCTCCTCTTACTTGTTGGCAGGCTGTTACTAGGTCTCCCCAATATCTTTTCTATGCATTTACTCATGGATCATCACTGTCAAGTTTTACCATCCCCCTGACGTCGTGGGTAGGGTTTCTATTGTATTTGTAGGTAGGATGTTTCTCCTTTGTTTCCACTGCCATGATACAATCAGATATTTATTGATGATGTTCACAGACTAGGACTTGTATATATGACCATGAAAACCTTTTCTTATTTGAACAAACACAGCATAACTCCTTTTGTTAAGGACAATGTAATACGAGTTATAAAATGAGTTATGAAATTAGTCAAAGAATTCAAAGAACCAAAACCCAACTCACCTATATTTGAGGGGAAACATCAAAGACTCCAGAGCCCTACAGGCATCACTGAGCCTCTGAAAACTTGCGGAATGAAAGAGAATCTTATTTTCTGTAAGCACGGCACAGAATAAGCTGAGTACGTTTTGGATTCCTTAAAAAAAAATATAATAAGGAAAAGTAACAACATGTCAAAAGAAGAATCAAAATTACATTAAAATGTACCATTTTCTGGATGAATTTTCAAAAAGCATATGATAAATGCATAATTTGCCAAAGTCCAAGTTTTTCTACCTTTTATTTAACTAGTGCAGCTTCCTTCCTATTTTTCAGGTTGCTAAAATACTACCTGAATGTATTTCTACATTTCAAATACATTGTATTGTATCTCCCTTTCAATACCACTTTCAAGGATTTCCTCTTCTCAGCACAAAACCCAGCAATGCTTAATAATGACCTCAAACGGTATTATGTGTATCTTCTGCATAGCCTTCTGTGTATCTAGAATTCAATTCTGGTCACTGATCTAGGCTTAACTTCTAAACCTTTGTGTATCTCCATGAAGTGGGGGTAGGGAATAATACTGCCGAGCTCAAAAGAAAATGACAAAGACTTCCTAGTAAATACAATAACACTTTATCCATGGAGAGCGTTCTAGGAGTCACAAGGTTAAAAAAGGGCAGTAAGAACGTACATGTCATTAGAAGGATACGTTAAGAAGAGCTGACTGTTTGAACAAGCCCTACTAGATTTAGGGTAAGACACATGAACCAGATAATGGGGTTTTTTTTAAGACAATATAATTTACCTAGGAGACAAAGCCATGTGCTTTCAGGGAAAACCAAAAATACATTTCCTTTAAAACAAAGTCCCATCCTGAGAAGCAGACATGTCTGAGATATGTGAGATATGCTGAAATTTATGAAATTTCCTGTAATATGCTGGAATGCACGATGTTTCCCTGAGGACATAGCTTGTGTTATCAGTAAGACAGCCTCTATTACCTTTACAAAGCTACTGCTTATCTTGCAATAATCTTCCTAATAAGAAGTGTGACTATTGAGAGCCACTAGATTCATATAATTAACACTTTATTTGGCTTAAGTAATTTTTATTACATGTTTTGACAAATCTTTTTCTTCTACGATGTATGCAAATTTGCTTCGCTGGAGTGGAACTTGGTTCATAAATATAAAGGGACAAGGATTCAGAGAGGGTTGTTGAGAAAAAGACTTAATTCTTAGCATGAACAAGTCAAACAACATAATAGCTTGTGCTTTCAAACTCCATTCTCCAAGAATCCTAAGGACAGACTCATGAAAGCCAAGGCAGAGACTTGAGAGGACTCAAGGACAGAAGGCTTTGTTATAACACTGAGTTACTGTTGCAAATATTTGCTATTGTTTTCAGTGGCATAATTAGTATTGTGCTAGTATAAAACAAACTGCTTTGGAATACACTATGTGAAGATAGTGTTAAAGGCAAAATTGAACTAGTTTCCTCATGTGAATGAAATAGAACTCATCAGTGAACGGTTAGGAGATAACTTGAAATTGCGTCCTTCCTTGTGTATGTATGTAGGAGGGTATGTATATAGCTGAAGACAAAGTGAGAAACTGCTGCCTGTTTAAAAAAATCTCTGTAAGAAATTAAAATCTTGAACTGCCCTTTTTATGCAAGACTGCCCTTGTTCCTTTCCCAGAAGATTTTAAAGATTGTTTTGGAGTACACTTTTTGTTTAAACTAAGCTTTTGTTTTCAAGCTAAGTAGGCTTTTTACACCATTTCATTCCATACCAAATACCTTATTAAGACACTTAGGAATGTATTTTTTTAAACATCTGACACTTTTTACCTATAATCAGATACAAAAATTCTCAAACAATCCTCTATAAACCTATAAAGTTCTGGTAGGTATTGCTGTGGAAAAGAATACCTAAAAAACTCAGAAATATTAACAACATTTCGTACAACTAACTTCTGTAAAAAAACAACCTCTTGTGATCAAAATATCTATAACTAAAAATTATTGAAAGAGATGGTCTTCCATTCTGCACATCTTAAAACTGCAACCTAGGCTGATAGGTAACAGTTCTAAAATATTTTCTAGATGTTATTGACTTTAAACAGTGTTTTACAAAGAATGAAAACATTCCTTTACTGAAAGTATTCAATTGAAATGAAGCTGTGTAAAAATTAGCCCTTTTTATAGCTATACGATATTCTATGATGATTCAAGAGTCTAGAAGGAATAGCTTGATTCTAATACCTGTAAAAGTCCTAAAATGTATCCAGTATCAGCATTTTTCACTTGAAATCTCTTCTGAATGTAGGCTTCCTCATCATATATCAAAACAATACACGATTCTCAATAGTATATAATAATTGAGCACTTTTTAAAAAAAGCAAAAATTTACCTAACAAAATACATGAATGAAGTGGAAATCAAGATTTTGCTTAGGTATAAGGAGGACACTTGCAAGTACTTCATAGTATTTGAACATTGGTCTTCTAAAAAGATGTGCATAAAACACACTGACTTTCTAGTGTTGATACCTGTCTATGAAGCCAAAACAAAATATTATGGTTACATTGACTTTTTTGTTCTATTAAAAAAATTGAGAACACATTGGCTGTAAAGCACAAGATCACAGAGTCTCCTAGGGACTACTAAAATGATACACTACTATACAGCTAATAGAGGTAATCTTCATGCTCATATATAGTATTAACCTGTACGTCTGTTAGATATTCATTTTTACCGCTGTAAGAAATGGAATTTGGTAAGTGTCTTCAATTTACAGAAAATTTTGGATGTCTAGTCAGAGTAATTTTTTTTTCTTGCTGATTTTTCTTGATAGTTTGATAACCCAAGTTTATGCACACTATGTTAGGACAGGTCAAAACTCAGCGCTGAAGTTCCATTGAAGTTCAGCTTTTCTACCTAGTAGAGTATATTCTTGGTAACCAGAAAAATAAGGTCTTCGTTTCTATAAAACTCAGGGGGGGAAAAAAAAGTACAATAACAGGTTTGTCACCTGAACTCAACTACAGTAAGCCTGGAGTTCACAAGTTCTACCTTCCTCCGAAAGTTTTATTGGAGGATAAAGGGACTTTACTCAAAAGGCAACACTTACTGGAATAAAAAGAAGGGAAAAAAGTAAACCAATGCCTTTTTTTTTTTTTATTTAAACTATTAAGCAGTGATGATACAGTTTGTGAGGCTTTCGTGGTTTCGTTAGGGAAATTAGTCTGGTTTTGCTGCATATTAGTGGCCACAGATAAAGTTTCAGTTTCTACTCCACAAAGGCATTCCTCATTGTAGCTTAATCAGCACCAATATAATTTGATATTCAAGATGACTATTTTTAGCAACTACCTCCCATGTATAAACTTGATGCCACACAGAAGAATATTTACTTCAAACATGTGTTTATTACATTCTGCTAGTTAGTCTCTCAGATGTTCACTATGTTTTAACTGGCCACGGTAGATGACTTTGAAATGTTTGCTGTGATATGAATGTGCCAGATGGAGCCCCAGCTTTGCCGAGTTAGACAAAAGCATTGCTTTATTTGCAAAACTTATGGAACTGATGAAAATTGAGAGCATCTAAACACGTCTCTCTGATAAATCAGCAGGTCTTGTAAGGAACAGCAGGAAAAAAATGGTAAGGACACTGGGAAAGATCCAACCTTCTCTGTGAGTTTGAACAAGGACAAATGAAAGCCATCACCAAAGCAAGGAGACAGGCTGGTAGGGGCAAGGACAGCTCACTCGCCAACTGCTCACATATCAAAAGGGACAAGAAGCATTGTCTCTCCAGTTTGCCAATCCCTGTCACATGTCCAAGTTAGCAGGTCCTTGGAAAAAGCAGTTAAAAGCAGCTGCGAACTGCATACATTACTGCCTTGCAATCTATATTGGCTAAAATCCCTGCACAAGGAAACACCTCAGCAGAGCAGCAGAGAACTAAGTGCAGGATACAGATCTGCACACCCTGTCTGCGCACCTGGGCGAAGGCCAAACACCTACAAGAAACCTGTGTGGGAGACGTGTGATAGTTACCTAATGTAACTGACATAACTTCAGAGAGGTTCTTAACTTAAGGCTGAACCTGGAATTTTCAATGGATTGAATCTCCACCTAAAAGTTATTTCTAAATTCTCTTGACCATTTTCTGTGTTCTGAATGCATAAAAAGCAGAAAGTCACCTCACCAAAACTGGCCACATTTCAGCAGAATCAGAAAAAATCAGACTAAGAATCTTGTGTGTTTGCATTTGAAAACAGCATTACTTTCATTTCTGCAAGGTGCCTACAATACAAATGAATATACCACAATGAGAGTCTTTGACTCGTCCTATGTAATCAGAGTTCTTATAAAAATGCATAAATAACTTACAAGAAATAACAATACAATACAAAAAAACACCAACCCCAAGAAATAACCTAGGTCATTTCTTTAGGTATCTTTCACAAAAGCCAGTTTCAAGTGAGAACTTCACTAGCTCTTACCCCTTTTGTTCCTCAATGAACACTTCACAGCCTAAGAAATATTAATTTTATACCTAAGGAGAGGTTCTGAAGTTTTGGGGGGTTTTATTTTGGGTTTTTTCTTTTTTGCATAATAGAAGTCCTCTTCCATTGAGAAGATATAATCATCAATACTGACCAACTTCTTGAAAACAGGCTACTCAGCTTGGAAATGCACTTGGGCAGTGAAACCCAGGCTAACCACTTCCACTGACTGAAAAACTTCTACGGCCCAGACAACTTCTTTGGTACCAGTTGTTTTCCCTCTCTCTCTCTCTTTTTTTTTTTTTAAAATACTCTGTATACAACACAGAAGAATATAAAATAAATAAAACCAAGTGTACAATACAGACCTCTAATCTGGAATTTTCTTACTTTCCAGAAAGATAGCCACTAACTCAATACAAATACTGTTCCACATGTACCTCGGAATACATGTTTTCAGGACTATGAACAATATAATGACTTTTGAAGGAAGTTTTCATCCAATAGAATCAAACAAATTATAAATAGCGAGACTTTTGATTACTTCCCTTTTTTAAACCATTTAAACCATTGATTAAATTATTTGACCAAGCCACCAAGGTGTTGTTTCAAGCCTTGCATGTTGTTTACTGAAAACAGACAGTTCTGAATAACAGCCTGAGTCCAGTTTCCTCATGCTACAAGACACAATTGTGTCTGTCTGTAACCTTGAACCGTATACTGGTCTTCAGACTCCACACTACATCCGATGCTAATTTGTCATGGCATAAATAGACAACACGAAACACAACAAACAAGTTGATTTTTACAGATTACTCTTTCGCACTCTGCAGACAGACAGACATCCTGTAAAATATTATACATACGCTGGAAAATTTTGAATGGAGGCTTCCTGACCTTCACTGTTTTCAAGTATTTAAAGAATCTGTAATTTGTACTAAATTATCTGACATCCTACATCAACAAACGTATCATTCTGCCTGCTTCCTGTTGTTCTAGAATTTAAGTATTTATTTAAGCATGATTAAAAAAACCTCAAACATAAAGTGTACTTGACGAATTATTAACTGTCTTCTATATTGCATGAAATCAAAATATTATTGGTAACTTCTTCAGACTTTTGTAAAGAGTTATAAACATGAGATTTGGAAACTCAACTAGTTGAATATATTATTATGCCAATATGCCATTCTTGAATTACTGGACACAAGAAAAAGCTTAACAGATAAAATAATCCATAACTTAGCCAGGCTAATCCAGGAAATGGGTCAACAAAGACTGAAAAGCCTTTCTGAAAGGCCACAGGAGAGTGCATAGTACAAGTTCTGTGCCAGGCAGTGTCAAGCTCTAAAGATAACTGGGAAAAAGCAGAGAAAAACAAAACTCTTTTCAGTTTTATTTTTAGATGTAGCTGCATTGCACTGCTAATGAACAAAATACAAGCTTAACTAATAAATAAGAGGCAACAATTGTACTCAATACTTATATAGGTAATCCTTGCCAAATTGCATTCATTTGTCAATCCAAAAATTACACGGTATCCGCAATCAACTACACACAGTTAAAACAAACCCCCAAACCTGCTACATCACTCAGGTCAGGATCAATTCACATTTAGAAAAGTGTGCAGTTCTGTTATTAGAGTAGGACTGCACTGCACACTACATGATGAAATCATAGCCAAACTTGCTCACAAATGGGGACCAATCTAGTTGTGCCAGCAGAGTTTTGTGAGGGTTAATTTATCCTGCTTTCTGCCTGCGTAACAGAGAACACGAGTCAGACGAGTACCCCAAGAGATTAACTTATTTGGTCTTTGTCAGACCGAAGAGGAAGAGAAGCAGTATCTAAAGCACAGAGCCTTCAGCTAAGATTTCCTCAAAGAATCAAACATTTAATGAATAAAGTGTTCATACTAATTTCTGAGCACACAGAAGCAAACATAGGTATGACACGCAGTACTGAAATCAAAACACATGTTTAGAGATAAACTTTTGATTTTGGAACTGAAGTGAAGACAATTCAGTATCTGAACCATGAATGTTGCATGTTCTTCGTAAGAAGCAGGGCAGAACGAAGGCTTCACTACAAACCAGCCTTTGAGGAGGGTGAGAAGAGGTAAGGAACAGGAGAACCATACTCCCAGCTCTGGGGCCCCCAACATAAGAAGGACATGGAGCTGTTGGAGCGAGTCCAGAGGAGGGCCACGAAGACCATCAGAGGGCTGGAGCACCTCTCCTGTGAAGAGAGGCTGAGAGAGTTGGGGCTGTTCAGCCTGGAGAAGAGAAGGCTCCAGGGAGACCTTATAGCAGCCTTCCGGTACCTGAAGGGGGCCTACAGGAAAGCGGGAGAGGGGCTTTTTACAAGGGCATGTAGTGACAGGACAAGGGGGGACATTTTTAAACTGAAAGAGGGTAGATTTAGATTAGATATTAGGAAGAAATTCTTTACTGTGAGGGTGGTGAGACACTGGAACAGGTTGCCCAGAGAAGTTGTGGATGCCCCCTCCCTGGCAGTGTTCAAGGCCAGGTTGGATGGGGCTTTGAGCAACCTGGTCTAGTGGAAAGGTGTCTCTGCCTGTGGCAGGGGGGTTGGAACTAGATGATCTTTAAGGTTCCTTCAAACTCAAACCATTCTATGATTCTATGATATGAAATATTCTGGTATAAAAGTCATAAAAGCCAACTGATCATTAAACAGCATATCAAACAGACTGTGAAAATTAGTATATATAAAAAAGATCTCTTCAGCTGATGGATAAATATTCCTACCACTGTTGCTCCCCTAAAGTCTAACAATACCAACTGTGTTCTGTCAACACTGAGTCAAGCAGATGGTTGTCATCCAAACCCAAAATTACACAGGCACAAGGAAACAGGGATTAAGCACAGTATATGATCTATTTAGGAAGACACACAGTGATGTCTGTCATTTGCATGTTGATATCACTTCATTATTACCAATTTCATTAAATCCCTCTGCAGACCTACTTAAAGGAGCAGCAAAAACCCTCTGGATTTCTTGAGCCTTCGAACACAACTCTGCCAATACACTGAGTAAACATGATCAGCATATTTTTTTCCAGAGACAATGATAGTTAAAAGACAATTAATAACAAAATATTTAGGTAATAAGGTCTTCATCCCTGAAAGAGAGAAGCACAAAACCAGTTCACATGCACAGTTTTAAAGCTATACATATCCAAAGTGAGGCTGAGAAGCTCAAGATTTACATGAGTGTGTTGAGTGAGTTTTCCCAGTAAAGCAGAAAAGACAATGGAAGGTAAAACAGACAAATAATGGTTTCATATATAGAAAGTATTCACATGGTATGGAGGTAAATGCCAAATTTACATGAAAGCAATAACTTTGAATTATACCAACACAACCTGCATTACCAATTGAAGGTTTGCAACTGATTGTATGTCTGGCTCATACAGACAGGATTGATAGGTGCTACTAAAAAACAGATTTAGTTACTTTATTTTAAACGTTGTTTTTGTATTTTTTTTAACTGAACACATATCAAAGCGAAATTCTAGTAAAGAATAAATGCCAAGAGAATGTCAGTCAAAGTAGGTTTACATATAAAATTAAATTCAGAGATGTTAAGGAGAAGATAATCTTCATGCAAATCCTATATGAGATTAATTTTTTTTCTCCTACAGGGTGGGTGGCGAGCAATATTTCTCAATATTGAACTGTTAACTATCAGATTAAACCAGAAGTTTTTGTTGTCTTACTGTCTGTCTCTGTATGCATGCATCATAATTATTACTCAATTAACATTTGAGTAATAGTCTATTCTGCTCAAATATGGCTTATTTTCACATCTCATTTCACATCTCATCTTCTGCTTAGTTATTTAGTTGTTTATCTAGTAAGATACCTAAAATAGGAAGCTATTTGGTTTGGATGTTTATCCCATAAATACCTAGTATTCCAGCCCTGAGAAAGCCATAAGTAGAAATAAATGGTAATGCTGCAGAAAACTAATATCAGGATACAGAATTTCTGTATAACCCTCACAGGCCCACACTAACCAAAACTCAATGAAAGATTCTGTAAAAAAGAATTTGAGTGGACTGGGATAACTGATACATGCTAATGAATGGAAGTGCTGCCCGATTTCCCTAAGTAGAGGTGGGAGAGTGCTACTGAAATGTTCCCACATTTTTAGAAATTTTTATATCTGACCTTCCTTCTTTAGAACTGCCCTTTTAAGAAACACAAATTTACTGTTTGTACCAAATATTTTGTGAAACCTTCTCTCCCACATATATCAGAAGATATATTGGAAAAATAAGCACATACTATAAAAATTATTTATAGCAGTTAAATTAGCCAAAATTATCTTTCTTTATTCTGACAGCAAACCTAAAATCATAATTTGATATGAAAGAGAAATTATTTGCAACTGCTGATTTATTTAAGTAATCAAAAAAGATACTGTAATTTACTAGCTCTCTAAATTGATTCATATATGGTAAATTGTCTGAAAGTAAAAAAGGATTTCTGTTCAGCCACCAACAGACATTTTAAACTTCAGAAAGAGCATTAAAAAATTTTCAAACAATCCAATTTGGTTTTAAAATTTCACGTTAGAAATCGGGAAAATTATTACAACAAAAAAAATATTAACTTTTCTGACCACAGATTCAAAGCCATGGTAGGATGAATAGAAAGTGAAGTTTTAACCATGACTTTTTAGAGACTATTGGAAATTATTCTGTATACAAGCTAATTAGCAAAGTATGTTACCTAATAGGGAAGAAGCACGTCAAAATGAAATTACTGCATTTATTCCCTCATTGTCAATCTTGACAATTCAAGAACTGTCTGGGAATAAAGTCTGAACAACTTTTACACGTTAATGATAGCCTTTTTATGGGACTTAGCCATGTTAGCTAGGTAGCATCAGAAACCTGATACGGTGATGCCTACTTACAGATACCAGCATATCATAGATCCTGATCTTGAAACCTTAATCTTTATTTACTCATACGCAATGTGCAAACCAGAATTTCTGAAAATACAAAGGTATATGATAAAGGTGTGAAATCGGTACATTTCACTTTCACCTACACAAGAAGCGTGTGAAGACACTTAATGACTTTTTATCTTGCTGATGGGTGGTTTTGTCATCTTTGCAGCTACACACAAAACAGCAAGTCTCGAGTGATTTGAATCAAGCTACAATGACTAATTCCAGTTAAATACATAGCTTATTTATTTGCATAAAATTTTAAAAGCAAGTGTTTCACTCATAGCTAAGAATAAAGCCGACAGACAGGCTAAATAGAGAATTAAACCCACAGACTTATGAGTAGCTGCAATATGAAAGAGTGTAACATATGGGAAAGACTGCCACGTGTAATGGATTGTAAAATATTCTTAGTAGAAATACTACAAATTAAATCCTGATGGACCAAATGGATACCCATAATTTGACTGGATTCGTTTAAAGCAGAAAAATGTCCTTTAACAAAACTTCCTTTAAAAAAAACAATGCAGAGCGAGAGTAATACTATTATGATCCTTAGAAAGAAAATATTCAAGAATGAGAAGAGTATTGTCATTCTTGAACTGTACACAGGAAAAATGGTCAAGGATACACAAGAAATCGCAAACATATCTGTTTCCTGCCTAAGGACTACAAAGCCTTTCTCAACGGACATAACTACTGAAGCATTACATTAATGGAATCAAAGAAATGCAAAGACAACAAGAACAGAGGTGGCTGATCAGGACATTCTGTTAGAGTCACCCTCAGCCACTGCTGGTTGATATTCATGGAGCGTAGAACCACAGATACTCAATCAAGGAAACTGCGAAACACCCTAGACATGAAAAGTCACTTTATTTTCTTAAAAGATCATATTTGGATTCTCTGCAAAATGTTTAGCGATCTTTAAAAATTCTTTCTTTGTGAAATCATCCGAGATTTTCCTGACCTCGTGAGATACTGACAACTCAGCCCACATTGCAACAAAGCAGCAATAATTTAAACATGATTTTACAAGATCAAACGGAACGAAATTTCCATAGAACTGTTTTTTCTTTCCTCTTCAGCACAAGTATTAACACTGAAGTTTTGAAATTTAAAGTTTTGCATAAAGTCTTATGATTTAACTGCTATCAAGTTTGCTTCAGAATAATGAGAAAAGCTATTTCTGCATTCATACCAGCAAAAGTAGAAAGAAAAGTAATCTGTTCCAAGCAGGATTTGTTTCAGCATTTTCTGTAAGCAGAGGTAAGCCGCTTTTGCCTTTTCTAAATTTGTTTGTTTATTTGACATTTGCTTTTTGGAGTTCACATTTTTCTCATCTCTGGAAAAAAATAAATTGTTTTCACTCTTCTGAGAGGTGTTTTCTGAAGTCCTACTATAAATAGAAAATTAATCTCTTCTCAAATAACTCAAAAGAAATTTTCACTTAACCATTTAAAAAATGTCACCTCATTGTTATAGAGCAAACAGTAATACACAATTTTATTATTTTTCAACTTATTTGAAAAGCTTCCTTTTAAAAAACAGCTCATTAACTACAGCACTTTATCAAATACACAGCTTCAAGTTTTTTTACTTGAACGGTAGTAGTTATGTCAGATAAATTTTCTGTCTGAGATTTATAATTTGCCTAAAATGGAACTACAGCATGTTTTGTCTCATTAGAAGAGGCATTAGTAATACAAGTTCGAACTGGATAAAAAGTAAGTCTGCAAAACAGTGAACACTACAAGAAATATTGGCCACTGCCTCCCAACACACTTCAGAATCCTGTTGACTGATGTCACAGCACCAGCATTATACTGGTAATGACAGAGCTCTCCGTGCATCCACACATGCCAAACAAATGTAAAAAAATGAGCAGCATGTACTGAAGGAATAGTTTGACATTACCTGACTGTAAGCTGCTCTAATGGCTGTCATTGAAAGGGATGGTCTTATCCCACCCACACGCTGCTGCTGCTTTCTTTCCACCTGCATCAAAGCTCCCCAGAGCCCAAGGTGAGCTAGCTCACGCTGGAAGAGGGATGGATCTGTTCTCATGGCAGGGCTTCGCTATTAGACTGACTTAACCACAGCATCAAACCACAACCTGAGCCTGCTGACAGAAAACAGATGTGACTTTCCCTCCTTCCACCCTCCAAATATTTTGTGTTAACTTGGTGAGATGAAATATCTCAGCATGGGTGAGCCAAGCACCACTTCAGTACAGAGGATGGGGTAGGACTGTGCAACTGGAAATGGACATTCGCAGATGGGATCGGCTGCCTGGCAGTTTATGCTGCTGGGGAAATGAAGCCTCAGTGACTATCCACAAAGCGCAGTTACTTGGGAGTGCAGAAGAGTCCCTGTCCAAAATTCACTATCACAATATCCCTTTATTTCCAACAGCATCTAAAAGAAACTGTCATTTTGTTCTGCTGTTGCAGCAGTAAGGGCCCATTAGCAGTAAATGCCGCATCAAATCCCTTGGTAATCTATTTGTTCTTTGACAGACTACACAAATCTACCTGGAAAGCTTGAAGGGCAAATTCTCTTTTGCTGGGTTACAGAGCTAAACGCAGCTCAGTGGCCATTGGGATTCAAACTCAAAACTACAATGTAAGCCAGCAGCATCCACTCACGCAACATGTGGTGCCAGGTTCCATAGGCTGGAGGGAACACAATTTATTAAGATCAAAGACTAAGTTTCTTGTTTATATATTTCAATAAAACTGTCTTAGTTTAATTTAACTACACATGCTGTTAAATTCCAACAAAGGGTATATATGTTCCCATCACAGGATATACGACATCTCATGGAAAGAAAAAAAATTGAGTGAGTTGGGTAAGAAGTTTGTAAACAACCTGACAGAGGTAAAATAATTCTGGTTCATACTGAGACATGTTTGTCTCATAACAAACATGAGATGTGGAAAGGGCCCCACATTGACGCTCTGATCTTGGTGCATCTCCCAGTTACAGGTATCACAGTACTAAAAAAGCTGCATTTGATCGCTTCATATGTCATGCAAATTAAATCTCTCATTGCTTAGCTGCTCTTATGTTATTTCTGAACATAATGAAGTATTAAAACATAAAACAATTCTTGCTCTATGTTGAAGATACTAGGATTTTCTTAGTCAAAAAGTTGAAACCAGCTCATGTGCTGACTGTGCAGTGACCCTTCCATAACGTTTCCTAGCCATACAAATATACATATATATTTATCAGGAATGGCTTTTCCCATTTATACCGTAATTCAGTACAGTCATCTGTTGGCATAAAGTACCCTACATGAGAGGCTGAACATTATATCTCCCCTAAACCAGAATTAAAATAATGAGAAACTATTACGTTACAGAAAACATTCCTCAAAGTATCAACAAATGTAGCCAAAAGCAAAAATTCTGGGTATTTTAATATATTCTGGATTTAGAAGAAATATGGGACTGAAGGGTCTATAAACAGTGAAAGAGTCCAGCCTTTTGCCATCACGACTATATCAGACAATCCCAAGTTGATCAAGCTTCATCTTAAATGTAGTGATATTGCTTGTCATTACTACTCACAATAGAAGATGTTTCAAATTTTCCTCCTCCTATGGTTTGAAATAATGTTTTAACTTCCAGCCTTAATTGATTCATGACTTTTTTACATTAGTTTGTTCTTGATGCTCACCACCAAAGCAGCAAATGGTTACACGTATGGTCTATGATATGGAGCAAAATAAAAGCATACAATACAGCAGAAAAACCTAACATTGATCAAAAAGCAGCCTCTCAAAGCCAGTATGAGCAATAATATGACCAACAATTTAAATATTCCTTTCAGATTTTGGGTTATTTTGGGATTTATGTTTTCTAAAGGAGGCTACACTTTTTAAGCAGTAGAACTACTTTTACTTTCATTCAGAATAAAAACGTAAAGCATAGCATGTCTTACAAGTATTGTCAGTTTAAAAATTAGCTATCATAATTCAGTTTTTCCCTTTTTGGCTGGATAGGTATTTGCTTATAATCATGGTTAAATTAATTATATTTTGTTATTATATAATCTCATAAAATTTATATGCAAGTTACATGAAAATGACAACACTGTTACAAAAAGTCATTGGTTGGTTTTTTTTTAAAGTATAAAATGTCAAATATTACCTAATACTACCTAAAAAAAAATCTTAATCACAAAAGTACTAAGTTCTGGCTCCACTTCCTATTATTTTCCTGACATGGTTCAATATAACATCCACCTGCCTTAGGAACTATTTGAGGTGTAACAGACATTATGATCTGTCACTTAGCTAATGTTTTTTTTTAATGAATAATTATCCCAGTGTTTAACTATGGACCAAGTACACCTATTTTATTGGAGGAACAAACTAGAAGCAAGTGTCATTCTGATATCATGCCACTAGCCAACATGTATCCTTTGACTTACAGTCAAGCCAGCACTGAGTTATTCTATGTTGAACTGTACTCTCTTCTGACATTGGAATTATTTAAGTAGTTCCATTCACATTACTGGAAGTGAAATACTTAGAATACAGTTGGGCTCTTTCTCAAACAACACTGTGTAGTCCAGAATGCAGTTCCTCTACTTGGCTTACACATTCTAAAAAGCTAAAAGAACAGCAAGAGCAAAAGCTAAAGACTATCTGTGAAGGAGCAACAAGGTAGTTTAAGTTAGCTCTGCAAGAAGAAAGTCAAATTTCAGGGTCACTGAAAAGAGACCAGGGTCACTGAGAAGAGAGATTGAAAACAATACCCACACGCATAAGCCTGCACAATTGGGTTGTGCTTCTGGGAAAGGCAAAATATCTGCATCCTGCTTGCTATTGACTATCAGAAATGCAAAATGGTGTTTGGATCCAATTTTTCTAGAAAATCTCCACCTTGGTAATTAAGCCCTCCCTTATCATAAAAGAAGAAAATAAGTTAAGGACTTATGATGAAGGACACTTGGGATAGTGCCTTATGATCTCGCACGAGTATGCGCTCTTCTCCCAAGCATTCAGGTTCTCCTGCTCTTAAGCTGCATGTGATACTCAACTTTTCAGCCTCTCCCCTATATAGGATGCAGTTTAACCATAACAGCCTTGTAAATCACTCACTTTTGATAGCACTGTTAATACTGTGCTCTTTTGGTATATATGTGTCCACTCATTTGCACTCTGAATTGTGATTGTCAGTGAGCTACAAGATCTCCCTTTTCTTCAGGAAAGCAAAATTCCTCGCACTTGAACTTTTCTGCTGTCTAGTGGTGTTAAGGTCTGACTCAGCACAGTGATACTTTGTACTTAGAACTGAAACAAAAAATTACAGATGATCTCCACCAGTTCATCTCTCTGCATTCTCCATAGGTCAACAGTTGCTGAACTGTGGGATGTTTATCTTTGTGATACATAAACAATTGTGCTCCACTAGCTCCCATCATAATTTCTGAGGTAGTGTGTTGGAAAGCGATAAAATGTTGGAAAGGTTGTCAACAGACAAAGTCAACTTTATTCAGAATGCTGAAAGTCTGACCAGTATGCATATTTTAAGATCAAGAAAGATCTCTTCCTCAGGATCAAACTGTACCAGGCAGGTACGGGCACATGACTACATCTCTTGTAGGACTTGCAAAGCTTGATTTTTAATATCAAAGGGATCAAAACTTATTGTGAAGAACAAATACCAAAATACCAACTTTCTCAAGACTTTTAGAAGGTAAACAGTTGTCACGGTTTAAAGCTGGGCCAGCTATTAAACCTGTGGCAGATGCTCTCTGTTAACCCTCCCCCCCCACCCACCCCCAAAGGGAAAGGGAAAGGGAAAGGGAAAAGGGAGAGAGACTTACGGGTTGGAAAGTTAAAACAGTTTTAATAAACTATAATAATGAAAAAGAGTATAATAATAATATTGGAATAATCAAATATATATATAAATATATAAAAATATATACAAAACCAAAATCGAGCTCCCCCGATGTTGGCCACGTCACCACCGGCACTGCAGGGCAGGCTCCGGGAAGGCCCAGGCTGGGCCCAGCGATGGTCGAGAACTGGATTCAGGGATGCACGGATCGGGATCGGGGGCAGCAGGAAAACGGACAGAGTCCTCTTCGGACACCGGCCATAGCAGAAAGAGAGCGAGACCCTCGTGATCCCCCCGCTTTATACTGAGAATGACGTGTATGGGATGGAATACCTCGTTGGTCAATTTTGGGTCACCTGCCCTGTCCGCTCCCCTCTGCAGCTGCGACCCCCCTTCGGCTCTTCACTCGTAAGCAGTGAGGAATTTAGCAGTGACCTTGGTTTCTCTAAGAAAAGTACAGCAAGAGCCTTTCTGCATAACATCCCTACCGGTGCCTCAGTGATAACTACAAACTTTGAGTGTTATCAGTCCTAGAAGCAGACACTGTCTGCAAAACATGCAGTTAGTTTCAGAAAGTGCAGTTACTTAGAGGAGACTTAGCTGAAAGTAAAAATCACTGAAAGGAAAATTGGCCTGGTTTAGGCCAAACCAGGACAACAGTGAAAATTGAAGAACACTAGCTGCCAGGGACCAGCAATGGCACACTGCTCCATAAAAGAAGGCAAGGCAGGTGCCAAGTATGGAAACAAGGTGGGAAAGGGCAGTGACCTCACCAACAAGTGGTGGAGTCCCACAGTACCCAGAGAAAGATGAGTTGGTTAGGTCTGATGACAGCAGCTAGGTTCAGCCAAAAGTCGAGATAGCCAGACAAGTCCACAGTGATGAGGAAGGTCTGAGGTCAAGCCACGAAAGTCAAGTCAACAGGGCAGGGCCAGGATCAGGTCCAGTGATGGCAGCCAGGTCTGTCACCAGGCAAATCCATGGTCATGAAGAAGGCCTGAGATGAAGCCAGGATGTGCAGTTCATGGGTGAGGATCTGGGTCAGAGAGCTATGTTGCCAGGCACAAGCATCACTGCAACATGGCTCAGGCAAGGACCAAGGGCATGGCCTGAGTTTAAGTGCAGCATCCAAGTGAAGAGGTCAACAAGCCCCTCCTTCTCACATCTTTCACACAGCTCTTTCCTCAACAGTGTGCACCAAGGTTGCACAGCTGTGCTACATCAATGCTGACCTTGAGCACAGGCAGCTCAACCCTACAAGGAGGGGTTTAGGGGGCTGTTGATGTGCTCAGGGCCCTGACATCAGCTTTCAAAGGAAACACTTGTAAGAACCAAGGACAGAGCCTGCTGCACTATCAGCCTAAGCAGAGATTTCAAGTCTTCTGAGGGCAAAATGCATGCTGAATGCTACTGGCACAGCTACAGAACCGTAAGAAAAAAATGTGTTTTTTAATGAGCTAACCAAAATTGTAAAGTGCAAGTCTGTCAGTTTAAAATCCCTCTGCACACACAAATAGCGACTTCCAAACAGAGATGGAGCAGTGTGCCTTTGTTAAAAAATAATTAAAATAATGCTGTTGTAATTAAGTAGGATCTTCCCTCCAAACAAATTTCTGAACACACAAAAAAATTCTAGTATACTCATTATCGAAATAGAAATATTTTTAAAAACCCATCATTCTTTATTAACTTCTAACAAATCAAATGACTGAAAAATGAGAAAATACATTTCTTTTACTTCACTACACTTTGATAGTCCACCCAAAAATATGATAAACAGGTATGTTACTTAATATATCATCCCATAATTTTCTTATGAATGGATTTATCACTGTATAACAGTAATGGGTTTTGGTTTCGTGACTGTTTAAACCAATAAAAATCATCACTGTCAGCGTCTCACCATGGAAACGTGGAAAATCATTCACTTCTATTTGCATGCTTAGTGTTGATTAATTAATTAATTAATTAATTAATTTTAAGCGGCTCTCTGTGGTACCAGAGAATTATCTGCCCTGGTGCAAAAGAAAGGTAGAAACATGTAAACAGGGAGAAAGGACAAATAATACTCCAAACTTCTCAGTCTCAAGTCACAGTGTTGAATTCTGGAATTGAATAGGCATACTTAAAAAATACATGTTACTAGTACTATTGATACTGGAGTGGAACATTTTAAACTGCTTGTACTGAAGTACTTCCCTGCTTTTCAACTCTGCCATCACCACACACATCTGCCCTAATATTTATATTTTGTGCAACTGTAGCAATCTTTAGAAGTTTAATCAACCAATAACTTCTGACATCTGGAATTAATGATATTTAATGACACTGTAAGTCTTCAGATGTATTACTTACAAAGTACTTGTTTTAGAGGCTTCATATACTGCCTGATGGTATACGCACAATTTTCAGATTAAAAATATTTTTAAGACATGCGAAAAGGCTGAAGGACAATGATGTTTAACGCTTTCATATTAAGTTACATCAAAGGTTGGACAAATGAAAGACAAGTTTGCCAAGCAACCTGGCTCAACCTAGCACTACCATTCATCTTCATCCTGTTCCATCTATTTAATCTTTATTCCACACAGCCCTGAACTGAAAAGCACCTTACCTTGTGTCTTCATCCAGAAGAGTCAAAGTAGAATTTACTTCAAAGTTGCATTTTTGCCACTTAAAAAATTACTTTCTTTGTAACACTGAAAGTCAGTCTGAGTTCTACTGAAAATACTTGAGTGGTGAATGAAAGATATGAGGAGGAAAACCAGCAGACAAATGAAATGGAACAGAGGAAATAAGGGGATAGGAAAACAGCCCAGATAAGAGACTAAACAAGAAGGAAAGGAAGGAAAACGCTTTTGTCTTTGATTAAGTGTTTGGAAAGTAGGGGGAAAGATTATTTCTTCAGGAAAATAAATTTTCATAGTTGTTCTGCTCAGCTTAGCACTGTGATTCATGCTACCAGTCCTTGAAACATGCAAAAATTAAAAGTGCTGGGTAAACCTTAGGTTCTTGTTTTGCTGCTCAGGTCCCTAATATAATTTTGTGTCTTAGGTTCTTTGTAAAAAACTGCCCGTTGGGGAGGTGGAGGTGTATGTCTCATAAACAAATGACTGAATATGGCAATGCTGAATAACCACACTGCCAGCAGAATGGAGGACGCAAGTAGGGTCGGAGTCTGGAGAAATTAAAAGAGCTTAAGGCAGAAATACAGGAATGTATTGTTGATAAAGTGAGAGAGAAGAGAAATAGGACCAAAATCTCCTTTGAGCCTGAAGGAGGCTACTGTATAGACAGGCTATGAAGAAGGCTATACTATGTATAGATACCTACCATCTTACTAACAGACAACGAGAAATGGAACAATGTTGAAAGTCTTCCAGCTACTACAGATCATTTTTAAAAGTAACTTTATGATTACTGTTTTTCCAGCTAATCCTTGTTGATGAAATCATTTTTAGGTGTAGTGATCCAGCTACAGGCCTGGATTTTATCACATTATTCTCATATTTTTCTTTAAATAAGAAAAGAATGTATGACTTAAAATGTCAAACACTGCTGTTCCTTATTATTAAGCTTAAAACCTTTGGGGATGTTTTTCCCAACCGTAGTTTAACGCCTAAGTAAAAATGAGGTCTATTTCCAGATATGCTGCAAACTTGGTAATACAGGGAGGGTCATCCGCCGACACAGTATTATCCTGCCAAGCAGGAGAAGTATGACGAGATTACTATTGCACAATATTTCTCAAAATAAATGTTAAAATTACTTTTGTATCTATTCATAGTGGGAAATTTTGTCTTGCTGCCCATCTTTTTCAAAGAAAGAGCTATTTTTAAAAAGGTGATCTATACAGTTCACAAATATTTTTCTAGCTACTCTTCAATTTTCTACTAATAATTTAAATAGGATTAAGTGACTTGTACCAGAAGTGAAATAACTGAACATGTCGTTACTTGACAAACAGACTAGTCAATATTTGTGTCCTAAACACAAGCGTTTGATGGGATAACAGCTGCCATTAAAGTAACTATCCAACACCACACTGGACAACAGAAGTAGAATGCTTTTGCCCAGGTTGGTAGAGACAAATACACATTAAGCTCCTGTTCAAATGGAACGAGAGAAATAGAGCAAGTGGGAATATCATTACAAAAAGCACAAAAAAAGTCTGATAACCAACTATGATCTCCAGAGGAAAGGATTATCTTAGAAAAATAAACTTTTCAAAGGGATGAGCTAATAGGTTCTACCACATCCTTCCGGACTCTCTGCCTTCAACTCTTCATAAGACTACTTGAAAAGTGAGAATAAATGAGAATTTATTTAAAACAGTCTGTTCATATTTCCAGGTCCTCTTTTTATATTCAACAACTATTGCAAACAGATTTATGTAGCTGTATTAACAACTCTTCTTTAGTAAATCCAAACAGAAATTTAGCATTAACAATCCTTGGCCTTAGGAATACAACAACAGCCCACCACCTACATGTGAAAGGAACTATGTGCTATTCTGTAAAGTGATGTACGCTATGAAAACACAAACATTTTTTAATTTGTGTCCTTAGAGATACAAGGAGATTCTAACAATGTGCTATATCCCCAGATACTTAGACAAAAAAACTTCAAAAGAGACATCAGCTGGGAACTGAGGCACACTTGCAAAGGAAAAAAAAAAAAAAGAAAAAAAGCAGCTGTCAGAAATAGGAGATGGGAAAAGTAAGTCTCTTTTGCAAAGGGTTCAAGTAGCTGCTTAAAAAAAAAAAAAAAAAAAATCTACCTGCCAATTATTTGCCTATTCCTTAACTAATTTCAGGTTCATTCCCAAGCAACTACTACTGTCCTCATCACACCAAAGAATAGGAGAGAGACAGGAAAAGCACCTACACAAGACCATTAGACAAGCTCTTCCTTGTTTTGATAGTCTTGTAAAAGAGAAAATTATGCCACAACAGAACAGAAGGTGTATTGATACAATTCTTTTTTTTTTTTTTTCTCTCTACGAACTTGTATGATCTCTTCAGTGAAACAGGATGTAAGCCTATAGCTTCTCTTTGTGAAGATTTGCCAGGTTTTATAATCAGGTACTTTCTTCAGTCTCTCTCTTCTTCAGGCCAGCTGAAATGTCACTAACCAGAATTGTGAGCAATGAGCAAGTTTTCCTTCAATATCTCCCTTTCTCTCCCCCTCCTTCTGCTGATTTTCTTATTCTTCTGTGTACCATAACTGGAAAGGGCACCTAGTAAGCATGCCCAAAATAAACTGCCTCAACTTACGTCTCACATATCGTACTTACAGAACAAACATACCTTACCACATGGTATATCATATTGTACTTATGATACCTCACACCATATTTTATACCTTCAGAACAGAGGAAAAGTTGTTGGGCCTATCCACATTTAAAATATTGCCTGCGATCCAATCAGAATAATCTTAATGAATCTTGACATAATAAGCCAACTAAAAATCTCAGGGTCTGTGGTGAGGATAAGTAGCATCTATACCATGTTAGCCGTGTTTTTTAATTTTAACTGCTATCAACAAAATAATAATATTCCTTTTTGAATAATATTATTTTTGGAAGGATACCATTAAATCTTATCAGTAGTAGATGGCATTGTGCTCATCAGATCTGATACTGCTTCCTGTGATATAAGCTCTTACTACTCTTTACTATTCAAGTTTGCGTCTGTTCTCATTGTCCATTTATGAGAAGAATGGATGATAACATGAATTCTGAGGCCATTTGATTTAATGAGAGACACGAGATTAGTATTGAGGTACCCGGGTAACAGTGAAACGATGTTGTAATTGTAACGAACAAGTAAGCATTTGATGAGGATTGCGTTAGATCATTTTCTTGAAAGACATGGAATAATAGATAACAACAGAATAATAGGAATTCCACATAGTTACCAATATCAGTACATGGTATCTTTGCTACTAACCTTTTCTGTTACACTAGTTTTATTATTAGCCTCCTTGGTTTTGTTTGGAGTTTGCACATTAACCAAGGGGGGGGCAATCTTTTTACGTGAATGTTTTTGTAATTAAACAGAGGCCAGGCTCACTTCTGCTCACAGTCCACTTACAGACGCTAGATAATACTGGAGATAATTTACCACAGGCAAGATGTACAAAAAGGTTATATGAATGTCTGATTAGGGGATAAAAGCACTATTAGTCATTCTTTCATTCAAAATAAATTAATATTTACCATGTAGCTTTCTTGGCACATGATTTAAACTGAATGAGAACAGAAAATACCTCATTCTGTAATTGAAAAAAAGAATTTTTTTTCAAACAGATCTAGACATACCCAGTTGCTGAAAGAGAAGAGCCACACTGGTGCCTGTAACAGGAAGGCTATCATGTAGAGGAGTCTGTATCAGTTGTCGGTCTCCAGCTCCCAAAGAAAACAATTTCTGTAGAAAGAATTTTTTTTAATTGAGAATAAATTTAATTTATATAGAATAAACAAGCTGTTGTCATACAGATAAGTGATTAATCCTGCAAAAATTGTTTATCTTGACACAGAAGTTTAAAGTCAGTAAGAATAACTGAATTGACCAATAAAGATCTGAAATATTATTTGAGGACAATGATATGTCTCCTTGAATGATAGCATGATAGTGCCTTCTTTTAATTTGCAATGAATTAGTTAAATAGTTATGGCTTTGAACGTATTCGGTATTATATATTTAATAATACATTAAAACACCTTCCAGAAAAAAAAGTTTAAAACCCACTCAAATCAGAAAAATAAATATTATTTTCTAACTGAAGTTCTTTGGTATCTACTGTCTGCATGCATGTTTTAAGTATGAACATACTTGTGATATATGGGTATTGAAGAGGACACTTCTGCTACTCCTATGCTCCTGCTCTGCATATTAAAGTAGAGGTAAAACTTCAGTTGCCTTTCCAGCACAAGAACATACCTCCCTTGAGGGAGGCAGGAAATGGGAGTGAAAGGAATGCACTTGTGTATCACATCCCAAAGAGCATTGTAACTGCAAAATAATCGTGCTTTCCTCTTTGAGTAAATCCACGCAACATTCAAGCAGCAAGTGATTTTAAGCAGTTACCTCTAACCACTAACTACCATGGGTGGGAGGCGTTTCTGTACAAGCAGTAAGTGTGGTACAACTCCACTCTATCTGGCAGCAAAGGTGTTGAATGTATGAAGGGAGCAAGCTCTAGTTGCTGCATGGCAGATGTTTGAAACCAAAACGCTCTACAGTAAAACAAAGCAAGTCCCCAAGCTGTAGCAGAGATGCTCTTCCTCGGCACTTTAGCAGCAGAGCCGGATGAAGGTCAATAACTAATTTGGCAGTTGATTATTTCAACAATGGACACATGAATAACCTGTGGACTTCTGGAGATAAACATCAGATGAGTGTTCCCATTCTAAGATATATAACTCAGATTTAGCCCTGGAAGCATGAAGCTTAAGAAAGAAAATATAAAAACTCGATTTCTGATTAAAATTATAGTTAGACACTAGCAAATTTAAGTTCTAACTGAAAGAACATTCTATTTGAAGAGAAAAAGCAGAAGGGAGAATAGACAGAGGAGCATGAATTTTCCTCCCTCTTCTAGCAGAGGAAACAGCCACCGGGGAAAGCCATATGGGGGGCGTGGCAGGGTGGAGAGAGTATAGAAGAGGAGCCAGAAGTTCAAGTGGATCACCAAAACCTGTAATATGAGGTTCAAATACCACTGGAAAGAGGGTTTGTGATGAGGAGATACAATCTAATTACTCCCCTTCAAAACCAAAAGGCTGGGATGCAAAAAAACAGAGACGTGGTTGCCTGGAGAGCAATAAGGTAGATCTTGACTAAGCTGAGAGGACATCTTGCCACTTATAGCACTAAGAGAAATTCCAAAGCAGCCAGGGCTATGGGAAAAACAGAAAAGAATTAGGCATTTGTAGGATTTCAAGAAGGCTGATAATCCCTAGGTTGGGTGGCAAGTGTGAGAAAATGTGTACGAAATTGACTTTAAAATATCGCCATTTGCGTACTTAGTTTCCAGGTACATTTAATGATAAGAACTACAATTTCCCAGTGGTGTCATAGCATAAAGTGAAGGCCAAGCAAATAAGACCCAACTGGTTTGTCAGAAACCCACAGATGTATAGGAACAATTTATTTTAAGTAAATCAACAAACAAACCTGACCTTCTGCTCAGAGAAAGCATAGGTAAAAAGCAGAAATAAGTGTAGTTGCTGGAAAACTTTATTATTTTTGAATGCACAGGCTACCTGGGACATTTAATTACCTCTGAGAAAACCATGTTCAAGTTACTTTTTAGCATTTTTTTTAATTTTATGAAAATAGAAATTTAAGAGAGTTACCAAAAGACCAGTGGAATCCTGAACTGCGTCAAGGAAAAGACACAGGTAAATGAATAAAAGTGAAGAACATTTTTTAAAATGGCAAAGAAAAAAAAAAGCCTTTAAAAAAAAAAAATCTGTAGCAAGCAGAAATATTCCTGAATGCACATTATTATTAAAAACTAAACTTATACAAACTGCTTGATTTGTTACTGTGCCTTGTAAAAAGCCAACTCAGTGACAAAATTAACCCTTTGACCTTATCTTGGAAAGGAATTTTTGCTGTCTTTAGAAGACAGACCATAGGGAAAGCACTCACGGGCCACAGGGAAAGCACTCTGCTGAACTATGATCTTTTTTTTTCAAAAATATTTCAAGAATTTATTTTTTGTTTTCTTCATAAATTAAATTAACAGGAAAAATACCCTTTTTTTCCATTTACCTGAGACCCTCCAGAAGCAGGGACAAGGCAAGAACACAGATTTGCAATGAGAGTCTCCAGTGACACGTTCAGGCTGTCCACATACACGGTATAGATCAAGCCAAGGCAAGCCTAGAAAGGTAGACAGAATACATTAGACTGCTATACAGGGAAGGCAGATATCAAATTACTTAAAGATCTATGTATATAATTTTTAAAAAATAAGTGTGTCTAAATAGTTATTAACGTACTGAAGTACTTTCCAACTGAGGACAAAGTAATTTGCTATAGAAGCAATCATTCATTTAAAAAAAATCAGCTTGGCTATTTAGAAGGGATGTATGTGCTGGCAGGTGTAGATATATTCTTTTTTTAAAAGAATTTCAATGTTTAATATTTGTGCTTTGTTCATTATACAAAAAGTGCTTTACTACAAGTTATGTTTAAAAATTATAAAATCAACATAGCTTCATCTGTGCTTTGAATTCTATGGACCCAAACCTGATCGGTTTCCAGAGTAGAACAGTGATGAATCAACGAGGTTTTGAGGCTCATTTTAAGAGTAGCATCAAGGATCAACAACTCCATATGCTACTTAACTTACATTCTTTATTTTATTATTTCAATATAAATATATTTTAAAACGAATAGTATATTAACACTTCAGCATTTCCATTTTTTAAATGGATCCAGTTTTGATTGAGAAATCACAGACATAGCTCTATCATTTTTACTAGTAATTTCATGTAAGCTGATTTAACATTATGTTCTAAGAAGCCTTTGGAAAAAAGGAAATAAATAACTTTGTTCCACAGCATCCTTTTGGTGCCTTTTAA
This sequence comes from Nyctibius grandis, assembly GCF_013368605.1. Classification (NCBI taxonomy): domain Eukaryota; kingdom Metazoa; phylum Chordata; class Aves; order Nyctibiiformes; family Nyctibiidae; genus Nyctibius; species Nyctibius grandis. The sequence continues at coordinate 12,006,644 of NC_090661.1, read as the reverse complement.
GTGCTGTAATTTTGATAAATCAGCAAATATTTTAGGAATTCTCTTCTTAGAAATAATTCCAACAGTAACTTTTCATATAACACATAGTTAAGCTGTGAAACTCCTTGCCATGGGTTGTTGTAAAATCTGAGCATTAAGAAATGGACAAATTATATAAAAAAAAAACCACAAAACTGACACCTCTGGTTCAGGATGTCATTTAACTATAATTCACATTGAATTAGGAAAGTATTTTGTGGAATTATTTTTACAGCCTGCCCTATTCCTACACACTTTGCTTTGCATTTGGTATGGGCCAATGTCAGAGACAAAATACTGGGCTACATGGACTTTTAATCTTACTCGATACAGTCATTCCTAATGTCTAATGACAATTTAACTGTTGAATGATTTCCTCCCTTGATCTGTAAACTGAACTATATTTCTTTCTGTTAACATGTATTAGCTTAATAAAAATTTAAGCTTTTCATTTATCTCAGATCAGTCATATTTCATCAGCTAAAAGTAATCCAAGATTCTAAATCTCTGTCATGCATCTTAATTTGATCTGGAAGAGGCTCTGACATTTTGCCTTACATATGGAGGAAAACCAGGATTCCGCTATTAATTTACCATTATGTATTTAATCAAATATTGTTAACATGTTGTTTTTACCTGAGCGAGTCTGGTTTTGTCCTAATAATTCCCTTCACTATACAGTAAACTGAGCCCAGAAAAATCTCCATTTCTTCTTCTATGTAGATGTAAAACTGCTTGGAGGGTAAAAAAGTACTGCTTTAACCTATAGGGGCTATTTACTGTCATAGACATTGAATTTTATCTAGTTCAGTCTAAGCCTACTTTTGCTTTTGAATTCCCAAATCAATCCTGAGATGTTTTAAATCAAAAGTACTGTCACTGCTACTCATTAAAACCAGATCTGTCTGCTGACATATATTATAAATGGCAATTGTATATTTTTTACCCTGAAAATTTCTGGATAATCTAGTCTGGACACCAACACCAGACTTTTAGGAGCAAATACTTCTGCAGGCGGAATTAAACCAGACTCCTCTTCACCTTCAATTTCTTTTGTTCCCTTGAAAACAGAAACACTTCGATTAATAAGCAGAAAGAAACCTCCAACTAAAATGTTAGCATTCTCACAAAAAGTAAGCATTTCTCAGAGCTTTAGAAAAGAAAATGAATGCATTATTTGAAACTGGTAATGAAGTCAACTATCAGGAGCACATTCCAATGGTTGCCTAAAAGTTTCTAGATGTAGTTCAACTTGTTAAAACTCATCTAGGAAGTCATGCACCAATGTACCTAAAATAAAGTTCTCTGAGACAGCAGTTCAACAGGACAATGTTTCACATTAAATGCTCCCTGTTTCACATTTTAGATAGTGAAGTGGATTACAGAACGGGATCCTTTAACATTGAAGTGTTAGGTGATTTACAATCAACTATACTCTAAATACAGAAACAATATATTTCACAAAAAAATGTATGATTGTCCTACATATCCATATAATTCAACTTCTTACAGAATTTCCAGTAATGTTACAGCTAAAATTATCTATAAAGTAATCTCCAGCCATTATCTATAAATTCATCCTCCAATGAATTTGGAATCTAAAGGAATTTATTCACAAGAAAACTAGTTCAGATTTCTCAAAAAAACCCTCCAACTTGTGCACCACTAAGTTTCTGGCTAAAAAAAAAAAAAAAAAAGAGAAAGGTACAATGCAGATACACTGGAAGTTGTTCACGATATTGTGCAAGCTGCTGTAACCTCCTTGCCAGCGCTTACTATTCAATCATAACTATTTTATTATTACTCATGGACAAAACTAAAGAGGTCACTAAATACTTTAATTTCTAAAATTCCACACGTTCTTTGACAAATTCATTAACTGAGTAAGTTTTCAAATGAAAGTCCGTGCTTTCCAATTTTTGCACGTAATTCTCTCCACGCCCAAACCACCCACCAAATTTCTAAGTATTTATTTGTTCCTCTGACCAAACATTCTTTTAAGCAAAAATCACTATATTATCTTAATTAGGAATATGAGAAAAATTACTTCCGTTTCCATATGACAACATGAAATATCTGCCTTCTATTTCTGTCACATTACTAGTCATCATCTCAGTTTATTTAAAAAAAAAAATCCAACATCACTTTTCTATTAAATGGAAGAAACCCGATAGAAATGCTCTTAAATGCCAGGAATGCTTTGAGTTCATGAGCTTTACTTCACCACCTCAATTCAGAATGTAAGGCTTCTTTAAACAAATGCATGTATCCAAATAAAATCAGTTAAAACAATGATAGTAGAAGTACTTAAAAAGCTGACTTAATAAATGCTTTTAATTATGAAAAATGTTTACTTACAATAAGCTTCATGTGGGAATTTCATTGATGGGATCAAAAAAGTTTGGAGACCACCATCCTACAGCAGAATTGTTCTTCCAGTTTGAAACTAAACAGGTTCCTTCAAAAGCACTTGTTTTAACTAACGTAAATGACTTTCTACTGAAACAAAATACATAACAGTCCTATCCTGTCACAGAATCAATCAGGCTGGAAAAGACCTCTGGGATCATCGAGACCAACCGTTGCCCTGACACCACCATGTCGACTAGACCATGCCACTAAGTGCCATGTCCAGTCTTTTCTTAAACACATCCAGAGATGGTGACTCCACCACCTCCCTGGGCAGCCCATTCCAATGGCTAATGACCCTTTCTGAGAAGAAATGCTTCCTAATGTCCAACCTGAACCTCCCCTGGTGAAGCTTGAGGCTATGTCCTCTTGGTCCTATCGCTAGCTGCCTGGGAGAAGAGGCCGACTCCCACTCCACTACAACCTCCCTTCAGGTAGTTGTAGACTGCAATAAAGTCACCTCTGAGCCTCCTCTTCTCCAGGCTAAAACAACCCCAGCTCCCTCAGCCATTCCTCATAGGTCAGACCCTCCAGACCCTTCACCAGCTTGGTCGCCCTCCTCTGGACTCACTCCAGCTGTCCAGTCCTGAGTGCCTTGGTCAGAGCCAAACAGTGGCAGCTGAAGACATTAGCTATCAGGCAGCAATAGTCATCACCTGGGAACCACTTAATCATTTTTGCCTCCACACCAAGACCTGCATTTTGTTACATAAATGCTCTCCTCAGTTCTAGCACCAAATTGAAAAGGTCACTCTGAAAAGGCCCAGTAGCTGGGTATCAGCTAGAAGCTGCACTGACAGCTGTAGGATAACAAAGAGCTACTTCCTAACCCAATCCACAGGTAAAGGTTTCTTCATCAGAGCCTTTGCCCATTGCCCTGCCACCCATAAAGTCAGACCTGGCCTTTCAGGCTTGTGTCTCGAACACAGGCGTGTGTCTCTTGGAAGCTGCTCAACCTCACGCAAGTTCTGTGTCAACTTATGCTAAAGCACTTCTCACACACCTCCCCCCGCCCCCACTAAAGGATAAGGTATATAGGTAGGTGTGTGTGCATACGCACCTTGGTGCTCTATTTTCATTACTATATAGACAAAAAAGGGCAGGTAATTTTTTATGTGTATACCAGAGGAGACAAAAATGCTATAAAATATTCTGGTGCTTTTTTATACACAAACTAAATGAGATTCTGGGGTTCCTGTAAAACTGCCACTGTGATTTTTCAGGACATAAAAGTTAGGTGGTATTTACTTATGCTATGCCATCCTTTGTCTAAGCTAGGTATTTTAAAAAAAAAAAAAAAGTAAGTATAAGCATCGCTATACTGAGTCAGACAAAAGGTTCATCTATAGTTTAGTCCCCTGTCTTGGTGTCAAGGGCCCCCCGAACAGAGGGCAAGCTTAGTGAGGCCATTCCTCCCACGTCTTCTCCCTGTGTCCAGCAATCTGCAGCTCAGGAACTTCCTGACCTGAGGACAGCCTCCTATCTAAAAAATGATTCGGCATTCAAGTAAAAATGGTTTAAAGAGGAAGTACTTACATTCATATTAACCAAGCTGTTTTAATTAAGAGATGTGTATAATATTTTCATACCAAAGTAAAAACAATTGGCACAGCAATATATATACACATGTGGTCATATACTTGGCTTTGTACATTAATTCTTACCTAAACTGCAACCAACACAAACGCAGTGTACATGCTTCGTCTAGTTTGCATCTCATTTCTAGGTTAAAACGGTGATTCACAAATTAATAGAGAAACACAATAACTCAACAGTCACATGTCCCACACACATTCATCTATTTCCATTCATTATAATGTTGACAGGGAGGGCTTTTACATTAATTACAGTTCCCTACCCCTGCCCCCAAAAATGCAAGAAGAATTTTTAAATTACAGTTTAGTGCTTAATACACCACTAAACATATAATCAACAAAAGTTCATTGTATCAACTGTTCTAAAGAGCAATTATGAATTCTAGGCATAAAGGCAACAGATTCTGGCTATCTGACAAATTGTGGACCCTGACAACATTAGGAAAAATGAAATTAAAACATATTCCACATTTCTAAAGGCAAGGGAATATGGAAGCTTCTCTAGATTCACATGGTACTAAGATAATGAGAACTTAGGATGCAGAGACAGGGAGGAGGTTTCTATAAGGGGCCATTTTCATAAAATCCACTCAACTTCAGATCAAGCCTTGAATTAATTCTTAATTAGATTTAATTTAAAACTTTAAGGGCACAATAGCAGCACAGTATTGAATTGATAAATCATTTACACTATAAAACCACTCTCTTACTTCATAAAAGATTTACGGAAAAATGTGATGTGACGAGCCGTATTTTTTCCACGGCTAAATGTTCTGACAGGCACGCAGGCACACTATTAGGAGTCAGTAGACTAAGTAGATAATCATTTCAAACACATGACTTCTAACCTACTTTTCAAGCAAAGCATTAGCAGCACAAGCATTCTGTAGCAATATTAAATACAAAGCGGTAAAACCACAAACTTAATTCTTTCTAGTTACGCTTTTGCTCTGACACATGCACATTTCATCTTTCTTTATCCCCTTTCTTATCTAAGGAAAAAATAGTCTTTAATCAAAACTAACAAAATAAGAGGGTTGTGCGTTTTTTTTTCCTCAATACATTTTTTATTTTATAAATACAGCATTCAGTTTACAACTAAATTAAGAACTGGATGTTAAGGAAAACCTTGCTAACAATACATAAACTGAAAGATGAATTTAAATTGGTTAAATAAGAAGATAATCCTGCTATTTAATTTAATTTTTTTAAGTCTCGTTGATTATTATAGTTTTCCTTTTGCACTTATATTGGTTGGAAGATGATAATGTTATTTGGTATACTGCTACAGGGCTTCCCTGATATCACTCATCTAGACTGTTGGCTAGCAGCCCCTCATACTACAGTAGAACAGATTAAGAATTTTCTTAATTTCAATCAAATGTTGAAAGAGATCCCTTTTTTTTATTTCTACATACAGGCAGACTTTGAAAACAGCTGAGAAAAATGTACCACTAGAGAGCAAACCAGAGTTCCAGATGCTTAAAGATCAATTTAGTTTAAAAGGTGATATAGATTTAAAATGTGATTCAGAAATACCTGTGCCTTTAGATTGGGAATCAAGTAATGTTTTTTTAACATCAGATTAATAAAGTTCTGAAAAACTCTTCAGTAGACTAAGGAATAGGTAACAGAGACTGATCTAAATTTATTAATGAAAGGAACTGTGTGATGATCTGTGATCATACATTATTTCACCACGCTTAAAAAATTTGGTCCCCTGTAATTACATTTGTGTTTGACAGAAGCCCAGAATCCTGTTCCCTGTCTGCTAAACACAGAATCCTCTTTTCTTCTGCATCTTGACTTGGTTTCTGAAGTTGTAAGAATATAGTGCAGAGATCTGTAAACTATGGCTGACTCGAGTCCATAGAGCAGTTTGTCCACAAAATCTACCAAATAATACTACAATTATTAACACGTTCATTACAGAACTTCTTATCCACAAAATCACCTAGCTAACAAAAACTGCCTTTGCAGAACTCTTCATTGCGAGGGTTCCTTCTTCACATACCTATGATTGTGACAGTCTGGGCGTCTGAAACATGGAAGGTACACAGGAGTCTCTTTGTTTTTTTAAAGACTGCCTTTTTTCTTCTAGCCCCCACTGCATCTCTTGGAGAAACAGCATTGCCAAACTGTAAAATTTAGATATTTCTTAAACAAATTTTAAATTGTCATATTCCAAACTGTCACAAAAACATAGACACAAAATCACAGTAATGGATGTTAATAATTACGTCCCATGAGATCAAAAAAAGTATAAGAAAAATCAAGATAACCAATTTTAAAACTAGATACAGAATTAGATTCTTAAAATTTTAAAATACAATTAAACAAGCATTTATTTGTTGTGTAAGTGGAACATGGTTGAGGATAAGTTTGAATACAAAAACCTTATCTGGTTTTACAGAAGGGTGTTTGATTTGTTTTCTTGTCTTTTTTTTGTTGTTTTTTTTCCTCTTTTCCTGCATAAATAATATATAATAAACAAACTCAGAAAATAGGGAAACTTCTTTTGAGGGACATATGATGCTATTTCATTTTGCCTAACTTGTTTGCTACAGCTGTAGAGTGGCCTCTTAAGAGACTGGTCGAAAAAATTGTGTGCCCTGTACATTAAAGCAGACCAATACATTCTTCAACTCAAATTTTTTCATGTATTTTAATGAATGTACACATCCACATCTACACTAAAAATATATATATACAACTCCTGACATAACATAGTAATGAGTTTCACAGGTCTTTACATAAATGACAACACAGAACTAGAGAGAGCACGAGTGCATATATTTCAACAGTTTGCCTTTCTTCTTGTACCTTGAGAAGTATCCATTTGTCATATTTGTGACCTAAAGTGATGGCGTAAACGAGAAAGTTCAATTAGTTGGTTATCGTACAAACAGCATCACTTCATAGTTTATTAACTTGGTCAATAAAAGTACCTGAACTAATAAATGCATTTGTGCAAGCATTTAAAAAAAAACCCTCACAAAATAATGAAAAGTTCACATGACCAAATAAAAAAAAAAGTCAGCATTAATCCCCTGACTGATAACCAACAGTTTAGAAAAATTAACTGTGATCAGCACTGTTCATCACCACTCTGCTATTTATTTGTTTGCCTGTCTTCTGAGAACAATTTGTTTCTCAGTTTAGCCAAGGGATATATATGGCATTAAGCCCAAGCTAGGCTAACTCAGACTAATTGTTCAAGCATTTTTTAACAAGGAAGGTAACCGACAACTGGAGTTACCTACGAACAGATCAGGCGTGATGTCACAAATCCACAGCCTAGAAAATGGTTTAATACATTTTTAACAGATGCAGTTAAAATCGAATATTTGTGGACTTGATACACATATTATTAAATAAGGTATTGTTTTGCTTTAAATTGGTGTCCTTTTGCTTTAAAAATTCCTCTAAATTTATTTAAAAAGTGTTAAGAACAACTGGGCATAGTTTGCAGCGTTTTATAAAGTACACTATAATGAGATAAGAGTTTGAAAGCTTGGTGTTAGAAGAAAATATCAAATATTACACAAAGAATAAATTTAACAAAAAATACGGCATATTTTCCTCAAATAAATTGGTGTAGATCATGAGCAAAAACTTTCTTAAAACTGAAACGTACATTAAATGTTTTCTTCATATGCTACACACAGGGTACTGTGGAAAAATGATTTACACATTCTAATGGAGCAAGTGATGAGCAGTCAACGTAGCTCTCCCAGTTCCGTACCCATGCCAGTCTATCTAGGGAGACGTTAAAGGGACTGGAATGAACACTGCCAAGCTATGAAAGCACACACTACAGAGCACACAGGCTTGGCTTAACAACATATGATTGATACCATTTCAAACTTTCATCACAGTCTCCTGTTTGTTCAGTACGCACTATGTGCACCACTCAACAAAACATAAGCAGGTACAAAGGTGAATATGAAGTAGTCCGACATTTTCTGCCCAATGCATTTTGTTTGCCTTAGATCACAAATATATATTCAGAGTTGAAAATTACGAGTTTTAAATGACATCTTGTAAGGCCAAGAATAGCGTAAGTGTTTAGTTTCTGTGCTTAGCGCCAACAGAGCATAATGGAGACATTTCATTGGAGCTATTTTATGTACTGGCTTGTCAAAACAGAAGTAGTAACACTGCATGAAACATGACAAAAGCTCAACCAAACTGATAGCAAAACTGTTAGAAAGTCCTTTGCATCAGGTCCTTTTCTCATTGCTTAGTTTTACTCTTCATATACTTTTTACTACCAAAAATCTCACATAGAAACTGGGCACCTGAAAATCAGATCAAAACACCAAACCCAAAGGAAACTGGTCATTCACAGTTAGTCTCAAGGAAGAATGACAAAAATCACCACCACCATAATCAGCACGCTAACTGAAATATGTTCAAACCAAGAAATGGTGGTAGCTCTTCATGCAACGGTTATTGAACTCAGGAAACTCTTCTGCTACAGAATGGTCATAATAAAAATGCATATGGGGTCATAACACCAGGTAAGTTAATGAAATTCACAGAGGTTACTAAACATGCACTAGGCATATTTGGCTCAGTTGGTCCTTGGACTGTAGAGGTAGAAAAGTAACCACTCATGGAGATGTTATGTATGCCATGTTCCTCTGCTGTTCCCGAGACATTCACTCCTAACCATTCACAGAAACAAAATACTATGCAAGGTGTCTTGTCTTTCTGACCCAAAATGATAACTCTTATGTTCTTCCAAGCATTTAATGTAATGTATTTAAAAATATCTTATTTAGTGTTCACTGGCAGATAATAGTTTCAACAACATATTAATTCTCTTTTGATACCCAAATCACACACACAAAAAGTACTAACGCAGGGTTAAGCCTAAGTCAGACAGCTTATTAAATACAGAAAAAAAAAATCAATTCAGTTATTACAGGCTTATTTTTGATTCCCCTCTTTCTTTTCTCTCTAACTGAACAAATTTTAAGGACATAAAAAAAATTATACAAATGTAAAACATAAACTGACTTAATTTCATTCATGGTTTCAGACTTGGCCTCAGGTATGTGGAATAGAGAGAAAAAATAATTACAGCATCCACATAACAAGCAAATAGCTCTTTGTAGCTATGAATTAATTTCATTTTCTGTAGATTTATGTCTAAGTTGAAAACACTTGTGGATTACCTGATGTCTGATAAGAGTTGATCTCACACTCCAAGTTTTCCCTCATGTGGCAGTGGACTATGAAACACATCTTTCTGCTTCCCACCCAGTTTCATAAAAGCTACTGCAAGTACAAGATCTCTACTGTCAGTCACATTTGGCTGACACTGGATGTGTTTAAAATGTTGCATATGGAAAATCAGCACATAAACAGACATTTTCATGTAAGCCTCAATTTGAGCTTAAGAAAATATGTTAAAACTTTTAGTAAAAAAAAAATGACTGACTTTGTGCTATTTCAGTGAAAAACTGCAACTCATTTAGAGGCAACAGATGTGGCAGCCAAGAAAACAAATGACAGCAGCCATCTTTACTTATATTAACCTTATCTTTTTTTATTCTACAGATATTCATTGCTCTGATCTAGCCCTCAAACTTTAAGGTTTCCTCTTGAACTTTTATAAACATAATATTGCCACAACAATCATATTATTTTAAGATGTCAGCTCTGCTTCTAAATATTGACATTTAACTTAAAAATAACAACCTGGCCAGAATCTACTTTAGGAACCGAAGTCAATTTTTAAAGATGAAAATGACCTACCAGTATACCCCAAAAATTCTCCCCATTACTGAATGTAGCTGACGTTAATGGACTTACACAGCTTGAGAACACATTAGCATTTGCTCCATCAACATGCAGCTGAATTATAGCACACATGACCCGTAACTATCCCTCCTCTCCTGTCTTTCCACCCCCATCTTCAGAACTTCGACATGTCCATCTTAATACTTTAATATGTTTGCCCAAATCTGCCACTTATTGAACCTCCAACATTGAAGGCTCCTAGATAAAGCAACTCTGAACTGCTATCCAACTCTCCAAGACTATCAGCTGTCCATCCAGTCTTCACTTACACTGGCTCTGACTGCCCCTGGTTGGATCACTATGTCCTTCTGGGTCTTTCAGCCACCTCTGTGGCAGGCAGCTCTGCGAACTGCCTTTGTTAGAGATGCTGCTCATTTTCACACATGAGGATAATCCAGGCATGCTGACCATCCATCTCCACTCCAAGGGTATACGCTATTGAAGTCAGTGCATTTAGTTCTGATTCATGTTGAGTGGAGAAAAAGTCAGGTTTATGTTCATATCAGAGTGAAAAAAATCAATTTAAACTGAGGTACTAATAGAAAAGTTAGAAAATACATGGCATTAGATGTAGCTTTACCATTCTGAATGTGGTAGCTGGCAGGCATTATTTGAAACTCAAAGGAAATCAAACATGAACAGAAAGTGAAATTAGAATTGTACTTTTATTAATTCATCCAGTCCTAGAGAGAATGAACATCTCTCATTACAAAACTTTCACTCTCATACTTCATTATAACTGTCAGAACCAGTTAGTCCCATGCAAATTTTTGCGCTGAAATTGTGCCAAGTTCAGCAAGCCTGTTGTTTTTCTACTAACTGCCCAGCAAAGGAGATTTAGAGAGCACGCATGATTTCTTATTTTAAGAAAAATTATTTGAAGTTTGCTTTAGTAATCTCGTGCCAATTGCTCATTTGGGACAGATCCCTTTCCTTCCATGTGACTTAGTCTCCGCTGGTCTTACTTGCAGCCAGATGCACTCTTAGCTGGTTTATTAACAATCAAAGGCCAAAAAACATTCAGCATCAATTCATGTTATTTACTTTTCAGATTATACAAACGCACACATCTGATAAATTCTAACACATATACAAAAGTTAAAATAAACGTAGCTGACTGCCTCCAGAAGACAAGTCTGCATCCTGCCTTCAACCTGCTGTACAGAACTAAAGCCACAGGTGAACAGATCTACTTCAAGGCTTGTCTACGCGCACAGAATCACACAACTGCAGCTGAGCTTATACTGGAATAGTTATACCAGCATTAAAGCCATTATCTTCATTTAATAATTTCAAAACAGGATAACAAACTGTAGTAATTCACAGTAGGGATTCTACCAACTAAAAAAGGACCAAAGATAGAAAATTATGTGAAGATCGTAAACTTACCAAATACAGTAACCTCAAGCCTCTGTAACAGGTCAGCTCATTCACTCCCTAAATACTACTGACACTTCAGAGTACTCATATATGATAAGGAGTTTGCATTGCACCTTCCAGCATCACACAAAATTTACACCACCAGCATCTATTAGATGTTTACCATTTAATGTACCTCACTTTCAAAACTCCGTAAGGTGCTTATATGAATTATCATCTAAACACATAGAAAGAACTTTTGAACAAAAGCAAACGAGTACCCATGTTTTCCACCTTTCAGCCCAGCTTACACAGCCATAGGCCAAAGCATACTCCTGGAGTGGGCCTTTAGGCTATACACTCTGGAAAATCTGGGGAGTCCAAGGTAATGCATATGCAGTGGCCCTATAAATGCTGAAATTCCACAGGGTAATAATCAATAGCATTAAGTAACTGCTTTCAACACATTAACCTTGGCACTTAAGAATGTTAAAGAACTACGGTAACAAGTCTTTAGCAAGAATTACGCATAGGCAAATAGTAATTTCAGAGCTTAGAGTTTACTAAGTCTTTCTGAATTTTCCTAAATGCAGCAAACATGATCCATGGATTCCATCCTTTCAAGCTTTACACACCTAATCTAAGGCAAGGAGCCTGCAGAGACCTAAGCAACCTAAGCAGAACAAATGGCAAAAATCAGATTAACTTAAGCAAGCTGGTAATTCATACTGTATTTTAACTCAGTCATAATGGTTTTTATATAATATAGAACAGTATATGTGGAAGTATACCAAGGCAAAATTTTACAAGCACAGATTTTTGTTTTGTTTAATAAAAATACAGTAAATTAATTACTTTAAATTGCATATGGGGAAACACATTGAAAAGACTTTCAATGAATCATTGATGTAGTATTACTACTGTTTGAAAGTCAGATAAATTATCTGATCTCTACTGATAAAGAAAAGTCTCTGCTTAAGAGATAGTATCCCCCTATCCTGTGAGCTGAGATTTGGGGGCACAGTGTAGAGACAGCACAGGAGTAAAGAGGCAAAGGAGACCTTTACCCAAAACAAGCTTTTGCACCCTGCAATAGTAAGAGTTCAAATTGGGGATGTGTGTTTGTGAATGCACGAGCCAGGGGATAAACAGGACAGGAGAAATTACTGCCAGAGTTATTAGGAAGATGGAAATATGCTTTCCTCTGTACAACTGTTCTCACCTTAACTTTAAATTCTGGTCTAGAGAGGACCTTAAATGTATAAAAGGACATTAAAAATACAGGTCTATTTCTTTTCTTATAGAACGTTAGCTGCAACTTTCTCTTTACACAGGAGCAGAAAGGAAATAAGGCATTATTTCAATCTCTGTATGCTATCACACCATCCATTTTTCAGCAGATTTAGAAAGATGATGATGTAATATACTAAACATTATTTTATAAATTGGGGGGTTTCCCACAAAATGTGTTTTGGGGCATTGACAGTAAGAGGTCACTTTCAGAACAAATTTAATATTTGGGATATTGACAAGAAGTTATTAAACTTCATCTTAAGGATAACATGCTAACATAATATCCACAGAGGGATCAGATTTCACACTTTAAAAAGGGTACAACTGACCTGAGTGTTCTCATTCTCTGCTACAAACCAAACATCAGAGACTCATCAAGCAGCATGTGCTTTCACACAATAGGATCACTAACTCTCCAGTCCAAGCATAAAAATTAAAACTTTATGAAGCATGAAGTCATTTTGTTGGCAGTTTTTCCCTTGACTCAGGAAATATTTGTGAACGTTGTGAATCTGCCATTTTATGGTTTGGGATTTTTACAATTTCTTTTTCCTCTTTTTGCAAGGGGGTGGAGAGAGGAAGAGAACGTGAACGGCAGGAAATGGGAGACTTGTGAATTACTACGAATGTGTATTTTCCAGAATGATGTATTTAATCTTACCAACGTTGTGATCGCAATGTTTTAACGTACATATGCTTAAGGCAACACACAAGAATGAGACAATCTTGTAGTAAGTTTGTTATAAACAAATGTTTGGGTTTTTGTGCTGATCTCATCGAGCAAATTTTCTGTAATGCCAGAAATGCAGTTGCACAGGCTCAGTTACTGGCAGAAATCATGCTCTAATTTGTTGATGGCGGAGTTGGGGGGAGAGGATAAATTTCTTTCAAAGTGCAAAGCAATGTACAATTTGACCATTAAGTTTCCCAACGATGCGAGTCAACATTTTTTAAAAAGATTCTATCTATGGTGCTCTTCCAAGCATTGTTAGTATGAATTCTAACTGCGTAATTGGTAAGAAGCACAGCTGAGGTCGGTAGAAGTATCTGCTGAGTCAAAAATATTAAATCAAGTTTTTGTGTGCTAAGTGGTAACATGCAGAAATTGCTGTTAGAAATAAGAACCTCATTTTAGCAAACAGTGTACACACCACACAGAATTATACATATATATCTATGTGTGTGTGTATATATATGCATTTTTTTGACGGCTAATAAAGTTACACACACAGAGTAACTGAGTGAATTCTGTAGATGTAAGTTATGATTCTTCTGAATACCCTTTGGCTCCTCAACAGCTTCCGACTTCAGTTGCCAATAAAATAAGCTAACTAGACTTTTTTTTTTTGGTTGATAGGATAAGGTTTTCTTCAAATCAATGAGATTTCAAGTGGATTTCAAATCTTACTGATTTGAAATCAGATTTGAAATCCATGGCAACAATCAAAATACAGTAATGGGAGAAAAAAAAAAACCAACCCCAACCAAAAAAATCCCTTCAAGGCACTGTGAGGGAAGAGGAAATAGGGATGTTTTGACTTATTCTCCTCCTCCTAATTCCTGTAGATACATGCAAGTCAGTATGGCATCCAGCTTTATTCGCTAGAGCATCTAAATGGCACTTTAACCCAGACAGAAACGTGGATCAGACCAAGCATGTGCTGGGAGACATAAAAAGCTGGAAGGAGAAACCAGTGCAGTATCTCAGATTTCTTTACACTTTCTCTTGGTAGAAACTTGAGGTAAGAGAGATATCTTGCATATTGAACTGCTCTGAAACATACTAAGGAAGTCTTTAAATGAAGCTTTACCACAGTGAATTCATTGGTACGCTGCCTCTAGTAGTCTAGTCATGTTCCAAACTTCAGACTCTTGTTAAGGTCAAACTTTCAAATGCTTGATTGTAATCTCAGATGAGGAACATATCCTTATATAGCTTTAACAATTAAGTGAGACTATGATCGTAAACCAGAAAAATTCATGAAGGATTACATGGCAAAGCTGTATCATTTTGCATTCATAGCACCAAGTGAGTTCTATTCCCGTATTTAATGGAATATCATGTGTTCACCTTCCTTGTGAGTACAGATACAGAGTATTAATCAGATGAAATGTAACATCAATCTTTTTGGTATATTATCACAACTTTATGAGAGCTGATAGCTAATCAAACTGAGCAGCATCCATGCAGATAATAAATTCTGCAGCACTGCAACGATGCAAAGTATGATTCATAGAAGTCAACAAATAAAATAGTATTTTATTTTCTATGCAGGGGTAGCAAGTTGAAAATAGGCCATCAGCTGATTACTACAGCCTGTGCTTTTCTGTAGAAAACTTGTTATGACATGCAACTGCCAAGAGATTAAACTAAATCCAGGGCTTTCAGAGATACCAGGGAGAATACTTTTTTCCTGCAGACTATATAACTTTTGCAGTTGCTATATTAATCTTTGCACCCTAGGTTATCATGGGTGCCAACCAGATATACCATGTGGGTACAATCTCCTTACTTTTCAGGTTGCATTTATTTACAAATTATCATGTAACGAACAGCTGAAGCAGGAATGAAGGGAACTGGAAATGACAGAATTGGCCTTCTTAGACCCAACTGGATAAATTGTGTCAAAAAAGTTCGTCTATTATTATGCAGGAGGCTCAAAAAAAGTTAATAGTTCTCCTCTAGCATTTAGCAGCTGAGAAATGAGTTTGTTTTCACTTTGCAGTTTAATTAACCACAGAAACTTCCAAGTGGTTATTTCCAATTTTTTGTAAAGACTATTCTGCTAAGCCAAACATCTGATCTGCTCTAGCTGAATTCCAACCAGTCTCATGTATCCGCAAGGTTTACCTGGTGAAAGCTACTGGGAAATAAGTAACCCTTCTTTTTTGGAAATTTAATCTTACTTTTGTCTTAGTGAGTTACATCATTTGGTAAAAAAAAAAAAAAATTGAATTGTATTTAACTGTGAAAACTACTGTGCAGATTTCAAGTCCTGGATGCTATGTTTCATGGACTGTTTAATAAGGCATGCATCTGAATGGTTAAATCAGTATTACTTTCATAGCCCAGTGCTTCATAAGCTTATGTTTCATTACAGATTGTACATGTGCTGAATTCTTGTCTAATGACCATGTAACAGGGCACGTTCAATTATTCTCTTTGGGTTTTAGAAAGAAACAGGAAGTTTGGCTATAAACAATGCAGTCACAGAATAAATTTCACCACAGCAAGTTCATCTGAAAAATATGCATTCTTTACAACACAGCCAGGAATGGCATTATGAGAACCAACATCCTGCTGCACTCCGTTGGGTTTTTTTTGTTTGTTTTTTTTGGTTTGGGTTTTTTTTTTGTTTTGTTTTGTGTTTTTTTTTTAATTAATACTTAGGCAATATAAGAAAAAATCCTTTTAGTTAATACTGGATGTTTTGTGATGAGCATTACTTGAAAGATGTGGATAGTGAATCAAAAGCAGCTGCTAGAAACCGCAAGATAAATAACAAGTTTGCTAAATTTAGCATATGTTATGAAATACATAGAGTGGAGGAAGAGTCAGCCATGGTAAATTTTTATCAGCTGGGAAAGAATTACTACAGAATATTTCACTCTTTTTTTATAAAGCAAAGATGACAGATGTCAAATAATGACAAAATATTTAACAGGAAGATGTCAGTTGACCTATGCTAAAATTTAAGATTAAAATACATCTAATTTTTGGTTACATTTCTGCTTTTAACTGTCTACAAAAATATCCCCCTAAACTGTAGCATTAATGAAATAAGAACAACTTTTATTCTCTGGCTTCCAGTTGTGCTCAGAAAAAAGCACAATATTATTATTACTACACTGCATCTTTTAATTATTCTACAAATAGAGTAACATTTCAACTCCAGTATTAAAGAGAGTAAACTTAGATTTTTAAAAGCATTTCCTTAAAATAATCAATAATGTTACGGTTCTTCACTAAAAGAGAAAAAATAATACTTTACCTAGCCATTTATTTAATCTTAACTAATTCTTAAATACTTAATGCCAAGGTTTTACTTATTTTTTAATTTTCATGCGGAAAAGAAAATATTTCAAAACATAACAGTAACATTCTGCAATTACAGATTGGATTTGGTTTTCCCTAGGTTTTAGCTTCTAAAGATTCCAAGCATTGTGTCATAGCAGATATTCTGTGAAGTACTTTACATCAAATGGGAAACAAAATGCCTGTTTTTGAAAGACTGAGGTTGCCCAAAAATAATTAAATACATGTTCAAAACCAAACACTGCCAAGCAGCTGACAATCAAAATCTGACCTACCTAAAAACTGAAGAATTATTCTATCAGTTTTATGATCTTGCCATTTACACCCACACAAATCTGGCCAATAAGTGCACTTACAGAAATATGTATATATATTACAGCATACTTGTACCCGTTTGTCCTATGCTGGCCTGACGGAGCTGGCCAGCAGAGGGAGCAGAAGTTAATAAACCTTTTTTCCTAGAACAAAGATTAGAATCATTCCTGCTATGTCAAACATGCAAGTAAATGCAAGGAACACCATCTTGGCTGTCCCATTAAAGAAAACATGTGGTGGAGAAAAAGAAATTCTATGAAATGTTTCTGGGTTTTTGTGGGGTTTTTTGTTTTGTTTTGGTTTTTAACAAGCAGATAAAAACCAAAAACCACAAGCAAGTACATCAAGCTTACCTTTGAGCAAAAAACTTATGCATTTCTGTATGACAGAAAAATACATCCTTTCCATGAACAGCAAAGTACTTTCTAAAGTTGTCCTATATAACATTAATCTATTGTTTCTAGACACCTTTTTCTGCATTTTTTGTTACTTATTGTAAAGTTTTTACCTGCAGGTTAATCTCCGCTTCATAGAAAGTTAAGCAGGAACAGTAGTGCCTCTCTGAGTCTATATCAGTCAAAACCACCACAAAGAACGTTGGCTGTTTTCTCTCTTTTGAAAGCTGCCATCCTCCAGGCTGGCAAAACTAATGAGACAAAAAAATGAGACATATAGTTAAGCATCAATATAAACTGTTTTAAGAAAGATGAAAAATATTGTTAAACAGTATAACAGAACATTATCTGAAACAAGAAGTTCATTTCATTTAAAGTGAACATATGCAGGGTTGCAAAATTTGGAGAAAATGGAGAAAAACCCAATACATCATGGAGTTGGTCAGACTGATATAAATCTACATCTATAGACATGAAGGGAAACTCTATGAACCAAAGATGTGTGCCTTTGAATTCAGTGTTCAAGATGAACTTCGCGGGGCTTAACAGGCAACAACAGCAATAAATTGACAAGTTATCTGTGTTTCATTTGGATAACAGGTTAGAATTTGAAGCTAAAATTGTTGTGTCTTGGAATGTCTCTACATTTTTAATTTCTCCATGTATTTCTCCATTAATTTATCTAATCAAACATAGATACTCCATTTATACCTTCTTGCAAAATTATTCAATACTTACTCCTATGAAAGACTATTTATAGAGCAATATTTTTCATCCATTTATTGATTACCTCTATAAACTTCATTGTGAACATTTGAAATTTGATAAGATATCATACTATAGCACAGATATAAGTTTTGCCACCCTTGTGAAAAATACGTTCAAGTTTCGTGACTTCATAGATCTCAGGGACAAAGAAGATCACTCGCTTCTCAGACTCAAAGAGGCTGCAGTTCTCCAAATACTTCGTACGTACTTAGAATATTACACGTTTCCAAGCCCTTGCAAAAATAAGCAGACTAGATATGTGCAATACTTAAAACACACGTCAAATAAGCCTAAGTCCTTTCAGCATTTGGTCCTTCAAGCTGGCCAAGGTCATGCCAGTGCAAGTCACCAGAACCAAAGACAGCAATTCTGACCTCAGAACAGAGATGCACAAGCAGCATGAACAAAAAGAGAACTACATCTCAAAAGAAAAGGGAGAAGTGTATGTTTTTTCTTCTTTTTTAAATGACTGGAGTACAACATCAGTTCATCAGTTCATAACTCGTTCCCAGTAATGGAAGAGTGTGCTGAAATTCAGAAATCAGTTTGCTGAAGATTCTTGAGATGGTCTTTATGGAATTTTGTATTCACTTTCTTTTAATTAAGGCTGAAGTCACATACACGAAACATTCACAAGTACATTATTATTAGTAAAATTATAAATTTAGAATTTACATGGGGCAAAGGTAACAGCCCCTGTATGTATTAGGAATAAAAAAAAAAAACCAACACATTTCTAGAATTGTTAAACAATGCAGATACCAAAGGAACCAGAGAGATAAGGTCAAAATCTCATGTTTCCAGCAATTGCTCCTTTCCCCTGGACAGCTGCTAAAAACTGAAAGAGCATGAGGAGTAAGTTGTAAACATTTACTACAGATTCATCTTTAGAACCTCTACAATAAAACCTGGGTAGTCTTAGGTGAACAGCAGTTAAAACTCTGCCTCTGATATACAGTTTATTTTATGATCCTGGGAAAATCTTCAAAACCAAAGTTTTCTCATGTTACATTCTTCATATTCTAGATAGTCAGCTTAACACTTCTGAGCCTGTATCCTTAGAACTGCTAAGCATTCCCTTCTGCAGCTGAGAATAACTGTTCTGAACATCAAAAAGTACTCCAAGAAAAGACATCCTAGTCATTCCAAGCTAAGCATTCAGTATTAGCCCATGATTTCGTTAATACTGGCCTAATCTCCCTTTGTTTTTCATCCCATGTCAGTTAAAAATAAGAAGATACCGGTATAATCTTGCAGGACTGCTATAAAGATAATGTAATATGGTTGATATAAACCGACATTATAACAAAAACATAATTTAAAAGTTTGACAATAAAATCATTAGAGATCTGTATGTATTTCAGAGTTTAGGTGGCATGTGGTAAATTCAGCCTGGAATCCATAGCTCCAATAAGATAAAAACCCCAAGACTCTGAATAGCTATTTGTTCAACAAGTATGACCCAAAACGTAAAGAATGCAGTAAGATTCTCTTAATAAATAACACCTTCCCATGGTATACAGTTAAAACTGAATCACTCATACAAGGTAGGTCAAACTAAGGTTGCTCATGCAGTCCCTAGCTCTGGCACTTCTTAAGCTCCGAACGCTTGAGTTTCCAATCTTAACACTCTTTCAGATTGGCCAAGTGTACCAGTTTTGATAGGAGATCCTTGCTGGTGCCATTGCCCTTTAGCTTCACAGGTAATTTCCCATCTCACACCTGTAAGTATCAGATTTCTGACTGTCTGGAATTCCTGAACAAACGACGATTCTGCAGGCACCAACCACCACCCTACTAAAGGCACCGGAGAACTGGTATGTCCAAAGAATCCACAAAATGTATTCTGCACCCAAATGACAAATAGGTGAGCTTGGGACGTGTGGCTTCCGCGTAGCTGGTTTTCAAATGATACACACAGAATCTACCAATTTTGAACTTCCAAGTATTGGTAGGTTCATTTTGAATATACTTTTTGTATTTATTTTAAAATAAAATGTACTTAAATAATTCTTTTTATTGCAATAAGCCATTATTAGCAGGTCTACTGCATAAAATTTATACCAACGTCTGCCCCGTAAACTGGGAAATGCAAAGGGAAAACCAACAGCTAAATTTTTAACTATCAGAAGCGACTGTTGATGTGGGCAGGCTGCTCTCAATAGCAACCTTGATCTTTACGCATGTTTAAACCCTACTCATGTCAGTGAGACTTCTTCCAGATTTGAAAATGATCTTGTGTATCACATATGCTTTCTAGATTTAACTGTTTTACTAGAAAACAACAATTAGTGATTGTTAAGGAAAACAGCTGAAGTAGAGTACATCCACCGGCTACACAGAGAATCTGTATTTTCAAATAAACTGGAAGAAGTTTATAAATATAGAGATTGAGGATAAAGACAACATGCTTCTCCAAGAAATTAAACACTGAATGATTCTCAGTTTCCTTAAAATAAGGTAATAAATATTAGTGTAATATTTGAAATGCAAACAACATTGAGAAGAGCTTTCCAAATTAGTATAAATACAAGCTACTATCCAGTATGATTACCAGCAGAGGCTGGCCACTAAGAACAGGAAAATGTTTCCTTACCAAACCAGATGCTATACCAAAACAGACAAAAGCACCACTGTGAATATAATTCAAAGGTCATGTGCTTCTTCAGTAAACAAGAAAAAAACAGAGGTTTAAAAATGAATACGCTCCCATATTGTTTCACTTATTTGCCAGAATTCTTGGAATCAGAACATAGCTTCTATCAAAGACATTGAAAATTTGAAAGAATCAGATTGTCCAACTCACTATTTATAGAAATGAGCCTCTAATGGTGGTGAGTGCTTCAAATTGACCCCACATTACAACTGATTGCCTTCTAAAATCTGGTGCAAATATCCAGAAGTTGCACTGAAGAATATGTAACAGAGATCATCTGTTCAAGGTGCTGAAATGACATTTCAAGCATCGTTTGAAACTGCAGGAGCCCACTGAAGCTAAGAACTTTCTCTTAATTATTCCCACAAATGCTTTCAGACTCAAAAAGAAACCAGACAGGTTTAAAAATGCCAGTGTTTTAAAACAGTGTAGCTGGGTTTGTTACCTTTAAAAATTTTGTATGTTGTCACCACAAGCCTTCTCTCTGAAGTCTAGGTGTGATTAACAGATGTTTAAAACTGACATTTGTTTCTTCTAATTTTTGTAAGCCAAAAACATCGTCTTTGTTTGATTCATGAATTTGTTCCTTCTTTCCTACCTAGAGCCATACCTGTACTCGTACTCCTACTCCTTGCCTTGTCCTTCTCTATTAAAATAAATCATTTGCATAAATCAGTATATACCTTAGATATACTGTATACTGTTTTTGTGTCTAGAATCATAGAATTATAGAATATCCTGCACTGGAAGGGACCAATAAGGATTGAGCCCAACTCCTGACTCCACACAGGGCAACCTAAAAGTTAAACCATGTACCTAAGAGCATTGTCCAAATGCTTCTTGAACATCAACAGGCTTGAGGCCATGACCACTTCCCTGAGGAGCACTCTGAAGTCTGTTGAAAAATTGAAGAAAATGTGAAAACAGTCACAAATTCTATTAAAACACCAGAGGAATTAGTATGTAGGAAGAAGGCTTACTGGATACTGTAGAAGTGAAGACTAAATGCTACTATTATACTGAACAGTAATTATATGGTGTTCAAGTTTCATTAGAGAAAAATTTCAGTCATTTGTATCCTTACCATGGCAGAACTATATATTATTTGCCCTCCATATCCGTTGATCAGAAATTACTCATTTGCTGAATTGCATGTTAGAACTTTGTCGTTTACCTCTGGGCTTGCACCCTGAGCACAACCAAGTCCATAGCAAAAACTCGAACCAATATTCTAGTTGGGTCTGTGTTGCTACAAACGGGAAGACTGCTCTCTCTGCACTTTACATTGTTTTCTGTATCAATGATCTGGTCAGCTTTCCATCAGAAATCCAATACCTCCGATGGCACTACCAAAGTAGAAAGGGGAAAAAGCTTGTTCAGAAAGCTTACAACATGATACATTCTTTGCAAGTCATCTGTTGAAAGCATTTTTTGAAGAGTCTATACAGAACAGAAGACAAGGTCTGTGATATACCATTACAGCACCCTGCACTTAAATAATTAAGTAGTTATATTTACAATATATTCTCACACTATATATTTTCTTCATAATATATTTGTGCACTTGTTTCTTGTTAAATAAAATCTGGATGTACATAAAATAAAAAAAAAAACATTTGAACTGTATTGACAAGACTTGAATTAAAAGATCCCAAAATGACTTCAGAATTTAAAACATCTGACACATATATCCACCCTCCTTTTTAGTTTAACTCTTTCATCAAACATTTGATGCTCCCTTGGATCACTCTGGGCATAAAGTTTCATTTCATTAAGTCTGCTTCTGTAGGCTTTCTTTTACTTTTTAAATAACTGTGCTTTGTTTTTAACATTTATCATCATCATCTTTTCTACAAACTTCTCTGAAAATAAAGAACCATGTTCTGGACATTATGTGAAGAAAGTTTGTTCCATCTGGACTTGCATGACCTAGCACCAGCTGCTGAGTATTTCACCATTTCACCATTTACTTATGTATGGAATTTTGGCAAAGGGAATTTTCTTTTTCAGATGCATACCTCTACTTAAAACAAAACAAAACAATTACAATGCTCACTGGCATAATAAAAAAGCAATGTTATGAAGCTGTAAATCTGAGGAAATGCTTGGAGCTTTGGGGATATCTCTGAATGTAAACAGAATACAAAATATACACTGAATTTTATAACATCTTCCTGCCTTTCAACATCTTGTATCTAAGAAACTGCATATTTACCCTTAGCCTAGTCTAAAATAAAACTAGTGCACTTAAAGTATACTCCAAATTATGTCCAGGTAAAAGCCCGTTTCAAGTGTTGTAAAAAATTCTGATGATCAACCGTAAACAATTAAACTCACTCATAAAGAAAAAAATAGCTTTTAATATAAAGTCCTTTTCTACCCTGGAATGCACTGAAATACAAAGTTCCCCAAGATGAACCTTCACACAGTCACCTCTTGGCACCCATGAGCTGTCGGAACCCGCTGCCAGGATCTCCCACAAAGGTGCATGCAAACCAGCTGCCCACCTCTCCCACCCAGCCCAGCCAGAGGCTGTCGGGGTGCTGAAGCCAGAAAAGAGGTTAAGTAGCCAACATTAATATATTTCATTAATTTCAGACTTTCTAACCTATGACACCAGAGACAGAGGAAAGGCAAAAGGAGTATGAATACGTAGTGTACATCTGAAATCAAGGAACTGATTTCTCCCCTTAGCAAATCGCAAAAAAACACACTTAGGTGCCTGCACAGGCTGGTGTTATTGGATACTACTTGCCCCTTAGCCTCTCACACCTGAAGTTGGCTAAAATACTTTGTGGAATCACATTAGAAGGAGGGTTGTTTGTGACTACAGGTGACATTACTGTCCAAGAAGAGTTACAGGTGAATAATCTTTCCTCTCCTTGCCTGGGACAGACTCTCCCCACGTCCTGTAGACATTTCCACCTCAGCAGTCGGCTCCTCAAGTCAAACATAAAAACCATGTCAAAAAAGACACTAAGAAACACTTCACCTCAGAGAAAAGATCCTCAAGCCACATTCTTGGGCTTCCTAAGGCTGAAAGTTGCTGAAAAATCTCTCAATGGCACTAATCCTGCACTAGTGATAGATGAGGCATACTCTAATTTGAGCTACAGATTAAAGTGATTCTCAATAATCAGATGCTCAAGTTTGTCACAGAGATCCTCCAGCAAAAGTCCAACAAATGAAGAAAAGTTAAAATATTTGGGAACATCTCAACTAAAATCAGCCAATTCATCCTCGAAAGTCATAGAGACAGAAGAGTCTTTTACTGAAATTCATCAAGAACTAGGTTAACCTCCTCCCACATACTAGCAAATATATAAGCCTGGGTGCACATCTACACATGCAAAAAAACAGTTTCAGGTTCATTGCTTTGCTTTTTTAAAACCTCGTAACATTGTGTAATTTTAAACACCTTTTCACAATGAACTGCTATGCTGAAACCCCAAACTTGTAAAAAGCATTTCTACAAGGACTGTATTCCTAGTTTGTCTTCTGAAAAAATATTTGAACTGGCTTTTAGAAAGAAAACTACACCCACTGGGAAACCAGTTTCTTTTTCTGCTTTCAGAACACTTTATATCTCCATGTCAGTGGCTTATTAAAAAAAAAAAAAATCTGTCAAATAATCTTTTGACTATTTCTGAACAAAACCAACCTACACTACAGATGTCTAATGCCCTTATTTCAGAAATAATACAGGATTAATGATGCCATTCTGAATGGGGTTTGCTTCTCAAAATGAACTTCCAACATCTCTATTCTAATCATGTTTAGTAAGAAAGTGAAATTAGTGGGTTTGTGCAAATAATTAATAGTTTGAACTTTTTATTCATTTATTTAAACCATGCTCCCTCCTCTTGTTTTTAGCCAAGATGCTCATCAAGACAATCTTACCGCAATTTAAGTATTCTGAGACCCATGGACCCAGAATCTCTTTTTTCACCACTAACCCCAACAAAACCCAACACACCCACCATGCTCTGGATACCTCAGGTAAAGAGAGTGAGACAGCTGTGGACAGTAACCAGAAACCAGTAACCAGTGTTTAAAGCCAGGTTAGATGGGGCTTTGAGCAACCTGGTCTAGTGGAAACGTGTCCCTGCCCGTTGCAGGGGGATTGGAATTAGATGATCTTTAAGGTCCCTTCCAACCCAAACCATTCTATGATTCTATAAAATCCTCAGATGCACATCAATATGTCAAATGAAATACAAATACGTTAGGCATCTGAAACAGATATTTTATGTCAGAGATTTTTTTTTTTAACATACACTTTAAACTTCATCAAAAAGTTAAAAAGTCATAAATTTAAACTCAAGACTTGCAACTGAAATCCAGGAACGCATAGCCTTCATTCAAAATTTCTCTTACCAAGAAACGCTTGTTTGTCAGCAATAATTGCTGCCAATAACCCCACTGGTCAAAAAATAATGGGAAGTCTGAATACTAAATATTCAACATGAAAGCAGAAAAGACAATTTCAATGCAGCAATAATTTCAAGTGAGACATTACTTCAGTGAATTATAGTTCAATCTGAAGAATACAGGTCTATAGCAAATAAATTGTGTTTGGTTATGAGACAAAAAGGACAGTATGGGTGGAAAATATCTGATATTTAGAATATTCCTGAAGCAATACTGAAAGGAGGGCACTAAAAAATAATATAATTATCAAAGAAATTCATTCGTTGTATTAAATGCTTGTATTTTATTTTTCAGCAGAAAATAGATAAAGCAGCATCTTTGTCCCTCTTAACCTATTCAACAACCAGTGCTCAGGAGTGGTTCCCAAAATGTACTGTGACACCAAGACAATAGTTAATTTGTTTTGGTTTTATTTTTCTATTTTTACTGACCACTGTCTATACACTTGAGGAGATCGGTAGTCATCTAATGCATACAAGCCTAGAAAAACAGTTTCCATTTAGAAACATAAATGAGCATTTTATACATATTTATCAGTCAAGTATGAAATACTAACCCTGCCTAATACACTCTTTTTTCTCTCTGTCTCTCTATCCTTCCTTCTTTCTTTCTCTTTTGACAGTAGTAGCATTATGTTACAACAGCAGCCATAAACTTTTTCAAGTCTTTAATGACTTCCCAACTCATTTTCTAGATAACGCTATAAACTATCTCTCAAAAGATATACAGCATGTACAAGTACAATTATTGCATTGGTTGAATGTCAAAAAAAAAAGTACAGCAGGGTAATTAATGTACATCACTCAACAATTACAACTGGCACACAGTAAGCTATTTATATGATCATAAATTTTGATTTGACATTTTAACGCTTAAGTATTCCTCCAGAGGAACTGGTCAATGTTATATAAAATACTACTGTAATACACGAAGTCCTCATTATCTTATTTTTATAGCTTACATCTACACAATTAGATATTAAACCACACTGTTAATACCACGTCCAGCCTTGCTACCATGTTTGAAGACACATTCTGTTGCTCTCTAGCAATTGTAAAAAAAGTAGAAGCAGTCTTGCATTAAGATTTTTGCATTCATGATCCTTTAACTCCTTAAAATATATCTGCCAGAGAAGTTTAAAGACTCAAAACTTAGAAAAAAGCACATCGGTGTGGGGATGTGTGTGTAAGTGTGTGGTAACACAGTGTACACTAAAAAGAACGTTGATCTGCATTGACAGAGGCCTAGCAACTAAAGGGCCTGTGACTGCTGCAGCAAAATAGACTTAAGAGATTTAAGAGAGATGCCAACAGCCTCAAGATGACAAAATACAGAACAGGAAGTCTTGAAATACGCAAGTGAATTAAAATGTCAGAATTCGCTCTTGAAATAGAGAGCAGATACTAGATTAGAACACATGCTTATAGAACAAACCGCAAAAAGGTAATATATACCTCAAAAGCCCTGAATAAAATGCACTTGCTCCAAACAAAATGATAATAAATTTCTTTTTGAAATATACTCCTTCATAATGCAACTCTCAAACTCACTTTGAGTTCCAAAAAGTGCCTGGAGGAGCAGCAGAACAAATGACAGAAACCAGATCAATACAACTGGTAGGTTGCAAGTTAGCGAATGTAATACCGGGAAGGGATATGTGCTTCTAGATCTGGCTCTCGGGGCATTTGTTCCAAAGCTCCCATACTTATACAAAATCTCCACGTTTTGGGGTAGGTCATACTCGACCTGCACAGGATTCAGCTAACTTCTGAATCTCACCTTGCCTGATACCTCCCCTGAAACAAACAGGTTTCTTGAGACCAGATCTAACCATCCTCTAGAAATAACGCCAGCAAAATGGTGGTGTCATCTATCCCAGTGAATTATCATTACCTCTTTTAAATCATTTTGGACACCATACACCAAGCTAAAATATATTAATCTACCTTACCCTGTCCTACTCTTATTTTCAAATCCAAATACTGTTAGAATGCAGTGTGCCTCCAAGATCGGGAACACGAACAACACACCCCAATCAGCTTTCTGCCAGTTTAGCCCAGAGACAGCGCATCCCTCCCAACGTCAACGCTTACACCTAGTAAGGGGAAACCAACGGAAAGGAG